>NC_092738.1:32608555-33208555 GCF_047496885.1 Scyliorhinus torazame
TGCATTACAAGCCAGCTATTTAGCCCAGTGTGCTAAACCAGCCCCTTGAATGGCCTCCTCTTCCTCGGTGACTCGAAGATAGTTTTCACTGCTTTCATTGGCTTGAGTATATCAGAAGGCTGTCGCTTGAAACCAGTGGCAATAGCACTCGAACATAGGGACTGCTTTGTTATTAGAAGATGCTACAAATGCACAGCAGGTTGATCAGCGTACGAAGGGAAAAGGTGAATGGTGCCTTTATCAGAACCTACATGGTCAGAGTGGAAAGGTCCTTTTTACAGGACTGACCAAAATCAGTTTGGAGAGGGGGGGGGGGGGGGGAGCTGAAAGTCGAAGAGCCCAGCAGGAAAATGGGACTGAGACCTAATGTTGGGACTTGATGATGTTGAGAATGCCCAAGCACAAGATGGATCTTGTTCCTTGTTCCTGAAATCTGTATAGAGATTGAATCTGATTTTGTCTCTTGGTTCAATTAAAATTAGGTAAGTCATATCTCTGTTTACGAGGTTATGTAAACTATTTGAGAAAATCATTGTTTTGTAACATTGTCCATTATTTCCCACCAGGAACAATTTTAATCTCACTTTCCCAACAGGAAATCCATTGGCTGCAATATGGGTTCCTGACCCCATCCATTTGAGTAGAGTGATATTGGGTAGGGTGTAAAGCCATCAGATTCCTGACAGGTGGATTAGGTTAACATTGCCCCCCCCACCCCCCCCCCCCCCCACCCCCCCCCCCCGATTTGACCCAAGAATGTGAGCTACTGCCTCTTGGGGTATAGATATGAACTGAGGTGTTAAGCTGTGACCACTCTAGCTGTGGCCGCTATAACCTGTTTCACGGTATCTGTAACCCGAGGACCAGTGGATTTTCTGATGTCAGGGGAACATTTCCTATTGGTTGCTGTGCCTCAGTGACATTGTGAACGTGGTGGGCAGATTTCCTGTGTGTGCTATTCCCGTGAAATTGTAAGCACATTAAGTGACCAGGGTAAATCCGCCCCCACCATGCTCAGCTGCAGTCAGTTTTGCAATGAGTGGAATCGTATTTGATAAATCTCATTTTATGGAGCAGAGCAAATTCAATAATGGTAAATATTAATATCTGATGTTGTCACCTAGGAGATGTAGTGAAGCACTGGTCAGAGTTTGGCTTTCTGCTGTGTTGTGCCTCTGACTTGTGGTTGAAGATTGCATCGTAGTGAGAACTTGATGATGGTTCATGCTGAATGGGGGAGGGGTAGACCATAATAACCTGCCACATGTGCACATATGGGGTATAATAGTGCCATATGTGGCTTAATGGTATTATTCTTGCCTCTTGAGTTAGAAAAAGGTGTGGATTTAAATCCTAGTCTAGGGACTTGATAAAATAATCCAGGCAGACTGACACTCCAGTCGGGTGGGAAGGGGAAAATTGGCCGAGGGACTCCTGCACTGTTGGCGATGCCGTCTTTTGAATGATATTAAACTGTGGCCCCCATCTGCTTCGTCAGGTGGATGTAAAAGATCTTGATGGTGCTATTTTGAAAAAGAAGAAGGGAGTTCTCCTGTGACCTAACCAATATTTATCCCTCCATCAATATTTAGAAACCAATTACCTAGTCACTGTCGCTGGGTCAAAATGCTGGACCACCTCCCTAATAGCAATGGGTGCACCAGTTCAAGGAGGTGGTAAGGGGAAAGTGGGGATGGGCAATAAATGCTGGCCTAGCCAGTGTTGCCTGTATCCACTGAATGAATAAAAACAATCACATCACTGTTTGTGAGAGCTTGCTGTGTGCAAATTAGCTGCTGTGTTTCCGACATGACAAGAGTGACTACACTTTGATAATACTTCATTGGCTGTAAAATGCCTTGGGATGTCCTGAAGTTGTGTTTCATTAAAGAAGCCAATGGTGGAACATCAAAATGTATTTTACCCTGCATATTGTGCCATTTTATAGGGAGTGGGTGGGGGAATAACTGTAAACCAAATTAGGACAAGGTTTAGCTCTTTTCTAATGGACCGAAATAGACCAATCTTGGATTTGTAGACAAATGCCATATATGTCTAACTTTGGCTAGCGAGAAAATTAATGCATCTCTTTCCGTTAAATTGTATTGGCTGTGAATGTGCGTTTATAGAGTTCAGAGAAGTTTGTTTCTGATTTCTTGGGATCAGTAGTGAATTTTCATAACATTATGCTCAAAGCGCTGTACGTTTCATACAATTATACAGCACAGAAGCAGGACATTCGGCCCATCTGACCTGTGACACAGGGATATTCTATTTGTTCCAATTACTTGCACTTCCTCCCTCCCCGCACCCTCCCAATCACCACCATGGCCCTGAAAAAATGTTTCTTTCAAGACCATGAGTCTGGCAACAGTTGCAATGCTCAAAATAGCCACTGACCCCACCCACTTTGTAGTCTCACAGTTGCATTATATTCTACAGCGTGGCTATTTGCAACAGTTTAATCTGCACACAGCTGATTGCAGATCCTTTTTTTTGTGTTTCCGATACAGAGCAGTGTTATTTTTCCCTTTGTTTTTTAATTGAGGGCAGGATTGGCATCTAAGCAGGTCTTGGTAAATTTTATGCTGCCACATTGGGTGTTGTCAGCGTTGGAACCTCTGTTGTACTAGGGCAATAATTCCATTCTCCACACCAGCCATTTTGTGGCCCCTCAGAGTGAGATTGCCATTAATTTTGTGCTTTAAGCCCATGCCCCATAGGAACAGGACAAAATCTGCTCAATAGGCTTTTTACATAGGACCTGCAGATAGCAGGCAGAGGAGATTTTCACCTCATCAATCTGGGCTGGTTTAAAACAAATTCCAGCATGAAAGAGGTACATGTGTTAATTGCTTACACAACTGATCATCATGTAGATACTTCTAAGCGAGTTTACAAAAGGGAATTTATACATTTGCTGAGGGAAAGCCAGATAAGTGCATGTGGAACAAAGGAATGGAAGGAAATGCTGATGGAGCTAGATGAAGTAGGGAAGATGCTTGTGGAGCATAAATGCTAGGACAGACCAGTTAGGCAAAATAGCTACCTTTTATACTCTAAATTCGATGGTCATTCCCTATTAACTCTACCTTGGAGTGATCTCTCTGAGTCTAGGACTTTAACCTCTTGTAGAATTGGAAATCCCCTTCTGTACAGATTTGCTGTGTTTATAATTTAATAATAATAATCGTTTATTGTCACAAGTACGCTTCAATGAAGTTACTGTGAAAAGCCCCTAGTCGCCACATTCCGCCGCCTGTTCGGGGAGGCCGGTACAGGCCTCCTTGATTGCCATTTCTGGCTGGTGGCGACTTAATCTGATTCTGAATCCAGCCAATTTGGTGAAACCGCATCTTTGTTGAAAGAAAGTAGGAACTTTCATTTATATAGTGCCTTTCATGACCTTCAGGCATTCCAAAGTACTTCACAGCTAAATATAGCTTTCAAGATAATTACTGTTGTAATGTAGGAACCACAGCGGTCAAATTGTATATGGGATAAATGTTTTAGTCATGTTATTTGTGGGATAAATATTGGCCAGGGATTGAGGGAGAATGCCCATGCTCTTCTTTGAATAATGCAACAGGATCTTTTACAACCACCAGACAACAGACAAGGCCTCCGTTTAATGTCTCATTTGAAAGACCACTTCTGAAGGCACAGCACTCTGAAGACTGTACGAGAGTATCAGTCTAAATGTTGTGCTCTCGTCTCTGGATTGATATTTGCATCCTCCGCCTCCTGACTTGGAGGTGAGAGTGCTACCAGCTGAGTCACCGCTAATGTTTTAAAGGAAAGTAATTGGTTGGCCCTTGCTCTGACAGGTGAATGAAGAAAAGTGTTGTGACACTGAGCCCGACGAACATTTGATTTTTGACCTGTGATCACCTCACAGGAATAAGGAGGGGGGAAATCAGCTAAGGTGCCCACATCCTGACCACTATTCTGTGACTTGAATGTGGAAGCTTGTGTTGGGTGACGACAAACATCAGGCTAGTCTGTGATGCCATCTAGATCAAGTCAGATAGCCCGTTGATGTGGGGCAAAGCTTTCAACTATGAAGGGGTGGTAGTGGATTGGCTACCAGATATCCTCTTCCCTGAACAGATGTTATTTTTGATTGAAACCAATAGACTGAGTGATTGAGTTGTCTTTGTAACAGCCACTTGACCCACAACTATCCGCTTTACGCCCCTGCTCATGTTGACAGTTTTTCCTGCTCTGTTGAGGCTCTTGGAGGAAGAATGGCGATGCGGGTGAGGTACCAGAAGGCAATGGTGAAAATATCCTGATATCTTAATGCTTTTAACAATGTGGAGGAGAGAACAGAAAGTGAAAAACTCTGACTGCAATTTGTAGACATAACAGTGTCATTCATTCTGCTGCTTGTCTTTTAACAGAAAAGTGGAGATTGGTTAGTGACTGTGCTGTAGATGTTATGTAAACCTTGTAATAGTTGTTGCACACACGCGTAAATTTGTGAGTTTTATGTAACGTAAAGTTGGCTGCGTAACTTGTACCTTCCTTCAAGCTTTCCAAATACACTTGTTCACTTTTCTTTTAACTGTCCTACATCAATCTCTTCTAATCCTGTTTTTTAGTCCCCTTGCGTATTTTCTACCTTTCCCCCCATTGTTTTCCTTTCCCTGTCAATTCTTCTGCCTCTCTTGGCTTCTTCTTATCTCCAGTTAGCAGTGCAGCTGTTCTTAAAACACAGACAAGAAAGGAATCGGCTCCAAATGATAAGATGCTTTTGCATTCCTTGTCAAAGTGTGTGGGTGGTGGGTGAGAGTTAAGTTGCCTCGAATGCTGTACTTGTGTTGCTAAACTGCTTGAAGGAATGAGATTGGAATATTGCCCAAGAGGTTTCTGTGCTGTGGAATTAACTGTCACATATTGGAAAGGGGGGGTCAGTTTCACAGATTCAACGGCACCCGTGCAAAAGCTTTCAAGTACGCGCATTTTGTACCTCAACAACTTGCATTTCTGCAGCACCTTTACCAAGGTGCTTCATAGGAGCGTTATCAAACAGAATGTGACAGTCACATGAGCTATTGGGGAAGGTCGTCAAAAGCTTGCTCAAAGTGTAAGGTTTAAGGAACATCTTAAAGGCAGAGTTAGAGATTTAGGGAAAAGGGATTCCAGTGTTTGGGGTCACCAATGGTGGAGTGATTAAAATCTGGGATGGTCAAGAGGCTGGAATTGGAGGAGCACAGATATTTTGGTGCAGAGTAGAGCTGGAGGAGCTTAGAGAGATAGGGATTGGCGAGGATCACGGAGTGATGAGAATTTTACAATCAAGGTGTTGCCGGATTTAAAGACATATGTAACTTTGCACCTAGCAGTTAGACCTTCACCAATGACTCAGAAGCAAACAAGAGACAGGCGTCATGAACCAGAATGGGTGGGTGGAGTCCATGGACTGTCAGAAAAGATTATAGCCTCTTCTTCAGGCAGCAAGGGTGATATTGCTATGTTTTGCATAGAATTACATTTCCCCCGCCTCTACTATCAGCTGAACCTTTTCTATTTCAAAACTGGTGATGGATGTTGTGCGAGTGGTTAGCACAATTGCTTCATAGCTCCAGGGTCCCAGGTTCGATTCCCGGCTTGGGTCACCGGCGGAGTCTGCACGTTCTCCCCGTGTCTGCGTGGGTTTCCTCCGGGTGCTCCGGTTTCCTCCCACAGTCCAAAGACGTGCAGGTTAGGTGGATTGGCCATGCTAAATTGCCCTTAGTGGCCCAAAAGGTTAAGTGGGGTTACTGGGTTACGGGGATAGGGTGGAGGCGTGGGCTTGAGTAGGGTGCTCTTTCCATTTTATGCTCGTCGCTAATATTGTAATCAATCTCTGAAAAGGAGAGTCAAAAATAGTTTATTGCCTACTCTTGCGAGGAAATACAATAAAAGGTAATAGTTCAAGTCTCAGCCGCGACCATACCCGATTGATCTCCGTGGTTCGTGGGGTACGAGTTCCCCCGCTGAGGGGCGGAGGCCCAGTGGGATCGTTAATTCCCCGAGATAAAGACCGGCATCTCAGTATGGTCGCGGCTGAGACTTGAACTAACCTTTTATTGTATTTCCTAGCAAGAGTAGGCAATAAACTATTTTTGTCTCTCCTTTTCGGGACTCCTCATTGATTACAATATTGGCGACGAGCATAAAATGGAACTGCAGACGGTGCTGCTGGCCACTCAGCCTATTGCTGTTTCAGGAGTAAGGTTTGCAACTGTTGCAAAAATGCCGCTCTTTGGTAGACCAGATGCGTTTGATGTGTGTGTGGAAGACTGGGCTCAGTACGCAGAGGCGCTATTTCCTCAGGGCAAACGCAATTACCGGGGAAGAGCGCCAGAAGGTGATTCTTTTCACCGCCTCTGATGTCTCCACTTTCAGTGTCATGAAGAACCTAATCTACCCTGCGCCCCAGACTCCAAGACATTTGAGGAATTAGTGCCGCTCATGACAAATCATAACGACCCCGAACCGTCAGTCATTATCCAACCATGCCGATTTAGCATTACCGAGAGAACCCCGGGGGAGTCTCCCCGTTAGGGAGTTTTTAGTACGGTTACGCAAACTGGTGGAACACTATGACTACAGGCCATCCCTACGTGAGATGCTACGAGACCGCCTTGTATGCAGTGTAAACAACATGGCCACCGAGCGGAAATTACTGGCCAAGCCATTGTGGACCTAAAATAGGCTGTTGAGATCTCCTTCTCTCGGGAGCGTGCAGAGAAAGGAGTCCAGGAGCTCCAGGGATGGAGGTGAATAGCGTAGGATGCCCCCATTCAGACGAGGAGTGGACCTCTGGGACACCGCCCTTGCCCGAATACTGTCGGGACCAGACCTGTTGACTGAGGGCCGCTGCAACCAGGCGCGGCACCTCCCCAGAATCAATAGATGTGCGGCTCCTGTGGCCGGGGAAATTGCAGAGATGGGCAACGCCAGGTCAGCCAGCAAGCGCGTCGCCCTGCTCAAGAGAGAGGCACCTGCCTGAGCCAGGACCATGCACATAGAGCAGCCCAACGAGGACGAATGCATGCAATTGAATTGCATCGCCACACCGCGGGTTGCCCCCCATCAAAATCACTGGCCAGGTTAATGGTCACCCGCTAGAAATGGAGCTGGACACGGGGGCCGCAGTCTCGGTGATAGGATGCCAGAGTTTGAAAAGATCAGGATAGTAATCAAGCAGTTGAACTGGCGGGACACCGAGGTGACATTGGCAACCTACACGGGGGAGCTCCTGGCCATCGTGGGTACAACAATAACCCCAGTTGTCTACGTGCAGTCAGTCAGGCTGCCCTTGATAATAGTTTGGTGCCCCAGCCCGGGGTTCATCGAATTTACAGTGCAGAAGGAGGCCATTCGGCCCATCGGGTTTGCACCGGCTCTTGGAAAGAGTACCCCACTTAAGCCCACACCTCCACCCTATCCCTGTAACCCCACCTAACCTAAGGGTAATTTAGCATGGCCAATCCACCTAATCTGCACATCTTTGGACTGTGGGAGGAAACCGGAGCACACGGAGGGAACTCACGCAGACACGGGGAGAACGTGCAGACTCCGCACAGACCGTGACCTAAGCCGGGAATCGAACCTGGGACCCTGGAGCCGTGAAGCAACTGTGCTAACGTGCAGCCCATAGTTGTTTGCTGGGCTGTGATTGGCTACAGAAGCTCCATTCTGACTGGCACCGGATTTTCAGGATGGTCCTGGGTGAAATCAAAAGAGCCATGGCCAAGATACATGTAGTCCCTGAGGCCCTGACTAAAGTATTTCATGGCCCACCCAGTTTCCTAAGCATTGTTGATAAACGTAGAGGATGAACTGAACCTCTTGCTTTTTGGGCAGCGCCTGTCGTCCCAGGACTGAAACCAGATAAAACCATCCACTTGTGCGAAGATTATAAGATAATTGTAAACAAAGCCTCTCGTTTGGACAAATACCTGATGCTGCGAATAGAGGACATTCTTTTTCTAAACTCTATATGAGTCATCGTACCTCCAATTGGAGCTAGACTCAGATTCCAGAAAATTCATGACAATCAATACATACAGAGAAGATTGCTATTCGGAGTGTCATCGGCTTGCGCTATTTTCCAGAGAGCATCCCGAGTGGAGGACATCCTGCAAGGACTACTGCGAGTGGTGGTCTACTTGGATGACGCCCTGGTCATCGTAGCCACCAAAAAGGAGCACCTGAGCAACCTGGAGGAAGTCCTCCGCTGGCTTTCTGAGGCGCCTCGAAGGGAAAATTAGTTTTGGCTTCACCGCAAAGACGATGGCGAGCCCTTCTTTCTCAATCTGGGCATAGTTGCGCTCCATAGCAGCCAAAGTCCGTGAAACATCGGCTATCAGTCTTTCCTGTCCATCATCCATGTGGTGGCATAATGCTGCCACGATTCCATATGGTGAGGTGTTGGGCAAGTGACCAAAAGTGGCTTTGAGGGTTCAACAACCCTGACGTCGACGGCCATCGCTTTACCCTGGCAAAGGCTTCTTCTTCTTGCAGGACTCATCCGCCCATTCTTTTTATTGGCATTTTCCATATTTATAAACAATTGTGTATATATACATTTTTCTTAACTGCGTTCATTTACTTTATTGTACAGAAAGGTTTATTCTGTCCTTTCTTTAATTAACTTCGTATACATTTTGCCACCTTCTGACTTGGCCTATGGTCCCTTCTATTCTCCCCCCTCCCTTACGTGCCCCCCTGTCCCTCTTCCCCCCACCCCCCGTCGACTTTGACTGTGTTTGCTTTTGTGTTCAGGGAGGAGGGGGGGTTACCCCCTTCCCACCTCTTCTCCTCTTTCGTGGCTTTCCCACCTTCCCTCTTTCTTCTCCTCCTCTCCCCCCCCTGGGTTGCACATTCCATTGGTTCCTCATTTATCTTGTTTTTTTTCCCCTATCCTCCCTCCTTTTCTTCCTCTCTTTCCCGTTTTCTTAACTTACTCCCCGTTGCTGGCCTCGAACAAGTTTTGGAACAGGCTGACGAACTGCCCCCAAGTATCCAGGAAGCCTTCCTCTGACCCTCGGATGGCGTACTTAATCTTCTCCAGTTGGAGAAATTCCGAGAGGTCAGCGAGCCAGTCTGCAGCTTTGGGTGGTGCTCCCGATCGCCAGCCGAGCAGGATTCTCCGGCGTGCGATTAGGGAAGCGAAAGCGAGGGCGTTGGCCCCCTTCCCCATGTGTAACTCTGACTGCTCTGATACCCCGAAGATTGCCACTATTGGGCATGGCTTCACCCTCACCCCCACAACCTTGGACATTGCCTCGGAGAAGGCTGTCCAGAACCCAGCAAGTTTGGGGCAAGCCCAAAACGTGGTTGGCCGGGCCCCTCTGGCACCGTTCACATTTGTCCCCCACCTCCGGGAAGAACCTGCTCATTCGGGTTCTGGTCAGGTGCGATCTGTGCACCACTTTGAGCTGCATTAGGCTTAGCCTTGCGCAGGAGGAGGTGGAGTTCACCCTGCTCAGTGCTTCGCTCCAGAGTTCTCATCCCACCTCTGTCCCCAGTTTGTCCTCCCATTTTTGTCTGGTCTCGTCCAGTGGTGTTCGAGCTCTGTCCAGTAACTGTCAGTATATTTTCCCACAGAGTGGTCCCCCCCCCCCACCCCACCCTCCTTGCTGCTTGTGCCTATCAGGTCCTCTCGTAGTGTGCTTTCTGGGGCTCTGGGGTACCCTACAGTCTCCTTGCGTAGGAAGTGTTTTATTTGAAGGTGCCTCATTTCCTGTCCTTTTGTTAGTTTCCACTTCCTCGTCAGTTTGTCCAGTGTCACCAGTCTGTGCCCTACGTAGAAGTCCCCGACCGTCAATGTGCCCCCGTCCCGCCTCCATCCTTTGAAGGTGGTATCCAGCATGGCTGGGGGGAATCTGTGATTGCCGCAGATGGGGGACATCTTAGTTAGCCCGAAGTGTTGTCTCAGTTGGGCCCACATTCTCAGTGTGGCCGCAACCATCATTCACCCATTCTTGATGCTTCTTCAGTAGCGCGTGCGGACTTGCCTGAGTGAAAATCTGGAACTCTTCCCTGCCTTCCTCGAACAAATCTGGGGATTGGTTGAAAATTTGAAAACTGAGTGGTCGATTTTTGTTGGGCAAAGATATTAAAGTTTCGCAACCAAAATGCAACTAAAATACAGGTGAACCACAATTTGACGAACCTGGTGGAGCAGGCTCGATGGAGGACTGAATGACCTCCTCTCGTACCTGTGTAACACTTGAGAGGGGGAGGGGCTCAATGACTTCCTCCTGTTCCTGTTTAACAGCCTCAAGGGGTGGGGCTGCTGAATGTCCTCCTGGGCTCAGAGGTGCTGAATGACCCCTTCCTGTTCCCGTGTACATCACCGCTGTCCAAGTTGAGTCTTTTTCTTTTAAATCTGCGTTTGATTAACGCAAGCCGAGCACGTAACTCACCTATATTTGTGCAGTCTTTCAGAATGGTTTAATTGCACCTAACAAATGAATGAATGAAAATACAGTTACGTCGGTGAAAATTCATAAAAGCCTGAATTAAGAAAAGATTGAGTTTTTTGAAGATACTATCTGTAATCGTCAGAAAATCAAAAGGAATTGTCTGTTATCTCTCTTGGTATATAATTGCAGACAATTTACCAGTGATTTTGCTTGCCAGCAGTTTGAAATGCGATCAAACATTTGCTGAAGGAAATTCAAGCATTGTTTTTTTGGATGAGATATTAAAATGAGCCTCCACCTGTCTTCTTGGGTGGTCGGAAACTATCCTGTGGCACCATTTCAAGGAGGAACGAGACATTGTCCTGGCGTCATGACCAATATTTATTCTTCCGTCAGCATCGATCAAGACCAGATTGGGGCACATATCTGGCGGTAGACTTCGATCATGCTCTTGAACCAGGAGGCCCAATGCTTGACTAAGGTTGGGCCTCAGGACTGATTGTAATTATTTGTGTGAGTTGCCAGTGGCAGCTTGTCCGTGCAGTCTGATCCAATTTAAGGTCGCTTGCCCCATCAGTGGCAGTTTCCTCTCACTTCAGTGTCCTTTCGAGGGCTTGAAGCAGTGTTTTTCAACTTGTTTCCCTGGCTGACACGCCGCATTCGCTTACCTTTAATGCAAAAGGGGAGCCTTCTTGGTCCTCACGATCTCACTTGAATCGGGTTCTCATAGAGAAACACTCATAGAACATACAGTGCAGAAGGAGGCCATTCAGCCCATCGAGTTTGCACCGACCCACTTAAGCCTATCCCCGTAACCCAATAACCCCTCCTGACCTTTTTGGTCACTAAGGGCAATTTATCACAGCCAATCCACCTAACCTGCACGTCTTTGGACTGTGGGAGGAAACCGGAGCACCCGGAGGAAACCCACGCAGACACGGGGAGAACGTGCAGACTCCGCACCGACAGTGACCCAGCGGGGAATCGAACCTGGGACCCTGGCGCTGTGAAGCCACAGTGCTATCCACTTGTGCTACCGTGCTGCCCTTAACAGGAGGAGAGGGAAATGCACATATCAGGTGCAGACTTATGCCGTCTTCACCTTTGTGAGAATGGAAAATCCAACCTTGCACATGTCGGTCATTGTGAAGGGCAATAGCAACAAAATGCTTGTTTTACTCAGCACTGGATACTACTCCAGAATGCTGACAGCCTCATGGGCTTATGGCATGTTTTTAATGTACTATCACAGGTCAAGTACAGCAGCTTAATCTTTTCATTTGGAGTCAGCTCTATGTTAACGACTGACTCTGGGGTCTCAACTTGAATGTTTCACCCACCACTTCTCTTTTCAAATCTGAAACTTCTCCTCCCATTCGCCAGTACTTCCCTGCACATAACACACACAGGCTTTGCATTTTTATTTGCGTTGGCACAATTGACAAAACCATACCTGCTTTGTTCCTGAGTTAGGTTTCTCCTTTGGTGGACTATTAACCAGAGGCTCTGTAATGACCCGTATTTTGAAAAAACCTGGCCTAGAGTAATGGGGCTCAGAATTGGGGGTATAGGATGTGACAGTTTTGCATTGGCTGTTCTCACCAGTCTAGTAGGGTTGCCAACTGTGATTGAATGTGTTCCTGGAGGTTTCATCACCGGACATGCACCGTTCTCCAGCCATTAGTTGGCCAACATCCCCATCTTTGTGAAGTGCTGCCTTCCTACACCAACTGGAAAGCAAAAAGACTCATTACCCAATATTATCCAATCGGGCGATGCTTCACTGGCAGCCAAACAGCCCCCCCCCCCCCCCCAATCCGTCCCCGAAAATGATTCCAATTTTAAAAAATGTCCCTATATTTCTCCAGAGCTATGTCCTGGAGATCGATCTTCAATTCTTGGAGATTCCAGGCCAATCCTGGAGGGTTGGCAACCCTTCATTTTGTAACTCGGCTTTCCATTGAGGGAACTGAAGGTTTGGGTGAAAGGTGAGGGGGCAAAGGAAGTGCTGGCAGACTGCATTGGTGAGCAGTCAATAGGTCCAGTTTCGATGGTTTTTGCTGAGTGTTGATTGGCCTGGTTTCCAGACCAGGGGGTCTATAAATTGTGTTTCTGGGATGGTCTTGTCCATTGCACACGCCAGGAGGCCTCTGTAGGCATAACTTTCTCCAATCCAGACACCTGGATCGTGGTGACTTGCCGATGTCCAGGTCACTTGGCGTCAGAGATGGGAACTGCAGAAAGTACAGTGTGGGTAGACTATCTTATCCCCCCTACCTCTTTGTGGGCTTTCAATGGCACAGATGAACATTCCACCTTCCTATGGCCCATGTAGGAATGCACCTGGGCTTCTCCATGGGACAGAAACCTGGTGTTTCCAGTTCTCATCTGAGAGGTGGGGCTGTGTTTGGGGGGAGTTACAGAGATGGGGGCTCTGAGGATTAGAGGGGTGGGGATCTGTGGAGAATGGGCGGTTCTGCACAGGGTGTTGGGAGGCTCTGTTGGGGGGGGGGGGAGGATGTTGCAATTTTTTGCTGGGTATATTTATTAATAACATTTTCCTTTTGGCTGTAAATTCAGTGTTTAAAGAATTTGTGTGACAGCTTCTGAGGGAAGGGGAAACAATCAAGTTCTTGAGTTGTCACACATTCCGGCGCCTGTTCGGGGAGGCTGGTACGGGAATTGAACCATGCTGCTGGCCTGCCTTGGTCTGCTTTCAAAGCCAGCGATTTAGCCCTGTGCTAAACAGCCCCAGCGATGGGCAGATTAATCACATTGGATTACATAGAACATAGAAAATACAGCACAGAACAGGCCCTTCGGCCCACGATGTTGTGCCGAACCTTTGTCCTAGATTAATCATAGATTATCATAGAATTTACAGTGCAGAAGGAGGCCATTCGGCCCATCGAGTCTGCACCGGCTCTTGGAAAGAGCACCCTACCCAAGGTCAACACCTCCACCCAACACTAAGGGCAATTTTGGACACTAAGGGCAGGAAGCTTTAGGGGGCCTTAGAGGGGTGGGGATCTGTGGTAGTGGTTTAGATGGCTAGGAGACTCTGGGTGGGAGGTGTTAGGGGGGTGGGGATCTGTGGGGAGTGGGTTTGATGGCCGTGAGGCTCTGTGGGGGTTAGAGAAGTGTGTGCGCTGGGGGGGTTAAAGAGTTGGGTGGCGACTTCCGGTGACGGCGGGCGGGAGGCGGCCGTACAATGGAGAGCCCCCGCTCGGGAACGGCAATTTCGGGGCTTTAAGCCCGGTCCCAGGGTCCGCGGAGGCGGCAGAAGAAGGGAGAAGGCACGGAGGAGGCACTGAGAAGACACAGGAGGGAAAAAAACCCCAAAGAAAAATGTCAAGGGTGAGCAAAAAAACGGCCGAAAAAAAACCAGCTGGAGGTCCGTCGGGGAGTGGAAAGGTCACCGCGGGGTCACCAGGAAAAATGGAGGCTGGAGCACCAGGGAAGGCCGCACTGCTTACGGCTGAAGAAATAACCAAGGTGATGGCTGCGGAATTTGAAAAGCAGTTGGCGCAGATTACGAAATGCATGGAGACGGTGAGGAAGGAGATGAGGGAGGTTTTGAGTGTGCTGGTGGAGGAGGCGGTTTCCCCGGTGAGGACGGAGGTGGCGAGCGCAGTGGCGGAGGTGCGAGAGCAATGGGAGGCGCTGAAGAAAGTGGAGGAGACGTTATTGCAGCACGGTGATCAACTTGACTCGATGGGGAAAGAGATGCGGAAGGTGATGGAGATTAACAAGGATCTGCGAGGAAAAATGGAAGACCTGGAAAACAGATCCAGGCGACAGAATTTGAGGATTGTGGGGCTGCCCGAAGGAGTTGAAGGAACGAGGCCGACTGAGTATTTTGCCACGATGTTGGCAAAACTACTGGGGGAGGGGGAGGACCCCTCCCGATATGAACTGGATCGGGCTCATCGGTCGTGGAGGCCTGTACCAAAGGCGAGTGAGCTGCCAAGGGCAGTGACTCTGTGCTTCCGTAGGTACAGGGTGAAGGAGAAGGTCCTGAGCTGGGCCAAGCAGAAGCGGGTGGTGCAGTGGGCTGGAGCTGGTATACGTGTATACCAGGACTTTACGGCGGAGCTGGCAAGGAGGCGGGCTGCCTTCAACCGGGTGAAGAGGGCACTGTACATTAGCAAGGTGCGGTGCGGCATTGTATATCCAGCGAAGCTGAGGGTGACTTACAAGCTCAGGGACTTTTATTTTGGAACGGCGGAAGCAGCGGAGGAGTTTGCGAAAGCAGAAGGACTGTGGCAGAACTGACAAACTGAGGAATGGCCATGTGCCGATGTAACCTCATGACTATATTTTCTTCTTTTTTGTATCACTGCGCGCGGGTGTAGAGATTAAAGGAGCCAAGGTGGTATATATTTGGACAAGGGAAGGGACGGGACTTTCACTCAAAATGAGAGTTCTTTGGGGTGTAGGTGGATAGGCGGGGTTTGTGTGCTAAAAGGGGATCTTTGGGCTTTCCTGGGGCCGGGCAAGTGGGAAAGGGACCCGGGCGGGGGCCTCCACGCTGGCCGGTGTGTGCCGGCCAGTGAACGGGAGTGAGGTGGGGGGAGGGGCTGCGGCCATCGGAGCCTGGCAGAACAGGGTCCGAGTGGTCTAGCCGGGGTGGAAAGTTGGGAGGGAAGGAACCGAGGGTAGGGGGAGGAGTTTTACAAGAGGCAGTGGACGGGAGGAGCTGGAGACCTGGGGTTGGGGTGGGGGGGGGGGGGGGGGGGGGGGGAGCGTGTAAGATTAAGGGTGACTACGGGTAATCCCTGATTCCTTTTTGTCATTTGTTTATGTAAACATGCGGGTTGAGGTTTGGGGGTTGGTGGGTAGATGGGATCGTTGTTGTTATTATGGGGACTGACATATCTTGCTGATTATTGTTTATTGTTGATGGATGTAAATGTGGGAGAAAATGTGAAAATGGAGGAGAATTAAAAAAAAATAAAAAATTAAAATTAAAAAAAGGTGGGTGGTTAGATGGGTGGGGATCTATGGGGAGGGGATTAGATGGGCAGGAGGCTTTGGGGGGGTGCTAGAGGGGTGGGAATCTGTGGCGAGTGGGTTAGATGGGTGGAAGGCTCGGGGGGGGGGGGTTAGAGAGGTGGGGGCTGTGTTTGGGGGGAGTTACAGAGATGGGGGGTCTGAGGATTAGAGGGGTGGGGAACAGTGGAGAATGGGGGGCTCTGCACAGGGTGTTGGGAGGCTCTGTTGGGGGGGGGAGGATGTTGCAATTTTTTGCTGTGTTTATTCATAACTTTTTCCTTTTGGCTGTAAATTCAGTGTTTAAAGAATTTGTGTGACAGCTTCTGAGGGAAGGGGAAACAATCAAGTTCTTGAGTTGTCACACTGAATTCCTGAACCATATTTCATTCTTCTCCTAATCTGCTGGTTTATGTCTGATTGACCAATGCTGGGGTTAGTGCATTAGCATAAAAGGGGAAGGTACCATTTGTGGTATGTTATGAGTTGTTGCCAGAGAAGTCAGAATGGTATGGTTGTATTAGCTACAAAGTTGAATTGTTTTGTAAATGTAGTGATTTATTTGTGGCCACTTTCTTTTTTTTTTACAAACATTTTATTGAGGCATTTATAGTTTTAAAACAATAAAAGATACAAATACAAATGCAAACATAGTTCAGTGCGTAACACATCCCCCCCCCCCCCACATCTTTGTCGCTACTTTCTTAATATTGGTTCATTGCTCTGTGATTAATTATCCACAGAGAATCAGAATTTCAACATTGCTCCTGTAACTCTGCCTACTTTATTCAGATGCAATGCAAGAAAGATATTTAGACACCTGTCACAATGTCTCATCGCTTTACAGCCAATTAAATACTTTTAAGTTGTCGCACTAGTACAACATAGCAAAAGTTATCAAGTGGCAAAGCAGGCTTGAGGGGACAAATGTCATACTCCTGCTCATAATATGTATGTTCATATGTCATTCGAGATAGAGGAGCTGGGCTGGATGACCTCTGTCGCCCATAATTATCTTGCGAACAGAGGGTGGAATCATGGCTGGAGTTCTGTTTATTTTGTTCCTAAGGAAGTTTACTGTGAGCAGGCTTTGTGGGGTGAAATTGTCAAAATGGGAGTGTGTAATGGGAGTGAATCAGTAACCTGTTTTACACTGCACATAATTCTCAGAGTCCTTTCCATTGATTTCAACAGTGTCCTTTTTGTCGATTTTTCTATTATCCCACTCTACCTTGGTGCTTTTCTGAGGTTTTTTTTGAGGAATGAAATATTGTGATAAAGTTGTATTGATAGTAGATATTGAAAATATATTCTAGTGAGAAGCAGCAATCAACAGAGTCTTCAGACGTGCTGTTCGGGAAAACACAGATACAGTTGTGAACCATTCAGTCTTTGTCCTCTGGCTTCTTAAACATTGTGTCACACAAAGACACCCAAGGGCTCCAACACTTCTCACTGCCAGTGAAGACTTATGTTCAATCATTTCACATTGCTGCTCAGGAGTCATTTGATCTTTCTACTCTGAGATTACTGATAAAATAGAATCTAAAAAATGGAATCCAATTATGTCCCTTGCAAGAAATAATTACATCAAAGAGTATTATGCACCAAGGCAGGAGAAAGTCTTCTACTTCTTCTACAGAATGGAAAAGATCTTAGTTGACCTGGGTTGCAACTATTGAATCTTCCCCAAATATGAATTTACTGTCACTGTGTTCATATCGTGTAATGTGCAGAACATGTTAGAGGGCTGAGGCAGTTATCAAAATCAGGATTATTGTCTGCACACAATAACTAATAGCATATCTTCCT
The DNA here is from genome assembly GCF_047496885.1 of Scyliorhinus torazame. NCBI lineage: Eukaryota > Metazoa > Chordata > Chondrichthyes > Carcharhiniformes > Scyliorhinidae > Scyliorhinus > Scyliorhinus torazame. The sequence goes on from NC_092738.1 coordinate 32,625,784, forward strand.
GTCAAATTAACAATATTGTATGGTGCTAAGAAAAGACAATTTTGTACTCTGGTTTGATAGTCACAGTGCAAGCACTTATAGGATGCACTGACAAACTGACAATACATTATATTGTTGCAGCTCTTAATATTAATGACCCATGCTACATATATATTGGATGATATTTGTATCCAGTTGCCAACAATGGCCGTTTATCATTTTACTGGTACCTTTCTGTGATTGGTGAATCTTGAAAGGGAGAAACAATACCATGCATGATGGGGTGTGAGGAATGAGGGGCCTGGAAGATGCGGCACAGTGGTTAGCACTGCTGCCTCACAGTGCCAGGGACCCGGGTTCAATTCCGGCCTTGGGTGACTGGGTGGATTTTGCACGTTCTCACCGCGTCTGCGTGGGTTTCCTCCGGGTGCTCCGGTTTCCTCCCACAATCCAAAGATGTGCAGGTTAGGTGAATTGGATATGATCAATGCACGGGGATAGGACGGGGGAGTGGGCCTAGGTAGGGTGCTCTTTCCGAGGTTGGGTGGAGACCTGATGGGCCAAATGGGCTCCTTCTACATTGTCGGGATTCTAAGAGTCCATTTAAAAAATAATAATTTAAAAGTACCCAATTAATTTTTTTTCCAATTAAGGGACAATTTAGCATGGCCAATCCACCTAGCCTGCACATCTTTTGGGTTGTGGGGACGAAACCCACGCAGAGATGGGGAGAATGTGGAAACTCCACACAGACAGTGACCTGGGGCCGGGATCAAACCTGCGTCCTTGGCGCCGTGAGGCAGCAGTGCGAACCACAGGATTCTAAGAGTCCATGATTTCTTTCCCTGGCCCTGCCTGTATCCTAACCCTCAGCAAATCCCATTCCTCTTATCATCCCTGTACATGCTGACCTACACTGGCTGCGGGTTAAGCAGCGTTTTGATTTTAAAACTCACATCATTGCTTTCAAATCTCACCATTATACTTGTCCTTCCCTATCTCCAGAACTGACTCTCCAAAGCCTGTCACAATCTACAAGGCACAAGTCAGGAGTATGATGGAATACTCCCCTGGATGAGTGCAGCTCCAACAACACTCACGCTCAACACCATGCAAGACAAAGCAGTCCCACGTGATTGACACCCCTTCCATAAACATTCATTCCTCCACCACTGACGCACGGTGGCAATAGTGTATACCATGTAGAAGATGCACAGCAGCAACTCGCCAAGGCTCCTTCAACAACACCTTCCAAACCCAGTACCTCGACCATCTAGAAGAACAAGGACAGCAGACACACGGGAACACCATTACCTGCAAGTTCCCCTCCAAGTCACACAGCATCCTGACTTGGACATATATCACTGTTTCTTCACTGTCGCTGGGTCAAATCCTGGAACTCCCTCCCTAACAGCACTGTGGGTGTAGCTACCTGGACTGCAGCGGTTCAAGATGGCAGCTCACCACCACCTTCTCGACTGCAATTAGGGATGGACAGTGAATGCTGGCCTAGATAGCGAAGCCCACACCCTTGAATGAATTTTTAAAAAACCTTCCATAAGACCATAAGACATAGGAGCGGAAGTAAGGCCATTCGGCCCATCGAGTCCACTCTACCATTCAATCATGTCTGATTTCAACTTCCGCCCTCCAACCCGAAGAGATACCTACACTCCTCCAATTCTGGCCTCATGCGCATACTCGATTTTAATTGCTCCACTATTAGCGGCCATGCTTTCTGCTGCCTGGACGTGAAGCTCTGGAATTTCCCCTCTAGGCCACTCCAACTTGCTCTTTCGAAGTCGCTCCTTAAAACCAACCCCTTTGACCAAGCTTTTTTCTAAGTATATTAGGATTTAGCATTTTTTAAACAACACAACAAAATCACAAAAGAAATACATCGCAGTAGGCAAGAAAGAAAATACTGCTTCACATACGTGAATACAAAGGGGAACATTATCACTGGCTCGATACAATCATTAGACATAGCTAGATGCCTCTATAAGCCCCACCAGAGATAAGGGGAGGAACAAGATGAAGCCATGAAAACATGGTAAAATGGTTCACACTCTCCCACAACGCATCTGCTTGCAATTACCATGAGAATTCAGGATGAATTTTCCATATCTTGTTCGTGCGTGCATCAATATATATCTCCCTCAACTCTGCAGTACCAAAGGCACCAATGACACACCACAGCCTCCTCTCCTCAGAAACCAACCCCATCTGCACCCATGCAGAAACCAATTGCAGACTATTTATACCCACCCTGACAAACAAAACAGAGGAAATACGTAAAAATTCCAGTACTAAAGGAGAGTTACATCACACAACGCAACATAACCCCAACATCATTCCATATAGTTATACAACAACATGTTCGGATTATGATCCTTCAGGGCCTCCCAAGAAAAACAGTGAGGAATAAGAGCTCGAGCTACCAGCCACAGCACTGGACCTGGCCTAGCCCAGCATCTCCCGACACAGGACTAAAAATCCCCAAGGACCTCCAACAGACCCCTCCACCCACACTCACCCTCAACCAATCCAGGGCAGTTCCCTGTCCCATTTATGCTAAAAAGTAGAAAGGATACGCCTGCCCCAGCCGGGGAGACCCCATCGCCGAAGAGAAAAGGAACCATCAAGAGGCCCAACAATTGGGCGCCTTGGGAGGGAGAGCCAATTCCCCCTCCCCAGTACAACCAGGGGACCCTCTCCTAAACCAACCAGACCAGAATCAGTAACAGAACCCTGCCCAGCTGGATGAAAACAAATCCCTCAGGCAGTGTTTTTTTTTTAATGTATATTTTATTCCGAACACATTACAACACAACAAAGTACAAAAGTAAACGTGATACATACAGTTTGTTCAATTTTTCCCCTTTTTACAACCCCACCTCCCTGCCCCCAGGGACAAACAGTTCCACGAAGAGGGACATAAACGGCTTCCACAGCAAGTAGAACCCCTCCTCCGACCTCCTGAGGGCGCACTTTATCTTCTCTAACCTGAAGAACTTGTACAAATCCCCAACCACGCTGCGGCCTCCGTTGGTGCCTCCGGCGATGCCGCGACCTCCGGCGATGCCGCGACCTCCGGCAATGCCGCCGACCTCCGGCAATGCCGCCGACCTCCAGTTCAACCGTATCCGTCGCGGTAAATCAGTGAAGTGAAGGTCACAATGTCGGCCCCCCTCTTCCAGCTCCGGCACCTCCGACACACCAAACATCATCACCATAGGGTTCGGCGTGATCTTGACCTCCACAATCCGCAACAAACTCTCAAACACCACTTTCCAAAACCTGACCAACTTCGTACACCCCAAAACACATGGGACATGATGCGCCGGCCCCCTCCCACACCTCTCACACTCATCCTCATCCATAATTCTCCCCATACTGTCCAGCGGATTTGCCATGTGCAACAGTAACTCGTTGGCATACATGACACCCTATGCTCCGTAACCCCCCTCACGATCCCCTGCCACTCTCCTCACGCCCGGAGCGCAATCGCCAAGGGCTCCGTCGCCAACGCAAACAACAATGGCGACAACGGGCATCCCTGTCTTATTCCCCTGTGCAATCCAAAATACCCTGAGTTTATCTAATTTGTTCTCACATTTGCCATAGGGGACACATACAGCAGCCATACTCAAGTCACAAACTTCGGTCCAAACCCAAACCTACCCAAGATCTTGAACAGGTACCGCCATTCCACCCGTCCAAAGGCTTTTCCGCGTCCATCGATACAATCACCTCCGGGACTCACCCCTCTCACGGTTATGGCCACATTCAGTAGCTTCCTAATGTTACTTGAAACCTGCTGCTCCTTTACGAACCCCATCTGATCTTCTGACACAAACTCCGGCACACATCCCTCCAACCGCCTGGCCAACACTTTAACATCCATGTTCAACAACGAGATAGGCCTGTGTCTGCGTGGGTCTCACCTCTACAACCCAAAACAGATGTGCAAGGTAGGTGAGTGGCCACGCTAAATTGCCCCATAATTGGAAAAAAAAGAATTGGGTACTCTGAATTTTTTTTTTTTTAAACCAAGATAGGCCTATAGGACCCCCACTCCGATGGATCCTTGCCCTTTTTCGGGATCAGCAAAATAGCCGCCTGTGCCAATGCAGCCTGCAGTTCCCCCTTCTCCACTGCCTCGTTAAACATACTCAAAAGATGAGGGGCCAACTCCCCCGAAAACTGATTATAAAAATCTGCTGGAAAGCCATGCGGCCCCAGCACCTTACCCAGCTGCATCATCCCAATACACACCACTACCTCCTGCACCCCAGTGGCACCCCCTCCCAGGCTCAGCCCTGTACAACCCCTGATAAAAGGCCTCAAACACTTCATTAATTTTCTCTGGCTCCGACACCACCTCCCGCCCTGCCTCCACTCACATGCACAATTTCCTTGGCCGCCACCTGCCGCAAGCAAGCGGCTCGCCTTCTCACCGTACTCATACTGCACCCCTTGTAGCCGTTGTAACTGACCCACCGCATTCCCCATTGTCAGCCGATCAAACTGCTCCTGCAGCTTTTTCCTCTCTGCCAGTAGTTCCCTTATTGGGGCCACTGAATACCTCTGACCCACCTCCACAATACTTTCAGGCAGCCTCTGCCTGTTCTCCCTCTCAACCCTGTCTCTGTGGGCCTTAAACTAAATAATTTCTCCCCAGGCTACCGCCTTCAATGCCTCCCAAAACGTGGCCACGGAGACCTCCCCATTTTGGTTCAGATCAACATGGTTCTTATTGCCAGTGCCACCTGACCATAGAACTCCTTGTCCGGCAGCAACACTGAGTCAAACCTTCATCCCAGTCACCACGCCCCCCACCCTAAGCCTAACATCCAAGTAGTGTGGCGCGTGGTCCGAGATCACTATTCCTGCATATTCCGCTCCCACCACCCCAGTCAACATCGCCTTTCCCATCACAAAGCAATCAATACAGGAATACACCCGATGAACGTGTGAGAAGAAGGTATATTTCCTCTCCCCCGGGTGTAAAAGCCCCTCCAACCCCGACATTCAACTGATGGGAATTTAAGTCTGGGATAGACCCTAACAACTTCTTCATGAAATCCACATCATCCCAGTTGGGCACGTACACATTTACCAACACCACTGGCGCTCCCCCTAACACCCCACTCACTATCACAATCCTCCTCCCGGGTCCTGCACTTCCCTGGCCACTTCAAACACAGTTTTCTTGCTAAACACAATCGCGACCCACTTTGACTTTGAGTCGAGCCCCGAGTGGAACGTTTGTCCCACCCAGCCCTTCCTTAACCACATCGGATCTTTCACCCGCAAATGCGTCTGTTGCAGGAAAATCACTTCTGCCTTCAAACTCCGGGACCGCTTGACTGGTCCATTTAACCCATGGACATTCCAGGTTACAATCCTAACCAGGGGCTTCTGCTTCCCATCTCTACTAAGACCCGCCAACACCATCCAGCTCGGACCCCCCCAAAATGGCCGTCCCCTCCATCCCTGAGGCAGTGTTTTTCAAACTTTTTCCCCCAGGATCCACTGTTGCCAACTGGCTGACCTTCGGGATCCACGACGGCCGACCTTCGCGACACACCCCACGTTCGCTCACTTTTAATGCGAAAGGGGAGCTTGCTTGGTCCGCATGATCTCACTCCAATCAGGTTCACAGGAGGAGAGGGCAATGCGCCTATCAGGTGCAGACTTCAGCCAGCTCCTTTGTAAAAACGTAAAATCCAACTTTGCACCTGTAGGTCATTGTGAAGGGCAATAACAACAAAATGCTTGTTTTACTCAGCACTGGATACTCCTGAGTGATGCTACACCAGAATGCTGACAGCCTCATGGGCTTTTGGTGTGTTCTAAATGTGGTATCACAGGTCCAGTACAGCAATGCAGGCTTTTAAGTTGGAGTCAGCTCTCAGTTAATAACTGACTCTGGGGTCTCAACCTCAAAAGGAATATTTCAGCCACCACTTCTCTTTCAAAATCTGAAACTCCTCTAATTTTGCCAGTTCTTCCCTGCATATAACACACATGGACTCTGCATCCTTATTTGCATTGGCACACCTGACAAAACCATGCCTTCAAGAAATCATCTTTATACTGCTTCATTCCCGAGTTAAGTTTCTTCTTTGTAGGCTGTTAATCAAAGGCCCTGGGCAGAGCTAACACTAGCGTGCTCTGTCCTGCTAGACTCTCCTGAGCAGCTCTCTCCAGGAGATTCTGTTGTGAGATCCTGTCCAGTAGGTACACTGCCTATTTGAGTCTCTGGCTGTCTCTTGATCCATCTTCACAGTCCTCTTGCCAGCAGCTGGAAAATGGAAGCAAATGTGCTCCGCCAAAAGCACGTACAAGGTGCTTGACGTCATGTGTACGTGCAGAGCACTTGACTTGCCCTCTGCTGCCGCTTCTGGCCGGAAGACTCCACACAGCCTCATTTCATTTTCATTTAAAAGGCGGCAGTGGCTGTCGGGCGCTTCTCCTGCGACCGTGACCAATGCGGGAACAATGCGACCGATTGCTCCGCATCCCTCCCAACACCTGCTGGCGGCCCGCACTTTGAAAAATCCTGCTCTAAGGGAAGAGGCCAGAGAGATTTACCAGCCTCATCACGCCTTGCGAGATCTAACGAGAACTCACACAATGTCGCGATCTACATATTCAAATGAGCAGTTAGTCTCATTTGAATATGTTTATGCCGGATCTACCCAGGACGTAACAACCTCGCCTCGGAGACCCCAAGCGGCCGCCGTGTAGCACTGGTTTCCACAAACGTGGACCAGGCATACCGGCACATTTGGGGGGGGGTCCGGAGGGGGGTCCGCACGTCGCACGCATGGGTGGTGGTTTGAGAGATCGTGGTGCCATTTAAAAATGACGCCCCAATCTCTTCCTGCACTGGCGAGTGGAGCTCGTTAGTGCAGGAAATGGGACTAAGTGTGGCCTTGGTGGAGGCCCAGAATGAAGCAGAGTCCCATTTAATAGCGGGGTCGTTGCAGGAGAAAAGACAATGAGTAAACAACAACACAATTACAAGAGAATAACGTCCAGGATTATAGAAGAATTAGAGGATAATGACACCGTCTATGTTGCTTGAGAAGGCCGACGCCAAGACAGTATCAATGAACATTCATCGGGATCGCTCAAGGATTCCAACGAACAAAGCACTTTCACCTCCACCATGCCACCGCAACGGTGCCCAAGCAGCTCACAGCCTAGGCCCCAAGCCTAGGAATGACTCGACCTGATCAGCCACCTCCAACCCCTCTCGACAAACATCGAGGAAAGGGTAATATAGGGCTAGTGGGTGGAGGGGCAACTGATCCCAGGCCTTGAAGATCGGATACCCTGCTCCGTTGAACTTGATATGCCCAGCCTCCAAATCAAAATTACTAAAGCACAGCAGCCAATCTTCAAACTCAATCGGGAACTCGCCTCCCACATCTCGCCAAGGATCGGCTCACAGACACACCGTCCCCTGTCCCTACCTCCCCAATTCGTCAGGATATACAACATGCCATGCGGAAGTATCGCGGGCCCTTACCAGGGACGCTGCTCTTCCGAATGCAAGAATTCTCTCGTGCGTCTCAACCATTCTCCCAAGGATACCTTGCAAATCTTCAAAGTGAGCACCGAGGACCTGCATCACAGAGCTGAGACCTTCATCCAGAACAACACTCAATGGCGGCCAACATTCAGATAGACACAGCAACATCGAGACGAAAGCCCGCTCTCCAACAATGCCACTGCAAGCAAGCTGGGCCCCATCCCAGCCCACTCTGACCACGAGAGTTAAACAAGGACTTCCTGCAATTTATCTCGGCTCCTCTACGCAAAACACTAATCAGGATCCTCCAGGGACATAGCACAAGACATATATCCCAAGAAAAGAGAAATATGAAATGTGCATCAGGATTAAATAAAGGATTTAAAAGATGAGCAGAAGCAGAGCTCACGAAAATGCAGTTGTTCCTGTGTTCACACCACGTGACCCCCCTCCCCGACCACGCTTTTAGAGACCATAAGACATAGGAGCAGAATTAGGCCACTCGGCCCATCGAGTCTGCTCCGTCATTCAATCATGGCTGATATTTTCTCATCCCCATTCTCCTGCCTTCTCCCCATAACCCCTGATCCCCCTTATTAATCAAGAACCCATCTATCTCTGTCTTAAAGACACTCAGTGATTTGGCCTCCACAGCCTTCTGCGGCAAAGAGTTCCACAGATTCACCACCCTCTGGCTGAAGAAATCCTTCCTCATCTCTGTTTTAAAGGATCGTCCCTTCAGTTTGAGATTGTGTCCTCTGGTTCTAGTTTTTCCTACAAGTGGAAACATCCTCTCCACGTCCACTCTATCCAGGCCTTTTGGTCACCTGCACTATAATTTCCTTATGTTCGATACCTTTCCTCTGAAGCACTTTGGGACATTTTTACTACATTAAAGGTGCTCTATAAATGCAAGTTGTTGCTTAGCAACATCCAGCTCTCCAGTACCCTATCCAAGTGGTCATTCATCAATTGCAACTCTGGACTGTTGATGGCAATGGGCTAATTAACAACCAGCAAAGTGCTTTCTTTGATCATGTTTGTAAAATATTGCAATGCGCGGACGGAAACGGTGTGCGAGCGATGTTGTTATTGCCACAAAAACATGGGGTCCCTCTGTTCTCCCTTTGGCTGCAGAAACAGCAGCTCCTTAAATTGCGCTGTTGATTGATCCCTTTTGAGTGCTACATTTCTTCTCTTGTCATCCACCTAGAAAACGCTGTCTGTCGCCAAACAGTTGTCGAGATGATTTTCTGATAGGCAGCAGTTCAGTGCTTCATCTACACCTGCGTTTTTTTTCCAAGGGATTCCAGTTCTGTTACTTTTGCTTTTATTGATTCTTGGTGTGCTGCAAAGGCAGCACTGCAGAATTAAATATAGATTTTTTTTCCCCCACTGCTCAAGGAGTACTTTGTTCAAACCTCCCGCATGCTGGGCCAAGCTGGGCAAGTGTCTCGTAATCAAGACCAGATGCTCTCTGACGTGTGGTGTGTTTTCCGGTTCCACCATGTAGGATAGAATCGAGGTTTGAATGAAATTTGCTTCCTTCAGAATGGATATGATTTCATGTCACGGACACAGAACACACCTCCAAGTCACCGAGTTTGCAGCATCAATAGTCTGCAGATATGGATATACAATAGAGAAGAATGTTTCATCCATGCAGAAGCACTTTATTGGTGGATTTGCCGATCAGTAACATGAACCCTGGAAGATTCCTCGGCCATCCCAGACAAACTTCTAGCAATTCCCCACTCCCTCCCCTTCACCACACCAACTCAAATATCAGCTACTTCAACAGAGGGCTGGGGTCTGAACTTGGCACCTTCTAACTGTATGTGACTTAGCTACTCACTGGCTGCTGCCTTTACTCACTGGGCAAGCAGGGGGGGCGGGGGGAAAGACTGTATGGCAGCTTTAACACGGCCTCTGGCAGCAGACAAGAGGGATTCTCTTTCCATTTTTAATGTCACTGCTTCAGGAAGCTGACAGCCAGGGAGAAACATTCAGCACGGTGCACTGCACTCTCGAAGGGAATGACAGCAATAATATTTCAAGTGCACCAAGGTCAGCTCCAGATTCGGACAGCAATCTCACGGTGGTGAAAAGCTTCGGCTGGGGATTACAGGGGACAGTGGCCCATGGAGCAACAACAAGGTGTGTTTATATCGAGCCTTTAACATAGTAAAATGTCCCAAGGTGATTCACAGGAGTGTTAACAAACAAAATTTGACACTGAGCCACCTAAGGAGATATTATTGCAAGTGAACAAAAGTTTTGTCAAAGAGATAGGTTATATGGAGAGTGGGAGGAGATTCCAGAGCTTGGGGCCCAGGCAGCTAAAGGCGATTGTAAAACCAGGAATGCTCAAAACATCTGAATTACAGGAGCACAGATATCTCAGGCGATCATCGGGGATGGAGAAGCTAACAGGGATGAGGACATGAAGGGACTTGCGGGTGAGAATTTTAAAATCGAGGTGGTGCTGGAATGGGAGACGATTGTCACTGGGTACAAGGAGTGATGGTTGAACGAGACTTGGTGCAAATTGGGATACAGGCAGCAGAGCTTTTGATGGCCTCAAGTTTAGGGAGGGTGGGTCAGTGGGAAGAGCTTTTGAATAGTCCAGTCTGGAGGTGACAAAGGCAATGTGCAGGTAAAACAAACAGTTAGCCAGATCAGCACTGAATAACTAAGCTGTATTTGATTTTTGCTCGTTGCTTTACCTGTATTTATTTTCCAGTTTCTTGCCATCCTTCTCTCAATTGCGATGACTCATGTTGGAACAATAATGCTGCGGTCAGTTTGTGTACAACAAGCTCCACAAACACAGCAGCTGTGAACATGACCAAATCATTTGTTTTTAATAATATTGGTTGACGGATAAATATTGGGCACCAGGGAGAACTATTTAAAACGTGCTGTGGGATGAGGGCCTCAGTTTAATATCTCATCCAAAACTTTGCACCTCCACTGGCAGTGCAGCAGTCCCTCAGTACTGTATTGAAGTATCAGCCTGAATTTATGTGCTCTAGTTTCGGAGTCAGAAAGTTGTGGATTCAAGCACCACTGCAGAGGCCAGTGTGCGACCCACTGAACCACAGCTGACTTGATGAAAGCTCCCGAGTGCCACGTAGCTGGAAACCCAACCCTTCAATTTTAGAGAACAAAAGATGAGGCAGAAATAATTCCTGGTGGGGAAGGCTCACCGCCAGAACAAGTGCAGCTCATGCAATGCTTGATGCACATTTGACCTCATCTGCTCAGGCAGCTTGTCGCTCAGTGCAAAGGACCATCGACTCGTTGTGTGGCTCTGCTCTGTATCCAGCGTCAAATGGCCGTGGTGTCTTTCTGTTCCCAATTGATTTGGAATATGGTAGATTTCAAGTCCTACCTTTTGGCTTTAGTTCAAACACCGACTGCAGCATCTCCTCAACTGATGCATTTTGAATTGCGATGGTTTTGGCAGGTTTAAAAAATGAATAAATAAAAGGCTGACTGTCGTAAGAGAGGATGGCCCAAGTGACATTAGCCTGAAATGCCTCAGTTGGTAAATGCACAGCTGAGTGTGGTACTGAGCCAGAAAGGCCCCAGGTTTATCCCTGTGCTGAGTTAACTGACTTTGGCTTGGGTGATGGCAGACAGGTGAGATGCTCCCCGTGTACCACTTGTTTCGAGGAAGAAAATCAGCCACAATCCCTGTTCGTGATCATAATCCAGTGATCCTGGATGCAATGGTGCTGGAACATAGAACATAGAACAATACAGCGCAGTACAGGCCCTTCGGCCCACGATGTTGCACCGAAACAAAAGCCATCTAACCTACACTATGCCATTATCATCCATATGTTTATCCAATAAACTTTTAAATGCCCTCAATGTTGGCGAGTTCACTACTGTAGCAGGTAGGGCATTCCACGGCCTCACTACTCTTTGCGTAAAGAACCTACCTCTGACCTCTGTCCTATATCTATTACCCCTCAGTTTAAAGTTATGTCCCCTCATGCCAGCCATTTCCATCCGCGGGAGAAGGCTCTCACTGTCCACCCTATCCAACCCCCTGATCATTTTGTATGCCTCTATTAAGTCTCCTCTTAACCTTCTTCTCTCCAACGAAAACAACCTCAAGTCCATCAGCCTTTCCTCATAAGATTTTCCCTCCATACCAGGCAACATCCTGGTAAATCTCCTCTGCACCCGCTCCAAAGCCTCCACGTCCTTCCTATAATGCGGTGACCAGAACTGTACGCAATACTCCAAATGCGGCCGTACCAGAGTTCTGTACAGCTGTAACATGACCTCCCGACTCCGGAACTCAATCCCTCTACCAATAAAGGCCAACACTCCATAGGCCTTCTTCACAACCCTATCAACCTGGGTGGCAACTTTCAGGGATCTATGTACATGGACACCTAGATCCCTCTGCTCATCCACACTTTCAAGAACTTTACCATTAGCCAAATATTCCGCATTCCTGTTATTCCTTCCAAAGTGAATCACCTCACACTTCTCTACATTAAACTCCATTTGCCACCTCTCAGCCCAGCTCTGCAGCTTATCTATATCCTTCTGTAACCTGCTACATCCTTCCACACTATCGACAACACCACCGACTTTAGTATCGTCTGCAAATTTACTCACCCACCCTTCTGCGCCTTCCTCTAGGTCATTGATAAAAATGACAAACAGCAACGGCCCCAGAACAGATCCTTGTGGTACTCCACTTGTGACTGTACTCCATTCTGAACATTTCCCATCAACCACCACCCTCTGTCTTTCAGCTAGCCAATTTCTGATCCACATCTCTAAATCACCCTCAATCCCCAGCCTCCGTATTTTCTGCAATAGCCTACCGTGGGGAACCTTATCAAACGCTTTGCTGAAATCCATATACACCACATCAACTGCTCTACCCTCACCTACCTGTTCAGTCACCTTCTCAAAGAACTCAATAAGGTTTGTGAGGCATGACCTACCCTTCACAAAGCCATGCTGACTATCCCTGATCATATTATTCCTATCTAGATGATTATAAATCTTGTCTCTTATAATCCCCTCCAAGACTTTACCCACTACAGACGTGAGGCTCACCGGTCTATAGTTGCCGGGGTTGTCTCTGCTCCCCTTTTTGAACAAAGGGACCACATTTGCTGTCCTCCAGTCCTCTGGCACTATTCCTGTAGCCAATGTTGACATAAAAATCAAAGCCAAAGGTCCAGCAATCTCTTCCCTGGCCTCCCAGAGAATCCTAGGATAAATCCCATCAGGTCCCGGGGACTTATCTATTTTCAGCCTGTCCAGAATTGCCAACACCTCTTCCCTACGTACCTCAATGCCATCTATTCTATTAGCCTGGGGCTCAGCATTCTCCTCCACAACATTATCTTTTTCCTGAGTGAATACTGACGAAAAATATTCATTTAGTATCTCGCCTATCTCTTCAGACTCCACACACAATTTCCCATCCCTGTCCTTGACTGGTCCTACTCTTTCCCTAGTCATTCGCTTATTCCTGACATACCTATAGAAAGCTTTTGGGTTTTCCTTGAACCTTCCTGCCAAATACTTCTCATGTCCCCTCCTTGCTCGTCTTAGCTCTCTCTTTAGATCCTTCCTCGCTACCTTGTAACTCTCCATCGCCCCAACCGAAACTTCACACCTCATCTTCACATAGGCCTCCTTCTTCCTCTTAACAAGAGATTCCACTTCCTTGGTAAACCACGGTTCCCTCGCTCGACGCCTTCCTCCCTGCCTGACTGGTACATACTTATCAAGAACACGCAGTAGCTGATCCTTGAACAAGCCCCACTTATCCAGTGTGCCCAACACTTGCAGCCTACTTCTCCACCTTATCCCCCCCAAGTCACGTCTAATGGCATCATAATTGCCCTTCCCCCAGCTATAACTCTTGCCCTGCGGTGTATATTTATCCCTTTCCATCATTAACGTAAACGTCACCGAATTGTGGTCACTGTCCCCAAAGTGCTCTCCTACCTCCAAATCCAACACCTGGCCTGGTTCATTACCCAAAACCAAATCCAATGTGGCCTCGCCTCTTGTTGGCCTGTCAACATATTGTTTCAGGAAACCCTCCTGCACACACTGTACAAAAAAACGACCCATCTATTGTACTCAAACTATATCTTTTCCAGTCAATATTTGGAAAGTTAAAGTCTCCCATAATAACTACCCTGTTACTTTCGCTCTTATCCAGAATCATCTTCGCCATCCTTTCCTCTACATCCCTAGAACTATTAGGAGGCCTATAAAAAACTCCCAACAGGGTGACCTCTCCTTTCCTGTTTCTAACTTCAGCCCATACTACCTCGGAAGAAGAGTCCCCATCTAGCATCCTCTCCGCCACCGTAATACTGCTCTTGACTAGCAGCGCCACACCTCCCCCTCTTTTGCCTCCTTCTCTGAGCTTACTAAAACACCTAAACCCCGGAACCTGCAACATCCATTCCTGTCCCTGCTCTATCCATGTCTCCGAAATGGCCACAACATCGAAGTCCCAGGTACCAACCCATGCTGCCAGTTCCCCTACCTTGTTTCGTATACTCCTGGCATTGAAGTAGACACACTTCAAACCACCTACCTGAACACTGGCCCCCTCCTGTGACATCAAATCTGTGCTCCTGACCTCTATACTCTCATTCTCCCTTACCCTAAAACTACAATCCAGGTTCCCATGCCCCTGCTGCATTAGTTTAAACCCCCCCAAAGAGCACTAACAAATCTCCCCCCCAGGATATTTGTGCCCCTCAGGTTCAGATGTAGACCATCCTGTCTGTAGAGGTCCCACCTTCCCCAGAAAGAGCCCCAGTTATCCAGAAATCTGAATCCCTCCCACCTGCACCATCCCTGTAGCCACGTGTTTAAATGCTCTCTCTCCCTATTCCTCATCTCACTATCACGTGGCACGGGCAACAACCCAGAGATAACAACTCTGTTTGTTCTAGTTCTGAGCTTCCATCCTAGCTCCCTGAAAGCCTGCCTGACATCCTTGTCCCCTTTCCTACCTATGTCGTTAGTGCCAATGTGGACCACGACTTGGGGCTGCTCCCCCTCCCCCCTAAGGACCCGGAAAACACGATCCGAGACATCACGTACCCTTGCACCAGGGAGGCAACATACCAAACGTGAGTCTCTCACGCTCCCACAAAATCTCCTATCTGTGCCCCTGACTATAGAGTCCCTAATTACTAATGCTCTGCTCCTCTCCCCCCTTCCCTTCTGAGCAACAGGGACAGACTCCGTGCCAGAGGCCCGTACCCCATGGCTTACCCCTGGTAAGTCCCCCCCCCCCCCACAAGTATCCAAAGCGGTATACTTGTTTCTCAGGGGAACGACCGCAGGGGATCCCTGCACTGACTGCTTTTTCCCAGTCCCTCTTACAGTTACCCACCTATCTCCAATCTTTGGTGTAACTAATTCCCTGAAGCTGCTATCTATGACCCCTTCTGCCTCCCGAATGATCCGAACTTCTTCCAACTCCAGCTCCAGTTCCCTAACTCGGTCTTGGAGGAGCTGGAGATGGCAGCACTTCCTGCAGGTAAAATCAGCAGGGACACTAACTGCATCCCTCACCTCAAACATCCTGCAGGAGGAACATTGCACTCCCTTCCCTGCCATTCCTCTAACTTTCTACCAAGATCTGGCTAACAACTAAATTAAATTTTTTATAAAAAATAATAATAATATAATAAAATATGGTACTTACCTCAGACCAATGGGTTTTATTATTAGGTTAGAGGAGGAGGGCGGGTGGGAGACACTACACGTGTAGTGTCTCGGGTTTCCTCTCCACCAGAATTTATTGGTGAGGGTCTTCCCAGACGTCCGCGGGTCGACTTCCTGTTCCCGCCTAAAACACTAATTTTAAAAAAAAAATTCTCAGCTCCTGCTGAAATTGACTAACCAGCCAGCTCCACTCCCGCCGAAATCGACTGGCCTGCCCCTGCAAAGACAAGTGCTTTTAAAGGACAGACTTACCTCCCAGCAGCCACTTCCGCACTGCTCCCGCTGAAACTGACTCACCAGCTGTTCTCCCGCCGAAATCGACTGGCCTGCCCCTGCAAAGACAAGTGCTTTTAAAGGTTGACTTACCTCCCAGCAGCCACTTCCGCACTGCTCCTGCTGAAACTGACTCACCAGCTGTTCTCACGCCGAAATCGACGTGGAAAGGGACAGGACGAGGCCATTAAGCCCCTCGCGTTTGTTCCGCTACTCAATTCTGTCCGAACTGATCTGCATCTTAACTCCATCTACCTGCCTTTGCTCCATAACAATAACCGGCTGCTTGATGATATGTGGAAGGGGCCTGCGGTGCCCTAAGGTTCAGCTCTTCAACTTGGGCAAGTGGGATCTGTCACTACAGAGAGAGAGTGTGTACTCCACGGTGGGCAAGTGGGATCTGTCACTACAGAGAGAGAGTGTGCACTCCACGGTGGGCAAGTGGGATCTGTCACTACAGTGAGAGAGTGTGTACTCCACAGTGGGCAAGTGGGATCTGTCACTACAGAGAGAGAGAGTGTGTACTCCACAGTGGGCAAGTGGGATCTGTCACTACAGAGAGAGAGTGTGTGTACTCCACGGTGGGCAAGTGGGATCTGTCACTACAGAGAGAGAGTGTGTGTACTCCACGGTGGGCAAGTGGGATCTGTCACTACAGAGAGAGAGTGTACTCCACGGTGGGCAAGTGGGATCTGTCAATACAGAGAGTGTATACTCCACAGTGGCAAGTGGGATCTGTCACTACAGAGCGAGTGTGTACTCCACGGTGGGCAAGTGGGATCTGTCACGACAAAGAGAGTGTACTCCACGGTGGGCAAGTGGGATCTGTCACTACAGAGAGAGAGTGTGTACTCCACGGTGGGCAAGTGGGATCTGTCACTACAGTGAGAGAGTGTGTACTCCACAGTGGGCTAGTGGGATCTGTCACTACAGAGAGTGTATACTCCACAGTGGCAAGTGGGATCTGTCACTACAGAGCGAGTGTGTACTCCACGGTGAGCAAGTGGGATCTGTCACGACAGAGAGAGAGTGTACTCCACGGTGGGCAAGTGGGATCTGTCACTACAGAGAGAGAGTGTGTACTCCACGGTGGGCAAGTGGGATCTGTCACTACAGAGAGAGAGTGTGTACTCCACGGTGGGCAAGTGGGATCTGTCACTACAGAGAGTGTGTACTCCACGGTGGGCAAGTGGGATCTGTCACTACAGTGAGAGAGTGTACTCCACAGTGGGCAAGTGGGATCTGTCACTACAGAGAGAGTGTGTACTCCACGGCGGGCAAGTGGGATCTGTCACTACAGAGAGAGAGAGTGTGTACTCCACAGTGGGCAAGTGGGATCTGTCACTACAGTGAGAGAGTGTGTACTCCACGGTGGGCAAGTGGGATCTGTCACTACAGAGAGAGAGTGTGTACTCCACGGTAGGCAAGTGGGATCTGTCACTACAGAGAGAGTGTGTACTCCACGGTGGGCAAGTGGGATCTGTCACTACAGAGAGACTGTGTACTCCATGGTGGGCAAGTGGGATCTGTCACTACAGAGAGAGAGTGTGTGTACTCCACGGTGGGCAAGTGGGATCTGTCACTACAGAGAGAGAGTGTGTACTCCACGGTGGGCAAGTGGGATCTGTCACTACAGAGAGAGAGAGTGTGTACTCCACGGTGGGCAAGTGGGATCTGTCACTACAGTGAGAGAGAGTGTGTACTCCACGGTGGGGAAGTGGGATCTGTCACTCCAGAGAGAGAGTGTGTACTCCACGGTGAGCAAGTGGGATCTGTCACTACAGAGAGAGAGTGTGTACTCCACGGTGGGCAAGTGGGATCTGTCACTACAAAGAGAGAGTGTGTGTACTCCACGGTGGGCAAGTGGGATCTGTCACTACAGAGAGAGAGTGTGTACTCCACGGTGGGCAAGTGGGATCTGTCACTACAGAGAGAGAGTGTGTACTCCACGGTGGGCAAGTGGGATCTGTCACTACAGAAAGAGAGTGTGTACTCCACGGTGGGCAAGTGGGATCTGTCACTACAGAGAGAGAGTGTACTCCATGGTGGGCAAGTGGGATCTGTCACTACAGAGAGAGTGTGTACTCCACGGTGGGCAAGTGGGATCTGTCCCTACAGAGAGAGTGTGTGTACTCCACGGTGGGCAAGTGGTATCTGTCACTACAGAGAGAGTGTGTGTACTCCACGGTAGGCAAGTGGTATCTGTCACTACAGTGAGAGAGTGTGTACTCCACGGTGGGCAAGTGGGATCTGTCACTACAGAGACAGAGTGTGTACTCCACGGTGGGCAAGTGGGATCTGTCACTACAGTGACAGTGTGTGTACTCCACAGTGGGCAAGTGGGATCTGTCACTACAGAGAGTGTGTGTACTCCACGGTGGGCAAGTGGGATCTGTCACTACAGAGAGAGACTGTGTACTCCACGGTGGGCAAGTGGGATCTGTCACTACAGAGAGAGTGTGTGTACTCCACAGTGGGCAAGTGGGATCTGTCACTACAGAGAGTGTGTGTACTCCACGGTGGGCAAGTGGGATCTGTCACTACAGAGAGAGTGTGTGTACTCCACGGTGGGCAAGTGGGATCTGTCACTACAGAGAGAGTGTGTACTCCACGGTGGGCAAGTGGGATCTGTCACTACAGAGAGAGTGTGTACTCCACGGTGGGCAAGTGGGATCTGTCACTACAGAGAGAGTGTGTACTCCACGGTGGGCAAGTGGGATCTGTCACTACAGAGAGAGTGTGTGTACTCCACGGTAGGCAAGTGGTATCTGTCACTACAGAGTGTGTGTACTCCACGGTGGGCAAGTGGGATCTGTCACTACAGAGAGAGAGTGTGTACTCCACGGTGGGCAAGTGGGATCTGTCACTACAGAGAGAGTGTGTACTCCACGGTGGGCAAGTGGGATCTGTCACTACAGAGAGCGAGTGTGTACTCCACGGTGGGCAAGTGGGATCTGTCACTACAGAGAGAGTGTGTACTCCACGGTGGGCAAGTGGGATCTGTCACTACAGAGAGTGTGTACTCCACGGTGGGCAAGTGGGATCTGTCACTACAGAGAGAGAGAGAGTGTACTCCACGGTGGGCAAGTGGGATCTGTCACTACAGAGAGAGAGAGTGTGTACTCCACGGTGGGCAAGTGGGATCTGTCACTACAGTGAGAGAGAGTGTACTCCACGGTGGGCAAGTGGGATCTGTCACTACAGAGAGAGAGTGTGTACTCCACGGTGGGCAAGTGGGATCTGTCACTACAGAGAGTGTGTACTCCACGGTGGGCAAGTGGGATCTGTCACTACAGTGAGAGAGTGTACTCCACAGTGGGCAAGTGGGATCTGTCACTACAGAGAGAGTGTGTACTCCACGGCGGGCAAGTGGGATCTGTCACTACAGAGAGAGAGAGTGTGTACTCCACAGTGGGCAAGTGGGATCTGTCACTACAGTGAGAGAGTGTGTACTCCACGGTGGGCAAGTGGGATCTGTCACTACAGAGAGAGAGTGTGTACTCCACGGTAGGCAAGTGGGAACTGTCACTACAGAGAGAGTGTGTACTCCACGGTGGGCAAGTGGGATCTGTCACTACAGAGAGACTGTGTACTCCATGGTGGGCAAGTGGGATCTGTCACTACAGAGAGAGAGTGTGTGTACTCCACGGTGGGCAAGTGGGATCTGTCACTACAGAGAGAGAGTGTGTACTCCACGGTAGGCAAGTTGGATCTGTCACTACAGAGAGAGAGAGTGTGTACTCCACGGTGGGCAAGTGGGATCTGTCACTACAGTGAGAGAGAGTGTGTACTCCACGGTGGGGAAGTGGGATCTGTCACTCCAGAGAGAGAGTGTGTACTCCACGGTGAGCAAGTGGGATCTGTCACTGCAGAGAGAGAGTGTGTACTCCACGGTGGGCAAGTGGGATCTGTCACTACAGAGAGAGAGTGTGTACTCCACGGTGGGCAAGTGGGATCTGTCACTACAGAGAGAGAGTGTGTACTCCACGGTGGGCAAGTGGGATCTGTCACTACAGAAAGAGAGTGTGTACTCCACGGTGGGCAAGTGGGATCTGTCACTACAGAGAGAGAGTGTACTCCACGGTGGGCAAGTGGGATCTGTCACTACAGAGAGAGTGTGTACTCCACGGTGGGCAAGTGGGATCTGTCACTACAGTGACAGTGTGTGTACTCCACAGTGGGCAAGTGGGATCTGTCACTACAGAGAGAGTGTGTACTCCACGGTGGGCAAGTGGGATCTGTCACTACAGAGAGAGACTGTGTACTCCACGGTGGGCAAGTGGGATCTGTCACTACAGAGAGAGTGTGTGTACTCCACAGTGGGCAAGTGGGATCTGTCACTACAGAGAGTGTGTGTACTCCACGGTGGGCAAGTGGGATCTGTCACTACAGAGAGAGTGTGTGTACTCCACGGTGGGCAAGTGGGATCTGTCACTACAGAGAGAGTGTGTACTCCACGGTGGGCAAGTGGGATCTGTCACTACAGAGAGAGTGTGTACTCCACGGTGGGCAAGTGGGATCTGTCACTACAGAGAGAGTGTGTACTCCACGGTGGGCAAGTGGGATCTGTCACTACAGAGAGAGTGTGTGTACTCCACGGTAGGCAAGTGGTATCTGTCACTACAGAGTGTGTGTACTCCACGGTGGGCAAGTGGGATCTGTCACTACAGAGAGAGAGTGTGTACTCCACGGTGGGCAAGTGGGATCTGTCACTACAGAGAGAGTGTGTACTCCACGGTGGGCAAGTGGGATCTGTCACTACAGAGAGCGAGTGTGTACTCCACGGTGGGCAAGTGGGATCTGTCACTACAGAGAGAGAGTGTGTACTCCACGGTGGGCAAGTGGGATCTGTCACTACAGAGAGTGTGTACTCCACGGTGGGCAAGTGGGATCTGTCACTACAGAGAGAGAGAGAGTGTACTCCACAGTGGCAAGTGGGATCTGTCACTACAGAGAGAGAGAGTGTGTACTCCACGGTGGGCAAGTGGGATCTGTCACTACAGAGAGAGAGAGTGTGTACTCCACGGTGGGCAAGTGGGATCTGTCACTACAGTGAGAGAGAGTGTGTACTCCACGGTGGGCAAGTGGGATCTGTCACTACAGAGAGAGAGAGTGTGTACTCCACGGTGGGCAAGTGGGATCTGTCACTACAGTGAGAGAGAGTGTACTCCACGGTGGGCAAGTGGGATCTGTCACTACAGAAAGAGAGTGTGTACTCCACGGTGGGCAAGTGGGATCTGTCACTACAGAGAGTGTGTACTCCACGGTGGGCAAGTGGGATCTGTCACTACAGTGAGAGAGTGTACTCCACAGTGGGCAAGTGGGATCTGTCACTACAGAGAGAGTGTGTACTCCACGGCGGGCAAGTGGGATATGTCACTACAGAGAGAGAGAGTGTGTACTCCACAGTGGGCAAGTGGGATCTGTCACTACAGTGAGAGAGTGTGTACTCCACGGTGGGCAAGTGGGATCTGTCACTACAGAGAGAGAGTGTGTACTCCACGGTAGGCAAGTGGGATCTGTCACTACAGAGAGAGTGTGTACTCCACGGTGGGCAAGTGGGATCTGTCACTACAGAGAGACTGTGTACTCCATGGTGGGCAAGTGGGATCTGTCACTACAGAGAGAGAGTGTGTGTACTCCACGGTGGGCAAGTGGGATCTGTCACTACAGAGAGAGAGTGTGTACTCCACGGTAGGCAAGTTGGATCTGTCACTACAGAGAGAGAGAGTGTGTACTCCACGGTGGGCAAGTGGGATCTGTCACTACAGTGAGAGAGAGTGTGTACTCCACGGTGGGGAAGTGGGATCTGTCACTCCAGAGAGAGAGTGTGTACTCCACGGTGAGCAAGTGAGATCTGTCACTGCAGAGAGAGAGTGTGTACTCCACGGTGGGCAAGTGGGATCTGTCACTACAGAGAGAGAGTGTGTACTCCACGGTGGGCAAGTGGGATCTGTCACTTCAGAGAGAGAGTGTGTACTCCACGGTGGGCAAGTGGGATCTGTCACTACAGAAAGAGAGTGTGTACTCCACGGTGGGCAAGTGGGATCTGTCACTACAGAGAGAGAGTGTACTCCACGGTGGGCAAGTGGGATCTGTCACTACAGAGAGAGTGTGTACTCCACGGTGGGCAAGTGGGATCTGTCCCTACAGAGAGAGTGTGTGTACTCCACGGTGGGCAAGTGGTATCTGTCACTACAGAGAGAGTGTGTGTACTCCACGGTAGGCAAGTGGTATCTGTCACTACAGTGAGAGAGTGTGTACTCCACGGTGGGCAAGTGGGATCTCTCACTACAGAGACAGAGTGTGTACTCCACGGTGGGCAAGTGGGATCTGTCACTACAGTGACAGTGTGTGTACTCCACAGTGGGCAAGTGGGATCTGTCACTACAGAGAGAGTGTGTACTCCACGGTGGGCAAGTGGGATCTGTCACTACAGAGAGAGACTGTGTACTCCACGGTGGGCAAGTGGGATCTGTCACTACAGAGAGAGTGTGTGTACTCCACAGTGGGCAAGTGGGATCTGTCACTACAGAGAGTGTGTGTACTCCACGGTGGGCAAGTGGGATCTGTCACTACAGAGAGAGTGTGTGTACTCCACGGTGGGCAAGTGGGATCTGTCACTACAGAGAGAGTGTGTACTCCACGGTGGGCAAGTGGGATCTGTCACTACAGAGAGAGAGTGTGTACTCCACGGTGGGCAAGTGGGATCTGTCACTACAGAGAGAGAGTGTGTACTCCACGGTGGGCAAGTGGGATCTGTCACTACAGAAAGAGAGTGTGTACTCCACGGTGGGCAAGTGGGATCTGTCACTACAGAGAGAGAGTGTACTCCACGGTGGGCAAGTGGGATCTGTCACTACAGAGAGAGTGTGTACTCCACGGTGGGCAAGTGGGATCTGTCCCTACAGAGAGAGTGTGTGTACTCCACGGTGGGCAAGTGGTATCTGTCACTACAGAGAGAGTGTGTGTACTCCACGGTAGGCAAGTGGTATCTGTCACTACAGTGAGAGAGTGTGTACTCCACGGTGGGCAAGTGGGATCTCTCACTACAGAGACAGAGTGTGTACTCCACGGTGGGCAAGTGGGATCTATCACTACAGTGACAGTGTGTGTACTCCACAGTGGGCAAGTGGGATCTGTCACTACAGAGAGAGTGTGTACTCCACGGTGAGCAAGTGGGATCTGTCACTACAGAGAGAGACTGTGTACTCCACGGTGGGCAAGTGGGATCTGTCACTACAGAGAGAGTGTGTGTACTCCACAGTGGGCAAGTGGGATCTGTCACTACAGAGAGTGTGTGTACTCCACGGTGGGCAAGTGGGATCTGTCACTACAGAGAGAGTGTGTGTACTCCACGGTGGGCAAGTGGGATCTGTCACTACAGAGAGAGTGTGTACTCCACGGTGGGCAAGTGGGATCTGTCACTACAGAGAGAGTGTGTACTCCACGGTGGGCAAGTGGGATCTGTCAGTACAGAGAGAGTGTGTACTCCACGGTGGGCAAGTGGGATCTGTCACTACAGAGAGAGTGTGTGTACTCCACGGTAGGCAAGTGGTATCTGTCACTACAGAGAGAGTGTGTGTACTCCACGGTGGGAAAGTGGGATCTGTCACTACAGAGAGAGAGTGTGTACTCCACGGTGGGCAAGTGGGATCTGTCACTACAGAGAGAGTGTGTACTCCACGGTGGGCAAGTGGGATCTGTCACTACAGAGAGCGAGTGTGTACTCCACGGTGGGCAAGTGGGATCTGTCACTACAGAGAGAGAGTGTGTACTCCACGGTGGGCAAGTGGGATCTGTCACTACAGAGAGAGAGAGTGTACTCCACAGTGGCAAGTGGGATCTGTCACTACAGAGAGAGAGAGTGTGTACTCCACGGTGGGCAAGTGGGATCTGTCACTACAGAGAGAGAGTGTGTGTACTCCACGGTGGGCAAGTGGGATCTGTCACTACAGAGAGAGAGAGTGTGTACTCCACGGTGGGCAAGTGGGATCTGTCACTACAGAGAGAGGGAGTGTGTACTCCATGGTGGGCAAGTGGGATCTGTCACTACAGAGAGTGTGTACTCCACGGTGGGCAAGTGGGATCTGTCACTACAGAGAGCGAGTGTGTGTACTCCACGGTGGGCAAGTGGGATCTGTCACTACAGAGAGAGTGTGTGTACTCCATGGTGGGCAAGTGGGATCTGTCACTACAGAGAGAGTGTGTACTCCACGGTGGGCAAGTGGGATCTGTCACTACAGAGAGAGAGTGTGTACTCCACGGTGGGCAAGTGGGATCTGTCACTACAGAGAGAGAGTGTGTACTCCACGGTGGGCAAGTGGGATCTGTCACTACAGAGAGAGTGTGTGTACTCCATGGTGGGCAAGTGGGATCTGTCACTACAGAGAGAGAGTGTGTACTCACGATGGGCAAGTGGGATCTGTCACTACAGAGAGAGAGTGTACTCCACGGTGGGCAAGTGGGATCTGTCACTACAGAGAGAGAGTATGTGTACTCCACGGTGGGCAAGTGGGATCTGTCACTACAGAGAGAGAGTGTGTACTCCACAGTGGGCAAGTGGGATCTGTCACTACAGAGAGAGAGTGTGTACTCCACAGTGGGCAAGTGGGATCTGTCACTACAGAGAGAGAGAGAGAGAGAGAGAGAGAGTGTGTACTCCAAAGTCGGCAAGTGGGATCTGTCACTACAGAGAGAGAGAGAGAGTGTGCACTCCACGGTGGGCAAGTGGGATCTGTCACTACAGAGAGAGTGTGTACTCCACAGTGGGCAAGTGGGATCTGTCACTACAGAGAGAGAGTGTGTACTCCACGGTGGGCAAGTGGGATCTGTCACTACAGAGAGAGAGAGTGTGTACTCCACGGTGGGCAAGTGGGATCTGTCACTACAGAGAGAGAGTGTACTCCACGGTGGGCAAGTGGGATCTGTCACTACAGAGAGAGAGTGTGTACTCCACAGTGGGCAAGTGGGATCTGTCACTACAGAGAGAGAGTGTGTGCTCCACAGTGGGCAAGTGGGATCTGTCACTACAGAGAGAGAGAGAGAGAGAGAGAGAGTGTGTACTCCAAAGTCGGCAAGTGGGATCTGTCACTACAGAGAGAGAGAGAGAGTGTGTACTCCACGGTGGGCAAGTGGGATCTGTCACTACAGAGAGAGAGTGTGTACTCCACGGTGGGCAAGTGGGATCTGTCACTACAGAGAGAGAGAGTGTGTACTCCACGGTGGGCAAGTGGGATCTGTCACTACAGAGAGAGAGTGTGTACTCCACGGTGGGCAAGTGGGATCTGTCACTACAGAGAGAGAGAGAGAGTGTGTACTCCACGGTGGGCAAGTGGGATCTGTCACTACAGAGAGAGTGTGTACTCCACGGTGGGCAAGTGGGATCTGTCACTACAGAGAGACTGTGTGTACTCCACGGTGGGCAAGTGGGATCTGTCACTACAGTGAGAGAGTGTGTACTCCACGGTGGGCAAGTGGGATCTGTCACTACAGAGAGACTGTGTGTACTCCACGGTGGGCAAGTGGGATCTGTCACTACAGTGAGAGAGTGTGTACTCCACGGTGGGCAAGTGGGATCTGTCACTACAGAGAGACTGTGTGTACTCCACGGTGGGCAAGTGGAACTCTTACCTGTATAGGTTTCTCAGTCATCTGGATCAGAGATGATGGATTTCCTGCCATGTTGATACCAAAGAAGTCTCATGATTATAGCACCCCAATCAATTGTTCATAGCTTCACTGGAATGTCACTGAGGGTAGACGTCAGAAGGAGAGTACTGAATGTGTTTTTATTGGGGCTAGTGGCATGGGAAGGTGGCGGTGTCGTGTATTGTCACTGGATTAATAATCCAGAGACCCAGGGTAATACTCTGGGAACCTGGGTTGAAATCCCACCATGGCAGATGGTGACATTTGAATTCAGTAACAATCTGGATGATTGATGATCTAATGACACCCATGAAACAGTTGTCGAGTGTCATAAAAACCCACCTGGTTCACTAATGTTCCTTGGGAAAGGAAATTTGCCATTCTGGCATTGCAAGTGCACAGGGCTTTTAAATGCCGTCTGAAATGACCAAGCAAGCCAGTGAGTTCAAGGACGAAAGAAAAAATGCTGGAAAATCTCAGCAGGTCTGGCAGCATCTGTCGGGAGAAAAAGAGCTCCCGTTTCGAGTCCAGATGACCCTTTCCCAGCTAGCGAAGCCCACATCCCACGCATGAATAGAAAGAAAATCTGTGAACAGTACACTCCCATTCCAGTGCACAAAACACAAATGTGTTCACCTACAACTTGCTGAAATTAACCATTTCAGACAACCTTGATTCTCCTTTTGCACATCCAACATTTTCTGCATGCTTCTGTGTTTGCTACCTGATTCTCCTGTACCTACAAGCTCTTGGGTGTGTCCGTGCATGTATCTGTATGTATCTTTATATGCCAATGATGCATGTGTGTTTACAACAGTGACTGACAAACCATTCTTGTTTAAAGGACCCCTTTTCAAATGGGTCCATAATCACAGCTCCCCCTCCAATCTAAACAATAGTACTGTATAATATTCTTAAGGGGGGGGGGGGGTTCGCTCGGCTAGCTAGATGGCCAACAGCGCAGGCTTCATTCCCATTCCAGTTAAGGTAAACTTGGGACCTGCCCCGTGCCGTGCTC
This sequence comes from Scyliorhinus torazame, assembly GCF_047496885.1. Classification (NCBI taxonomy): domain Eukaryota; kingdom Metazoa; phylum Chordata; class Chondrichthyes; order Carcharhiniformes; family Scyliorhinidae; genus Scyliorhinus; species Scyliorhinus torazame. The sequence goes on from NC_092738.1 coordinate 32,651,994, forward strand.
CTGAGTGAAAGCCAATGGAAACCAACACTGACAAAAACTGCCAAGGACAGGGCTCAGAATGAAGCATTAGCAAGGACCTGCCGGTGAGCAGAACACACTTGAATGAATGAATAATACTCCGAATACAGAAGGGCTGCATGTAAAGAGTGTTTTACGAAGACAGGTATTTAATTACAGTGAGTTGGGTGTGCCTGTTTCTCACTGCACTGGGGAAGCATAGCCCGGAGAGAACACTGGGGTGGGGCAGTGGGGTAGGAGAACGCCTTTTGCTGTTGCCCACTCGCTTATAGTGTCCTTGGTGGTGACTCTGTTCCCTGGATCTCCTGGAATGTTTTGCAGTCTCCAGTTGAGGATTAATGGTCTATAGCGTGCATACATGTGGGTATGTGTTTGTGCACAAAGTAGTGTGGGATGCACAAAGTGGCTTTGTTACAGAGGACTGCTAGCAGCAGACTCCCCCAAAAAACATCCACGACACTTCCTCATTCAATGTACTTTCCCTCATTTGAATCAAATGCTCTCGTCCAGAGTATGAAAGGTCGATTTAATAACACCAGTGGAAGCGAATTAGGTTTGCAAACTTTAAAAGAGAAATAAGAAGAAAAATGAAATTCTGGTATTTTTGAGAATATGGTCAAACTAATTACAAACCTTTTGAGAAAGGTTTAGAAGAAACCTTGGTCACCGTTCTGTTAATGCTCTTTCCTCCATTGCTGCACTGATGTAGGCTCCCAAGGGTAAATTTCAACTGTGCAACTTTCATTGAATTTTTTCCTTTTTGAAATGCTATCAGCATAAAACTTAATCTTGTTGACAAGATCATTTACTTTGTTATTTTCAGAAGAATGTGATTGATCAGGGCATTTCAAAGCAATATATGATTTTTCTGTTGGCAGCTTTACTTAATGACTGAAGAAGTGGGATTAGAAACTGTCTGTCATTCTTGACTATAAATCTTTTTCAACATTAAAGAGTGAAGTTGATGTAGTTTACCAAGTCCAATATAACAACTGTTTAAACGTGTTGCAAGAAAACTGCTGCACTGATTGATTCTAATTCTACTATCTTGCACCAGACTCGTTTTGATGGCAAATAGTACACAGAGTGACGCAGGAGTACAAAACGCTTCATGCTAGACTGTCAGCTACCACATGGGCCTCCTCAGTTAGATGTCAACCGTGGTTCTCTTGTGGATTCAAGCACCGTTCATAATCTGAACTGGCAGGACCTTGAAGGTCTGAGAGAGCGCTGCGCTGTCACCGGGGCAGTGCTGAGGGAGTGCTGCACTGTCGTGGGGTTGGTGCTGAGGGAGTGCTGCACTGTCGAGGGGGCAGTGCTGAGGGAGTGCTGCACTGACGTGGGGGCAGTACGAGGGAGCACTGCACTGTCGTGCGGGCAGTGCTGAGGGAGTGCTGCACTGTCGTGGGGTTGGTGCTGAGGGAGTGCTGCACTGTTGCGGGGGCTGCACTGAGGGAGTGCTGCACTGTCGTTGGGGCAGTGCTGCGGGAGTGCTGCACTGTCGAGGGGGCAGTGCTGAGGGAGTGCTGCACTGTCGAGGGGGCAGTGCTGAGGGAGTGCTGCACTGACGTGGGGGCAGTGCTGAGGGAGTGCTGCACTGTCGTGGGGGCAGTGCTGAGGTAGTGCTGCACTGTCGAGGGGGCAGTACTGAGGGAGTGCTGCACTGTCGAGGGGGCAGTGCTGAGGGAGTGCTGCACTGTCGTGGGGGCAGTGCTGAGGGAGTGCTGCACTGTCGTGGGGGCAGTGCTGAGGGAGTGCTGCACTGACGTGGGGGCAGTGCTGAGGGAGTGCTGCACTGACGTAGGGGCAGTGCTGAGGGAGTGCTGCACTGTTGTGGGGGCAGTGCTGAGGGAGTGCTGCACTGTCGAGGGGGCAGTGCTGAGGGAGTGCTGCACTGTCAGAGGGTCAGTACTGAGGGAGTGCTGCACTGTCGAGGGGGCAGTGCTGAGGGAGTGCTGCACTGACGTGGGGTCAGTGCTGAGGGAGTGCTGCACTGTCGTGGGGGCTGTGCTGAGGGTGTGCTGCACTGTCGTGGGGGCAGTGCTGAGGGAGTGCTGCACTGTCGTGGGGGCTGTGCTGAGGGAGCGATGCACTGTCATGGGGGCAGTGCTGAGGGAGGACCGCACTCTCGTGGGGGCAGTGCTGAGGGAGTGCTGCACTGACGAGGGGGCAGTGCTGAGGGAGTGATGCACTCTCGTGGGGGCAGTGCTGAGGGAGTGCTGCTCTGTCGCGGGGGCTGTGCTGAGGGAGTGCTGCACTGTCGTGGGGGCAGTGCTGAGGGAGTGCTGCACTGTCGTGGGGGCAGTGCTGAGGGAGTGCTGCACTGTTGTGGGGGCAGTGCTGAGGGAGTGCTGCACTGTCGTGGGGGCAGTGCTGAGGGAGTGCTGCACTGTTGCGGGGGCTGCACTGAGGGAGTGCTGCACTGTCGTTGGGGCTGTGCTGAGGGAGTGCTGCACTGTCAGAGGGTCAGTACTGAGGGAGTGCTGCACTGTCGAGGGGGCAGTGCTGAGGGAGTGCTGCACTGACGTGGGGTCAGTGCTGAGGGAGTGCTGCACTGTCGTGGGGGCAGTGCTGAGGGAGTGATGCACTCTCGTGGGGGCAGTGCTGAGGGAGTGCTGCTCTGTCGCGGGGGCTGTGCTGAGGGAATGCTGCACTGTCGTGGGGGCAGTGCTGAGGGAGTGCTGCACTGTCAGAGGGTCAGTACTGAGGGAGTGCTGCACTGTCAGAGGGTGAGTACTGAGGGAGTGCTGCACTGTCGAGGGGGCAGTGCTGAGGGAGTGCTGCACTGTCGAGGGGGCAGTGCTCAGGGAGTGATGTACTGACGTGGGGGCAGTGCTGAGGGAGTGCTGCTCTGTCGCGGGGGCTGTGCTGAGGGAATGCTGCACTGTCGTGGGGGCAGTGCTGAGGGAGTGCTGCATTGACGTGGGGGCAGTACGAGGGAGCACTGCACTGTCATGCGGGCAGTGCTGAGGGAGTGCTGCACTGTCGTGGGGTTGGTGCTGAGGGAGTGCTGCACTGTCGTGGGGGCAGTACTGAGGGAGTGCTGCACTGTTGCGGGGGCTGCACTGAGGGAGTGCTGCACTGTCGAGGGGGCAGTGCTGAGGGAGTGCTGCACTGACGTGGGGGCAGTGCTGAGGGAGTGCTGCACTGACGTGGGGGCAGTGCTGAGGGAGTGCTGCACTGTCGTGGGGGCAGTGCTGAGGTAGTGCTGCACTGTCGAGGGGGCAGTGCTGAGGGAGTGCTGCACTGACGTGGGGGCAGTGCTGAGTGAGTGCTGCACTGTCATGGGGGCAGTGCTGAGGGAGTGCTGCACTGTCGTGGGGCAGTGCTGAGGGAGTGCTGCACTGTCGCGGGGGCTGCACTGAGGGAGTGCTGCGCTGTCGTGGGGGCAGTGCTGAGGGAGTGCTGCACTGACGTGGGGGCAGTGCTGAGGGAGTGCTGAACTGACGTGGGGGCAGTGCTGAGGGAGTGCTGCACTGTCGTGGGGGCAGTGCTGAGGTAGTGCTGCACTGTCGAGGTGGCAGTGCTGAGGTAGTGCTGCACTGACGTGGGGGCAGTGCTGAGGGAGTGCTGCGCTGTCGTGGGGGCAGTGCTGAGGGAGTGCTGCACTGACGTGGGGGCAGTGCTGATGGAGTGCTGAACTGACGTGGGGGCAGTGCTGAGGGAGTGCTGCACTGTCGAGGTGGCAGTGCTGAGGTAGTGCTGCACTGACGTGGGGGCAGTGCTGAGGGATTGCTGCGCTGTCGTGGGGTCAGTTCTGAGGGAGTGCCGCACTGTCAGATGGTCAGTACTGAGGGAGTGCTGCACTGTCAGAGGGTCAGTACTGAGGGAGTGCTGCACTGTCACAGGGTCAGTACTGAGGGAGTGCCGCACTGTCAGAGGGTCAGTACTGAGGGAGTGCTGCACTGTCAGAGGGTCAGTACTGAGGGAGTGCTGCACTGTCGTGGGGGCAGTGCTGAGGGAGTGCTGCGCTGTCGTGGGGGCAGTGCTGAGGTAGTGCTGCACTGACGTGGGGGCAGTGCTGAGGGAGTGCTGCGCTGTCGTGGGGGCAGTGCTGAGGGAGTGCTGCACTGTCAGAGGGTCAGTACTGAGGGAGTGCTGCACTGTCGTGGGGGCAGTGCTGAGGGAGTGCTGCGCTGTCGTGGGGGCAGTGCTGAGGGAGTGCTGCACTGTCGAGGGGGCAGTGCTGAGGGAGTGCTGCACTGACGTGGGGGCAGTGCTGAGGGAGTGCTGCACTGTTGTGGGGGCAGTGCTGAGGGAGTGCTGCACTGTCGAGGGGGCAGTGCTGAGGGAGTGCTGCACTGTCGCGCGGGCTGCACTGAGGGAGTGCTGCACTGTCGTTGGGGCAGTGCTGCGGGAGTGCTGCACTGTCGTGGGGGCAGTGCTGAGGGAGTGCTGCACTGTCAGAGGGTCAGTACTGAGGGAGTGCTGCACTGACGTGGGGGCAGTGCTGAGGGAGTGCTGCGCTGTCGTGGGGGCAGTGCTGAGGGAGTGCTGCACTGTCGAGGGGGCAGTGCTGAGGGAGTGCTGCACTGTTGTGGGGGCAGTGCTGAGGGAGTGCTGCACTGTCGAGGGGGCAGTGCTGAGGGAGTGCTGCACTGTCGCGCGGGCTGCACTGAGGGAGTGCTGCACTGTCGTTGGGGCAGTGCTGCGGGAGTGCTGCACTGTCGTGGGGGCACTGCTGAGGTAGTGCTCCACTATAGTGGGGTTGGTGCTGAGGGAGTGCTGCACTGTCGAGGGGGCAGTGCTGAGGGAGTGCTGCACTGACGTGGGGTCAGTGCTGAGGGAGTGCTGCACTGTCGTGGGGGCTGTGCTGAGGGAGTGCTGCTCTGTCGCTGGGGCTGTGCTGAGGGAGTGCTGCACTGTCGTGGGGGCAGTGCTGAGGGAGCGATGCACTGTCATGGGGGCAGTGCTGAGGGAGGACCGCACTCTCGTGGGGGCAGTGCTGAGGGAGTGATGCACTCTCGTGGGGGCAGTGCTGAGGGAGTGCTGCTCTGTCGCGGGGGCTGTGCTGAGGGAGTGCTGCACTGTCGTGGGGGCAGTGCTGAGGGAGCGATGCACTGTCGAGGGGGCAGTACTGAGGGAGTGCTGCACTGTCGTGGGGGCAGTGCTGAGGGAGTGCTGCACTGTCGAGGGGGCAGTACTGAGGGAGTGCTGCACTGTCGTGGGGGCAGTGCTGAGGGAGTGCTGCACTGTCGTGGGGGCTGTGCTGAGGGAGTGCTGCACTGTCGTGGGGGCAGTGCTGAGGGAGTGCTGCGCTGTCGGGGCAGTGCTGAGGGAGCGATGCACTGTTGTGGGGGCAGTGCTGAGGGAGCGATGCACTGTTGTGGGGGCAGTGCTGAGGGAAGGCCGCACTGTCGTGGGGGCAGTGCTGAGGGAGTGCTGCGTTGTCGGGGCAGTGCTGAGGGAGCGATGCACTGTTGTGGGGTTGGTGCTGAGGGAGTGCTGCACTGTCGTGGGGGCAGTGCTGAGGGAGTGCTGCACTGTCGTGGGGGCAGTGCTGAGGGAGTGCTGCACTGACGTAGGGGCTGTGCTGAGGGAGTGCTGCGTTGTCGGGGCAGTGCTGAGGGAGCGATGCACTGTTGTGGGGGCAGTGCTGAGGGAAGGCCGCACTGTCGTGGGGGCAGTGCTGAGGGAGTGCTGCACTGACGTAGGGGCTGTGCTGAGGGAGTGCTGCGTTGTCGAGGAGGCAGTGCTGAGGGAGTGCTGCACTGTCGGGGCAGTGCTGAGGGAGCGATGCACTGTTGTGGGGGCAGTGCTGAGGGAGTGCTGCGTTGTCGGGGCAGTGCTGAGGGAGCGATGCACTGTTGTGGGGGCAGTGCTGAGGGAGTGCTGCGTTGTCGAGGAGGCAGTGCTGAGGGAGTGCTGCACTGTCGGGGCAGTGCTGAGGGAGCGATGCACTGTTGTGGGGGCAGTGCTGAGGGAGTGCTGCACTGTCGGGGCAGTGCTGAGGGAGCGATGCACTGTTGTGGGGGCAGTGCTGAGGGAGTGCTGCACTGTCGGGGCAGTGCTGAGGGAGCGATGCACTGTTGTGGGGGCAGTGCTGAGGGAGGGCTGCACTGTCGTGGGGGCAGTGCCGATGGAGCCATGCACTGTCGTGGGGGCAGTGCTGAGGGAGTGCTGCACTGTTGCGGGGCTGCACTGATGGAGTGCTGCACTGATGTGGGGCCGGTGCTGAGGGAGTGCTGCACTGTCGTGGGGGCAGTGCCGATGGAGCCATGCACTGTCGTGGGGGCAGTGCTGAGGGAGTGCTGCACTGTTGCGGGGCTGCACTGATGGAGTGCTGCACTGATGTGGGGCCGGTGCTGAGGGAGTGCTGCACTGTCGAGGGGGCAGTGCTGAGGGAGTGCTGCACTGACGTGGGGGCAGTGCTGAGGGAGTGCTGCGCTGTCGTGGGGGCTGTGCTGAGGGAAGGCCGCACTGTCGTTGGGGCAGTGCTGCGGGAGTGCTGCACTGTCGAGGGGGCAGTGCTGAGGGAAGGCCGCACTGTCGTGGGGGCAGTGCTGAGGGAGCGATGCACTGTCGTGGGGGCAGTGCTGAGGGAGTGCTGCACTGACGTAGGGGCTGTGCTGAGGGAGTGCTGCACTGTTGCGGGGGCAGTGCTGAGGGAGCGATGCGTTGTCGAGGGGGCAGTGCTGAGGGAGCGATGCACTGTTGTGGGGGCAGTGCTGAGGGAGTGCTGCACTGTCGTGGGGGCAGTGCTGAAGGTGTGCTGCGCTGTCGAGGGGGCAGTGCTGAGGGAGTGCTGCACTGACGTAGGGGCAGTGCTGAGGGAGCAATGCACTGTCGTGGGGGCAGTGCTGAGGGAGTGCTGCACTGTCGTGGGGGCAGTGCTGAGGGAGTGCTGCACTGACGTAGGGGCAGTGCTGAGGGAGTGCTGCGCTGTCGAGGGGGCAGTGCTGAGGGAGTGCTGCACTGACGTAGGGGCAGTGCTGAGGGAGCGATGCGCTGTTGTGGGGGCAGTGCTGAGGGAGTGCTGCACTGTCGTGGGGGCAGTGCTGAGGGAGTGCTGCACTGTTGAGGGGGCAGTGCTGAGGGAGTGCTGCAGTGTCGTGGGGGCAGTGCTGAGGGAGCGATGCACTGTCGTGGGGGCAGTGCTGAGGGTGTGCTGCACTGTCGTGGGGGCTGTGCTGAGGGAGTGCTGCGCTGTCGAGGGGGCAGTGCTGAGGGAGTGCTGCACTGTCGTGGGGGCAGTGCTGAGGGAGTGCTGCGCTGTCGAGGGGGCAGTGCTGAGGGAGTGCTGCACTGTTGTGGGGGCAGTGCTAAGGGAGGGCCCCACTGTCGTGGGGGCAGTGCCGAGGAAGTGATGCACTGTCGTGGGGGCAGTGCTGAGGGAGCGATGCACTGTCGTGGGGGCAGTGCTGAGGGAGTGCTGCACTATTGTAAGTTTGGATAAGATATTAAACTGCCCTCTTGGGCACAGATCCCATGGCATTATTGCAAAAAGAGCAGTGCAGATCCCCTGGTGTCCTGCCTAATAGGTAGCACAGTGGTTAGCACTGTTGCTTCACAGCGCCAGGGTCCCATGTTCGATTCCCGGCTTGGGTCACTGTCTGTGTGGAGTCTGCACGTTCTCCCCGTGTCTGCGTGGGTTTCCTCCGGGTGCTCCGGTTTCCTCCCACAAATCTTGAAAGACGTGCTGTTAGGTGAACTGAATACTCTGAATTCTCCCTCTGTGACCCGAACAGGCGCCGGAATGTGGCGACTAGGGGCTTTTCACAGTAACTTCATTGCAGTGTTAATGTAAGCCTACTTGTGACAATAAAGATTATTATTATATTATCTATCAATTAACATCAAAAATAGATTGATCATATTGCTATTTGTGGGAGCTTGCTGTGTGCTAATTGGCTGCTGTATTTTCCTACATCACACCAGTGACTGCATTTCATAATACGTAATTGGCTGTTTAATAGGGCAGCACATTCGCATTGTGGATAGCACAATTGCTTCACAGCTCCAGGGTCCCAGGTTTGATTCCCGGCTTGGGTCACTGTCTGTGCAGAGTCTGCACGTTCTCCCCGTGTCTGCGTGGGTTTCCTCCGGGTGCTCCGGTTTCCTCCCACAAGTCCAAAGATGTGCGGGTTAGGTGGATTGGCCATGATAAATTGCCCTTAGTGTCCAAAATTGCTCTTAGTGTTGGGTGGGGTTACTGGGTTATGGGGATAGGGTGGAGGTGCTGACCTTGGGTAGGGTGCTCTTTCCAAGAGTTGGTGCAGACTCGATGGGCCGAATGGCCTCCTTCTGCACTGTAAATTCTATGAATAAGTGCTTTGCAACATATTAAAGGTGCCATATAAACACATGTTCAGTACACCACACTTGCCTGTGATGCAGTAATGGGTTTCAATATTAATAAGCGATCACATTGATTGTTTAGAAAGAAATGAGACACAGTTTGGTTGTGACCTTCTTGATGGTGGTGCTCCTTTCATTAGGGGTGTAGTTTGCAGTGGGGGCAAATGGGTGATACTCATTGTCAAAAGACAGGCAATAGCCAGGCGGTGAGATCAATAGCTAACTGTGATCACTGGGCCAGAGAGAAACTGGGCTTCCTCATAGCCTGAGAATGTATTTAATAAAACTTAACATGGACATGCCTGAAGATGTGCAAGTGCTACAGTCAGCCACAGTTTTGGGGCCTGATTGTTACCCAGTGAGCTCTGTTAAAAAATTTGACTGCGTTGTCTTGACATTGGGTGGCGCTGGCATCGAACTGGGTTGTAATGCACATCCTGGTTGAATAGCCTGGCAAACCTCGCTGGGCTCACATGTGAATGCCAGTTTTGGATCCCAGTAGGAATCACGAGGATTGGGAGGGTGAGGGGAAGGCGCTTCGGAAAGAATAAATCTCTTCAAAAAAGGTTAGATCCAGGAAAGCGTGTTGCTCGAGAGGAGCTTTTTTAAAAATGTGTGTGAAAATAACAGGGCTGTAGCAATTCAGCATCCCCATGGGGATGTCATCTGTAATTGTGCTAACCAGAATGGATAATAATAGACTCCGTGTATGTAAGGGCTGTGTTATCACAGTTGATGTGGATCTGTGTGCATTGAGATATGTTGCCGATGACGGGAGCAACCTGGTTCATAGCCACTTCAAAGAGAAATTCCCACCTGGTGAATAGATTGTATGTGTCAGCTGTGGCTCCATGGGTATCACTCTTGCTTCCCACTTTGGAGACTTGAACCCAAAATCCAGGTAGACATGCCCAGTGCAGTACTGAGGGAGTGCTGCACTGTTTACTGCACGCAAATGAGACTTTATACACGCGGCATATAAATGATCAACTGATACTTTTGAAGAACAGCAGAGGAGTTCTTCCTGGTGTCTTGGGCGATGTTTATCCTTCATCAACATTTGACTTTTTTAAAAAAGTTAATCACATTGCTACTTGAAGGATCTTGCTGCGTGCAAATTAGCTGCCACATTTCTGACAGTGCTACACTGCAGCACCTATAGGATCTCCCCGAGTACGTGTGATTAATGTGCTGTGTATTGTGTTTTTACAGGGTGATTTACTGAGCCCCTGTCGTTGTGATGGTTCCGTGCGCTGCACACACCAGCCGTGCCTAATCCGCTGGATCAGCGAGCGAGGCTCATGGAGCTGTGAGCTGTGTTACTTTAAATACCAGGTCCTGGCAATCAGCACCAAGAACCCCCTGCAGGTCAGTTGCGGACATCCATTGGCATATTGGGAAGCGGGGCAAGACAAATGTACCTTGGATGTGTTTAATCTGTCGCGGTTGTAGTCTCCTGCTTGGCCTCTCCATGACAGATCACCCAGCCCATGGTCTGAGTGGGTTTGCATGATAGCCCCTGCCAATCTTTCAAGGCTGTCAGATGATGTCTGAACTGCCATGTAATGTTCCAGTGCTTTCTCCCTCGGGGTCGGGGTTGGTGAGTCATGAGGCTCTACTGCCTTCAGGTGGCTATTTACTGTAGTCCTGGCAAGCCGACTGATCCAGGAATGAAGAAGGAGGCAGGGTAATTATGGAAAGGCCCCACAAAGATTCAAATGGTTGCCATGTATTGGAGCTTCAGCGCACTGTGTTACCCAGTCACAATCCTATTGGTGCCATGCACAGTGCTCACACCGTGTTGGTGGCATCTTATCTGTGTCCCACAGGCAAGGAAATATCACCAACAGGGTACAACAAAATAAAGCCCCTCCCCTCACCCCACCTCCTCGACTATCAAATGCCATTATGGGATATTAATTCCCCATCTCAGCAACATTTTCCTATCAATTACTCTTTCCACAAAGAAAGATGTTAATACGTTCAGGAAAATAGCAAGCAGAGGAAGCTGATCGGAAGGTGCTGGTGATTATACAAGACCATTTCAAACCCACTGGAGAAAGAATTTACTCAGCAAAAGTCAAAATGATGGCAGGCTTTTCATTTTAAAAAGACCCACCTCCTAACTGCTGAGAACGTGTCCTCACCTCCTACACTTTCTAGTCCTGAGACGAGACAGTGAGGCTTCCTCCGCACTTTAAGCCTCACAACAACTTTTGCTGCACAATGGCACTGAGGTGTGCTGTAAACCAGAGCAGCTTTGCCACAGACCCAGCAGCAAGGCAGAGCGAGACATCCTCCCTCCAAGCAGTATGACGCCACACACCATCTTGACCTGACACCACATTCACGTGTTTCTGCCAGTGAGCAGTGAATCCGCTTCGCTCTGACGTCACAGCTGTTTCTGCGAATGGTGGCCGAGATGGACAGACGTTCTAATTGACAAACAGTGACACCTACACAGCAACAGAGAGACGGGAGAGATTCAGAGACTGTTCCCGCCCTCCCCTCAGCTCTCTTGACTTGGGGGTTGGCACAAAGTTCCATGGGTACTAGCTGCCCTTGGGTATCTCACAAACTCGCCTGTTTATTACGTTGAGCTTGGACAGTAAAGTTCAGCGGGGCATTCAACCCTGGGTGACATTGTAGTCAAGCCGAATCTTTCACCATCCCAGCATCCGCACACATGCACTTTCCAGTAAGGGGGAGGCGGGTGAAAGGTGGTGGGGAGCAGGGGCAGTGGAGAAATGTTGATAAATTTGAAAAACAAATGCAGGGCAGCACTCTTGGCTGACTCTTACCCTTCCTAACCCATGTTGCAGCACCTCCGCTTCTGCGCTGGCCGGGTTGAGTTAATTCAGCACCAACTGAGGACCGATCCCAAATCAGGTCCATATGGTTCAGCACTGCACTGGTTCACGCAGTGAATGGCCTGAACCACCAATCTTCCAACAAAGGACATCAGTCTTCTGGGGACGTCGCTTAAAAGATACCACAAAGCCCACTGTAAAATGACTGTCCCTTCAGCTCGGTCTGGTTTCGACAATCGTGCCAGTTTTTTGGGACCAATGCGTGAAATGCACAACACAACTGGTATGATGCGGGCGGGGGTGAAGGCGGAAAACCTATTCTTAAAGGCGCAGTGTTTGCATGAAAAAGTGCTTGGCAACTGTTTCTCATTTGCTAACAAGAACCACAATGCCTCGGTTACCTTGAATGCGACATCAGTGTGGTGCAAAAACAAGCCTCTGCATGCAGCTCTCTTCACAAGCAGAAGGAGCTGGTTTAGCATGGTGGGCTAAACAGCTGGCTTGTAATGCAGAACAAGGCCAGCAGCACGGTTCAGTTCCCGTGCCAGCCTCCCCGAACAGGCGCCGGAATGTGGCGACTAGGGGCTTTTCACAGTAACTTCATTGAAGCCTACTTGTGACAATAAGCGATTATTATTATTAGAAACTGTGCACCCCCCCACCCCTCCATTCAACCCTTTCCAGCACTTTTTCCTGAAGACAGTGCCCCCTTTAAACGTTTGAAGCAAGTGGTTTTATTCATGAGCGATAAATCTAATGTGCACAGGAGAAGTTGAAATATGAACTGGCGGGGGGGGGGGGGGGGAGGGCTGGTTTAAATTGTGTTGCCTGTGAGTTAATTAGTTTGGCTAGCTGCTGCAAGTGTTCCTCAACATTCACACTCCTCCAGGTAGCTGCCTTCAATTACAAAGTACTGGAACATCAAATTCATGTACTCCCTACAGCTAGTCTAAAGCAGCTACCAGGAACAAACTACCCAGTGTGTGTATATTTATCTCTCGGTCATCTCCCCTCAAATCCCAGTGCACGCTGTCACATATCCACCTGAAGGTCTGAGGATGAGCTATAAGATGCATTGTCCTGCCATTGTGACATGCAAAGCTTCTGATGACAGGCATTCAAATACCTCGAGGTGAGTTACATGACAGTCATCCAATCAGAGGATGAAAAGATGTAAAGCATGTGAGTGGCTGATTTTAACACCATCAGCTCTGATCAACTTTGCTTTGAGATTCTGCGTGGGAGTTTAATGGATGCCAGCCGTGGCTCAGGGGTAGAGCGCTTGCCTTGGAGTCACAACGTCATGGGTTCCCGTCCCACTCCAAGACTTGAGCACGTAATCCAGGCTGACACTCCTCGTGCGGTGCTGAGAGAGTGCTGCACTCAGAAGTGCCCTTTTTCAGATGGAATGTTAAACTGAGGCCCCATCTGCCCTCTCAGGGAGATGGGGGGAAAAAAATCATGGCCATTAGAACAGGGGCGTTTCCCCCGGTGTCCAATATTTATCCCTTAACCAACACCTAAAAACAGACGATATGGCCATTTATCACATTGCAGATTATGGCATCTTACTGTGCGCAAATTGGCTGTGGCGTTTCCCTACAGTTCAAACGTACTTTGACTGTAGAATATTTTGGAATGTCCTGAGGTTATGAAAAGCGCTATCTAAATGCAAGTTGTTTCCAAGTTGAGCCTGGACGTCCTTGGCATATGCAGCAAACATCTGCGCTATTTAGAGAGCAGGAATATCAAGAAAGCTAATCACATGAAGGAGATCACAGATGCATCATTGAGCATTTTCACTCATGACCTTCCAGTACCACAACACGGCAAGACAATTCTTGAAAGCACATCGGATCATTGCCTGCGCCACTGTTGCCTTTCGGGCCCATATACACAATTCTGCGCCCTCTATAATCTCAAAGGGATTTTGGTCTTTCAATGCCGAGCATTTAGGTGACCATCAACTCTGAATGCCTCCTTCACTGTGGTCTCTTGACAAAGAAAAGTGGAGGGAAGACCAACACCAGCTTCTGGGGCCGTGGCTCATGAACCCCTTTGGGCAGAAATAGAGTGCAGGTACAGTGAGGCTCATTCTATATACAAAGTGATTGCACATCCCAAAGATATGTTCCCAATTGGGGAACACCTTCCAGTACAAACCCCTTCAAGGTGCTCGCAAATCATCTGCTGCATGTCCCATAACTTCACCTTGCAAAGAGGTCATGTCACAGCAGCTGAAGGGCAGGAAAGAGGAGCCACACTGAAGGAATTAGCTGCTCATCCACTCATGCGGCAAGAAAGTCTGGCAGACCAAGCACTGATCGAAGATTGCTTCCGTGTATCTGGCCTGTTTCTTCCTGTTACAATCTCCATTCTCCAAATGAACTATTCTCTAGATCACCACCTCCGACAATTTCCTGGGCAGTCCCTCAAATCCTATCTTTTGCTGGCCACTTGCTTTTAATGGTGATGCATGACTGTCATCATCTTGTGATGGCGGCCGCATTACATGCGATGATGAACATCTAATGTACTGCTTTTCCAAAGGGATTTTGTTATAGAAGGAGTAAATGTGTTGGTGGCCTGGTGGAATTCTGGTGCCCTATATCATCCTGAACCATACATGGCAATGGCCGTCCACTGACTTTGGCCATACACTCTACTGTGGCAGCTATCTGCTCCTGTATCCTGGGACCCCTCCATTGTTAAAAGTCGAAGGATGCGTGGTGGCCCAGAAGTGGGCTAGTCTTTGAGAAACATTCCCTCAATCATTTTGAGGGCAGCATTCAGGATAGTGACACTAACTCCTGCCTCTATCCCTCTCCATCCAATCTCACAGCACCCCAAAGCTGGCCGAGACCGTTACAGCAGCATTGGAGAATTCCTTTTTCAAAACAAATACATTTAGAGTACCCAATTCTTTTTTATTTCCAATTCACCTAACCTGGGCATCTTTGGGTTGTGGGGGCGAAACCCACGCAGACATGGGGAGAATGTGCAAACTCCACATGGACAGTGACCCAGGGCTGGGATCGAACCCGGGTCCTCGGCGCTGTGAGGCAGCTGTGCTAACCACTGCTCCACCGTGCTGGCCCCAGTATGTGAATTCCTAAAGATGTGCTCCCACTGTGCTCATGATCTATACCACCACCGAGGGCTCCAGTACAGATTCCATAGTAGTTGATCTGTGTTTCAGGACGGACTGCACTGCAGAAAAGTTTGCTCAAGTTGTGAAATTCTGGCTCGTGGATTCATCACAGTTGGCCCCAGAAATGCGCAGAGAAGTGACTGATGTGGATGATCCTCCTCAGACAGTGATCTCCGCTTGTTAGCAAATCCAGCGAGATCTGAATCCCTATATGTTTAGCACTGTTTAGCACAGGGGCTGTTTAGCACAGGGCTAAATCGCTGGCTTTGAAAGCAGACCAAAGCAAGCCAGCAGCACGGTTCGATTCCCGTAACAGCCCCCCCCGAACAGGTGCCAGAATGTGGCGACTAGGGGCTTTTCACAGTAACTTCATTTGAAGCCTACCTGTGACAATAAGCGATTTTCATTTAATTTCATATGGTGGAGCAGACTGTCGACTTCCTGCCCATAGGTGCATGACTTGTTTCTTCTGACTTGTACAATGTTTCTTAACTCCAAGATTTATCCTTCAACCAACATCACTGAGACAACTTATCTGGTCAGTACCAAGTTGATATTTGTGGGGAGCTTGCTATGTGCAAATTGGCTGCCAGATTTCCTAGATGACAGAAGTTATCGCACTTCAACAATAGTATTACATTGGCTGCAAAGCACTTTGGGATGTCTTGAGGTCGTGAAAGACTGAAAATGCAAGCCTTTCTTGCTTTCCTCCTCCTCCTTGTTGCCTGGGTCCTCCCTGGGGTGTATGTAGCTGTGCTGTAGAATTGGTGATTGTCACTGATGGTGCTGTAAGGCGTTGGGTACACGGGCTATCAAGAACATAGAACATTACAGCGCAGTACAGGCCCTTCGGCCCTCGATGTTGCGCCGACCTGTGAAACCACTCTAAAGCCCATCTACACTATTCCCTTATCGTCCATATGTCTATCCAATGATCATTTGAATGCCCTTAGTGTTGGCGAGTCCACTACTGTTGCAGGCAGGGCATTCCACGCCCTTACTACTCTCTGAGTAAAGAACCTACCTCTGACATCTGTCTTATATCTATCTCCCCTCAATTTAAAGCTATGTCCCCTTGTGCTAGACATCACCATCCGAGGAAAAAGGCTCCCACTGTCCACCCTATCCAATCCTCTGATCATCTTGTATGCCTCAATTAAGTCACCTCTTAACCTTCTTCTCTCTTCCAAAAACAGCCTCAAGTCCCTCAGCCTTTCCTCATAAGATCTTCCCCATACCAGGCAACATTCTGATAAATCTCCTCTGCACCCTTTCCAATGTTTCCACATCCTTCCTATAATGCGGCGACCAGAATTGCACGCAATACTCCAAATGCGGCCGCACCAGAGTTTTGTACAGCTGCAACATGACCTCATGGCTCCGAAACTCAATCCCTCTACCAATAAAAGCTAACACACCGTACGCCTTCTTAACAACCCTCTCAACCTGGGTGGCAACTTTCAGGGATCTATGTACATGGACACCGAGATCTTTCTGCTCAGCCACACTACCAAGAATCTTACCATTGGCCCAGTACTCTGTCTTCCTGTTATTCCTTCCAAAATGAATCACCTCACACTTTTCTGCATTAAACTCCATTTGCCACCTCTCAGCCAAGCGCTGCAGCTTATCTATGTCCCTCTGTAACTTGTAACATCCTTCCGCACTGTCCACAACTCCACCGACTTTAGTGTCATCTGCAAATTTACTCACCCATCCTTCTACGCCCTCCTCCAGGTCATTTATAAAAATGACAAACAGCAGTGGCCCCAAAACAGATCCTTGTGGTACACCACTAATATCTGGACTCCAGTCTGAACATTTCCCATCAACCACCACCCTTTGTCTTCTTCCAGCCAGCCAATTTCTGATCCAAACTGCTAAATCACCCTGAATCCCATGCCTCCGTATTTTCTGCAGTAGCCTACCGTGGGGAACCTTATCAAACGGTTTACTGAAATCCATATACACCACATCAACTGCTTTACCCTCGTCCACCTGTTTGGTCACCTTCTCAAAGAACTCAATAAAGTTTGTGAGGCCCGACCTACCCTGCACAAAACCACGTTGACTATCTCTAATCAAATTATTCCTTTCCAGATGATTATACATCCTATCTCTTATAAACCTTTCCAAGATTTTGCCCACAACAGAAGTAAGGCTCACTGGTCTATAGTTACCGGGGTTGTCTCTACTCCCTTTCTTGAACAAGGGGACAACATTTGCTATCCTCCAGTCTTCTGGCACTATTCCTGTAGACAAAGATGACTTAAAGATCAAAGCCAAAGGCTCAGCAATCTCCTCCCTAGCTTCCCAGAGAATCATAGGATAAATCCCATCCGGCCCAGGGGTCATATCTATTTTCACACTTTCCAGAATTGCTAGCACCTCCTCCTTATGAACCTCAAGCCCTTCTAGTCTAGTAGCCTGAATCTCAGTATTCTCCCCGACAACATTGTGTTTTTCCTGTGTGAATACTGACGAAAAATATTCATTTAGCACCTCTCCTATCTCCTCGGACTCCAAGCACAACTTCCCACTTCTGTCCTTGGCTGTACCTACTCTTACCCTTGTCATTTGTTTATTCCTGACATATGTATAGATAGCTTTAGGGTTATCCTTGATCCTACCGGCCAAAGACTTCTCATGTCCCCTCCTGGCTCTTCTTAGCTCTCTCTTTAGGTCCTTCCTAGCTAACTTGTAACTCTCGAGCGCCCTAACTGAACCTTCATGTCTCATCTTTACATAAGCCTCCTTCTTCCTCTTGACAAATGTTTCGACTGCTTTAGTAAACCACGGTTCCCTTGCTCGACCACTTCCTCCCTGCCTGACAGATACATATTTATCAAGGACACGCAGTAGCTGTTCCTTGAACAAGCTCCACATTTCCATTGTGCCCATCCCCTGCAGTTTTCCTCTCCATCCGATGCATCTTACGCCTTGCCTCATCGCATCATAATTGTCTTTCCCCCAGATATAACTCTTGCCCTGCAGTATATACCTATCCCTTTCCATCACTAAAGTAAACGTAATCGAATTGTGGTCACTATCACCAAAGTGCTCACCTACCTCCAAATCTAACACCTGTCCTGGTTCATTACCCAGTACCAAATCCAATATGGCCTCGCCTCTCGTTGGCCTATCTACATACTGTGTCAGGAAACCCTCCTGCACACATTGGACAAAAACGGACCCATCTAAAGTACTCGAACTATAGCGTTTCCAGTCAATATTTGGAAAGTTAAAGTCCCCCATAACAACTACCCTGTTGCTTTCGCTCCTATCCAGAATCATCTTTGCAATCCCTTCCTCTACATCTCTGGAACTTTTCGGAGGCCTATGGAAAACCCTTAACAGGGTGACCTCTTCTTTCCTGTTTCTAACCTCAGCCCATACTACCTCAGTAGACGAGTCCTCATCAAACGTCCTTTCTGCCACCGTAATACTGTCCTTGACTAACAATGCCACCTCTCCCCCTCTTTTACCACCTTCCCTGAGCTTACTGAAATATCTAAACCCCGGCACCTGCAACAACCATTCCTGTCCCTGCTCTATCCATGTCTCTGAAATGGCCACAACATCGAAGTCCCAGGTACCAACCCATGCCGCAAGTTCACCCACCTTATTCCGGATGCTCCTGGCATTGAAGAAGACACACTTTAAACCACCTTCCTGCCTGCCGGTACACTCCTGCAACTTTGAAACCTTACTCATGACCTCACTACTCTCAACCTCCTGTATACTGGAACTACAATTCAGGTTCCCAAGCCCCTGCTGAACTAGTTTAAACCCTCCCGAAGAGCATTAGCAAATTTCCCCCCCCAGGATATTGGTACCCCTCTGGTCCAGGTGTAGACCATCCCGTTTGTAGAGGTCCCACCGACCCCAGAATGAGCCCCAATTATCCAGAAATCTGAAACCCCACCTTCCTGCACCATTCCAGTAGCCACGTGTTCAACTCCTCTCTCTCCCTATTCCTCATCTCACTATCACGTGGCACGGGTAACAACCCAGAGATAATAACTCTGTTTGTCCTAGATCTAAGTTTCCACCCTAGCTCCGTGAATTCCTGCCTTACATCCCTATCCCTTTTCCTACCTATGTCGTTGGTACCTATGTCGACCACGACTTGGGGCTGCTCCCCCTCCCCCTTAAGGATCCCAAAAACACGATCCGTGACATCACGCACCCGGGCACCTGGGAGGCAACACACCAACCACGAGTCTCTCTCATTCTCACAGAATCTCCTGTCTATCCCCCTAACTATGGAGTCTCTAATGACTAATCTCTTCATTTAGTTCTTCCCTTGCTGAGAACACAGGAGCATTAAAATTGTTAACCATCTGCCTCAGTTAACCACCCTCATGCATTCCCTTCAGTGCATCAGATTCTTTGGAAAACAAAGTGTCACTCAGTAGATAATGTCATGACTGGATCATTACAATACCAGCCAAGGGACAGTGGCGACAGTGAGCAGGAGACATCTCCCATTTCCTTGATGCTCTTGCATCCATTTATATCACAGAATATACAGTGCAGAAGGAGGCCATTCGGCCCATCGAGTCTGCACCAACCCACTTAAGCCCTCACGTCCACCCTATCCCCGTAACCCAATAACCCCTCCTAACCTTTTCTGGTCACTAAGGGCGATTTATCATGGCCAATCAACCTAACCTGCACGTCTTTGGAGTGTGGGAGGAAACCGGAGCACCCGGAGGAAACCCACGCAGACACGGGGAGAACGTGCAGACTCCGCACAGACAGTGACCCAACGGGGAATCGAACCTGGGACCCTGGCGCTGTGAAGCCACAGTGCTAATCACTTGTGCTACCATGCTGCCCATCAGGGTTGACTTTCTTGAATGGGGACAGGATAGTCAGCATCATGGTCTCCTTCCGCCGATTTCATACCACCTTCTGCTGAGATATTGCAGGTAGATTGAGCACTGATGGTGTCGACATAGCTTCAAGGCTACACAATGGATAAGCACTGACCTGCTAGGCTGGGAAGCAAACATTTCCCTTCAAGAATTGTTGTTGTGCACACAATGTTGACATTTAGACTGACTCATCAGGGATTCTTTGATGTGGGAAGGGTCATTCATGCAAAGCTCCATTGCCCTGGTCCTCCCACACCCGTTATATTGATTAACATCCGCTTGCTAAAATATATCCTGCTTTGTGACTTTCTTTCATGCCCAATGGTACTTTTGGCCGAACATTTGTAGATTTCTTTCGCTTCGATAGCTGCTTCCTGTTACACGACCCCAGTCTGGGTTTTCTGGCTCACGTTTTAAGTCGTGTGATGGATTGGTCCTTGGGTTTGTTGTTTGGTGATGTGACCATTTAAATGAACGCTCTTAAGACCCAGATTGTGGCTCGGGTGGGCAGCACTCTCGCCTCTTGAGACCAAATGTTACCATTTCAAGTTCCACTTAAGCACGTACTCCAGGTTGACACTACTAGTGCAGCCCTGGGTAGGGCTGCAATGTCTTTCAAATGAGACGTTAAACTAAAGCCACCATCCACCCTCTCAGGTGGGCAAAACAAAGCCCACGGTAATTATTTGAAGAAGAGCAGGGGGAGTTCACCCCCTGTCCTGAGCCCAATATTTATCCCTCAGGCTACATCACAAAAACGGATGATCTGGTCATATTACACTGCTGTTTATGGGATCTTGCTGTGTGGAAATTCGTGGCCACGTTTCCTATATTACAACAGCACCTCATTGGCTGTACTTTGTAAATGTCAGTCTTATTTCCAACTCCTCTGGGTTTCTCGTTTCTCATCTCCCTTCAGCTCGATCATGGGCACGGTTCTGGCTGGTTCTGCTATTTCCTCTTTCTTTCTTTCTGCTGCACCAGGTGTTTCTCCAGAAGGGTAATCCTGCCAATAAATTGCTACTCTTCCCCCTTCCCTTAATCCCTGGAGAAATGCTTCCAGCACCTGACTGACTGTTTCCATTGCCCAGAGAAATCTCAACACAAACAGCTGCCCTGCTCTCTGACTCTCCTCTGCCCTATGTCAGGACTTTTGCATTTTTGAGAGGAGTGGCTTTTCTTATTGATCGGGGCGCGCTGTTGAAACCTTGCCATGCAGACGCTATAAGCATGCAATTTGCTACAGGTCCAGCAAAGTGTAAAACGCTGGGTCACATGGCATGCCTGTTGTTGCTCAATGAAGTTTAAGCAGTATGTACATCTCTCAAATCTTGTTCATATGGTCATTTATGGGCGATGGCATGACAGTGCATTATGCTGCTCCATGGCGCAGTTGGCAATGACACGGTCTCGTGCGTTACTGAGTTGGTCCAAACCAGGCAGGCTGCAGGGCTAATTCCTACTCTGTGTTGAAGTAGCTGATCTCAGCTAGGTTGGACACTGATGAGAGATGCGGGGTGAGGCGACCAGGGAGCTCCTCCTGGTCACTTTCCACTGGGCCCCTAGCTTGGAAAATGCACATGGGTGTGGCTGTCGGGTAGGAGCAGGATCAAGCTTGGGTTGTGATTCCAGCAACCTCCACCCCCACCAGATGAATAGCCTGCCGACACTGGGTAGACTCACGTGAAGAATGGTCACCTGACTGAGATACCAGGAAGCTGTGTACCACAGCATGACTCACCATTTTGTGGGGAAAAAATTAGAGCTGTACCAGGTGACATAAGGCAAAGGGTATTACTGATTCTATGATTATAGGGCCCGACCAAACACATGTCCCACATGTTCTGCATTGCCCTGTTTTAATATTTTCCAACACACAATCTGTGTTGTAGAATACGATACGACCTCTACATCTTTGACTTTTGCTACCCATAACTGCCCAGCACCATCAGTTTCACATCATATCGCACAAACCTCAAAAGCATTTTCTGATTTTAGTAATTCAGTTTTAAGCTCAGAAAGCCCAGTCTTACCAGACAACAATCTCCTGCACCTCCTGATAGCTGCCTCGAAAAGCCAGTGGTCTAGAAACTTGATACTCCACCAGCCTCACCGAGGGAGATGAAGCAGGGCACGGAGAGAAAGAAATAACACAACAAGAAGACAGGAGCCAAAGCTTGAGGTAAATGGTGACCAGGGACTGGGTTGAACTCAGGGAGAACACTGGTCTTTCAGCCCAAGTCGAATTCTGACTAGCATGAGGGATCTCTGCTCAGTGAAAGGACCCTGACATGAAGAGAGTTGAGAAAATGACAATCCAGTCACTAATTCACAGCAAGTAACTGCTGATAATCCACCCCTCTTGGAGGCCATAAAATGGCTGATATGCAAAATCAAAATGCTGCATTGCTTCCGAACCCTGCCGTGCCAAAGCTAGAGTTAAGGCACCTTGTTGGGACAGAGGACAGGGAACTTTACTCTGTATCTAACCTGTGCTTTATCTGACCTGGAGCTGCTTCATGCTGTCACAGCTAATCCCAACGCTACTCGATCTGTCATGTCTGAGTGCCTTTGTTCTGCCCAGTGCTTGAGATTGTTCGTTTTGACTGTACGGTAGATTCAGACTGGCCGTAACATCTCTAACCACCGTGGCAACTTTAGCCAGCCTATGAGCCAGATCTTTAGATGACTTCCTGTCTGCCAACCAATGCTGTCATAATTTCATGCGCTATAGCAATCAAGTCGTGATACTGGCATAAGGTGCTTGGCTTTAATGTTATTCTCTTTCCCTCTTATGTTTCCAACCCTGGCCCACTCATTCTCGTGTGTCACAATCTTTCTCTTAACTTCTCTTTCCCTCTAATTGTTCATTCCGTGCTTCTTTTCTGTCTCTCCGATTTCTTCTTATCTTTTTTCCCGTCTTCACTTGTTATACTTTTGTCTCTTTCTATTTTTCTCTCTCTCGCCTCTTCCTCTTACCACGCTCTTCTATTCCATATTCTGCGTCCTTCTCTCTCCCATTTCAGTGGCAGGCCATCTCCCTCACAGTGATTGAAAAGGTCCAGATAGCCGCCATCATCCTTGGCTCCCTCTTCCTAATTGCTAGCATCTCCTGGTTAATTTGGTCCTCCCTCAGTCCGTCGGCTAAGTGGCAGAGACAGGACCTGCTCTTCCAGATCTGTTACGGAATGTATGGCTTCATGGACATCGTCTGTATAGGTAAGCATCTCTGTGTCAAACATCAAAACTGTACATCGTGCTATGGTCAATGTCCTCTGAACTTTCCTTTCTTTTGACTTCTAAGGTTCAAATATGCCAGTTTGCACCTCTTCCTCCCATACGGTGTTGAAATCAGGACTGTAGGTGCCTAGTTTAACCTTCCTAGGACCTGAAGGTGGAACCGTTCTGCCTTCTTTCCTCTGACTATCTCCAAGCTTTTAGAACATAGGATTGGTGTCACCCAATTTATCTTGTCTTCTCTAATTGTCAGTTTGGCTCAGTTGATAGCACTTTTGCCTCTGAGTCAGAAGGTTGTGGGTTCAAGCCCCACTCGAGGACTTGAGCGCATTATCTACATTGTCACTTCAATCTGATGGAATGCTACACTGTTGGAAGTTCTGTCCTTTAGAGAAGCTATTAAATCAGTGACCCGACATATTAAAGATCTTCTAGAATACTCTTTGAAGAAGACCAGGGAAATTTTCTGGTGTCCTGGCCAACATTTCTCTCTGAACCGAGCTGGTCATTCATCTTATTGCTGTTTGTTTGATCTTGCTGTGCGCAAATTGCCTGTCGCATTTGGCTGTATAATGGTGCCTACTTTCCAAGCAATTCATTCAGTCAGATGTTTCTGAGAGATGTGATTATGCGCTATAAAATTGCAAAGCTTTTGATTCTCTTATGCTGTTGTTCAACCTTGGTTATGGCACTGTTGATTGTCGCCTGAACATTCTCATGTTTAAAAAAAACACAAATTACCTATCATCTGGTCGTACCCCCTCACTCTTACTGAGCATGTGCAGAAAGAGTTCAAGGCATCATGGGAGTGGAACTTCCCTCCCTTATTTAATTGTTACCAAGGAGAGGGGAAAGGCTCCCATGATGCAGTTCACCAGCAGAGCCTATTTAGTGACCTCATTTTATAATCCCATTGACAAATCAAGAACATGAAACAGCCTGTGCATTTATTTGTTGCTCATGCTTCAAATTGAAATCTGTCTGAAAACATTTGTGCTGTTTATGTTTACATCCAGTGATTTATATGCCAATCTTCTACAAAAATAATGATGTGAGCTGTATAATATAAATGGCAGCAGGTCATGATGAGATTACTTGGATTTTTACCCCGGAAACCCCAAGTTCAAATCTCCAATCCATCATACGCCCAAGCTTTCCTTGGAGTGGGGTTTGACCATCTCAGCCTGTGTTGGCTGATTGAGGAAGGGGCAAGTGGTTGGAGAAGGCTTCCTTCCTTCCCCACTTCATTACTGCACTGTGCCAGTTGTCAGGTCAATTGGTATTTCGTGTCCAGAAGGAACAGGCAGTGATTCGGTTACAATGCTGTGGTGGCTTGCTGAAAGTCATGTGGTCGGATGCGACAACAGCCAAGGCTTCTTGGGTCATATGACTGGAAGGCCCAGTGAGACAGTGCCATGTGATGTTGGGCAATGATGCTTGTGGCATTGCTCATGGTAAGTGGGAGAAGATATTGTGTCATAATGACAGATGTATGACACCATGAAATGTATCATAATAACAAAGACTACGTGTCACATTGTGATAGATGTTTCCTCATCGGGTTAAAAGAACTGTCTTGAAAGCTTTTCTGTTGGTTAGGTGATGGCCTTTTAAGGCCATAAAGTGTACTCAAACTTAGCAATTAAATATTGTAGGTCTGCTTAGCAGGATCAAAGCCAGGCAGATTAATAGAATGGATGAGGATGGCCCATTCTCTGGTGATCCTGGCCTTGTTACAGATTAGTTCTGACCGCAACTTGTAATCCTACCCAAATGGGTGAGACTTCTTGTGAAAACAGGGGAACAAGGACAATTCCACTCCATACAAATCAAGGATTTTAGATGATAGCTTAGCGACTGGGAAACAGAGCATTGGGAGTATGAGCACAAATCAATTATGTGGAATTGTCTGTAAAATTTTCCCAATGGGATCGGTTTAATGCTTTTAAATTTGCAGCAACCCTTGTGCCTAATCATGAAAGATGACCTTTAGTTTAAACAGTCTTAAGTTAATGCACCATACCAACCTGACCTTCTCCATGTGACCTCCACTGGGACTTGTCTTCTTGTACACAATACGTTAGCTTTGCCTCGAGGCTAACCAGGATATTCTCTAGGCAGCAGCAAGTGACTTTTCAGATGCTAGAAGAAGCAACTAAGAACATCGGGGGAAAAAAAATCAGTCAAGGACTTGAAAAGGCCATTCAGCCCATTGACGCCCGTCCCTTTTGTACTCAAACTCCCCCAGCCTAGTATCGAGCTACATTTTGAATGCCGTCTGATGTTTCAGCCCGACCTTAATTAAAGGGGTAAAATTTATCTTTGAAAGAAAAAACAGGAGACTAACTGTAATTTAAAGAAATTCTTTGTGAGAGGATCACTTTCAAGATTGGCATTTATTACCCATCCGTATTTGCCCGAGAACGTTTGCCACATGCTAGGCTACTTCAGAGGGCGGTTCAGAATCAACCATGTTGATGTGAGACAAGAGTCTACACCGAGGCCTAGACCAGGTAAGAACAGCAGTGCCGTGTGATTTGAATTCACACTCTCTGGATTACTAACCCAGTATCATAACCACCATGCTTTTGCACTCCCCCAGATTTCATTAGTGGATTAGTAGTTATGGAGAAAAACTGGCCCTAGCCATTTGTTTTGTAAATACCTTTATAAAATTCCTCTGAAATTAATTCTTGAAGTTAAATTTGAATAGAAGTGTTTTTACCTCACGCGTGCCATGGCTCTGGTTGTCTGGAACACTCCTGGGCATGTTTTATTGTTTATATCACTCTCCTGACTTGCAGGTTAACACTCTCAACTCTCCTGTTTTGGAACGTTGCCAATAATGAAGCAAACTCAATAGTAAATCCTCATCTAACCATAAAGGCTTCCACTACGCTGGCAGAAAATGCATCCTTTGGCATTCAAAACACAAAACATAACAAAGTGACCTCCCCCCCCCCCTCCACCCCCAGACTATTTGCAAGCCAATCCTGGTCAAGGAGAGAACAGAAGGCAGGACTAGCTGTTAAAATTGCCGTGTGGAAATAATGACTGATGGATGCAGTGGGTTGGTTCAACACAAGGCCACATCTTGCAAAGTATTAAATGGAATTTATCTTACTACATTGAATATTTTATAAGAGCATCAGATGTTATTAATTGCACTGATGGAGGTCATACTTGCATTTTCCTTAACTCTTATACAAAGTGAAATAACGGGCGCAATTCAGCGGACTCAAGTTAAAGTCCGCTGAACGGCACGTTTAGCAGGGTGTTTCTCAGTCCTTACAGGGCCGAGAAAGACCCCGCTATTCAACGGCACTTTGCCGGGTTTTTTTGGCCCCGTCGAGGCCACTCTTACGGCTACTTGCGGATCAGGGCGCCATTTTCAAAGGCAGCCCTGATCTTTCGACCTCTTTCTGCGCCCCCACTATGGCATCAGGAACCCCCCATGTCACCCAACGTACCTCTTCCGGGGTCCTCGGGTCCGCCCTCACCCCACCTCTTATGGGCAAGGCTCCCCTGGCATGGCAACCTGGCACCTGGGCACTGCCAGCCCAGCACCATGGCAGTATTGCTGCTGGTGCCAGGTTGCCCATGTCGGGTCAGGCCCGGGCAGCCTCAACAACACCCCCACCCCACGTGACCGCCAAAGATGCCATCACCACTGGTTCATGGCCTTATGAACCAGTACCAAACGGCACCGGGTTGAGGCTTCGCTGGTGAGGCTGGTGAATCCCAGGCCCTGGGTGAATTCAGCAAGCGTGTATTCAAATGAGCCTAATGGCTCATTTAAGTATGCGCACCTGGATCTCGCCCAGCGAGAGCGAAATCCAGACCCCGCCGCGCCACGAGATTCCATTGAATTCTACGAGACGTTTTGAGCGTTGCGAATCTCGATGAAGACCTCTCACGAGATTCGATAGCCTCGTCCCGTCACCAAGTCAGACGTGACGAGGCCGCTGAATTACGGCCAACGTTTTCGATAGGGAATTAAGACCACAGACAGGACTGTCCAAAATTGTCAGAAAGTAATAACGCACCTCTATTTAAAAGGACTACGGTTGCCAACTCTAGCTGGGTCCATTTCTAGAGGTTTTATCACATGACCTCCCACTGCCATATTCCCACAATTGGTCAATCTTCCAAATGTGACACTTTCCACGGCCAACTGGAAAGTGACACCCAATTGGGTTTAACTATTTTAAAAATAAATTTAGAGCACTCAATCCATTTGTTCCAATTAAGGGGCAATTTAGCGTGGCCAATCCACCTCCCCTGCACATTTTTGGGTTGTGGGGGCGAAACCCACGCAAACACGGGGAGAATGTGCAAACTCCACACGGACAGTGACCCAGAGCCGGGAATGAACCTGGGACCTCGGCGCCGTGAAGCAGCAGTGCTAACCCACTGCGCCACCGTGCTGCCCCCAATTGGGTTTATCTTGACCGTTGGTGAGACGAGTCTTTCTTTCTCTCTCTCTAATATTTTGATAACTGATAACTGAAAATGATCAAAAAAAAAATGACCCACAATTTTGTTCAATTAACCTGTGATTTGTTCCCTGGGTTTTGCTCACAGCAGTATCCTGTAAATGTAATCTTTCATTCCTGGAGACACCAGAGCAATCCTGGAGGGTTAGCAAACCATTATAGAACACAAAATTCTAAACTGTACTTTTTTAGGGAAGATTTAGTGAGTAACAGTGCTCGTACACTCAGCTTTACTTTTTGTTCTAATTGGATGGAATGATTTCCCCCCTCCTCAATTTACCTTTGGTTGTGCATTGTCAGTCTCTGGAGGTCTTTGTGTGGAACAAACACTCCATTTATCGTGAAGTCACCTTCACACTGGTTGTCCCTCATCTAACCTTGACTCCACAGGGCCTTTCAATTCCTGCAGGGCTTTTAGTCCAAAGTGGAATGGAGATCAGGAGGACTACGTCTTGTCACCAGCCCCTAAAATGCATGCTTTACGTGTTAAAGAGTGTCCCATCTTGAGCCCATGTTTTGTTTCCTCACCTTTATTCATCTCGCCAAATCAATAAAGAGAAGTATCTAGTAGCCCAATTGAGAATTTGTTCAGCCTCCAAGGTGAGTGGAATTCTGAATGATTGTGCAGGTCAAGCTGCAGCTAGCTGAATGGGAGTCGAACTACACTGTTTGCTGGGGATACAAAGACTGAAAAATGTTTTTTAAAATGTTTGTGGATTGTCAGGAGTCTTGACAGCACTGAAATATTAATTACTGCTAAATGATGATAACATAATGCACGGTATTGAGTTTTAAAAATTTGAACACTCTTTTGCAGGCCTCATTATTCACGAGGGATCATCAGTGTACAGAATCTTTAAACGCTGGCAGGCTGTTAATCAGCAATGGAAGGTACTGAACTATGAAAAATCCAAGGACCTTGGGGAAGCTATTAGCGGGACAAGCAAGATAGGGGGAAGAAATTCACGGACGAACCACTCGTCAAACAATGACAGAAGTTCCACTCAGCGCACTGGAACCATTTTGAATCATCACTGTGGATATACCATCCTGCACATTCTCAGTTATCTGAGGCCTAACAACCATCAGAATGGTAACAGCTCAAATCGAGAGCTGGTCATGCGAGTTACAACTGTCTGAAACAAAATAAAAAGGACCGCTTACTGTTCATCACTTGAAAAGTGCAAACTTTAGACTGTCAAACAAAAAAAAAGTACCACCAGGGTTGTGAAAATACGTTAACTGGAGGCTCAGAATGACAACAGTACATTCAGTGTGATGGACCGAAATAGGCCTGGTCACAGGCCCCGACGTCTACTCCTGGAACTCGCCATCTCCATTGTTTTCTAAACATTTTTTAAAAAGTCTCACTTGAAGCAAAGCTCAGAAACCCCAGACCCAGTATTTTATAAAGGGAGATTTAAAAAAAAGAAACAAAAACGAAGTTGAAGCAAAGTGGAACGCAAGATAGTTTGTTTAAAAACTGCCCCCCCCCCCCGAAAATGTGCAATAACGAATATCAGTTCCAAAATGCTGTGGGATTTCGGCAATAAGTTCTCTGTGTACTTCACCTTTTAATTTAATTTAATGCATGTCACTGTTTTCTTCTCCTTCCACCTAAACTGGGAGAAACATAATTTATATGCAAATTGTGGACTGCAAATAAATTTCTGTTTTTTTAGGAGGGAGGCCCTAGAGTTTTTAGCGAGCTTTAAATAGAGGTTTGTGAGGAATATCAGGATTTAATTTAAACACAATACCCAATCTTGGTGCCACAGAAGTGTACAGATATTCAAATAACTTTAAGAGTGGTCTATCAAATGTGTACGTAATAGACAGGAGGGTGACAGAGTGCATTCTAATATGTACAGGGCACTTTTTTTATATATCCGAATACAATCCAGGATTAAATTCCCATATATGTTGTTAGAACAAAGACTTCCCGAGCAAACAGAGGAATTTCACACAGACCTGTTATAGCATGTCTGTTATTAATATCACACAAACATCATTCAGTTAATTTGATTCAATTCTCTTTCTGGTTTCATTTTCTCTATTTGGGTTCGACAAATATTTCCCCTGGTGATGGTGCTGGAAGTGGAGCTGAACGGGAACGTGCCGTGGGAGAGGGATGAGGTGTTGGGCATGATGGAGGAGTGGACCAGGGTGTCGCAGGAGGAGCAGTCCCTGTAGAATGCTGATCCCGGGGTGGGGGGACATTCTGGAGGACCCACGGCTCCTTCCCTGCCAATCACAAAAGGTGCAACACTCCCCCGCCCCCCACCATCGTAGGGCCCAATCACTCCTTTCAGGTGAAGCAGCGTATCACTTAAACAGAATTTACAGTGCAGAAGGAGGCCATTCGGCCTATCGAGTCTGCACCGGCCCTTGGAAAGAGCATCCCACTTAAGCCCACACCTCCACCCTATCCCTGTAACCTCACCTAACCTTTTATGGACACTAAGAGCAATTTAGCAAGGCCAATCCTAACCTGCACATTGTGGACTGTGGGAGGAAACCGGAGCACCCGGAGGAAACCCACGCACACATGGGGAGAACGTGCAGACTCCGCACAGACAGTGACCCAAGCCAGGAATCGAACCAGGGACCCTGGAGCTGTGAAGCAACAGTGCTAACCACTGTGGTACCGTGCCTCCTTACACCTCCTTTAATTTGGTCTATTGTATTCGCTGCTCCCAATGCGTCTCCTCTACATTGGGGAGACTAAACGCTGACCGGGTGACCGCTTTGTGAAACCCCTTTGCTCAGCCCGCAAGCATGACCCCACCCTTCCTGTTGCTTGCCATTTTAACTCAGCACCTTGCTCTCATGCCCACATGTCCGTCCTTGGCCTGCTGCAATGCTCCAGTGAAGCCCAGCTGGAGGAACAGCACCTCATCTTCCAATTGCCACATCACAGCCCTCTGGACTCAACATTGAATTCAACAACTTTAGACTGACTTTTCTCCTCCACCATAAATCCATTTTTATATCCCATGCATTTATTGTCTCAATTCAAAAACCCTCCCTCTCAACACACACTGGGCCACCTGTCTCTTGTTCTTAAGTTTGCTACATCTTGTTGCAATCTCTCCCAGCTACAATAATTTATCCCAACACATTTTTTCCCTCCCTTTAGTTCTGATGAAGAGTCACACAGACTCGAAACGTTAACTCTGTTTTCTCTCCCTGCAGTTGCTGCCAGACCTACTGAGTTTTTCCAGTGTTCTCTGTTTTTGTTCCAGGTCGCAGCATCCACAGTATTTTGCTTTTACAGGGTGGCATGGTGTCCAAGATGTATAGGAGAGAGACAAATGTTAGGAGCATACAGGCAGTGCAAGGCTACACAGGCTGGAAACGTTCAGCCTTCAAACCAAAAGGATGCTGGTCCTGAATGGAAATTGTGATGCTATTCGCGTTGATTTAAGAAATCAATCGAGTGAAAATGTATTGAAATGAATTTTCCAAGAAAGGGGAAGTAAAATGTGTGATTAACTGATTAATTCAAATACAAACCGATGCATCTTCGTGAAAGATAACTGATTATCAGCCTCGGTCTTCTGGTGTACCTCTAGTCACCCCGTTTTTGGTGCAGTTGTTTTGAATTACTCACTTCCAGTTGTGACCGATTGACTCTGACGCAGTGTTGGTACTCCCATCTCTGTGTCAGAAGATCAAGTCCCTGAGACTTAAACACACAATCCGAGTTAACACTCCAGTGCAGTTGTGATGGAGAGTTGCACTGGGAGGTGTCATTTTGTTGCTTTGAGACACGGAAGCCAAGGCTCCATTGTGAGCGTGTAAACGATCCCATGGCACTGTTTCGAAGAAGAACTGGGGAGTTCTCCCTGAGTCCTGCCCAATATTTAACCCTCAATCATCATCATTAAACCAGATGATCTGATCAGAATAAAGTTTTTGTTTGTGGGACATTGCTGAGCACAAATTGGCTTCTGCGTTTTCAATTTCACGTAAGTGGCCACACTTTTTAAAAAAAACAACGTAATTGTGCATTGGAATATCATCAGCACGCGAAAGTAATTTTTTTCACTTCGACGGGTGTGCCTACCTATATTTCACTAATCATCTCCCGCCATCCCTAATCCAGATGAGAAAGTCCCAGTCTATTAAGATGGCCTCTCATTGGGCGGCACGGTGGCGCAGTGGTTAGCACTGCTGCCTCACGGCGCCGGGGTCCCAGGTTCGATCCCGGCTCTGGGTCACTGTCCGTGTGGAGTTTGCACATTCTCCCCGTGTTTGCGTGGATTTCGCCCCCACAACCCAAAGATGTGCAGGTTAGGTGGATTGAACACGCTAAATTGCCCCTGAATTGGAAAAAATGAATTGGGTGCTCTAAATTTTAAAGAAAAGATGGCCTCCCATATGTGCAAGACTCCTCTTTGATTAAATCTATAATTCAAAGTACTTTCTGCAGTTATAAAAACATAGGACTTAGGAGAAGGCCATTTGACCCTTTGAGGCTGCTCCACCGTTCAATCAGGTCATGGCAGATGTGATTGTGGCCTCAACTCCACCATTCTGTCTGCCCCCCCACCCCCCCCCCCCCCCACCACCACCCACCCACACACAGCCTTCAACTCCTTTGTCTATCAGAAACCTGTCCAACTCAGCCTTGATTATATTCAGTGACCCCGCTCAGCCTCCACTGCTCCCTCTCTGGGGAAGAGAATTCCATAGACGTACGACCCTCAGGGGAAAATACAAATCTCCTAATCTCAGCCTTAAAGACCTCTTGATCTTTAACTGCGTCTCCTGGTTCTAGTCTCTCCCACAATTGGAAACATCTTCCTTGTATTTACCCTGCCAAGTCCCCATAGAATTTAAAATGGCTCAATAAAATCACCTCTCATTCTTCTACACGCCAATGGATACAGGCCCAACCTGCCCAATCTTTCTTCATAAGACAAACCATTCATCCCAGGAGTGAGTCAAGTGAACACTCTCTGAGCTGCCTCGAACACGATTAGATCTTTTTAAAATAAGGAGACTACAAAAGCTCAGGAGGCCCAAGAAGGTAAGTTCATAGATCATAGAATTTACAGTGCAGAAGGAGGCCATTCGGCCCATCGAGTCTGCACCAGCTCTTGGAAAGAGCACCCTACCCAATCCCACACCTCCACCCTATCCCAGTAACCCGACCCAACACGAAGGGCAATTTTGGACACTAAGGGCAATTGATCATGACCAATCCACCTAACCTGCACATCTTTGGACTGTGGGGGGGAAACCGGAGCACCCGGAGGAAACCCACGCACACACGGGGAGAACGTGCAGACTTCGCACAGACAGTGTCCCAGCGGGGAAACGAACCTGGGACCCTGGAGCTGTGAAGCAATTGTGCTATCCACCATGCTACCGTGCTGCCCTCAAGTTAAACAACATTTATTCAGTTAGCGTAAAGGCCACAACTATCATGACTAAAGGACGTCAAACAGGATGGTTGAGCACAGATTCATCCAGGGTGGGTTCCCTGTTGTTGAGGTGGTCCACATGCATCCACAAGTCCGTTCCTTAGTCTTGACCATGTAAGAAACTGGTCCCGTTTTCTCCACTGGTACCTATTGACGCTGTCCCTGAAATTCCGAACATCTACAGCGTCACCTGGTTTAAAACCTCTGTCATGCATTTGGTGATCATGGTGCCTCTTCTGGAGACGCTGCTTCATTTCTATCTTTCTTCCAAGACAAAATATCAAACTCAGGCGGGTCTGGAGGTGTTGGCCCATTAGCAATTCTGCCGGCGCCACCCCTGTTGTGACGTGTGGTGTTGTTCGGTATTTGAACAAGAACCATGCCAGCTTCGTTTCAAGGGAATCCGTGTTCTGTTTCCTCATTCCCATTTAAACGTTTGGGCTGCCTGCTCAGCCAAACCATTTGTGGATGGATGGTATGGAGTGGTTTGGATATAAATGCCTGGAACGCCTCACTGATAAATGGTGATCCGTTTGCCGTGACAAGCACCTCTGGAGTGCCATGGGTGCTGAATGATTGGTGTAATTTCTCCACGTTCATTCACGAGGTGGTAGAAGGCATTTGGTGCACATCCATCCATTTTGAGTGGGCGTCTAGAAGGAGCAGAAACATTGACCCCATCAAGAGCCCGGCAAAGGCGGCGTACAAGCGCACCCAGCGGTGTCCTGACCATTCCCCAGGCTGAGCCTGTGGTGAGGCTGATAGAATCATAGAATCATAGAAGTTTACAGCATGGAAACAGGCCCTTCGGCCCAACCAGTCCATGCCGCCCAGTTTTTACCATTAAGCTAGTCCCAGTTGCCCGCACTTGGCCCATAACCCTCTATACCCATCTTGCCATGTAACCATCTAAATGCTTTTTGAAAGACACAATTGTACCCGCTTCTACTACTACCTCTGGCAGCCCATTCCAGACACTCACTACCCTCTGAGTGAAGAAATTGGCCCTCTGGGCCCTTCTGAATCTCTCCCCTCTCACCTTAAACCTATGCCCTCTAGTTTTAGACTCCCCTACCTTTGGGAAAAGATGTTGACTATCTACCTTATCTATGCCCCTCATTATTTTATAGACCTCTATAAGATCACCCCTAAGCCTCCTACGCTCCAGGGAAAAAAGTCCCAGTCTATCCAGCCTCTCCTTATAACTCAAACCATCAAGTCCCGGCAACATCCTAGTAAATCTTTTCTGCACTCTTTCTAGTTTAATAATATCCTTTCTATAATAGGGTGACCAGAACTGCACACAGTATTCCAAGTGTGGCCGTACCAATGTCTTGTACAACTTCAACAAGACGTCCCAACTCCTATATTCAATGTTCTGACCAATGAAACCAAGCATGCCGAATGCCTTCTTCACCACCCTGTCCACCTGCGACTCCACCTTCAAGGAGCTATGAACCTGTACTCCTAGATCTCTTTGTTCTATAACTCTCCCCAACGCCATACCATTAACTGAGTAGGTCCTGGCCTGATTCGATCTGCCAAAATGCATCACCTCACATTTATCTAAATTAAACTCCATCTGCCATTCGTCGGCCCACTGGCCTAATTGATCAAGATCCCGTTGCAATCCTAGATAACCTTCTTCACTATCCACTGTGCCACCAATCTTGGTGTCATCTGCAAACTTACTAACCATGCCTCCTAAATTCTCATCCAAATCATTAATATAAATCACAAATAACAGTGGACCCAGCACCGATCCCTGAGGCACACCACTGGTCACAGGCCTCCAGTTTGAAAAACAACCCTCTACAACCACCCTCTGCCTTCTGTTGTCCAGCCAATTTTGAATCCAATTGGCAACCTCACCCTGGATCCCGTGAGCTTTAACCTTCTGCAACAACCTACCATGCGGTACCTTGTCAAAGGCTTTGCTAAAGTCCATGTAGACAACGTCTACTGCACTGCCCTCATCTACCTTCTTGGTCACTCCCTCAAAAAACTCAATCAAATTTGTGAGACATGATTTTCCACGCACAAAGCCATGCTGACTGCCCCGAATCAGTCCTTGCCTCTCTAAATGCTTGTAGATCCTGTCTCTCAGAATACCTTCTAGCAACTTACCTACTACAGACGTTAGGCTCACCGGTCTGTAGTTCCCAGGCTTTTCCCTGCTGCCCTTCTTAAACAAGGGCACAACATTCGCCACTCTCCAATCTTCAGGCACCTCACCTGTGGCTGCCGATGATTCAAATATCTCTGTTAGGGGACCCGCAATTTCCTCCCTAGCCTCCCACAACATCCTGGGATACATTTCATCAGGTCCCAGGGATTTATCTACCTTGATGCGCTTTAAGACTTCCAGCACCTCCTCCTCTGTAATATGCACACTTCTCAAGACATCACTATTTATTTCCCTTAGTTTCCTAACCTCCATGCCTTTCTCCACCGTGAATACCGATGAGAAATATTCATTCAGGATCTCACCCAACTCTTGTGGCTCTGCACATAGATGCCCTTGTTGATCCTTAAGAGGCCCTACTCTGTCCCTAGTTACTCTTTTCCCCTTTATGTATCTGTAGAATCTCTTTGGATTCTCCCTTGCATTATTTGCCAAAGCAATTTCATGTCCCCTTTTTGCCCTCCTGATTTCCCTCTTAACTCTATTTCGACAATCTCTATACTCTTCAAGGGATCTACTTGATCCCAGTTGCTTATGTACGTCATATGCCTCCTTCTTCTTTTTGACCAGAGTCTCAATATCTCGAGTCATCCAGGGTTCCCTACTTCTACCAGCCTTGCCCTTCACTCTAAAGGGAATGTGCTTACCCTGCACCCTGGTTAACACATTTTTAAAAGCCTCCCATTTACCAGCCGTCCCTTTGTCTGCCAATAGTCTCCCCCAATCTACCTCTGCAAGTTCCTGTCTGATACCATCAAAATTGGCCTTGCCCCAATTAAGAATTTTAACTCTTGGGCCAGACCTATCATTCTCCATAGCTATCTTAAAACTAATGGAATTATGGTCACTTGTCCCAAAGTGATCCCTCACTAGCACTTCTATCACTTGCCCTTCCTTATTTCCCAAGACGAGGTCAAGTTTTGCCCCCTCTCTAGTCGGTCCATCCACATACTGAATGAGAAGGGAGCTTCTGTTGTTCCTGACAAGCTGCACATTTGCTGCACCATTCGCTTGATGTTACAGTTGAGTCCTCTCGGGCATCTGCTTGTGTGATCTGTTCTTGGATGCAGTGCCCAGCATTGGACGCGGGGCAAGGCTATCGGTGGATTCATCTTGTCTTCCTTAAAGAGGTCAAGTAAGGTCTTATGGTCCGTGATCACGGTGAAACAACAGCCATAGACATTTGGTGAGATTTCTTTACTGTGAATATCATGGCCAGTCCTTTCTCAATCAGTGCACAGCGGCACTCTGCATCGGCCAGGGTTCTGGATGACAATATCTGCCATTTCACTCTGGCGAATGCTTCCTCCTGCCATGCCCATTTTTAGCTTTTCTTGAATAGCACGTGAAGGGACGCCAACAAGGTAATCAGTTTTGGGATAAACTTTCTAGAATAATTTAAAAGCCCAAAAACCTCAGCCCATCGAGTCTGCTCCGCCATTCAATCATGGCTGATATTTTTCTCATCCCCAATATCCTGCCTTCTCCCCATAACCCCAATCCCCTTATTGATCAAGAGCCTATCTATCTCTGTCTTAAAGACACTCGGTGATTTGGCCTCCACAGCCTTCTGCGGCAAAGAGTTCCACAGATTCACCACCCTCTGGCTGAAGAAATTCCTCCTCATCTCTGTTTTAAAGGATCGCCCCTTCAGTCTGAGGCTGTCTCCCTCTGGTTCTAGTTTTTCCGACAAGTGGAAACATCCTATCCACGTCCACTCTATCCAGGCCTCACAGTATCCTGTAAGTTTCAATAAGATCCCCCCCTCAACCTTCTAAACTCCGAGTACAGACCCAGAATCCTCAACCGTTCCTCATACGACAAATTCTTCACTCTGGGGATCATTCTTGTGAATCTCCTTTGGACCCTTTCCAAGGCCGGCACATCCTTCCTTAGATACGGGGCCCAAAACTGCTGACAATACTCCAAATGGGGTCTGACCAGAGCCTTATACAGCCTCAGAAGTACATCCCTGGTCTTGTATTCTAGCCCTGTCGACATGAATGCTAACATTGCATTTGCCTTCCTAACTGCCGACTGAACCTGCACGTTAACCTTAAGAGAATCGTGAACAAGGACTCCCAAGTCCCTTTGTGCTTCTGATTTCCTCAGCATTTCCCCATTTAGAAAATAGTCTATGCCTCCATTTCTCCTTCTAAAATGCATAACCTCACACTTTTCCACATTGTATTCCATCTGCCACTTCATTGCCCACTCTCCTAGTCTGTCCAAGTCCTTCTGCAGCCCGCCTGCTTCCTCAATATTACCTGCCCCCCACAGATCTTTGTATCATCTGCAAACTTAGCAACAGTGCCTTCAGTTCCTCTTCCAGATCATTAATGTATATTGTGAAGAGTTGTGGTCCCAGCACCGACCCCTGAGGCACACCACTAGTCACCGGCTGCCATCCTGAAAAAGGCCCCTTTATCCCCACTCTCTGCCTTCTGCCAGAGGCAGAACCAAGGCTATAATGAGGTCAGGAGCTGAGTGACCCTGGCGGAATCCAAACTGAGTGTCCGTGAACAGGTTATTGCTCAGCATGTGCCCTTGATAGCACTGTTTGAGACCCCTTCCATCAATTTGCTGATGATGGAGAGTAGACTGATAGGGCGGTAATTGGCTGGGTTGGATTTGTCCTGTTTTCTGCATACCGGACACACCTGGGCAATTTTCCACATTGCTGGGTAGATGCCAGTGTTGTAGCTGTACTGGAACAGCTTGACTAGGAGTGCGGCAAGTTCTGGAGCACAAGTCTTCAGTACTATTGCTGGAATATTGTCAGGGCCCAGAGTCTTTGCAGTATCCAGTACCTTCAGCAGTTTCTTGATATCACGTGGGGTGAATCGTATTGGCTGAAGACGGACATCTGTGATCCTGGCGAC
This sequence comes from Scyliorhinus torazame, assembly GCF_047496885.1. Classification (NCBI taxonomy): domain Eukaryota; kingdom Metazoa; phylum Chordata; class Chondrichthyes; order Carcharhiniformes; family Scyliorhinidae; genus Scyliorhinus; species Scyliorhinus torazame. Next base: position 32,689,383 of record NC_092738.1, read on the forward strand.
CTCTGGCTGAAGATTGTTGCGAATGATTCAGCCGTAAATTTTGCACAGATGTGCTGGGCTCCTCCATCATTGAGGAGCCTCCTCCTCCAGTGAGTTGTTTAATTGTCCACCACCATTCATAGCTGGATGTGGCAACACTGCAGAGCTTAGATTTGATCTGTTGGTTGTACCATCTGTTGGTTGTGATATCGCTTAGCTCTGTATATTGTTTGCTGCTTGGCATGCAAGTAGTCCTACGTTGTAGCTTCACCAGGGTGACACCTCGGGCGGGAATCCCGCCCCCGTCGGCTGCCTAATTCTCCGGCGCGGGGGATTTGGCGGGGGCGGGAATCACGCTGCACCGGTCGGTGGCCGCTGCTAGCGATTTTCCGGGCCGAGTGGCCGCCCGTTTTCGGCCAGTCCTGCCGGCGTATGTTATGCCAGGTATTTGCCTGCAGATCCTGGCTGCGCAGGCGGCCTCCGGGGTCCTGGGGGGGGGGGGGGGGGGGGGGGGGCGGAGGGATCTGGCCCCGGGAGGTGCCCCCTACGGTGGCTTGGCCCGGGATTGGGGCCCACCGATCCGCGGGTGGGCCTGTGCCATGGGGCCACTCTATTCTTCCGCACCGGCGGTTGTACCGGATTACCATTGCATGTGCAGAGACGAACCCCTCTGCGCATGCGCTGGGATGACGCCAGCAGACGCTGGCGCGTGCGCCAACTCACGCCAGCCGGCAGAGGCCCTTCGGCGCCGGTTGGCGTGGCGCCAAGCCCTTTCCCCGCCGGCCGGCGCGGCACAAACCACTCCGGGGCCGGCCTAGTCCCTGAAGGTGCGCAGCACTTACTCAGCCAAACCCAGCCAGCTCGCAACAATGGCGCCCAGGAGACAGGCCCCAAGATTCGGGGCTGCTGACCTGGGGAGGCTGTTAGACGCCATGGAGGCCAGGAGGAATGTCCTGTTCCCCCGAGGGTCCCGGAGAGTCAGCCACAAGGCACTCACTGCTGCCTGGGATGAGGTGGCGGCAGCTGTCAGCTTGGGGAGAATGACCAGGAGGACAGGCCTTCAGTGCAGGAAGAAGGTCAACGATCTACACCGGCCAGCACGAGTGAGTAGACACCAACGCCGCCCCCCCCCCCCCACCCCGCCAAGCGAGCATCCACCCCCTAAACTTCCCATACGACCCCCAGCCCTTCCTTCACCCCCTGAACCCCTCCTTCGCACCCTTTCCCACCACTGTGAACCACACGTGTTGCTAACGATGCCCTCTCTGTGCATCCTCAGAAAAAGCTCTCCCACAATCGCCAGGAGAGGGCCCAGACCGGCGGAGGGGTGCCGGACATAAGAATCCTCACCTCCTTCGAGGAGCGGGCCCTGGAGGTTACAGGAGTGGCCAAGGACAGATCAGTCAGCCATGTGGAGGCTGGCGGATGCCTCAGAGGTGAGAAACCACTGGGCCCACCCCCCGCCGAGGACCTGTCAAATGTGAGCAGTGATTGCCTAGCTGACTGACCATCCCTCCCACTGACCACATGTCCATTCCCCTGCAGGTGCTCCGGCCAAAAGGTACCGGCCCATCCCGGGTGACACCCTCTCCTGATTCCGAGAACACCTTGGAGGAGAGCTCCGAGGATGCCACCATTGTCGTGGCACAGCTGTCATCCCCACCCTCCACCACTGCGGTGGGCCATGTTAGTGGACAGACTTCTGGGCACAATCTGGTGAGCACCACATGGTTGCTGATGTATATCAGGTGGGGGCAGGAACCCCCAGACGAAACAGCAGTCGGAGGGCGGCTGGATCTCAGGACCCAGCTGGGTCCCAGCCTGATGCTGAGCCTCTGGAACAAGGTTACCCGGAGCTGATGGAGACGTTAGGGAGCGGCTGGGACATTCAGAGGGAGATGTCAGCGTCACTCCAGCAGATCCATAGCCACTTGGAGGAGTCCCAGAGACTAGGGGCACAGAAGATGGCACCGGCAATGCGCGGCACCGAGGCCAACACGGCTGTGGTGGCGACCGCAGTGGAGAGCCTGGTGCACGATGTCGGCACCTTTAGTGAAGGTGATGCACAGTCGGTGACTGCCATGGCTGAGGGTCTCGGCAGAATGTCCGACTCGCTGCGGGATGTCACCCAGTACCAGGCCGACCTTGATGAGGTTCTGCGGGACATATCCCGCTCTCAAATGGGAATGGGCGAGGCGCTGCGGAGCTTGTCCCAGTCGCAGGTGGGCATTGCCGAGGCACAGCAGAGCATGACCCACTCAGTGAGGAGCATCGCTGAGGGCGTTGACACAATGGTGTGAACCATGGGGAACCGCCAGGGCTGGCAGAGCCAGGTGATGCAGGGGCAGCCGGGGCTCAAACCAGCTGTCCCTCTGCCCCAAGTTGAAACCCTGGGCCTTATGGGCACTGATTGGGAGGAGGGGGTGCTGGGTGCCAAGCCAGACCCGTCCCATGGAGTGGCGACGTTGGCCACCAGCTCCCTTGAGTTCCACCCCTCTGATGAGGCCGTGTCTCGCAGTCAGCACACGGGACCGGGCAGCACGGCTGGGCAAGTGAGCCAGGGCCCTCTGGCCCCAGAGCCCAGAGGGGACGCCTGCCAGGGGCTTCGAGGGCCACGGGACGAGGTAAGTAGCGGGCTGCCTCCACCTCTGATGTGCATCCTGGGGAAACACCAAGACGTAGTGGTAGAGCTAGGAGGGACAGGCACATTGAGGATCACTGAGGGCACCAGGAGTGGGGGATAGATGGGGGGTGCGGAGGACAGCACCGTCGGAAGTGGTGTTTGTACAACATATTAAACACCTTTTTGCAACAGTTCAAACACTTCCTTCCGCAATGCGGGCTGACCACCAGACTCTTTGCCCATCTATCCAGGCATCCCCCCCCAACTTGGCATGTGTCAAGTGTTCACTTAACCACGATTGTCAATTCCCTATTAGCAATAGCCTTCAGCCGCACAGTCAGACTAGCTTTCAGCAGTCGGTGGGGCATTATGGGAGGTCGCTGTTGCAGGCGGGCAGGAACAGGGGTTGCCCCGGAACAGGTACACACAATCCAGGGGTTGGCATGGTGGTGCCAACAGCAGTTGCCCCCCCCCCCCCCCCCAGCACACCCCCCCCCCCCCCCCCCCCCCCCATGGCCGGCCACCCCTGCGGAAAGTCCTCCACCCCCAGCTGAGGGTCCCCCACCCACCACCAAGCAATGGGGTGGCAAGCCCCATGCAACCCGGGCTCTTTGCCTGTGAGCAAAGATGACTACTCACCTCCTCGGCTCCCCACAGAAGCCCTTCCGCCAGGTTCACGTTTTTCAAAAGGAGTACTAATCGGCGCCAGCGTGAACACTAGGGAGAAGCCGCTGAATGACGGGAGGCCGTTGGATATGGGGTGGCTCCCGTTAATTGTATGGAAATGGGGTTTAAATGGTGATAATTGGTTTCTCGCCAGGCTACGGCGAGATCCCGATTTCGCCTACGGGAGCGGGCCGGTTGCATCGCAAACTGTTTGGCGCCTGGTGCAGATCTCGCTTTTGGCCTCTCCCGATATTCACCGGCCTCGTTACGCTTGGGCGAGAGCGCAACGAGGGCGAAGAATCGCGCCCATTTTCATTGTTAATGGAGAAATGGCAGACATGTTGAACAATTACTTTGTCTCAATTGAAAAGGAGGATAACTTGCCAGAAGTCCCGAAAAAATTTATAATCGACAGAGGACAGGGACTTAATACAATTAGCACAAGTACAGCATCAGTAACTAGGAAATTAATGGAACTAAAGAATGACAAATCCCCAGGACCTGACGGTTTCCATCAGACGGTGTTAAAGGAAGTCAGGGAGCACATTGTAGATGGCCTAACTACAATCTTCCAGAATTCCCTAGATTCAGGAGCAGTCCCTCTGGATTGGGAAATTACACACGTCACTCCACTTTTTAAAGAAGGGTGAAAGGGGGAAACCAGGGAATAATTTTTTTAAAAAATAATCTTTATTGTCACAAGTAGGCTTACATTAACAGTGCAATGAAGTTACTGTGAAAAGCCCCTAGTCGCCACATTCCGGCACCTGTTCGGGTACACTGAGGAAAAATTCGGAATGTCCAAATTACCTATCAGCATGTCTTTCGGGACTTGTCAGAGGAAACCGGAGCACGCAGAGGAAATCCACGCAGACACGGGGAGAACGTGCAGACTCCGCACAGACCAGTGAGCCTAACATCTGTGATGGGGAAATTATTGGAGTCTATAATCAGGGAAGGGTAACTGAACACCTTGAAAATATTTGGTCATGGGCAGCAGGGTGGCGCAGTGAGTAGCACTGCAGTCTCACGGCGCCGAGGTCCCAGGTTCGATCCCGGCTCTGGGTCACTGTCCGTGTGGAGTTTGCACATTCTCCCCGTTTCTGCGTGGGTTTCACCCCCACAACCCAAAGATGTGCAGGGTAGGTGGATTGGCCACGGTATATTGCCCTTTTATTGGAAAAAGTGAATTGGGTACTCTAAATTTAAAAAAAACACTGCTGCCTCACGGTGCCAAGGCCCGGGTTCGATCGTGGCCCCAGGTCACTGTCCGTGTGGAGTTTGCACATTCCCCCCCCCACCCCCCCCCCCCCCCCGTGTTTGCGTGGGTCTCACCCCCACAACCCCACAAAAAAGATGCGCAGAGTAGGTTAATTGGCCACATGAAATTGCCTCTTAATCGAAAATAAATAATTGGGTTCTCTAAATTTATAAGAAAATAAAATTTTTGGTCAATCAGGGAGAGCCAGCATGGATTTGTGAAGGGAAAGTCATTCCTGACTAAACTTATTGAATTTTTTGAAGAAGTGACTAAGGTAGTGGACAGGAGAATGTCTATGGATGTTATTTTTAGGGACTTCCAGAAGGCATTTGATAAAGTCCCTCATAAGAGACTATTAACTAAGGTGAAAGCCCACGGAGTTGATGGCAAATTATTGACTTGGTTAGGAAATTAGTTGAGTGGCAGGCGACGGAGTGTTAGGTTAGGCGGGATTGTAGACAGCCGAGATGATAGCATAAAATTGCAAGGAAATATTGACAGACGAGATGAATGGGCAAATTTGTGGCAGATGAAATTCAATGTAAGCAAGTGGGAAGTGATCCATTTTGTACCAAAAAGGACAGAGCAAAGTACTTTCTGGATGAAAAAAGAGATGAAGTACAGTGGATGCCCAAAGAGATTTGGGGGTTCAGGTACAGAGATCCTTAAAATGCCACGAGCAAGTGCAGAAAATAATCAAAACGGCTAATGGAATGCAAGCCTTTATATCTAGAGGATTGGAATATAAAGACACAGGGGGTTTTGCTGCAGCTTTACAAAACCCTGGTTAGACCCCACTTGGAGTCACTGGGAGCAGTTCTGGGCACCGCACCTTAGGAAGGATATTTTAGCCTTGGAGGGAGAGCAACGTAGGTTTACTAAAATCATACCTGGACTACAAGGCTTAAATTATGAGGAGAGATTCCACGAATTGGGCCTGTTTTCGCTGGAATTTAGAAGGTTAAGGGGTGATCTGATCAAAGTATTTCAAATATTAGCAGGGAACGACAGGGTAGACAAAGATAAATTATTTCCACTGGTTGGAGATTCTAAAACTAGGGGAGCATAGTCTAAAGATTAGGGCGAGACCGTTCAGGGGAGATGTTAGGAAGCACTTCTTCACTCAAAGGGCGGTAGAGGTTTGGAACTTTCTCCCACACACAGCAGTTGAAGTAAGATCGGTTATTCATTTTAAATCTGAGATGGATAGATTTTTGTTGAGCAAAGATATTAAGGGATATGGGCCAAAAGCAAGTATATGGGGCGCAATTCTCCCATCGGGAGACTAAGTCCCGACGCCGGAGTGAAAACCGGAGTGTTTCACTCCGGTGCGGAGCCCGCTCCCAGCCCCCTATTCTCCCGGCCCTGGTGGGCCAGTAGCAGCGTCGCGTCATTTACACGCGCCGGGCCTTGGCACCGCGTAAAAGCGGTGCCGTGTAAATGACGTCAACCGCGCATGTGCGGGTTAGCGCTAGCCAACCCGCGCATGCGCGGTTGCCGTCCTCCCCGAGGCCGCCCCGCAAGAAGGTAGCGGATGGATCTTGCAGGGCGGCGGAGGAAAGGAGGTCCTCCTTCAGAGAGGCCGGCCCGTCGATCGGTGGGCACCGAACACGGGCCAGACCCCTTTTGCCCCCCCCCCACCCAAGCGTTCCCGCACTGTTCCCGCCAGCAGCGACCAGGTGTGGACGGCGCCGGCGGGAAGCCGTCGTGTTGGGCAGGCCGCTCGGCCCATCCGGGCCGGAGAATCGCCGCTTGTAACGGGCGAGCGGCGATTCTCCGGCCCGGATGGGCCGAGCGGCCTGCCCAACACGACGGCTTCCCGCCGGCCGCCGTTACAAACGGCGAGTGGCGATTCTCCCAGCGGCCAGCCGTGATTCTCACCGCGCCGGTTTTGGGGGGGGGGATCGCGTGCAGGTGCCGGGGCGGCGTGGCGGGACTCACGCGACGCCCTGGCGATTCTCCCACCCGGGGTGGGGGGAGAATTCCGCCCATGGAGTTAGGTCACAGATGAGCCATTATCCCATTGAATAGCAGGACAGGCTCGAAGGGCTGAATGGCCTACTCCTGTGTTCTGTACTTGCATGCTAACATTGTGATTCATGTATGAGGACACCCAGATCCCTGTATCGCACCATTCTGTAATCTCTCAATTTAAATAATATTGTGTTTTGCTATTCTTCCCACCAAAGGTCAGTTACAAGTTAACTCATGTACACAAGCGAAGTTTGCAGGTTGGCAGGTACATAGAACATACAGTGCAGAACGAGGCCATTCGGCCCATCGAGTGCACCAACCCACTTAAGCCCTCACTTCTACCCTAATCCTGTAACCCAATAACCCCTCCTAACCTTTTTGGTCACTAAGGGCAATTTACCATGGCCAATCCACCTAACCTGCACGTCTTTGGACTGTGGGAGGAAACCGGAGCACCCGGAGGAAACCCACGCAGACACGGGGAGAACGTGCAGACTCCGCACAGACAGTGTCCCAGCGGGGAATCGAACCTGGGACCCTGGCGCTGTGAAGCCACAGTGCTATTCACTTGTGCTACCGTGCTGCCCTAAAGATGTTTGAAAATTTCTGAGTATAGGTCACTGCAAACTTTCGTTAACCAAATTGATTGACTAAGCATGAAGTGGCTGGCGTTATCTCTCTTTCAGATTAATTTGATTTGTAAAAAATTATGACATCTGGTATGTGATTTTTTTTTTTTTTACAAACAGAAATTGATATCCTTTGGCGTCCTACACAGGTAGTCTGAGGCCTGGATCATATGTTTAGCCATTAACCAACCTGCCCCTTTAACACCTCCGGTCTGAATTGATAATCCAAATAATTGCCACTACTTATAAACTGCTGAAATCAATCAGGTAATTGTAAATTTCAGGCTTCAGTTTCTTATTTTTAAACAAATCGTTTGGCATCTGTAACAAAGTGTAATACACATCGAAAACGTGACACTAGTATTTATACATGTATATTTATGTGTCTGTACAATATGCTGCTTTATCAGGCTATTTACCACATCATGAACAACATATGTTGCTTTGATGGAAAGTTGTCTCTAAGGCCACAAAGTTAATTTGTTGTCAAGTGAAGAGTCTTCGGCCATTCAGAATTTGGTAAAGGTAATGTATGGGGTGAGATCAAAGTCAGAAATGCCTACCTTTTTAAACAAAAAAAACATTGGTCAGCAATACACAGTGGCTCCTATGTTTAGGTATTTTCTATTGCTGGTGAGTTTCTCTGCCTCTGGGCAACACGTAGCAGTGGTTAGCATTGTTGCTTCACAGCGCCAGGGTCCCAGGTTCGATTCCCGGCTTGGGTCACCGGCTTGAGAATTAAGACAGTGTGTAGCCTTCGAGGCATGTACGGTTAGACGGTGGAGGGAGAACGTATGAAAATGAAAATCGCTTATTGTCACACGTAGGCTTCAAATGAAGTTACTGTGAAAAGCCCCTAGTCGCCACATTCCGGCGCCTGTTCGGGGAGGCTGGTACGGGAATTGAACCGTGCTGCTGGCCTGCCTTGGTCTGCTTTAAAAGCCAGCGAATTAGCCCTGTGCTAAACCAGCCCCAGTGTGGAAGTAATTCAGTTTCCATTTTAAAGCCGTCAGACTTTTATTTAAAATAAGCAAAATACTGTGGATGCTGGAATCTGAACGAAGAACTCAGGACGCTGGAAAAACTCAGCAAGTCTGCCAGCGTCGATCAGGAGAGAAACAGAGTTTACGTTTCGAGTCATAGACCCTTCGTCAGAACTGAAATGAGGGAGAATGTTCAAGCAAAAGAAACTGCAACAAAAAGTAGCATGGCAGATGGACTGGTGTAAGAGGAGGAGGGGGTGTTGTGCATTGATGCAATACATGTTTGAGAGAGTTTTTAAAGAGCAGAAAGACGGGGGCGGGGGGGGGGGGGGGTGTGGGAGGGGGTCGAGATGGAGGAGAAATGTCAAAATCTAAAGTTGCCAAACTCAATGTTGGGTCTTGAGGGCTGTAACATGCCTAATCGGAAGATTAAATGCTGCTCCTCCAGTTTGTGCCGCGCTTCACTGGAGCATTGCAGCTGGCCAAGGATGGACATATGGGCATGAGAGCAGAGCTGAGTTAAAATAACATGCAACATGAAGGTTCGGGTCATGCTTGCGGACTGACCGAAGGTGTTCTGCAAAGCGGTCACCCAGTCTGCATTAAGTCTCCCCAATGTAGAGGAGACTCCATTGGGAGCAGCGAATACAATCAACCAAATTGAAGGAAGTGCAAGTGAAACGCTGCTTCACCTGAGAGGAGTGTTTGGAGCCTTGAACAGTGAGGAGGGAGAAGGTAAAGGGGTAGGAGTTGCACCTTCTGCGATTGCAAGGGAAGGTGTTGTGGGAAGGCGATGGGGAGTTGGGCATGACAATTTGAAAGAAAGAGCTGATTAGAGCATTGGAGATTTTGTTCTGTATTGCCGTGAAGTGGGAAGGCCCAAAACCGGGGTACTGCAGTATCACCATTCCTAAGAAAGTGTAGTTACAGTGCGACATAGTAAATTCCATTATAAAGGTGGATTTTGGAATTTAGAAAGGGAAAAGGCTGACAAAGTGTGACAAAAATATGACAGCAGGAAGTGAAGTTTTACAAACAGAAAGTGTATGTAGCTGTAGGATTTTTAAAGTATTATGGATGTAGAGAATGTTGGATGACTCCTTTTCCCGAGAGTCATGTTTAATAATTCACTTCATTGATTCATCACAAAACATTAATCTTAAATACCCATGCAGAATAGCACACATTAGATTTGTGCCTGATCCATACGTGCATGAATTCTAATGAGAAATTTTGAAGATGGCATCTCCAAGCTTGGTCACGCCACCAGTAGCAAGAGATCTCTTTCTTTCTGACTAAGTAGAAACTTGACATCACTTTCTACCATTTTCTTTATGGCCTGGTTCATGCTGGATGCAACACTATCTGATGTTTTAGAATCACCCAGTTCTTCGGACTAATTGCAAAACAGAGAGGCTCCATGCCTTTTCACACCACACTATTACTTCCTATCACTGCTTTGCTTTTCCCAAACCATAGCTTTGTTGTAAGCAACCTTTGATTCACGCTCTTCTAGCAATGTCACTGCCTTTTAAATTGCAGCAATCTCCTGCTCTCACACTACCCCCTGCTGTGATAAAAGCCTGTGTTTTAAAAGCGTGTCCCAGTCTCAGTGTTTAAGTCCAATATTTCTCCATCTATCTTGTTTATTAAATGTGTTCCTATCTTTGCAGCACAAGCTTCTTGGTCCTGAAATTCATCCTTCTCTAACATAATCAGCATCACTGAGGAGCAAAATCAGGCTTTGAGAACGTGATTTATACCAATTCCATTTAAATTACTGTTTCTGTTGGAAATAAAAGTAATGTAAAAACACATTGATATTCTTCCAGAGAGAGCGTGGTGAGAGGCAGGAAACCAATCAAGCAGTGAGATATTGGTGCCGAGGCACAGGCTTCTGTTGCTGATTCTGCTGACAGGAGCCTTGTCCACCCCTGGCGCTTTCCCCTGTGATGTTGTTTGATGTCAAGAGACCCTTATTAAAATGGGTCAGTTGAGAGGTGGAGGGGACAAGCACTTCGCAATGCCGGTTTTGCAAATCTTTTTCTTAACTAATCCTTTTGCATTAAGAAAACAGCTAAAGGATTAGAAGCAGGTCTGGGGGTGGGCGGAGAAGCTTAATTCCTTTTGAAGTTTCCTTCAACAAGACAGCTCAAATGTAAATGTTTAAACATTGAAAGATTTGCACTGCCTGTGGAAGTGCAGAAAGACAGCCAATAAAAAAAATGAGTGACACCTACGTAGGAAACATCATTAAAAATACCCAGAGTGGATTAATTTCTGAGCATTAAAAGAGGAGCAAGCATCGAAGTTTAAATACATATTTCACATTACCTTTTACATTATGTGTTTATTAAATTGAGACATGGCTGTGTGGAACCAACTATTCTAAATCAGAACAGAGCTCAGCTTGAGGAGGATTACATGCGGACAGGTTGCGAACATAAGAAACAGAGATGTGGAGATGCCAGCGTTGGACTGGGGTGAGCACAGTACGAAGTCTTACAACACCAGGTTAAAGTCCAACAGGTTTGTTTCGATGTCACTAGCTTTCGGAGCGCTGCTCCTTCCTCAGGTGAATGAAGAAGTCTGTTCCAGAAACACATATATAGACAATTTCAAAGATGCCAAACAATGCTAGGAATGCGAGCATTAGCAGGTGATTAAATCCTTACAGATCCAGAGATGGGGTAACCCCAGGTTAAAGAGGTGTGAATTGTGTCAAGCCAGGACAGTTGATAAGAAACAGAAGCTGGAATTGGCCATTTGATCCTGCAAACCAGCTCCACCATTCAACAAGATCACAGCTCATAAAACCATAAGACATAGGAGCAGAATTAAGCCACTCGGCCCATCTAATCTGCTCCGCCATTCAATCATGGCTGATATGTTTCCCATCCCCATTCTCCTGCCTTCTCCCCGTAACCCCTGATCCCCTTATTAATCAAGAACCTATCTATCTCTGTCTTAAAGACACTCAGTGATTTGGCCTCCACAGCCTTCTGCGGCAAAGAGTTCCACAGATTCACCACCCTCTGGCTGAAGAAATTCCTACTCCTTTCAAACTGAGGCTCTGGTTCCAGTTTTTCCTCCAAGTGGAAACATCCTCTCCACGTCCACTCTATCCAGGCCTCTCATTATTCTGTAGGTTTCAATGAGATTCCCCCTCATTCGTACAGACGCAGAGTCCTCAACTGCTCCCCATATGACAAAACCTTCAGTCCGGGGATCATTCTTGTGAACCTCCTCTGGACCTCCTCCAAGGCCAGAACATCCATCCTTAGATATGGGGCCAGATACGGGGCCCAAAACTACTCACAATATTCGACATCGGGTTTAACCAGAGCCTTATATAGCCTCAGCAGTACATCCCTGGTTTTGTATTATAGCCCTCTCAACACTGCATTTGAAATGAAAAAAATGAAAATCACTTATTGTCACAAGTAGGCTTCAAATGAAGTTACTGTGAAAAGCCCCTAGTCGCCACATTCCGGCGCCTGTTCGGGGAGGCTGGTACGGGAATTGAACCCGCGCTGCTGGCCTACCTTGGTCTGCTTTAAAAGCCAGCTGTTTAGCCCTGTGCTAAACCAGCCCCTAACTGCCAACTGAACCTGCATGTTAACCTTAAGAGAATCGTGAATAAGGGCTCCTAAGTCCCTTTGTGCTTCTGGTTTCCCAAGCCTTTCCCCATTTAGAAAACAGCCTATGTCTCTATTCTTCCTGTCAAACTACCTACCACACGACCCCCTTTTAACTTAATTCTCCGATTACCCAAAAATCTATCTTGAAAAAACTCATCCATAGTTCTCTGGAATAGAGAATTGCAAAGATTCACCACCCTCCAAGTGAAGAAACCTCTCCTCTACTCAATCTTAAATGGCTGAATTGTGTGGCACAGTGGTTAGCACTGATGCCTCACAGTACCAGGGACCGGCTTTGATTCCAGGCTTATTTGTGTCCAGTTTGCACGTTCTCCCCGTGTCTGCGTGGGTTTCCTCCAGGTGCTCCCATTTCCTCCCACAGTCCAACGATGTGCAGGTTAGGTGGGGTCCCGTGGATAGGGCGGGGGGAGTGGGCCTAGGTAGAGTGCTCTTTCAGAGGGTCGGTGCAGACTCGATGAGGCAAATGGGCTCCTTCTGCACTGTAGGGATTCTATGAATCTATAAACTAATACTCAGATTATGATCCCGTGTTCTAGACTCTACAGCCAAGGGAAACTGAGTACTTGAGTAGCAACAACAACAACAATTTGCATTTATACTGTGCCTTTAACATCGTAAAACATCCCAAGTCACCTCACCGAGGCAATCAGCAAACAAAATTAAGCTGAATAAGGAGATATGAGGATGGATGACTTAAATGCTTGGTCAAATAGGCAGATTTTGAGCTGTATCTTATGGGAGGAAAGCGAGGCAGAGAGCATTTTTGTCTGATTTACACTCTGAAACACATTGGGATGTTTTACTGTGTTCAGCCTGCAAGTGTGGCCATTTACTTACCCTGCACATCTTTGGGTTGTGGGGGTGAAACCCACGTAGGCACGGGGAGAATGTGCAAACTCCACACGGACACTGACCCAGGGCCGGGATCGAACCTGGGTACTCGGTGCCATGAGGCAGCAGGGCTAACCCACTGTGCCATGGTGCTGCTCAAACCTGCACGTTTAAGGCAAGTTGTTGTTCCTTGTGTTTAGTGGTGATTTTAGCCAGAAGTGAAGGGGAAAACGTATGGGAAGTGAAGATTTCCATTTAGTTTGTGTGCTGTCTGACTGCACTGGATGCAGAAGCTCTCATGAAATCAGATTGGAATAAAATTCTCCTTCTTTGATCTAAATCAAATTTGTTACAAATCCGTACAAGCAGCCTTGGTGCATTTGGGGTCTCACAGATGATTGTGTTTAAAATGGAACAAAAACCTCCAATCCACTCTGGGTATTGTGCAGAAGAAATGATTCGAGACTTTGCGAACAGTGTGTGTAATTGCGTTAGTTATTAATTACGGGGCTGCTTCTGACGTTCTCCCTCGACTGTAAGATAGTAATTACCTGACACAAGATCAAGGGATATTACTAAATCCCTGGGAGACCTTAATTCAGAAGATTTCACAAGCTTCTTTTACAATTAAAGAAAGGTTCTTCACTCTGCTTCCACTCTCTTGCTGCTTCTAGTGAATGGCGTGCTATCTCAAATGATATGCGTCTCCTGAAAGTGCAGGTCTTATTAGTTCTTGTGGGCATTTTCCAATAATAACATTATGTGTGGGCCATGGCTCAATGAGTAGCACTCATGCCTCCGAGTCAGATGTTTGTGGGTGTAAATCCTATACCAGAAACCTGAGCGCCGAATCCAGGCTGATGCTCTAATGCTGTACTGAGGGTATGCTGCACTGTCCGAGCTGCCATCTTTCAGATAAGAGGTTAAACTGAGGCCCTGTTTACCCTCTCAGGTGGACGGAAAAGAATCCATGATATTATTGAAATAAGTACGAAGTCTTACAACACCAGGTTAAAGTCCAACAGGTTTGTTTCGATGTCACTAGCTTTCGGAGCGCTGCTCCTTCCTCCGGTGAATAAATTATTGAAATAAGAGCAGGGGAGTTCTCCTGGGCCAATATTTATCCCTTAGCCAACATCAAGTACACATTATATGGCCACAATTCCATTACTATTTGTAAATTCTAATTGCTATCTTTTGTAAATTGGTTGCCACCTTTCTGCATTACAACAGCTTATATTTATATCGAGTCTTTAATGTAATCAAACGTCACAAGGCACATCAGGGAGATATGTGAATCAACATTTGACATCAAGCCACATAAGGTGATATTAGGGCAAATGACCAAAAGCTTGGTTAAATAGTTTTTTTTCCCATAAATTTAGAGTACGTAATTATTTTTTTTCCCCAATTAACATGCAATTTAGCGTGGCCAATCCACCTACCCTGCACATCTTTGGGTTGTGGGGGCGAAACCCACGCAGACACGGGGAGAACGTGCAAACTCCACATGGACAGTGAACCGGGGCTGGGATCGAACCTGGGACCTCGGCGCCGTGAGGCAGCAGTGCTAACCGCTGCGCCACCGTGCTGTCCAAATAGGTATGTTTTAAGGAGTTTCTTAAAAAAGGGTAGAGGAAATCGGAGAGGTTTACGGAGGGAATTGTAGAGTTTAGGACCAAGGCAATCGAAGGCTAATGGTGGAGTAATTCAAATTGTGGCTGCTGAGGAGGCCAGAATTAAAGGAGCAGATATCGGGTGTGGGGCTGGAGATTACACAGATAGCAAATTCCGAGGTCATGGAGGATTTGAAAAAAGTGGTGAGAATTTTTTTTTAAAAACTGACCACAATTCAAAAAGTATTTCACTGGTTGTAAAGTACATCCCGAGCTTGTGAAAGGCGGTGTATAAATAGAGCCATCGAATCTCTCCAGTGCAGGAGGAGGCCATTCGGCCGATCCAAGTCTTAACCGACCCTCTGAAAGAGCACCCTAACTAGACCCATTCCCCACCCCGATCCCCACCTAACCTGCACACCTTTGGACTGTGGGAGGAAACCGGAGCACCCGGAGGAAACCCACGCACACACGGGGAGAACGCGCAGACTCCGCACAGAGAGACAGTCACCCAAGGTTGGAATTGAACCCGGGTCCCTGGCGCAGTGAGGCAGCAGTGCTAACCACTGTGCCACCAAATAGAAATCGTTTTTTATTGCTGCCCTAAATGAAATCAGCAGTGCGGGATATTGAACATAGAATATACAGTGCAGAAAGAGGCCATTCGGCCCATCGAGTCTGCACCTAAGCCCTCACTTCCACCCTATCCCCGTAACCCAATAACCCCCCCTAACCTTTTTGGTCACTAAGGGCAATTTCACATGGCCAATTCACCTAACCTGCATGTCTTTGGACTGTGGGAGGAAACACACGCAGACACGGGGAGAACGTGCAGACTCCACACAGACTTTCCCCTTTTCTTGTGGTTGTTATCCCATACCACAGAGTATGTTCACTCAGTGCCAGACACAGAGCGAACAGGCTGGGTTTAATGAAGCAGAGAGTCTCTGTCTTTGCTTTCACACCCATTTCCCTGTCAATGCTAATGTTCCAAGGCACTTTTAAATTGAATCTCAGTCTAAGGTAAATATTAATGATCAAACAAGGAATAAATCAAGCAAATATTGAGTATGGATGTCAGAGTTCAAGACAACTTCTTACTCTGTGGGTTGTGTAACTGTTATATGTCAGGGTTTAGAGAACCCCAAAGTGTATCATGGAGTTCACCTGACCCACAACTTTTACTAGATTGTGGTATGGGGAGCACACGGCCCACTCTACAGGTGTGGTACAGCAGAAATGGAAAAGTATTTTTTAAAGCAAAACAATGTTTATTCTATGAACTCAAGTTAACCTTTTTAAAACATACAGTGAACATCTTAGAAACCATCAATTCAAATACAACCCCCAAAGAATACAACACTAAGTAATCCTTAATAAATTCACAAACAACATCCAGAAGACAAAAGAAACACCTTTTAACAGAAGCACATTAGGTTTACATTCACTACTGAGAACATTTATAATTCTGAATTCACCAAATGATCAAGAGATAGTCTTTTATGGCAGAGAGATCAACAGTACACCTGCTCTGTCTGGCTTCAGCTCCAACAGCCTAAAACGAAAGTAAAAAGCTGACAGACAGCCCAGCTCCACCCACACTCTGACATCACTGATAAACACCCATTTCTTAAAGGTACATTTCTTAAGCACCCATTACTTAAAGGTACTCACTCCCATATGACAGCAACAATAAATTTCTCCAGTATTCAGTTTGCAGAATTATAACATACTATTAACTTAAGAATTTATATGTCTCAGGCATTGATATATACATCGGCTATCAGCTTGTTTCACAAGCAATTGCATTACAAAAACTAACTGACAATAACAATTTTTATTTATATAGCACCTTTAACAGAATAAAATAGCCCAAGGTGCTTTACAAGAGCATTATAAAACAAAATATATGAGGGTTGAAGAATGTTAGAGAGATGGGGAGTGGCGAGGCAACGGAGGGATTTTAAATCAAATATGACAATATTAAATCAAAGGTTGGTTAATCGGGAGCCAGTGTAGATCAGTGAGCAGATGAATGAATGAGATTTGGGTGCTACCTATGTCACAAGCTGACCATTCAGAAAGGGGAAGTCACGTGATGAAACGTCTAGGAAAACTTCCAACTAGAGTTGGCAAACCAATCGGCCACCATTAAAGTCATTGTTTTGTTCGCTTCTCCCAGTAGCAGGAAGCACATCTCCTCATACCAAGCACTTGTACAGAATTACCACACTGAGAACAAAATGCCTGTTTTAGTGAAATGCCCAAGGGACCACATTAAGCTCCAGCTGTTGCAAAGTTTACTTTTAAATTTGCTTTCATTAATAATTATATTTAAGTATTAATTAAGCAGGATCTAATTTATTTTGGACATGTTTCACAGCAGGACCCTCAAGTTCATTGTTTTCCAATGAAAGTTCCAAAATGAGCTTGTTTGTGTTGTTTAAATGCTTAATAACCCGACACTCTGAAAGAAAGAGTTTGGATGTACTGTGGAATCTTATCACAGGTCTCAGGACATCCCAAAGCCCCACAAACAGAAAATTAAACAACTAAATCAATTACTCTGTTGTTAAGCGGTGGAGGTTGAGGGAGAAATGATGGCGAGGGCACTGGGAGATCTCCTTGCTCTTCCATTGTGGATTGTGCGCCGTGGAATTTCACTATCTGGTCAAAGGTCTTTAAGTTGGGTGCTCCCAGAGACGTGAGGTTCGGAATCAAATTATACGTTTGGGCGGCACGATGGTTAGCACTGTTGCCTGCCAGGGACCCGGGATCAATTCCAGCTTGGGTCACTGTGTGGAGTTTGCACGTTCTCCCTGTGTCTGCGTGGGTTTCCTCCAGGTGCTCCGGTTTCCTCCCACAGTCCAAAAATGTGCGGGTTGGGCAGCGCGGTGGCGCAGTGGGTTAGCCCTGTTGCCTCACGGCGCCGAGGTCCCAGGTTCGATCCTGGCTCTGGGTCACTGTCCGTGTGGAGTTTGCACATTCTCCCCAGGTTTGTGTGGGTTTCGCACCCACAACACAAAGATGTGCAGGGTCGGTGGATTGGCCACGCTAAATTGTCCCTTAATTGGAAAAAATTAATTGGGTACTCTTAAAAAAAAAATTTTTTAAATGTGAGGGTTATGTGGATAGGGCGGGGTGGATGGGAGAGTGGACATGGGGAGAGTACACTTTCAAAGGATCGAGGCAGACCCGATGGGTCTAATAGCTTCCTTCTGCACTGTAGGGATTCTATTCTATTTCCTTCCAATGGTGGTGGGATCGTTAACATATACCTGAACCACTGCTACAGGCAGTAAGGAGTATTTCATCTGCAGGATGGCACTTTTGTACTGAACAAACAAGAACTCCCAGTCATACAGCGAGTACAAGACTCACCCGCTGAATAAACAGGAGTTGCTCCCCTGATGGTTCCACTGGTAAATACATTGATCTTTTGGAACTCAGAAACTGATAACTTTGCTGATTTTTGGACTCGGGGTAAGTTGTGCTCACTGACATATGTTGGCTCCCGAACAAACATGGTCTTGATTTGAAAATTCTCATTCTTGTATTCCGGCCCCTTCCTGGTCTCGCTACCACCCCCACCCACTCACTGTGAGGTACAGCTCTACAACCCTCGGAGAACTCTGCATTCTTTGAATTCTGGCCTCTTGCACATCACTGATTTCCATTTCTATACCATGGGTGGTTGTGCCTTCAGCTGCCTCGGCTTCTTTACCTCTCCTGTCCTTGTATCTCATGGTAGCGTGGCCCCATTAAGGGGGTGGATTCCACAGACCACGTAACCAGCTCAGGGCCAATCACGCAGGAGCGTGTGAACCCTGGCCAATAGCGAGTTTGCGCGGGGCCCTGGGAGCAGGACCCGGGCAGTGGGGACCAGGGAGCTGAAGAGTAAAGACCTGTTGTACAGTGTTCTGTGCCTGTTATCTAACTGCCTTTGCCGTTCATCAATAAACCCCTTTGTTTATTACTGGAAGTCTCCAGTGTATGTGTCGAACAACTACATACGACTATTGGGGGGGGGGGGGGGGGGGGGGGGGGGGGGGAGAGAAGAAACAGTAGAGAACCTCTAGCAAGAGTCAGAATCATTTAAAACGTGAATGGAAATGCCTCATTGGGAAATTAGACCTGTTTGACCAAGGGGTTGCATCACGGAGTCAGTACATCAGACAGCTCCGTACTCGGAGTTTAGAAGGATGAGAGGGGATCTTATTGAAACGTACAAGATACTGCGAGGCCTGGATAGAGTGGACGTGGAGAGGATGTTTCCACTTGTAGGAAAAACTAGAACCAGAGGACACCATCTCAGATTAAAGGGACGATCCTTTAAAACAGAGATGAGGAGGAATTTCTTCAGCCAGAGGGTGGTGAATCTGTGGAACTCTTTGCCGCAGAAGGCTGTGGAGGCCAAATCACTGAGCATCTTTAAAACAGTGTTAGATAGGTTCTTGATTAATAAGGGGATCAGGAGTTATGGGGAGAAGGCAGGAGAATGGGGATGAGAAAATATCAGCCATGATTGAATGGCGGAGCAGACTCGATGGGCCGGGTGGCCTAATTCTGCTCCTATGTCTTATGGTCTTATGTTTCTTCTTTACCACGAATGAGATCACAGGTGAGGACAAGCAGAAGGTGATACTTCTGAGTTTGCGGGTCCCAAACGTATAATTTGATTCAGACCCTCACGTCCCTGGGGCAGCCGACTCGAAGACCTTTGACCAGATAGTCAAATTGGTTAAAGAACATGACAACACAATGCCCTCGATTATCCTCGAATATTATAAGTTTAGCTCTGCAGTGAGGGACCATGAAGAGTCTGTCTCAGCCTTCATAGCCAGGGCTTCACCAGCTTGCTGAGCACTGAGAGTTCGGAACCATGCTTAGTGACATGTTGTGCCACTGGCTGGTCTGTGAGATCCATAATCTTATTATCCAGAAGAGGTTTCTGGCGTAGACCACAATTACGTTGGAAAAAGCGATCGAGATAGCTCAGGCAATGGTGCGTGCCGAAAAAGGCGCCACTGAGCTTCATTGAGCGTGGCTCAATGGGAGGTTAACCAAGTATGGAGCGGTACAGCCCCGAGCCCTGCGGCGGGATCAACAGGCACAGCTTAGAGCTAGTCCTCGGAACAGGGCTGGAACCCAAGGAGTGGGAAGGAATCGGGGCATCAAATAAAATCCCAGGTGGACTGCTATCATTGCAGGGAACCACCCCCAGGAGACCTGCCATTTTCAGGAGTTTGTGTGCTTCCGTTGCAAACCAAAGGGGGAACATTCAAGCAGGTTGCCGCGAGAGGGAAAGCGCACCAATGCAAATAAAAACAGCAGCAGCAGTCCACAGCACCACTGAATATACTGCAGGAGACCTCTGAAGAAGAGCATGCAATGCATCGGTTGAGTGCAGTCCAATTGAATAAGACGGCTCTGATAGCACAAATGGTAGACCCCTTAATACAGAAGTCAACAACGGGGCTTCAGTGACCGTAGTGGGTGAGCAGACCTTCCAACACCTGCATGCAGGAACACAGCCTTTAAGCTTGAAGAGTATGACAGCCAAGCTTTCAACATACACAGGGGAGATTTTGAAGATCCTCAGAACAGCCAGGACAGAGGGCAGGAGGCCAATCTGCCTTTGGTTGTCGTGGAAGGACACTGACCCAGTCTGTTGGGATGAGAATTGTTGCAGCACATTAGGCTCAGCTGACTGGGAACTTTCAAAATATCTGACGGCATCCTCTAAAATGTCTCAAGGAGGTATGAAGACGTCTTCCACAAAGAATTGGGCCGGAAAAGCCATGCCAATCCCGATTTGACGTCCAAGTTCTTCAGAGCCAGACTCGTGCCATATGTATTACATCAGAAGGTTGAGGCTGACCGAAAGAGATTGGAAGAGCTGGGCATAATCAAGCTGGTTCAGTTTTCAGAGTGGGCAGCGCCTGTACTTAAACCTGATTGGCCGATAAGGATTTGTAGGGATTATAAGATGACCATAA
Source organism: Scyliorhinus torazame (assembly GCF_047496885.1). Taxonomy (NCBI): domain Eukaryota; kingdom Metazoa; phylum Chordata; class Chondrichthyes; order Carcharhiniformes; family Scyliorhinidae; genus Scyliorhinus; species Scyliorhinus torazame. The sequence continues at coordinate 32,709,606 of NC_092738.1, forward strand.
ATCAAGCTGCCAAAGTCGATTGGTATCCGATTCCTCGAATTGAAGCTCACTACACCAAGCTGGCAGGGGGCCTCACCGATTCAGAATTGGACCTCAGTCACACCTACCCGCAACTAGAATTGGATGAGGAATTTGAGGTTTGCTACAATCAATACGCACAAAGGCCCCTTCCAGTATACCAGACTGCCGTTCAGCATTGCTTCAGCCTGCGCTATCTTCCAGCACATGATGGAATATCTCCTCCAGTGAACTTCCAAGGCGATTCCGTGCTAATCCCTGGCACTACACCAGAAGAACACATAACCAGCTTCGAGGAAGTATGAAAGAGGTTTTGTGATGCAGGGGTCCGACTAAAACGCCTCAGAAGAGACATTCCTAGGATTTTGCATTGATGCAACAGGGTTGCACCATTGGAAGAAAAGGTTAGGGCCACACAAGACCAAAAATGTCAGCGAGCTTAAGTCCTTCCTTGGCATGGCCAATTACTATGGAAGGATTATTTTGAATCTAGCCACAACATTGACACCATTACACCAGCTATTAAGGAAGAATCAGCGGTGGAAATGGATGGAGCCTCAAGAGGAAGCTTTCCGACCTGTGAAGCAAAGATTAGTCGTCAAACCTCTTGGTGTATTTTGATCCGGGGAAACCAATCGTGCTGACATGTGATGCGTCCCCTTGCAGTATAGGGGCAGTTTTATCCATAAGGCATATGAGCAGAATTAGGCCACTCGGCCCATCGAGTCTGCTCCGCCATTCAATCACGGCTGATATTTTCTCATCCCCATTCTCCTGCCTTCTCCCCATAACTCCTGAGCCTCTTATTAATCAAGAACCTATCTATCTCTGTCTTAAAGACACTCAGTGATTTGGCCTCCACAGCCTTCTGCAGCAAAGAGTTCCACAGATTCACCATCCTCTGGCTGAAGAAATTCCTCCTTATCTCAGTTTTAAAGAATCATCCCTTCAATCTGAGGCTGTGCCATCGGGTCCTAGTTTCTCCTATTAGTGGAAACATCCTCTCCGCGTCCACTCTATCCAGGCCTCGCAGTATCCTGTAAGTTTCAATAAGATCCCCCCTCATCCTTCTAAACTCCACGAGTACAGACCCAGAGTCCTCAACTGCTCCTCATATGACAAAATCTTCATTCCAGGGATCATTCTTGTGAACCTCCCCTGAACCCTTTCCAAGGCCAGCACATCCTTCCATAGATACGGGTCCTAAAACTGCTCACAATACTCAAAATGGGGTCTGACCAGAGCCTTATACAGCCTCAGATGTACATCCCTGCTCTTGATTTCTAGCCCTCTCGACATGAATGCTAACATTGCATTTGCCTTCCTAACTGGCAACTGAACCTGCATGTAACCTTAAGAGAACCCTGAACTAGGACTTCTAAGTCCCTTTGTGCGTCTGATTTCCGAAGCCATTTAGAAAATGGTCTATGCCTCTATTCTTCCTACTAAAGTGCACAACCTCACACTTTTCTACATTGTATTCCATCTGCCACTTTGCCCACTCTCCTTGCCTGTCCAAGTCCTTCTGCAGCCTCTCTACTTCCTCAACAAAACCTGTCCCTCTACATATCTTTGTATCATCTGCAAACTTAATAACAATAACCTCAGTTCCTTCTTCCAGATAATTAATGTATAGCATGAATAGCTGTGGTTCCAACACTGACCTAGTCACCGGCTACCATCCTGAAAAGGACCCCTTTATCCTCACTCTGTCTTCTGCCAGTCAGCCAATCTTCTATCCATGCCAAGACCTTGCCCCTAACGCCATGGGTTCTTATCTTATTTAGCAGGCTCCTGTACGGCACCTTGTCAAAGGCCTTCTGGAAAGCCAAATAGATCACGTCCACTGGTTCTCCTTTGTCTAACTTCCTCATTACTTCCTCAAAGAATTTTAACAGATTTGTCAGGCATGACCTCCACTTGACGAATCTGTGCTGACTCAGTCCTATTTTACCATGCACTTTTAAGTACTCCGCAATCTCATCTTAATAATGGACTCTAAAATCTTACCAACAACCTATCACAAAATGGGAGATGGTTTGAAACACCTTTACCTTAAGGACCCTTTTTGAAGCAGAACAAAACCACACCCAGATTGAGAAAGAGAGATTAGTGGTTATATTCAGTGTGAAGCAATTCCACCAGCATGTTTACGGGCAACGATTCAACATCGTGATTGACCACAAGAAATTACTAATCCTGTTAAGGAAGATAAGCCCATATCGCCCATTGCCTCGGTGAGGGTGGGTTGTTGGGCCCTGCAGTTGGTGGCTTACAACTATGTTTTTCAGCACCGACCTGGGACGCAAATCGCTAATGCATTAAGTCACCTGCCCATGCCCAAGAGCATTCATTCCACCACCACCTGTACCCCAGGAGATCATTCTAGCCCTAAACTTCCTAGACACCCTGCCAGTATCCGTGGGGCACATCCACAGCTAGACCCAAAGAGATCCTATTCCTTCAAGGGTCAAACGAATGATAGTCTGGCTGGCGTTACTAGAAGTCTGAACAGATGAGGTCCTACTTAACTCATCAAGATGAGCTGACATGTGAAGACGGTGTGATTCTGTGGGAATAAGAACGTAGGAATTAGGAGCAGTAGGCAATTCAGCCCCTCTAGCCTGCTCCGCCATTCAATCAGATCCTGGTTGATCTCTTCCTGATCTCAAATCCACCTCCTTACCTGTTCCCCATATCCCTTTGACCCTGTTCCCCATATCCCTTTAACCCGTTATCTTTATCAGAAATATATCTATCTCCTTCTTGAAACTATTTAATGATTCAGACTCCACCGCACTATGGGGCAGCGAGTTCCACAAATTCACCACCCTCGGCGAGTAGTTCCTCCTCATCGCAGTTCTAAATCTACCGTCTCTCAACCTATATCTGTGACATCCTGTTCTAGATTGCCCCACAAGGGGGGAACATTTGGTCTGAGTTTACTTTATCAATTCCTTTTAGTATTTTATACACGTCGATCAGATTCCCTCTCATCCTTCTAAACTCCAGCGAGTATAAGCCCAAACTGTTTAATCTCTTCTCATACGTCAACCCCTCCTCAATTGCCTCCAATAGGATCATGGGTGGTCGTTCCACATCAGGCCAAGGGGGCCCCTGAAATGAAATGAAATGAAAATCGCTTCTTGTCACAAGTAGGCTTCAAATGAAGTTACTGTGAAAAGCCCCTAGTCGCCACATTCCGGCGCCTATTCGGGGAGGCTGTTACGGGAATTGAACCGTGCTGCTGGCCTGCCTTGGTCTGCTTTCAAAGCCAGCGATTTAGCCCAGTGCTAAACAGCCCTCCTTCAAGAGTTACACAGCACCCACCCAGGGCAGACAAAGATGAAGATGTTGGTGCGCAGTTGCGTTTGGGGTCAGGTATAGTCAAAGTAATTGAAGAACTAGTACAACATTGCCACCCTTGCCAAATGCAGCAATCTTTGTTGCCTTCCACCACCCTTCACCCCCCCCCTCCCCCCCCCCCCCCCCCCCCCCCCCCTGTGGCGACTAGGGACTTTTCACAGTAACTTCATTTGAAGCCTACTTGTGACAATAAGCGATTTTCTTTTATCTGAGGCTGGTTTAGCACACTGGGCTAAATCGCTGGCTTTTAAAGACGACCAAGGCAGGCCAGCAGCACGGTTCAATTCCCGTACCAGGCGCCGGAATGTGACGACTAGGGGCTATTCACAGTAACTTCATTGAAGCGTACTTGTGACAATAAGCGATTTTCATTTCATTTTTTCATTTAATCACAAAAAAACACTCGAATGATGGAAATGTCCGTGACTAATTTAAACTCAAACACTGTGTCACCTGAAGTGTTATGATATCAGGTTTAGCTACAAACTAATAGAACAATGAAGCATATAATCAAAACAATACGTACAAGTCAGAGAGGTCACATTCAAAATGGTGTGCTCTGGGCAGACTACACGCTGAGTATTGCATGCAGTTCCTCTCAGGGACATTTCAAGCCCTGGATACAGTTCAGGGAAAAGCCACAAGATTGTCAGGAAGTGAGATGTGAAGGAAAACTGGAATATGCAGTTTTTCAGAATTGAAAAGGTGCTGACCCTCACTGTAAATTGTATGGAAAAAGAAGCTCGGAATACTAGGATGAGAGTGTCATGATATTCAAACACACACATCATGATGGACACACTAACAGGCAAATCAGAGTACACAACACCACAACCAATCACAGACAAGAACACCAACCACATAAAAAGCACGAGCACGACACCTGGTGGTCAGTAGGTCTGGGGAGAAGGGAACAAGAAAGAGCTGTTAAAACATCACAAGCAGGGAACCCCCACGTGCAGAGTGCAAAGACCAAACTGTAAATAGTACGTTTAAATAAAGTAGCGTTGTACCATATGCAACCGTGTTGGCTCATCTGTGTGTCAGAACACCCAACACCACATGGTACAGGAGTGGATCGATACCTGCCTACTAACCTGCCATTCTGGACATGGACCACACCGACAAACCGCAGCCGATGCAAGTCGCGGGGAACCTAGGTACCAACTGGAAGCTCTACAGGCAGCGATTTGACCTGTACATCCGTGCCACCGAAAAACAGAATGTCTCGGATGACACGAAGATTGCAATGCTCCTCTTCTACGCAGGTCCGCACGCCACCGACGTCTTCAACTCACTGGTGTTCGAAGAAGGCGAAAACCAAGCCAAATATGACACGGTCATCCTCAAACTGGACCAGCACTTTCAAGTTGAAGTAAATGAAAGTTTTGAAAGATACCTCTTTCAGCAACGCCTGCAAGGTAAGGAGGAGCTTTTTCAACCCTTTTTGACGCACCTCCGGATTCTAGCGCAGTCCTGCGGTTACGGCACCACCACAGAGTCCATGATCAGGGACCAGATTGTTTTTGCCGTTGCCTCTAGTGGCCTACGCCAGCAGCTTCTTAAAATGAAAAGCCTCACCTTAGCGTCTGCTGTGGAAGCCTGTGTCCTCCACGAAAATGCTACCTGCCGTTTTGCCCGATTTCAGGTGTCCGAGTTGGCACGGAGGGGGTCCCCAGCCGTCGAATCGGCAAGCCAGGCCGCCCACGACGTCGAACGCATCCAGGCCGTCGATTACTTCCCGACCCACGGCCCGGACCACAGCGGCCGCTTCCCGCGCTTTTCGCGGTCTCCCGCGCAGGTGCGCGCCAAAAATAACGGCCACAACGAGGGACGCACTGCGCAGGCGCGCCCACCGCAAGATCGCACTGCGCATGCGCAGTGGCGCAACGAACGCCGTGACGTCATGACGTGCGGCAATTGTGGAGCTCTACATTTAAAAGGGCAATGTCCTGCAAAAAACCGACAGTGCCACAGATGTGGCAAGATGGGCCACTACGCAGCCCACTGTCGTTCGGCTCAACCCATGGATCCGGCGCATCCTCGACAATCTCGCAGACAAGTCAGGACCGTCCAGCCCACGCATCAAGACTTCCAGTTAAGTGATGCAGATGACCAGGATGCCTTCCGCGTTTCCGTCATTGATGTCAACAAGGTCAATGCCATCAATCCAGCCGATGAGTGGTGTGCCACCCTGACGGTCAACCCGAACTCGTCGCAAGCCCATTAGACTGGACTTATAATACCGTTCATATGTTTAACAAGTTGCACAATTTTACATGATAACCTGTTGTTGTTTATCGTTCCAGATGTCGTCTGACTGGACAACTGTTCAAGTTTTTTTTCTTCTTCTCTCGTTCGCATTTATGTTATGTTATGGTACAACTTGGTTCATGTGACGCACCCGACATCGCCCCATGTACATAGTTCCGTCATATGCACATGCTGCACACGACACACACACACTCTTAGATGCACTCACGACACGATCATATTTATTACCACGTAGGCACATATCTTTGTAAAAAGGGGGGATGTCATGATATTCAAACACACACATCATGATGGACACACTAACAGGCAAATCAGAGTACACAACACCACAACCAATCACAGACAAGAACACCAACCACATAAAAAGCACGAGCACGACACCTGGTGGTCAGTAGGTCTGGGGAGAAGGGAACAAGAAAGAGCTGTTAAAACATCACAAGCAGGGAACCCCCACGTGCAGAGTGCAAAGACCAAACTGTAAATAGTAAGTTTAAATAAAGTAGCGTTGTACCATATGCAACCGTGTTGGCTCATCTGTGTGTCAGAACACCCAACACCACAGAGAGGACACACGGTCAACTGGGGAAAAGACAAATTGGGACGGGAAATCAGGAAATACTGCACACAGAGGCTGACCAACACATGGGATGAACAAAATGTGGAGGGAAAAACCCTGGGACCATTTCAGAAACAGTGCTGGGTGGGACTGGATGCTTGACCTAAGATACACCAAATGGTCTCCCTCACCTTTTGAGATGACAAATCTTTTTTATACTGTAATGTGTTACTGAGGACACTTTTGGGACATAACTGTGGGCCATATTATAGCTGAAGCCTGGTGAGTGTAATAATCAGCCCAGCCTTGAGCTTCTTTGGATCTCCTGATCCAAAGCGAACACATTGACATGTCTCAACAAATCTCGTGCCAGGCTTTTTTTTCACACATATATTATATAATTACACCGGAGACTGTTTCTCCTTGATAAATCTAGCACCACACTTCAGGGTCAAAAGGTTGCGTTCAGCTTGACCTTGTTGCAGTTTCTTATGTGGTGCCCTGCCTGAATGCCACATAGCAAATTAAACATCTAACCAAACAAGTTAATCACTGGGAACATACATTTACAAATCTCCAGAGCCCTGATTTATGACACCTGAATAAGTCAAATTCCATTTTCATTCTTGAATTTTTACTGGTGTTTTGGGAATTCATGCTACAATGTTCCATTTATAATTAAGTTCACTATTTTACGCTGGCTGAATAATTCACATTCCTTTTCTGTTACATGGGTTTTTGAGATTTTTACCATGTTTTGGTGATGGAATTTCAAATTCTTTGCACTATTCCAGGAATTACTCCTAGTTTATTGACTCTGGATAAAAAAATCTATCTTTGTTTTATATATATTTTAGAAAGATTCAGATTATAGGTGCATATGATCTTTGTGAGATTCACTGCCTGCAGAGCATTTCTGGTAATCGTGTGGTCAGCCGTGTCTTTCGCAGGGACCCGGCCCTGGGTACGCGGCGTCCTTCACACGGATTCGGCCCTGGGTACGCCGTGTCCTTCACATGGACCCGGCCCTGGGTACGCCGTGTCCTTCACACGGATTCGGTCCTGGGTACGCCACGTTCTTCACACGGACCCGGCCCTGGGTACGCCACATCCTTCACACGGACACGGCCCTGGGTACGCCACGTCCTTCACACGGACCCGGCCCTGGGTACGCCGCGTCCTTCACACGGACCCGGCCCTGGGTACGCCGCGTCCTTCACACGGACCCGGCCCTGGGTACGCCGCGTCCTTCACACGGATTCGGCCCTGGGTACGCCACGTCCTTCACACGGACACGGCCCTGGGTACGCCACGTCCTTCACACGGACCCGGCCCTGGGTACGCCGCGTCCTTCACACGGACCCGGCCCTGGGTACGCCGCGTCCTTCACACGGACCCGGCCCTGGGTACGCCGCGTCCTTCACACGGACACGGCCCTGGGTACGCCACGTCCTTCACACGGATTTGGCCCTGGGTACGCCGTGTCCTTCACACGGATCCGGCCCTGGGTACGCCGCGTCCTTCACACGGATTCGGCCCTGGGTACGCTGCGTCCTTCACACGGGTTCGGCACTGGGTAAGCCACGTCCTTCACACGGGTTCGGCCCTGGGTACACCACGTCCTTCACACGGACACGGCCCTGCGTACGCACGTCCTTCACACGGACACGGCCCTGGGTACGCCACGTCCTTCACACGGATACGGCCCTGGATACGCCGTGTCCTTCACACGGATTCGGCCCTGGGTACGCCACGTCCTTCACACGGACACGGCCCTGGGTACGCCACGCCTTCACACGGATTCGGCCCTGGGTACGCCGTGTCCTTCACACGGATTCGGCCCTGGGTACGCCGTGTCCTTCACACGGATTTGGTCCTGGGTACGCCACATTCTTCACACGGATTCGGCTCTGGGTACGCCACGTCCTTCACACGGACACGGCCCTGGGTACGCCACGTCCTTCACACGGATTCGGCCCTGGGTACGCCACGTCCTTCACACGGACACGGCCCTGGGTACGCCACGCCTTCACACGGACACGGCCCTGGGTACGCCACGTTCTTCACATGGACACGGCCCTGGGTACGCCGCGTTCTTCACACGGACACGGCCCTGGGTACGCCACGTTCTTCACACGGATTCGGCCCTGGGTACACCACGTCCTTCACACGGACACGGCCCTGGGTACGCCGCGTCCTTCACACGGACCTGGCCCTGGATACGCCGTGTCCTTCACATGGACCCGGCCCTGGGTACGCGGCATCCTTCACACTGACCCGGCCCTGGGTACGCCGCGTCCTTCACACGGACACGGCCCTGGGTACGCCACGTCCTTCACACGGATTCGGCCCTGGGTACGCCACGTCCTTCACACGGACCCGGCCCTGGGTACGCCGCGTCCTTCACACGGACACGGCCCTGGGTACGCCACGTCCTTCACACGGATCCGGCCCTGGGTACGCCGCGTCCTTCACACGGGTTCGGCACTGGGTAAGCCACGTCCTTCACACGGGTTCGGCCCTGGGTACACCACGTCCTTCACACGGACACGGCCCTGCGTACGCACGTCCTTCACACGGACACGGCCCTGGGTACGCCACGTCCTTCACACGGATACGGCCCTGGATACGCCGTGTCCTTCACACGGATTCGGCCCTGGGTACGCCGCGTCCTTCACACTGACCCGGCCCTGGGTACGCCGCGTCCTTCACACGGACACGGCCCTGGGTACGCCACGTCCTTCACACGGATTCGGCCCTGGGTACGCCGCGTCCTTCACACGGACACGGCCCTGGGTACGCCACGTCCTTCACACGGACCCGGCTCTGGGTATGCCACGTTCTTCACACGGACCCGGCCCTGGGTACGCGCCGTCCTTCACACGGACTCGGCCCTGGGTACGCCGCGTCCTTCACACTGACCCGGCCCTGGGTACGCCGCGTCCTTCACACGGACACGGCCCTGGGTACGCCACGTCCTTCACACGGACCCGGCCCTGGTTACGCCACGTCCTTCACACGGACTCGGCCCTGGGTACGCCGCGTCCTTCACACGGATTCGGCCCTGGGTACGCCGCGTCCTTCACACGGACACGGCCCTGGGTACGCCACGTTCTTCACACGGACACGGCCCTGGGTACGCCACGTCCTTCACACGGATTCGGCCCTGGGTACGCCGCGTCCTTCACACGGATTCGGCCCTGGGTACGCCACGTTCTTCACACGGACCCGGCCCTGGGTACGCCGCGTCCTTCACACGGATTCGGCCCTGGGTACGCGCCGTCCTTCACACGGACACGGCACTGAGTACGCCGCGTCCTTCACACGGATTCGGCCCTGGGTACGCCACGTTCTTCACACGGACCCGGCCCTGGGTACGCGCCGTCCTTCACACGGACTCGGCCCTGGGTACGCCACGTCCTTCACACGGACCCGGCCCTGGGTACGCCACGTCCTTCACACGGACCCGGCCCTGGGTACGCCGCGTCCTTCACACGGACACGGCCCTGGGTACGCCACGTTCTTCACACGGACCCGGCCCTGGGTACGCGCCGTCCTTCACACGGACTCGGCCCTGGGTACGCCGCGTCCTTCACACGGATTCGGCCCTGGGTACGCCGCGTCCTTCACACGGATTCGGCCCTGGGTACGCCACGTCCTTCACACGGACACGGCACTGAGTACGCCGCGTCCTTCACACGGATTCGGCTCTGGGTACGCCACGTCCTTCACACGGATTCGGCCCTGGGTACGCCACGTCCTTCACGCGGACTCGGCCCTGGGTACGCCACGTCCTTCACACGGATTCGGCTCTGGGTACGCCACGTCCTTCACACGGATTCGGCTCTGGGTACGCCACGTCCTTCACACGGATTCGGCCCTGGGTACGCCACGTCCTTCACACGGATTCGGCCCTGGGTACGCCGCGTCCTTCACACGGATTCGGCTCTGGGTACGCCACGTCCTTCACACGGATTCGGCCCTGGGTACGCCACGTTCTTCACACGGACCCGGCCCTGGGTACGCCACGTCCTTCACACGGATTCGGCCCTGGGTACGCCGCGTCCTTCACACGGACACGGCCCTGGGTACACCACGTCCTTCACACGGACACGGCCCTGGGTACGCCGCGTCCTTCACACGGATTCGGCCCTGGGTACGCCACGTCCTTCACACGGACACGGCCCTGGGTACGCCACGTCCTTCACACGGACCCGGCTCTGGGTATGCCACGTTCTTCACACGGACACGGCCCTGGGTACGCCACGTCCTTCACACGGATTCGGCCCTGCGTATGCCACGTCCTTCACACGGACCCGGCTCTGGGTACGCCACGTCCTTCACACGGATTCGGCCCTGGGTACGCCACGTCCTTCACACGGACCCGGCCCTGGGTACGCCACGTTCTTCACACGGACTCGGCCCTGGGTACGCCGTGTTCTTCACACGGACCCGGCCCTGGGTACGCCACGTCCTTCACACGAATTCGGCTCTGGGTACGCCACGTTCTTCACACGGACACGGCCCTGGGTACGCCACGTTCTTCACACGGACCCGGCCCTGGGTACGCCACGTTCTTCACACGGACACGGCCCTGGGTACGCCACGTCCTTCACACGGATTCGGCCCTTGGTATGCCCGTCCTTCACACGGACTCGGCCCTGGGTACGCCGCGTCCTTCACACGGACACGGCCCTGGGTACGCCGCGTTCTTCACACGGACACGGCCCTGGGTACGCCGCGTTCTTCACACGGGTTCGGCCCTGGGTACGCCGCGTCCTTCACACGGACACGGCCCTGGGTACGCCGCGTTCTTCACACGGGTTCGGCCCTGGGTACGCCGCGTCCTTCACACGGACACGGCCCTGCGTACGCCACGTTCTTCATGCGGACTCGGCCCTGGGTACGCCACGTCCTTCACACGGACACGGCCCTGGGTACGCCGCGTCCTTCACACGGACACGGCCCTGGGTACGCCGCGTTCTTCACACGGATCCAGCCCTGGGTACGCCACGTCCTTCACACGGACACGGCCCTGGGTACGCGGCATCCTTCACACGGACACGGCACTGAGTACGCCGCGTCCTTCACACGGAATCGGCCCTGCGTACGCCACGTTCTTCACACGGACACGGCCCTGGGTACGCCACGTCCTTCACACGGACCCGGCCCTGGGTACGCCGCGTCCTTCACACGGACCCGGCCCTGGGTACGCCGCGTTCTTCACACGGATTCGGCCCTGGGTACGCGGCGTCCTTCACACGGACACGTCCTGGGTACGCGCCGTCCTTCACACGGATTCGGCCCTGGGTACGCCACGTCCTTCACACGGACACGGCCCTGGGTACGCCACGTCCTTCACACGGACACGGCCCTGGGTACGCGCCGTCCTTCACACGGATTCGGCCCTTGGTACGCGCCGTCCTTCACACGGACAGGGTCCTGGGTACGCGCCGTCCTTCACACGGACCCGGCCCTGGGTACGCCGCGTCCTTCACACGGACCCGGCCCTGGGTACGCCACGTCCTTCACACGGACACGGCCCTGGGTACGCCACGTCCTTCACACGGACACGGCCCTGGGTACGCCACGTTCTTCACACGGACACGGCACTGAGTACGCCGCGTCCTTCACACGGATTTGGTGCTGGGTACGCCACGTCCTTCACACGGATTCGGCCCTGGGTACGCCATGTCCTTCACACGGACACGGCCCTGGGTACGCCACGTTCTTCACATGGACCCGGCCCTGGGTACGCCGTGTCCTTCACACGGACACGGCACTGGGTACACCGCATCTTTCGCAGGGTCACGGCCCTGGGTACGCCACGTCCTTCACACGGATCCGGCCCTGGGTACACCGCGTCCTTCACACGGACTCGGCTCTGGGTACGCCGCGTCCTTCACACGGACACGGCCCTGGGTACGCCACGTCCTTCACACGGATTCGGCCCTGGGTACGCCGCGTCCTTCACACGGATCCGGCCTTGGGTACGCCGCGTCCTTCACACGGTCACGGCACGGGGTACGCTGCGTCCTTCACACGGATCCGGCCCTGGGTACGCCACGTCCTTTAAATGGACCCGGCCCTGTGTACGCCACGTCCTTCACACGGATCCGGCCCTGGGTACGCCGCGTCCTTCACACGGACACAGCACTGGGTACGTTGCGTCCTTCACACGGACACGGCCCTGGGCACGCCGCATTCTTCGCACGGACACAGCCCTTGGTACGCTGCGTCCTCTGCACGGACACAGCCTTGGGTACGCCACATCCTCTGCACAGACACGGCCCTGGGTACGCCACGTCCTTCACACGGATTCGGCCCTGGGTACGCCGCGTCCTTCGCACGGACATGGCCCTGGGTACGTCGCGTCCTTCACACGGACACGGCCCTGGGTACGCCGCGTCCTTCACACGGACACGGCCCTGGGTACGCCGCGTTCTTTGCACGGACACGGCCCTGGGTACGCTGCGTCCTTCACACGGACACGGCCCTGGGTCGCCCCGTTCTTCGCACGGACACGGACTGGGTACACTGCGTCTTTCGCACATACACGGCCCTGGGTACGCCGCGTCCTAAATAGTTAGGTATAGGTTTGGTGGCTTGGCCACGATCAATACGTGAGGTTACGAGGATAGGGCAGGGGGAGTGGGCCTACGTAGAGTGCTCTTTCGGACGGTCGGTGCTTACTCAATGGGCTGAATGGCCATTGTAGGGATTCTATGAATTGTTGTTGCATGGAGGGAGGGTGCACAGGGGAGGGAGGGGGTGCACATGGCGAGGTAAGAAAATGTGATGGAACATCACTACACTGCACTGAGAAAAAGATGGGAAATTTAAGTTGGGGAATTGGTGCACAAAATTGTCGCCTTCATCTTTCCACCCGGTAGATCCCCAATAGACCCAATGGAAATGCCTGCTGGACATGGAGCTGGCTCCATTCTGGTCCCGGAATGTTAAAAGAAGTCGTGATGTGGAGATGCCGGCGTTGGACTGAGGTGAGCACAGTAAGAAGTCTTACAACACCAGGTTAAAGTCCAACAGGTTTGTTTCGAATCACTAGCTTTCGGAGCACTGCTCCTTCCTCAGGTGAATGAAGAGGTATGTTCCAGAAACATATATATAGACACAGTCAAAGATGCAAGACAATGCTTAGAATCTGAGCATTTGCAGATAATTAAGTCTTTGCAGATCTAGAGATAGCGGTAACCCCAGGTTAAAGAGGTGAGAATTGTCTCAAGCCAGGACAGTTGGTAGGATTTTGCAAGCCCAGGCCAGATGGTGGGGGATGAATGTAACGTGATATGAATCCAAGGTCCCGGTTGACGCCGGAACTTGGCTATAGGTTTCTGCTCGGCAATTTTGCGTTGGCGCGCGTCCTGAAGGCCACCTTGAAGAACGCTTACCCAGAGATCAGAGGCTGAATGCCCTTGACTGCTGAAGTGTTCCCCGACTGGAAGGGAACATTCCTTTTTTAAAATAAATTTAGAGTACCCAATTAATTTTATTCCAATTAAGGGGCAATTTAGCGTGTTCAATCCACCTACCTTGCACATCTTTGGGTTATGGGGGCGAAACCCACACAAACACGGGGAGAATGTGCAAACTCCACACAGATGGTGACCCAGAGCCGGGATCGAACCTGGGACCTCGGCGCCGTGAGGCTGCAGTGCTAACCACCGCGCCACCGTGCTGCACTGGAAGGGAACATTCCTGCCTGGCGATTATCGCGCGATGTCCGTTCATCCGTTGTTGCAGCATCTGCATGGTCTCGCCAATGTACCATGTTCGGGACATCCTTTCCTGCAGCGTATGAGGTAGACAACGTTGGCCGAGTCGCACGAGTATGTACCGCGTACCTGGTGGGTGGTGTTCTCACGTGTAATGGTGGTATCCATGTCGATGATCTGGCACGTCTTGCTGAGATTGCCATGGCAGGGTTGTGTGGTGTTGTGGTCGCTGTTCTGAAGGCTGGGTAGTTTGCTGCAAACAAGTTAAAAGAAGCAGCTGCTCTGGGTGTTGTTGAGTTGGAGTCTTACAAGACTCTACCCTAGGCTGTATTTCCTGTGTTGGAGCATCGAGGTGCACCCAAGCCTCAGTTAGGGCTGGTGTTGTTGATGTGCCCAGCTCAGCCATGCCAACAACCAGGTTCCTGTGACTTGGGACAGGATTGACAGCCTTCATTTTGGATGGCTGAGAGTTCTGGCTGGCAGTGTGGACTGGCTGGAGTTAACTAAGACCTTCCAGTCTTATCTGTTGATATTGAAACATGAAGGGAAGGATGGGGAGCCTCAGAAGATGGAAAGCAAGAAGCACAGCTGACTAAAATCGAGCACCAGCTGTCAGCCATTCGAGGATATTCTTACGATTAAGCTGAATATTCATCACACTGGGGAAGCATTGCATCATATTGAGGGTAGATTACAATTAGTGTGCAATGCACATGGTTTTCCCCAAGGAGAGAGCAATCCATTGCTCAGTTCCATGCCAACGGCTTTCCATGTCTCATTAGCTAAACAAATCAGACAATGTGTAATCGTATTTTACTTGTTAAGTGCTGTTTCTTAGGTGATTTGTGCTGCGTGCAGGAAATGATTCCTTCGATGGGTTTATCAAAAAGGAAGGGCAGTTTACAGAATCTGTCATATTCCCAGAGAATGATACATTAATAAATGATCAGAGCTCAAGGCCCTGTCGATAATATGCTGCCAAGTGCCTAAGAGTGCCCAAGTTTTTCTTGACATGACAGCATCTCCTTCAGACATTCATGCAAGTCTGGGGAGACTTTGTGACAATTGGCCCGAAAACATTTTTGCCAAATCTCCTTTGTTTGTTTGCGGAAGCACAACCAGGCACCAATTTTGGCATAATGATCTCAGGCACAAGTTGCAACACAAATTGCACAACTTCATTGTGCAAACAGGAGATGCTTTGCTGAGCACCACTTCATAAACCATGCCTGCCCCTGTAATAGCAAGCAGTCTCCATATTGGTAAACATCATGCTCTGATTGGCGTGTGGGCAATCACACTCCACTAAGATCTTCCTCCTGGCCTCTTGAATGTGATTTTCTGCTAAATCGATGAGTGTGTTGTATCATTTTGCATCGGTAGTATTGTAATTGAGATGAATGGCGAGTCAATCTATTTTTCCGGTGTTGGTTGAAGAATAAACAGTGGCCAGGACTTGCTGATTCATGGAAGGGGTTGGTTGAGATCTCCTGTGTTTATCATTCAATGTCTTTGACACCCATACACAATGAGATGGAAATACGTTGCCCTCCAGACTGATTTTTAAAAACACAACTGTTATGCAGTGTCCATGTCTGAAACAGGTTATGTCCTTTATGTATACTACTAAGCAGCTTAAACACTGTTTGAACTCCTTCACTGCAAAATTGATTTGACCTGAGGAGGCACTTAGGAAAACTACCTCCTTCCCATCACTGCCGATCACTGGCACTCACTGGGCTACAAAAAGCTAAAACTCACCTATGCTACTCAAATATGAAAACTAGCCATCTAAAGGAAGAAAGGAGTAACAATCCCCAAACATACAAAGAGGAACTTGCATCAAACTTCAGCAGTAACTCAGTGAGCAGCATTGTTGTGGGTGCAAGTACCACTGAGGTCTCTAGCACAAAAATCAAGGCTGACACACCTAATGCCGTACAGAGGCATGCTGTACTGTCAAAGGTGCCGTCTTCTGGTTGAGATATTAAACCGAGGCCCACTCTGCCCTCAAATGAATATAAAAGATCCCAAAGCACTATTTCAAAAGTGAGTATATAGTTGCATATAAGCAGAGGTCAGACAAGCATTTGAGGGTGAAGGGAATTGCAGGTTATAGAATTATAGAATCAACAGTGCAGAAGGGGGCCATTCGACCCATCGAGTCTGCAACAATCAGCCCTTGGAAAGATCATCCTACCTAAGCCCACACCTCCACCCCACCTGACCTTTTTGGATACTAAGGGCAATTTAGCATGGCCAATCCACCTAACCAGCACATATTTGAACTGTGGGAGGAAACCAGAGCACCCGGAGGAAACCCACGCAGACACGTGCAGATTCCGCACAGACAGTGACCCAAGCCGGGAATCGAACCTGGGATCCTGGAGCTGTGAAGCAATTGTGCTAACCACTGTACTACCGTGCCGCTTAATGGAGTTAGATGGGGAAAATTGGGGAGGCTCATATATCCGACAAAAGAGCAGGGAAGGTTCTCCCTGATATCCTGGCCAATATTTATTCCTCAATCAACATTACACAAAAAAACGCATTATATGGTCAGTATCACATTGCTGTTTGTGGGAGTTGGTTGTGCTTCCACAATAATAATAATAATCTTTATTGTCACAAGTAGACTTACATTAACACTGTAATGAAGTTACTAAATTGCAACAGTGACAACACTTCAAGAGTACTTCATTGGCTGGAACACATTTTGGGTGGTCATGAAAAGTACTGTATAAAAGCAAGCCCATTTCCAAAAAAAAATCTGCGTTGGAGGAAAGCTCACTGAGTTCATTTAAACATTACCTAATACAATCCAGTAATTTCATTGATTGTTTTTTTTCAATTATGTTCTTGTACAAAATATGGCCATCACCACCTGCCTGATAGCACTATGATTAGATTGACTAATAAAACCAAGCTTTTGAATTAAACAGGTCACTGACTTCTATGCCACGTCCTTGCACATTGTACTTTGTTTTTGGCTACAAAACCTAGACTGATCTGAACTTTACTGTCGCCAAGCCTGGTATTTCTTGGGAACTATCTGACTGTGAGATTTAATCAGAATTATGTTTGGAAGCAGGGGCTGCACGTTTTGCAGAGCTAAATCCCTTTGAGGTTCAAAATGTCTTGTACAATATTGCCACCTGAACAGGTTTCCAAATAAATGGGTGAAAGTCTTTGACAGAACAGGAGACCGAGGGAATGAATCCAACTTCATTAGCACGTTGATTAACACGTTCATTTAAATAGTGCTTTTAAGTAGGGAAACTTCCCAAGGCACTTTATAGATTGTAATCATTCAAAATTTGACACCAAGCCACAGAAACATATCAGCAGGGACCAAAAGCTTGTTCAAAGAGGTATATCTTAGAGAAGAGAGCAGTAGCTTCAAATGTTTTTTGTTGGAAAATCTATCACATTATCCCCCTCAGTCTTGTTGGGGGAGGGGGGGGGAGAAGAGAGAGGAGCAAACTGGTGGAATTGTCAGTGAGTAACCTTTTCTCTTCTGTCCCATCTCTCTCACAGGCAGAACAACACCGGGATTTCTGTGGGCCCTAAAATTTGGGCAGGGAGAGGCACAAGCACTACACTGATAAGGTGTCCCTACCCACTGACTGCAAACTCTGGCAAAGACAGCACAGGAGGGCAATGACGGGCACAATCCTGGCGTAACCAATCGGGACTGTAACCAGAGTAATTTCAGTACCTGTCTCTTTCAGCAGCTGCTGATCAAATATAATGGAACAACAAATAGAAAGCTGTTTACTGAGCCTTTCCACGAGTTGGTCACAGGCAGGAAGCAGGAATCTTATGATAACCACAGAATTCATCAGTGATCTTTCGAATAGGAGCTTCTCAGGTTTATATGGAACTGTTGATTTTCAAGATGAAAACACATGGCCTTTTTCAACACTATGTTATAACCTGCCTGCTTACCATTGGCTGGGGACTAATGACAATCCCACAATCCTGTGGGAGTATGAGCTTCCCCAATGAGGGGGGCGGAGAAACCATTAGTAAACTCCAAGTATAAATAAAGCTGGCCAGTTTAGGAACCAGCAGGAAGGAGTGTGCAGCAAGGGAAGTTGCGGCTGCTGTTATATATATATGTTATTGTAAATAAATGTTATTACTTTGTATCCTTAAACTCGTGCTGGATTCTTTGTGGCCCTTACAAAACTGGCGACGAGGGTTAAAGTGAATAGCTGTCTACACTGCTGAAGCCACCTCCCTGGATTTTTGTTGGATACAGGTTGGAAGTTGTTTTCTATTATACCATGCCTCTGTACGGACGTTTGGATGTTTTTGATGCTGCGCTGGAAAGCTGGAACCAGTACGCACAATGGATGCGTTACTATTTCCGGGCAAACAATATCACCGAAAACGAGCGCAAGATGGTCATATTGCTCACCGCCTGTGGCCCGCATATGTTTGGGGTGATTAGGAGCCTTACATACCCAGCTGTGCTGGACACCAAAACATTTGATGAACTTGTGAATATAGTGGGGCAACATTTTAACCCAACCCCGTCCACGATAGTCCAGTGTTACCGGTTTAATACCGCTGAGAGGACCCCTGGAGAATCCCTTGCCAATTTTCTATCCAGGCTACGCAGGATTGCGGAGTACTGTGACTATGGTGAGACCTTGTCAGAAATGTTACGCGACCGTTTGGTTTGCGTTATTAACAATGCAGCCACCCAGAGAAAGTTGTTAGCTGAGCCAACATTGACTTTTCAACAGGCAATTCAAATAGTATTGTCCCGAGAGAGCACAGAACGAGGAGTGCAGGAGCTACAGGGAATGGAAGTGCATGCCTTGGGGCGCAACTCCTTCCGTCCGAAAATGTCCCCCCGCGCTCCTGCGGTACCTTGGGCGAGGCGACGTCCGGACCGACGCCAGTGGCCGTCGGACATTCCTCCCCGAAGGGAGCCTTCTCCAGAACCAATGGATGAGGAGCCATGTCCGTGTCAAACTTGTAGGCGCCGACCCCGTCGCGGACGCCGGTCCTGGGGGCGCCAGAGGCGCCGTCGTTCTGACCGAAACTGGGATCAGCCCAGTGGCCTGTACCTTCCATGTGGATGAACCTGCGGTGACTACTCCTGAGGATGTGGAGACGGAGGACGACTGCCTGCAGTTGCATTGTGTGGCAGCTCCCCGTGTGGCCCCCATTAAGGTGACAGTACGGGTCAATGGTCACCCGCTTGAGATGGAGTTGGACACTGGCGCAGCGGTCTCCGTGATCGCCCAGAGGACATTCGACCGCATCAAGCAGGGTATACAGACCCTTACATTAACCGACTCACAGGCCAGGTTGGCCACCTATACGGGGGAACCACTGGACATTGCAGGAACTACAATGACCCCTGTTGTTTATGGACGCCAGGAGGGGCGTTTCCCACTTATCGTGGTGCGCGGCCATGGGCCCAGCCTGTTGGGTCGGGACTGGTTGCGCCATTTGCTGTTGCAATGGCAGCACATCCTCCAAACAGTTTCTGAAGGGTTGACTGAGGTGCTAGGACGATACCCAGATGCATTCCAGCCTGGTTTGGGGAAAATAAAAGGGGCCGTAGCCCGTATCCAAGTCGAACCAGGAGCCACGCCGCGCTATTTCCGGGTGCGCCCGGTGCCTTACGCCTTGCTCGAGAAGGTAGAAGGGGAGCTCATTCGTTTGGAGAGTTTGGGTATTATCAGGCCCGTCTGTTTTGCTGACTGGGCAGCACCAATTGTACCAGTAATGAAGCCAGATGCCACAGTTCGCTTGTGTGGCGACTATAAACTTACAGTGAATACGGCTTCCCGACTCGACCGATATCCAATGCCTCGCATAGAGGATCTCTACGCGAAGCTTGCAGGTGGACTCTCGTTCACAAAATTAGATATGAGTCACGCCTACCTGCAGTTGGAGCTGGACCCTGCCTCCCGACCATATGTAACAATTAATATACACCGGGGCCTGTATGAATATACACGGTTGCCCTTTGGAGTATCCTCTGCCTGTGCTATTTTTAGAAACCATTAGTAAACTCCAAGTATAAATAAAGCTGGCCAGTTTAGGAACCAGCAGGAAGGAGTGTGCAGCAAGGGAAGTGTGTGTGTGTATGTATGTGTGTGTGTATATGTATTATTGTAAATAAATGTTATTATTTTGTATCCTTAAACTCGTGCTGGATTCTTCCTGGCCCTTACAAAAACTATCACTGAAGTTTTTATTTTTTTCTATTACTTTAGCAGAGTTACAAAGCCAGAGCTCAGTGTGGACAGGGGCAAACCCCTAATCCAGCTCCTTGCCTGCTCCAAAAACCAATTCAAATTGAATCCAATTCATGGTCCCCACAAGAGAGGCGTACCAGATCCAAGCATTAAACCCGACCTCATGCTCAACTTAGCCAAAAGGCCGAGAAGCGGTGAAGTTTTAAAAAAAATTTACCCAATTATTTTCTTCCAAGGGGCAATTTAGCGTGGCCAATCCGCCTGCCCTGCACATCTTTTGAGTTGTGGGGGTGAGACCCACGCAGACACAGGGAGAATGTGCAAACTCCACACGGGTCCTCAGCGCTAACCACTGCGCCACCCACCTGAAGTTTTTAACATAACCTTTAGTTACATGGTTTTAATTAAAAGCAGGAAAGAATTTACCAGAATAACGAATGATTGGAGCCCCAGGTGTAGCACTGAGGCATATCGACCAAGAAGTTTAAGGTACTATTTCTATTGCATGTAAAGTTAGCTAATCCCAGGTAGGACAACACTTGGTGTGTTGGCCACAGTTAAGGGGGAAATAAATCCATCACCATTCTCTTTCCTTTTAAAAAAGATTTAGAGTACCCAATTACTTTTTTCCAATTGAGGAGCAATTTAGCGTGGCCAACCCACCTATTAGGCACATCTTTAGGTTGTGGGGGTGAGACCCGGGATCAAACCCAAGTCCTCAGCGCTGTAGGCAGCAGTGCTAACCACTGCGCCACCCCACCATTCTCTTTCCTGATTGATATCCAGTGAATGTTACTGAAACATTCCATATACATGGACATCCAGTGACGACAGAAGCAGGAGCTGAACTGTGATGTCCCCATGGGTATATTAGCTTGAATCTTGCATGAACAATAATCCGGTACCACAAGGCACGAGTTCTACCATCTATGATGGAGGTTCCCCATGTTTTGTGTCTCCCACAATATCTCCCACTCATTTGGAAGTCTAAACTCCAGCACTAGAACTACATTTATTTTTGAAGTATTATTTTGTTGTCATCCAAGTGCAGATGTTAGTGTCAGAAAGTTAAACTCATTTCAGAGGAAGATGAGGAGAGATTTAATTGAAGTGTACAAGGTTGTGAGGTGCTTAGTTAGAGTGCATGGAAGGGATCATTTCCCTTAGTAGAGAGGTCAGTGACAAGGGGATTTTAAGTGATTGGTGGGAGGATTAGAGGGGGGTGAGGAAAACATTTTTTATCCAGAGTCTGGAACTCACAGCTTGAAAAGGGTAGTAGAGGCAGAAACCCTTAACTCATTTAAAAGGTGTCTACGTCTCGTACCCTCCAGGGCCAAGTACTGGAAAATGGGATTCAGCTGGGTAGCTTGTTTTTCGGCTGGCACAGACACGATGGGCAGAGTGGCCTCCTTTTGTGCCGTATATGCTTCTACATTTAAAAAAGTTTCTAAATACATGTAAGGGCGGCACAGTGGTTAGCACTGCTGCCTCACAGCGCCAGGGACCCAGGTTCAATTTCAACCTTGGATGACTGTGTGGAGTTCGTACGTTCTCCCCGTATCTGCGTGGGTTTCCTCCGGGTGCTCCGGTTTCCTCCCACAGTCCAAAGATGCGCAGTTTAGGTGGATTGGCTATGCTAAAAATTTCCCTTTAGAGTCCAAAGATGTGCAGGTTAGGTGGGGTTACAGGGATAGGGCAAGGGAGTGGGCCTAGGTAGAGTGCTCTTTCAGACGGTTGGTGCAGACTCTATGGGCTGAATGGCCTCCTTTTGCACTGTAGGGATTCTATGATTCTCTGTATCTGAAAAGGAGGAATGTGAAGACAAGGAATGTGAACACAATGGGCCGGATGGCCTTCTTCTGTGCTACAATGATTCAGCATCAAGCACTGCCAGGGCCAAATACAACACAGCCAGTTGCAGAATGAAGCAATGCCCTACTCTGTCCTAATTATGTGCATCAGAAGAGCAGTTACCCACTCAATTGCACTATATAAAAGCAGCCAAGTGTTGGCCTTTTGAGTTTTGTGTGGTGTTGAATTGAAATGGCCTGATTTGTTTCTCATGAGAATTTCACATCAGTCTGGATTGCAATTGATTTGAAACAGCAGTGTCTAAACCACTGTGCCACTCAGTTCTCTGGTTTCTTTTTAAAATTAAATTCTTAGACCAGGGCCTCAACAGAGTAGATGGTTTTGTAATGAATAACAATGAGTATGAGAAGTGAGGAGAAAACTGCAACCGAGCTATGCAAATATGCAAAAATAGAAACAGAAGTGAAGACGAAGAGGGTCACAGTTTGAAGATAATTGGTAAAAGAGCCAGAGAGCATTTTGTTCTTGTGCAGCGTGTTGTGATCTGGAATGTTTCACCCAAAACGGTGATGGTAGCAAATTCCGTGGAATGTTCAAAAGGGAACTGGAGATGTACTTTAAGGGAAAGGTATTAAGGCTTTGGAGAAAGGGAAAGTGGGGCCAATTGGATAGCCCTTTCAAAGAGCTGGCACATATATGATGGGCCAAATGGCCTCTTTCTGTGGTTTAACATTAGATATGCTTAGCTTTTTCAGACCGAATTACAATTCAACAATCCACAAGCATTGCTCCAGGTATGGTCACTGAGACACCTGGAGATATTCAAACCCGGAACTGGTGCAGAGAAGAATGTGGATCCCTAGTCTCAGCTTGCCCGAGTTAGAAAGACTAAAAAATCTTGGCCGTTTCTTACCTTGTGCCTTACTTGCTAGGCTTAGCAAATAACAGCGACAGATTTCAAAATTATTTGTATGTTTTTGGGACATTGCAGCCGGTATGTGACATTAGATGCCAAATTGCTGACACATTTCCCTGCTGGTTGGGAACTTTGGGTTGCAATGTGATGACAAAATATCACTCTCTGGTTGAGAATTAATGCAGACTTGACAAAATTCTAATAGCTCTTTTGACAGGCAATCGCTGCCAAGCATGTAACGAGGTCAAGTTAACAAAGTAATTTCCTAATTTCACACATCGCAGACCCCCTAAGTGTATATTGCTGAATTGTGCATTTGATTCCTTTCTTTTTAATTCTGGTGTTGATGACGTTGATTTAATGATTTATGCAAATGAAACATTCTCATAACTGCGTGTGTGTGTGTGGGAGGGGTTAATCAGGTTAGTGCAAAATTGGCTACTGAATCTCTATTGGTCATTAGCACAATTATTCAAGGCCTATTTACACCCCCCACTAACTCAGCCCATGTCAGTTGAATAATTCTTGATCCCGGTCTCTCGTTGAACTAGATTACTTGTAATTTTTGGCTTAGTTTCTCACCCCCTTACCTATCATTAAACTAGCAACTGCAACAATGTTCACTATTGCCCCTGCAGCCAAAATCCTCAACTTCCTATGCTCTCCTAGCCAGTCTCACGCCAAACATATGGGCGGCACGGTAGCACAGTGGTTAGCACTGTTTCTTCACAGCGCCAGGGTCCCAGGTTCGATTCCCGGCTCTGGACACTGTCTGTCCGGAGTCTGCATGTTCTCCCCGTGTCTGCGTGGGTTTCCTCCGGGTGCTCCGGTTTCCTCCCACAAGTCCTGAAAGACGTGCTGTTAAGTGAATTGGACATTCTGAATTCTCCCTCTGTGACCCGAACAGGCGCCGGAATGTGGCGACTAGGGGATTCTCACAGTAACTTCATTGCAGTGTTAATGTAAGCCTACTTGGGACAATAAAGATTATTATTAACTTCCAAAGACATCTGCTTATCCAAATCTCTGGTTCAGCTGGAACATAAGGGGTTTGAATGGCCCAGTGAAGAGGTTGAGGGTATTTGCCCATCTCAAGAGATTAAAATCCGCTGTGTATTTTTTTGCAGGAGACCCACTTGGGGGTCAGGGACTAGACCAGCCTGCACAAGGGGTGGGTGGGGCAGGTTGTTCATTCTGGTTTTGATGGCAAGGCCAGGGGTATAGTGATTTTAATTAACAAAAGAGTTCAGTTTTCCTCCTCCACGATTACAGCTGATCCCAATGGTCAATACGTTATTGTTTGTGCTTCACTGTTGAGCACCCCGATTGTTATGGTCAACATTTACGTCCCCAGCTGGGATGATACTAATTTTATTAACTCCCTGCTGGCCTCCCTCCCTACTCTCGATTCACGTCAGCTTATTTTAGTTGGGGACCTGAATTGTGTTTTGTTTTTTAAAAATGTATTTTATTACAAACATGTATCAAAACAGGTTACAGCGAATAAACACCCTGGGAAACATACTTCCCAACAATCAACTATACAGTCTGTACAGATTTTTCCCCTTTCTTGCCGCCCGCCCCCCCCCCCCCCCACCCACCCCGCGCGACGAGCAGCTCCTCAAACACGGTCACAAGCAATCCCCGCCTTCCCTCAAACCCTCCTGCTGAGCCCCTTAACTCATACTTTATCTTCTCTAACCGCAGGAAGTCATACAGGTCACCCAACCGAGCCGCTATCCACGGTGGCGATGCCGACCGCCACTCCAGCAAAATTCATCGCCGTGCAATCAGAGGCGAAGGCCAAGACATCGGCCTTCCTCCTCTCCATGAGCTCCGGCTTCTCTGAAACCCCAAATATCGCCACCAAAGGGCTGAATCGTGTTTTGGACCCGAGGTTGGACCGTTGTAAGCCTAGATCCCTGGTTTCCATCAGGGATGGTTCGGGCGTTGTCTTCTTTTATGACTCAGAATTGGGGGGGGGGGGATCCTTGGCGCTTTCTGCACCCGAACGATAGGGACTTCTTGGTTTTTTTCCCACAAGTCCACCAAGTATATACCCCGATCGATTTCTTCTCTCTTCGGTGGTGGCGGCTGAGAACTCAGAAACTGTTATTTCCGACCATGCTCTACAATTTATTGACTTATTGCTAGAGTTCTGCCCCACCCTGGAGGTTAAATATTACACACTTAGCTTATAAAGTGTTGTGAACGTATGTCCACGGCCATAAACGATTATATAAAATTTAATAGTTCAGGTTAAATTTCCCCTTCCACGTTAAGGCAGTCCTCAGGGGGGCAGGGGAAGTTATTTCTCACAGGGTGTATGTGTTGAAGACAGCTAGGTTGGAGCAGCAGAGGCTGGTGGATTCTATTCTAGAGGTGGATCACCAGTACTCACTTGATCCAACTCCGGAACTAATGCCAAACAGGAAATAAATGACACTCAGTTTGAGCTATTGTCTCCTGGCACGGCTGTGTGTCAGTTATAATGCTCCAGGGGCACGTTCTATGAGTACGGGGAGAAGGCCAGTCATCTTCTTGCTCACCAACTCAAATGGCAGGCGGCCTCCCGGGAGATTATTCAGATGCTTAATTCGGGTAGCAACCTAGTTTCCGACCCTCCCCAAGTCAATAGGGTTTTAAAATACTTTTACTGCAATCTTCATAGGTAGGAGCCGCCTGCAGATAAATCAATCATGTCCGACTTTCTGGACAGTCTACCCATCCCAACGGTTGAGGTAGATCTGTGCAATGAGTTGGATCCCCCGCGATGCCCAGGCGAGATTTAAAAGTGTATCGGGCTGATGCAGTCTGGCAAGGCCCCTGGTCCAGTTGGCTTTCCGATTGAATTTTTACAAGAGGTTCTCGGAACAGCTTGTGCCACTGTTATTGGACATGATTAATGATTCCCTATCGCAGGGGTCGCTGCCTCCAACCCTCACTCAAGCTTCCATTTCCTTGCTTCTTAAGAAAGACCAAGGCCTGCCGTAGATCACTCTTGAATATGGACGTCAAACTACTCGTTAAAGTGTTAGCCCTGCGGTTAGCGCCTTGCCTCGTAAATATAATTTTGGAGGATCAAACAGTCTTTGTGAAGGGCCAACAGTTGTCAGCCAATATTCTTCACCTGTTAAATGCTATCCTTTCGCACTCCCCAATATCTGAGTCGGAGGATGCTGAAAAGGCATTTGATAGAGTGGAGTGGGAGTATTTATTTGAGATTCTTAGACGGTTTGGAGTTAGTCATAAATTTGCATCCTGGATTGGTCTATTATATAATGTCCCTTCTGCCAGTGTTCATATGAACGCTCTAAACTCTTCATTAATTTCTCTTGAATAGGGGCAATAGGCAGGGCTGCCCACTTTCTCCACTCCTGTTCGCTCTGGCAATAGAGCCGCTCTCTGTAGAGCTGAGGTCCTCAAGTCAGTGGAGGGGTATTGGTCAAGATGGGGGTGGAGCATTAGATGTCTCTCTATGCGGACAACCTACTTCTTTATATTACAGGCACTCCATAGACGGCATAATGAAGTTGCTTAACACCTTCGGGAATTGAACTCAGACAAGATTGAATGTTTTTCGGTTAACCCCCCGGGAGGCAAGCTCAATTGGGGACGTTACCTTCCTGCCTTTCGAAGACAAGCTTTCCCTCTCTGGGGGTCCGGGTCATCCACAACGGGGCCTCACTTCATAAGTTGAATGATATAAGCCTGGCTGATAGTATCAAAATAGATTTTCAGAGGTGGAATAGACTATTAAAATAACTATGCTCCTGAGGTTTTTATTCTCCTTTTCAGCGTCTTCCCATTTTTCTCCCCAATTCCTTTGTTATCAAGATTAACAAATTGATATCCCCTTTTATTTGGGCGGGTAGGAATCCTAGAATCTGTAGCCTTCTGCTCCAATTTGGTCCTCCCCAATTTATTGTTTTATTACTAGGCCGCTAACATCCAAAAATGTTGTTGTGGATCAGTGACGCCGATTCTATTTGGGGACAAGGAGGCTCGCTCCTACACCACTTTTACTCTCCTTGTCAGTCACTGCACCACTGCCCTTTCCCCCCACTGCGTTTTCCTCAAACCCAGTGGTGATGTCTTCTCATAGGACTTGCGAACAGTTCAGACAGCATTTAAGCTCCTTTCCGTGTCTTCACTAGCCCCTATTTGCAATTATCACCTTTTCCTGCCATCTGGGTTGGATCCGACATTTAAATCTTGGGAAGTGAAGGTCCTGGAGTGGTTTGGGGACTTGTTCCTGGAGGGGAGATTTGCCAGCTTTCGGGAGTTAGCTCATAAATTCCAGTTACCCAACTCCAGCTTGTTTCGGTATTTTCCAGTTCACACTTTTGCGCATAAGGCTTTTCCTGCCTTTCCTCTGGCGCCAAATTCATCCTTGATGAGGGGGATCCTGCCCCTGGCGCGGGGTCTATTTCGGCCATATTATTTCATTGGATTTTGCTCCATTAGCGGTGTGAGGGCGAAATGGGAAAGTGAATTGGGCCCCATTTCTACTGATGGGGCTTGGAGTGAGGCCTTTCACAGGGTTAACCCACATCATCATGTACTCGGCTGAGCCTGATTCAGTTGAAGGCCCTTCACAGTACACTCTTGACTACTACACAAGGCTGCATTCGTAGCCCCCTCCTATACTCCCTACACGCACGACTGCGTGGCAAAATTCAGCTCCAACTCCATCTACAAGTTTGAGGATGACACGACTGTATTGGATCGGATCTCAAACAACAAGCATCAGTGTACAGGAGGGAACCTAGTGGTATGGTGTGACGACAACAATCTCCCCCTCAATGGCAGCAAAACTAAGGAGCTGGTCATTGACTTCAGGAAGCGAAGTGTCGTACACACCCCTGTCTGCATCAATCAATGGGGCCGAGGTGGAGATGGTTGACAGCTTCAACTTCCTCGGTGTACACACCAACAATCTGTCCTGGTCCACCCACGTCGTGCTACGACCAAGAAAGCCCAACAGCGCCTGTACTTCCTCAGGAAACTAAGGAAATTTGGCATGTCCACATCGACCCTTACCACTTTTTACAGATGCACCATAGAAAGCATCCTATCTGGCTGCATCACAGCTTGGTATGACAACTGCTTGGCCCAAGACCGTAAGAAACTACAGAGAGTCGTGAACACAGCCCAGTCCATCACGCAAACCCACCCCCCATCCATTGACTGTCTACACCTCCCTGCTGCCTTGGGAAAGCAGGCAGCATGATCAAAGACCCCTCCCACTCAGGTTACTCTCTCTTCCAACCTCTTAATTCAGACAGAAGATACAAAAGTCTGAGAATACGCACGAACAGATTAAAAAACAGCTTCTTCCCAGCTGTTACCAGACTCCTGAATGACCCTCTTATGGACTGAACTGATCTCTCCACGCATCTTCCCTACTGTGTAGCACTACACTCCGTATGCTTCACCCGATGTCTATGTATTTACGTTGTGTATTTATATGTCCTTTGTTTTTTTTGCATGGAATGATCTGCCTGAACTGTACGCAGAACATTACTTTTCACTGTACCTCAGTACACATTTTTAAAAATAAATTTAGAGTACCGATTTTTTTTCCAATGAAGGGGAGATTTAGCGCAGCCAATCCACCTACTCTGCACATCTTTGTGTTGTGGGGGTGAAACCCATGCAGACACAGGGAGAACGTGCAAACTCCAGACACTGACCCGGGGCCGGGATCAAACCTGGGTCCTCAGTGCCGTGAGGCAGCAGTGCTAACCACTGTGCCACCGTGTCACCCCGTACCTCGGCACATATGACAATAAATCTAAATCTAGGGCAAGGATGAGTGGGTTCTTTCCCAAATGTTGAGGAGAGGTGTGAGCGTTGTTCTCTTGGCCCAGCTAACCACACACACATGTTCAGATCCTGCCCCAAACTTGTAGGCTTCTGGACTTCATTCCTTAATACCATGTCAGAGATACTCCGTGTGGAGTTAGACCCGCATCCGCCGGTGGCCATATTTGATGTGTCGGAATTGCTGGTGATTCAGTGTGGGGTAGAGGCAGATGTTGCCGCTTTTGCCTCACTGATAGCCCAGACGCAAATGTTGCTAAGTTCTCCTACTCCGCCCGGTACCTCTGCTTGGTTGGATGACTTGATGTCATTTCGGCATTTAGAGAAGGTCACGTTCACCTTTGGGGGTTGGTAGAGAGGTATTATCCAAGATGGCAGCCATTTATTTCCTTTTTTAAGGAATCAGTCACCGTCAGTTGTCAGTGGGTTTAGGTTAGGTTTAGTATTTAAGTTAATTATGGGTTGTGAGATTTTGTTTTACCTTTATATTTGATTGTGGGTTCTTAAAATTATTTTGTTCCGGTCTGTATTGCTTAGTATTGCAAAAATATTGATAAAACGTTTTTTTTATAAAAATAATTTCCTGACCACTCATGGCCTGTAATTTTCTTTTTTCCCCCTACTTTCCTTCTTGAATAACAGTACCACATTAGTTGTCCTCCAGTTCTCTAGCGCCTCCCCTGTGGCCAGAAAAGATTTGTAAATTAGCATCAGAGCCCCTACAATCCTCTCCCTTGCCTCACAGAGCAGCCTAGGATTACTCTCATCTGGGCCTGGGGATTTATCCACTTTTAAGTCCACGAATACCACAAACACAGCCTCCTTCTCAATGTTAATCTGTTCAATTATATCACAGTCCCTCTACCTGCTTTCTATATGTACATTGTCCTTCTCCACAATGAACACGGATACAAAATACTCATTTAATATCTCACCTACGTCTTTTGGCTCCACACACAGGTTGCCACTTCGGTTCCTATTCCTGCCCTGGTTACCCTCTTGCCCTTCAGATGCTGATAAAATACCTTGGGATTTTCCTTCTATTTTGTCCAGTGTTTTTCTGTGCCCCCTCACTGCTCTCCTAATTACTTTTCAAATACCCCCTCACCCTGCACTTTCTATTCTCCTCTGGAGCATCCACTGTTTTGAGCCCCCGAATCTGCCTTTTTCCCCCCCTTATCCAATGCTGTATATCTCCTGACATCCAGGGCTCTCTGGATTGGTGGTCCCACCCTTTACGGGAACATGTTGTTGGCTTTGTGAATGACTTGGGAAATATGTCCACATTGACAGGCGCTATCTAAACGTCAGGGACTGTCCTGTCCCAATTTTCCTCCGATTCTTGCAATTTTTGCCTAAAAGAAGCTTGACTTACATTGATGGGCGCTCTTCAATAACAACAACTTAGGAGGTAACACATTTTCTTTTGGTTTTGGACAAATTCCTCTCACTATCTGAGATAACAATCTGGGCTGACTAAATAATGGTGAAGAAAGCTCGGGCAAGCATCCCGGCGCTTGGTGACGACGCTATGTTCATGCAGCGGTCGCGCGCGAGCTAACGGGCGCTTGGTGATGACGCTATGTTCAAGCCGTGGTCGCATGCGAGCAATCGGGGGTTTGGTGATGACGCTTTGTTCATGCGGTGGTCTCGCGCAAGCATCCGGGCGCTTGGTGATGACGCTTTGTTCATGCGGTGGTCTCGCGCGAGCATCCGGGCGCTTGGTGATGACGCTTTGTTCATGCGGTGGTCTCGCGCGAGCATTCGGGCGCTTGGTGATGACGTTTCGTTCCTGCGGTGGTCTCGCGCGAGCATCCGGGCGCTTGGTGATGACGCGTTGTTCCTGTGGTGGTCTCGTGCCGACATTTCTATTCGCCTTTCCCCTTTCCCAGAATCGGCGGTTATGGCGGTCTCCGCTCCTCAAAAGCGCTTTTACCGACAGCGAGCTCACTCCAACCCCATGGCGGATCATGTCTTTGACTAGTGAGTATGGAGGATGGTCTGGGTGGGAGGACTCGTCCCCCACTCTCATTGGGCAGCACGCTGGTGCAGTGGGTTAGCACTGCTGCCTCACGCGCCGAGGTCCCAGGTTCGATCCCGGCTCTGGGTCAGTGTCCGTGTGGAGTTTGCACATTCTCCCCGTGTCTGCGTGGGTCTCACCCCCACAATCCAAAGATGTGCAGGGTAGGTGGATTGGCCACGCTAAATTGCCCTTAATTGGAAAAAATGAATTGGGTACTCTAAATTTAAAAAAAAAAAGATGCATGGGTATGAGTGGTGCCAGGGGCTGGTTTAGCACAGTGGGCTAAACAGCTGGCTTGTAATGCAGAACAACGCCAGCAGCCTGCGTTCAATTCCCGTACCAGCCTCCCTGAACAGGTGCCGGAATGTGGTGACTAGGGGCTTTTCACAGTAACGTCATTGAAGCCTACTTGTGACAAGCGATTATTATTATAATGCTTATGGTCCAAGACTTTCTCCGTTTTACAATTCTCATTCCTGTTTCAAAGCTGCTCCAGCCCTATAACTCTTTGAGATTTCTGGGTTCCTCCATACCAAAAGCCTGATCCCAGCTCCCCATATTACATCAGAATAGAAGTGGACTACTTAGCCCCTTGTATCTGTTTTACCATGCAGTTAGATTATGAATGATCTGTACCACAATTTCGTTAACTGCCTTTGATCCGTAACTCTTGATACCCTTACCTGATACAAATGTGTCAATCTGAGAGTTGAAAGCTCCAATTGACCTCCAGCACCCACAGCTGTTCTGGGACAAAACGTGCTTCTTGATTTCACTCCTGAATGGTCTAAATTCAAGATCGTATCCCCTTGTTCTAGATTCACCCAATTCAAGATTATACCCCCTTGCTGTAGATTCCTCCCTCAGAGTAAATCACTTCTCTTAATCATTCTTTTATCATTGTAAACACCCTGATTAAATCACTCCTCAGACTTCTAAACTCATTTGCAGCACTCACCATCCAAATTTCCAGTTTCCATCAGGCATTTTCATTTTTTCTTGTTGGTACTTAAAAGGTTAAAGCTGACAATTCATTGTGATTGCCAACTTCTGTCTATTTTTCTGTAGCCCAGTAACGCCTGAAGAAATGGATTGGTCCCAGCACTACCCCGAATACTTCAAACCACGCTCAAAAAATGACCATCATGATGACGAGAAAGATCTCATTGATGAAAAGAAATTAAAGTTTCAGGTGGAATTTGCAGATATAGGCTGTGGATATGGAGGTTTACTTGGTAAGAAAGATTTCGAGCAATCTGGGGTGCATGCAACCAACTTTTCTAAATATTCCGCCGAGGTCCCAGGTTCGATCCCAGCTCTGGGTCACTGTCCGTGTGGAGTTTGCACATTCTCCCCGTGTTTGTGTGGGTTTCACCCCCACAACCCAAAAGATGTGCAGGGTAGGTGGATTGGCCACACCAAATTGCCCCTTAATTGGAAAAAATGAATTGGGTACTGTAAAAAAAAAAATTTTTAACAACTTTCTAAATATTCTGTGTTAACATATTCTGATCTTTCAGATCGAGACTAATGTATTCAAACCACAACCTCTGTTCAGTCTGTAAGCATGACCCTGAGCTTCCTGCCGCTTGTCATTTCATTTCTCCACCTTGCTCCCACTCATAACCTTTCTGTCTTTGGCCTGCTACAGTATTCCAATGAATCACAAGCTCGAAGACCAGCATTTTTTAGAAAATAATTCCAATTAAGGGGTAATTTGGCGTGGCCAATCCACCTACCCTGCACATCTTTGGGTTGTGGGGGTGAGTCCCACGCAGACACTGGAAGAATGTGCAAACTCCACACAGATAGTGACCCAGGGCCGGGATCAAACCAGGTCCTTGGCGCTGTGAGGCAGCAGTGCTAGCCACCGTGCCGCCCACATCTCTTTCAACCTGGAACTCAACATTGAGTTCAACCATTTTAATTGATAACCTGTGCCTCCATCTTTGCTTCATGTGTTCATTTTATTTGTTGTTTCTTTCTTTATTCCTCCACATTGCATTCAGACAGCTGCTAAACAGCCATATTCACTTCATCTGGACACATCTTTTCTCTCTTTGCTATCCCCATTACCACTGCTTTTGGCATTTGTGCAATGAAATCTTTTGTCATTGAATCTCTCCTGTCCTTCAGCCTATCACAGACCTTCCCTTTTGTTCTTCCTTCCCCATGCCCAAAACCCATTACATTTCAATCTTTCCTCTGTCCTGATTAAAGGCCATCAACCTGTAACCTTAACTCTGTTTCTCGCATAGATGCTGCCTGGTCAGTTTTATTTTTCATTTTCATTTCAAACCAAAACATTGCTATTGAAATCCTAAGCTGCCCTTCAAGACTCTGTTCCCTGTCTATTCACATTTGAAGAGCTTTGTGATACCGTTAGTTTGAAGATGCTGTGTTTGTGGTCATAGCTGTCACTGAATTTGATCACGAGAAAGCAAGATCCTTGAATTTGTTAATTAAAACAAAACCATTCCTTAAAATGACACATTCAGGGCATTTTTAAAGCCTATTTCCACCTCATTTTGTAATTTAGATTTGTTTAAGCTTTTATGTGCAAATTTTATGCCCGCTTAAGGTGAAGGATTTCAATGCTGGTGAATGGAACACATTTCAGGTACACAGTGTCAACATAAAATACCAGGCTAATGTCCAGAATGACTTCAGTGCAGTGTAAGTAAAGTATTTATCAAAGTGTTCCACAACTGCTGTGGGCTGAATGACCATGAAATGAAAATCGCTTATTGTCACAAGTAGGCTTCAAATGAAGTTACTGTGAAAAGTAACATTCCGGCGCCTGTTCGGGGAGGCTGGTATGGGAATTGAATCGTGCTGCTGGCCTGCCTTGGTCTGCTTTCAAAGCCCACGATTTAGCCCTGTGTTAAACCCGCCCCTTAATAAGAAGCAGGCCTTTCAAGTCTGCTCTGCCATTCAATGAGATCATGACTGCTCTGATATGATAACCCTCCATTCCACTTTCCCACCGTATCCCCATAACCCTTGATTCCCTTACTTGTTAAAAATCTGCCTATCTCAGCCTTGAACATATTAATAACCCAGCCTCCACAGCTGTAAAGAATTCCACCAATTCATTATCCTTTGAGAGAAGAAATTCCTCCTCACCTTAAATGGGTTGCTCTGAGGATGTGCCTCTGGCCCTAGACTCACACAGCCTCTCAGCATCGACACTGTCAAGTCCCCTGAGAATCCTATTTGTATCAATACGGTCACCTCTCATTCTTCTAAACTCCAATGCGTACAAGCCCAACCTACTCAGCCTCTCCTCATAAGAAAAGCCCTCCATACCCAGGATCAACCTTGTGAACCTCTGGGCTGCCTCCAATGCCAGTATATCTCACTTGAGATAAGGGGACCAAAACTGTTCACAGTATTCCAGGTGTGGTCTAACCAGTGCCTTGTATAGTTTTAGCAGGACTTCCCTATTTTCACACTCCATTCCTTTTGAAATAGAAGCCAACATTCCATTTGCCTCCCCTATTACCTGCTGAACTTGCATAAATCACAGAAAACCAGCATGCAGGAGAGCTCTCAAATCCCTCTGCTGCAGTTTTCTGCAATCTTTCTCCATTTATGTGCTGAAATTCTTGGGATGTACCAAGTTTAAAAACATTCTCACACTTTTCATTCTTGTGCAAATACCCAAGAGTTCTGCAGCCCTTAGATCAGTATTCTTGAGAAGGATGTACAACTAGAAGGCAAAATGAACAATGGAAATATACCGTAGCCACTTGGGTGGATAAATGGGGGATCTGCCTCCAGTTCTGAACCTCCAATACGAACATTTGATAAGTTTCATTTGGCATTGCCTCAAAAATGTTCCCACGGTCTTGCATTGAAACAACTGATTAATCATTGTATTATGATATGGAATAGTTGCTGCAACACTTCAATGGACCTTTTCAGATTCAGAATTTTGCACCTTCAGAGGTGGATTATTTGGTGGTTTGAGAATTGGCAAAATATTCTTAACCCCAAGGCACTTGGAATTATAGCATTGAATTCCTACCACTAGATGGTGCTACTTTATGTGAACAAGAGTTGCAGGATTTTTGTGCTGTTACAATGCAGTGAGACACACCTGTATGTCCACTAGATCCTTTGACGATGAGCAATATTTTCTATACGCAAGGACCCCAAATAGTTTCTGCAATGTAATGACTTAACCTCATCCCATTTCTCCTGCCTTCCCCCATAACCCCTGATCCCCATATTAATCAAGAACTGATCTGTTCGATCCGAGGTCAGCAACCACGCATAAGCAATTGGTTAGAGCACAGAGGTTTATTATTACTTACAGTCAAATCACCACCAGTCCCCGGAGGGTCTCCTTCCCTGACCTGCACCCAGGTCGGGGTTTTTATACTAGAGGAACTACCTCTGTTAAGGGGAAGTCCCGCCTCTTTACTGGGGAAGTTCATATTCTCCAAGGGCACGGGAAACCTGGTGATTCCTATCCTGTAACCTCCGCTGGGGTTAGAACACTATCTATCTCTGTCTTAAACACTCAGTAACTTGGCCTCCACAGCGGCAATGAGTTCCACAGATTCACCATTCTCTGGCTGAAGAAATTCCTTCTCACTGTTTTAAAGGATCATCCCTTCAGTCTGAGGCTGTGCCCTCGGGTTCTGGTTTCTCCTGCTATTGGAAACATTCTCTCCACATCCACTCTATCCAGGCCTCGCAGTATCCTGGAAGTTGCAATAAGATCTCTCCTCATCCTTCTAAACTCCATCGAGTACAGACCCAGAGTCCTCAACCGCTCCTCATATGACAAGTCCTTCATTCCAGGCATCATTCTTGTGAACCTCCTCTAGGCGGAAGCACAAGTGGTTAGCACTGTGGCTTCACAGCGCCAGGGTCTCCGGTTCGATTCCCCGCTGGGTCACTGACTGTACGGAGTCTGTACGTTCTCCCCGTGTCTGTGTGAGTTTCCTCCGGGTGCTCCAGTTTCCTCCCACAGTCCAAAGACGTGCAGGTTAGGTGGATTGGCCATGATAAATTACCCTTAGTGTCCAAAAAGGTTAGATGGGGTTATTGAGTTACGGGGATAGGGTGGCAGTGAGGGGTTAAGTGGGTTGGTGCAGACTCAAAGGGCTGAATGGCCTCATTCTGCACTATGTTCTATGGACCCTTTCCAAGGCCAGCACATCCTTCCTTGGAGCATCTTGGAAACATGTCTACTTTGAACTGTGCTATCTGATGCTGCTGCCATAACATTGTATACTATAAAGAAAGATACTTCCATACCGATCAGTGTACTCCGCTTATTTTTTAAAATGTCTCCATGCTGGTCACCTGCCAATTAACAAAACAAAATATTTTTAAGTTTTAAAGTTACAACATTGGGACAATATGTTTTACTTAGAGAAAAATCATGTCCCATATAATGGAAGATTCAGCAGGTCTTTCAATTGAACACTCTGCTTTATCAAAAACATAGTAAATAATTGCTGACATCGTACATGTAGCAAAGAGCATGCTGTTTTAATGCTGGACACTAGTATTCACTTGCACTGCAGCTCCTACCTATTCTCATTTTTTTCTCCCTGACCAGCAAGTGTTTCTGCATTCATGATTGTCGCTCAGTTTAGTCAGGCCTTCTACAATACATTCAAATCAGTGTTTTGGTGCCTCTTTAAGCCAATTGGCCTTAATGTAACATGGGTTTGAAGTTACTTTGCACCATACAGTCAGTATTAAATCAAATCTACATTATTCCCCGAAATAAGTGCCAAAACTTCAAAAGCTGCACACTGCCGCCTCCACTAATGGGACTTATTCTTTTTTTTTTTAGTTGAGTTATCTGCTCTCTTTCCGAGTTCATTGATTCTGGGTCTAGAAATCCGAGTGAAGGTATCCGACTATGTCATAGATCGCATCAAATCCCTAAGAGCTTCCAACCCTGGAAAGTACCAGAACATCGCTTGCATCAGAAGCAATGCCATGAAGTATTTACCAAACTTCTTCACAAAAGGGCAGGTACAGTGGCTGGTTTATTCGATGACTGTCATCCCAACATACTAGAATGTTTGTGCTTGAAAACTTAAGAATCTTTGTTTAATCGTTATTGTTTAAAATTATCCCAGAACCTTTAGCACTTTCTTAAAAGTTTATAATATAGCGCGGCGCAGTGATTAGCACTGGGACTGCGTCGCTGAGGACCCGGGTTCGAATCCCGGCCCTGGGTCACTGTCCGTGTGGAGTTTGCACATTCGCCCTGTATCTGCGAGGGTTTCACCCCCACAACCCAAAGATGTGCAAGATAGGTAGATTGACCATGCTAAATTGCCCCTTAATTGGGGGAAAAAAAATAATTGGGTACTCTTTATTTATTTAAAAAATATATATATATTTTTAAAGTTTTTATAATGTTTATTTTTCCTACTTTTTTTCCTGTTTGCAGCTGAGCAAGATGTTCTTCCTCTTTCCGGATCCACATTTTAAAAAGACAAAACACAAATGGAGAATTATTAGCTCCACGTTGCTGGCTGAATATGCTTATGTACTCCGTGTAGGGGTAAGATCCTTTTCTTTCCATATATGGTGTGAAGACCCACAAGCACCTGATAACAGGGGCTTCAGTTTTTTCTAGAATTTGGGGAGATGATAGTGTGGTGATAATGTTGCTGGACTAGTAATCTTTGGGTTCAGGCTAATGCTCTGGGAACATGGATTCAAATCAAACCATGGCAACCGGTGGAATTTCAGTTCAGCTAATAAAATCTGGAATTGAAAGCTAGTATCCGTAATGGTGACCATGAAACTATCATTGGTTGTTGTAAAAACCCATCTGGTTTACTCGTGCCCTTTTTAGGGGTAGAAATCTGCCACCAGTAAGTGGTCTGGCCTACATGTGACGCCAGACCCACAGTAATGTGGTTGACTCTTAACTGGCCTCTGCAATGACCTAGTAAGCCACTTAGTTCAAGGGCAATTAGTAATGGGCAACAAATGCTGGTCTTATCAGCGATGTCACATCCCATCAAAGAATTTTTTAAAATCTAGACAGTGCTGTTTATGCACAGAACGAGACTCTCGCTTAGTTTTATGAAGTAATGGTGCTTTTTTGGTAATAAGGGCCAGTTTCCGATGTTTTAACTATAAATTTGCATTTTTTTTTTCTCCTTAGGGCTTGGTCTATACTATTACTGATGTGCAGGAAGTACATGAGTGGATGGTCAAACACTTCACTGAACACCCATTGTTTGAACATGCTCAACTAGAGGAACTGGTGAGAATTATACTTGCATATACATAGACGTTACAGCACAAACTTGAATTGTCCAACAGCGGCTATACTTCAAAAGTACTCCATTGGCTGTAAAGCACTTTGAGACATCTGGTGGCTGTGAAAAGTGCTGTATAAATGTAAGTCATGTAGCATATAATGCATTCAAAATCCTTCGTGCATCAGCTGTTTTGTTAGCATTCTCCTCTTTTCATACTAATTTTTCCAGGCGACAATTCCACGGGCATTGGTGGTCCTTTGTCTCTTCAAACTTGCTATTCTTTACGTTTTGAACTGAACAGTGACTTTCTGCAGTCTCTCTAACTTTGCTAGCCCCTGATCCCATCCTTGAATTATCACAATCCAGTTGTTTTATATTCCCCACCCTAGCCCAGGGACATTGAGCTCAGTGGGCAAGATATCAGCTGGCATCCAGTGCCCATGGGATCCTATCCCAGCAAAGGAATCAACAGATTTGGCCGAGGAGAAAATTGGCATGCACGTTTTGAGCTGGTCACGTCTTGTGCCAACTTGGAAAGAGTGAAATTACTCTGGAATGCAGACTCTTTCTGAGTCCGAGAAACTGGAAATGCAGTAATGCCAAATTAATCTTTTGGTTTCAGTTTGAAGTCACTGATTTCTGAGCTCATTGACTCTGCCTTATCTCAGGCTTTGAGGCTTTCCTCAGAACCCCTTCTGTTTTTCCAATGAAATTATACCTTTTATTTGTTGCAAAATAGTCTGTTATTTTGTGATCCTTTACTCTGTTTGGATCTGGGAAGATGAGAGTTGTCCCTGCGCTACTGTTAATGCACCTTCCAGTTCGCCATTCCGAATAGATTGGTGAGGTGGTTGCCCATTCCTTCTTGGTCATGGGTGGCATGGGAGGTTTCTTTTAAAAGAAATAGAGGATGCCTTTCTGATGCCTATTTTATTTAATTATACCAGAAGGATGACATCATCATTGACCGTCTTGGTGTCTGCACAGAAGAAGGTAAAAAAGTATTAAGGAATGGAGGACAGAATTTTACTGCAGTGTTCCGACGAGTTGAGGATAAAACACAGAGGTTGAAAATCGAAGAGGAAAAGTCCTGAGGCGAATACTCCTTGATTTGACTTTACAGAAGCAAGTGACTATTGGAAGGTTCTTGGCTCAATTGGAACACACTGGACTCGCTCTTTTATGGCTGCAGCAGCTTCATTGACGCTAGATTGCCACACATCTTTAAATATATATATAAATAAACTGAAAGTAACCTCCACTGCAGCCTTCAAATACATGGCGAGTGTTGACACGTATCCATTCTTGCTTGGGTAGGTATTTTGGCCAATCAACAATATAACTCCAGGTTTGAAAATTTGTTTGCTAGTGGCAATTTATAGATGTTTATTTTTAAGATGAGATTAGGAACATGACATTGTAAACTATTAGGCAGTGCAGAAAATTCCATTGAACAAATTTGTGTTTCACAAGTCTTTACTGATTGCTGTTTATTCTTGCTGCAATTGAGAATTGTCCCTTTTGAGACATATGCTTATAACCCACAGCTTAGGGGCTGGTTTAGCACACTGGGCTAAATAGCTGGCTTTTAAAGCAGACCATCGCAGGCCAGCGGCACGGTTCAATTCCCATACCAGCCTCCCCGAACAGGTGCCGGAATGTGGCGACTAGGGGCTTTTCACAGTAACTTCATTTGAAGCCTACTTGTGACAAGCTATTTTCATCTCATTTCATTATTAAACTGCAACCAACATTGCAATAGTGACGGCACTTCAAAGGACAACATTTGGCTGTGGGGTTTCCTGAAGCTGTGAAAGGTACTTCAGACATGCAAGTCTGTCTGCCTGTCTTTATACCAAAGAGGATTTATTGAGCAGGGTCAATGCTATCTTACTAATCGAAGTAACTTATTTTGATTACTTAATGCCTTGTGCGTCACCTTCCCTCAGTTGGCGGCACTCACCTCTGTGTCACAAGGTTGTGGTTTCAATTTGCACTTCAGAGATTTGAGCTCCTAATCTAGGCTGACACTCCAGTGCTACACTGTCAGAGGTTCCCTCTTGCAGATGAAATGATGTCTTTGTTTCAATAAATATCTTCCTTTCAGAGAATTCGCTGTGTTCTGGTCCCTCAACCATGTCCACCAAAAATAGATGACCTGATCATTCATTTCTTTGTTTTTAGGGTCTTACTGTGAATGGCGTGGCTCCTGCAAATCCATACATGACTGCATTTCAAAAGTAATTATTTGAATCTAGCACTTTCGGACATCCTGCTGATATAGTGAGGCAAAATAAATTCAACCTTGTTCATTGGTTATTTTTTCCTTTTTAGTTTTGTTCAGCACAGTGGGCTAAACAGCTGGCTTGTAATGCAGAACAAGGCCAGCAGTGTGGGTTCATTTCCTGTACCGGCCTCCCCGAACAGGTGCCAGAATGTGGCGACTAGGGGCTTTTCACAGTAACTTCATTGAAACCGTCTATTTTGATTCTTTACTTTTGAACGGGTATGTGTTCATTATTCCTATCTAACTATCTTATGGGAAGACTGTTTTATTTAAAATGGTAGGCTGCTGGAACTGACATGCAGTGCAGCATTCTGAAACACATTTCCATTCCCCAACTACTTTTAATTTCCCTATTTCCATTTAAAATTGGCAAAATTCACATTCCTGTGGATTTGCTATTAATTGGAATGTTAATCAGGGTGTCAATAGGTACGAATACCAGACTGGTTCATTGCCTACAATGGGTAATGGAGGTGTCCCAAAACAGGTCCCAGGTTCAATAACACCACTACCAACTTGATCAAAAAGTTTACAATCCCACATTGTTTCGAGTAGACTTTGATATTGGATTGAACTAGATCACGTGCTTTGATGCTGATTACAGACCATGTGTACCATTCTGTCTTAGACTCAGAATCTTTGGCAATTTGCATCAAAGCTGCTATATCTTCAGAGGGAAGGTCAGTAATTACAGTACATGGCTTGTAAAAGAAGGGCAATAATTAACTGAAAGGGTCACCATGTGAGTTAGAGCTGTAAAGAGCCAAATACATAAGCATTTAAGACTTTTGACCCAGAATATGTTGGAATCGATCAGATATGTTTTCTCTGGTTAGGATGAGTTTTGCAAGCTCGTCATATGCTTTCCTACAAATGATAGAGTGCATTTAAAAATTAATCTCTGGAATCTTCCCTAACTCTGTTAGCCCCATTTTTGTTCATTCCTGTCTATCTAGAGTTGGGAAGCTACTGCCACTTTACGTTTTGTAAACCTGTCCTTATTTTGTCCATTCAAATTTTTTAAAACGGCAGATTTATGTTCATCAGAGTTCAGTGTGTATTCTGTAAATGTGACTTTGAAAATATAATCGTGTTTGGCGAAATAAAATGATGCCTTGTGTATGGAGCCACTGAGAAACATGCTTGTGTTTACTGGGTATTGCAGTGGATGTTTTTGAAACCACGTTTCTAGACTCGTACAGTGACATTCGAGCTGAAGTAACGTCCATATATTTCAACGTTGTGTATTTAAAATTGATTCAAATTTGCAATCTGCTCTTAAAACTGAATACGTGCAGAACCTTCTTATAATAGATTACAAATCATGGCCTGTCCCTGATTGTGCATCAGCACATCTTCAATCTTAAAATGCTGTGTCCTTCTTAAGAACAAAGAAAATTACAGCACACGAACAGGCCCTTCGGCCCTCCAAGCCTACACCGACCATGCTGCCCGGCTGTACCAAACCCCCATACCTTTCTGGGGACAAAAAGAACAAAGAAAATTACAACGCAGGACATCTGGAGACTGAAACTGACAGCATATTCTTCTTATTTTTATTATTATTCCATTGCAAAGTACTATAAGGGACCAAACAGCAATTTAAGGTGCTTCACAGGAGCATCATGAAACAAATATTTGACATGAGCCACAAAGAGATAGTAAGACATGAAGAGGTAAGTTTTAAGGAGGAGAGAGAGGTAGAAACTTG
Organism: Scyliorhinus torazame; assembly: GCF_047496885.1. Taxonomy (NCBI): domain Eukaryota; kingdom Metazoa; phylum Chordata; class Chondrichthyes; order Carcharhiniformes; family Scyliorhinidae; genus Scyliorhinus; species Scyliorhinus torazame. The sequence goes on from NC_092738.1 coordinate 32,751,605, forward strand.
GGGAGGGAATTCCAGAGCTTAGGGCCCAGGTATGGCTGCCACTAGTGGAACAAAGTAAATTGGGGATGGACAAAATGACTGAATTGGAGGAGCACAGAATTCTCTGTGGGTTTTGGGGCTGGAATCGGGTATTTGGAATTATTTCCATAGATCAGTGAAATTGTTGTAAAAGATGATTTTTTTGAATATGCTAAAATCCCCAATTGTTTGACCTATTTGGTCACCAGGATTTCGAGTGCAAGATTGGCATCTATTGATTTTGATGGGTTATGTACACACATGAAGCAAACACCGGATGGAAAGCTTTGCCCTGGCTCTCTGGCCAGGTCAGAACAATTAAACGTGTCGAGATATGAAAAAAGTACAAAATAAAACCAGGACGCCGGGTCATTTGGCTTGATCTGTCTCTCCATTTCTAATGACGGAATGACTAAACCTGTACAAGGATACATGCATGACCTTTAACATACACTCTGCAAAAGATCATGTTACTTGTTTGTATTTGGGGTAAATAACGGGTAGGGAACCAGTTTTAAAAATCGCACAGAGCCTGGCTTTCTGATTGACAAAACTCATTCCAATGTCTTGTCATTAATATTGAACTGACAATCTATTTAAGCAACAGCTGACTTAAGTTTAAAAGGGTAGCAGCTTTAAATACAGAAATGTGGTTAAATTTGAGCATCAACAAAGATTTATCAATCTGGTGTGCATATAGTGGAATCAGTACAGTCGCTATCGGTAAAGCCAATAATTATAATTGTGCACAAAAATAATTCTAGCACATTTACAGCATAGGAGGCCATTTGTCATGTCCATACTAACTGCAAGAACAGCTCGCCTCGTCCTACTCTCCCACCTTTTCCCCATAACTCTGCAAATGTTTTTCTCTACAGATAATTATCCAATTCTTGAATGCCACAATTGAACCTGTCACCATTACACTCTCAGGCTGTACATTCTGGATCTTAACTTGCTACATAAAAATATTTTCCATATAATCGCTTAAGGCTTCAATGAAGTTACTGTGAAAAGCCCCTAGTCGTTACATTCCGGCACCTGTTCGGGGAGGCTGGAATGGGAATTGAACCCCCGCTGCTGGTCTTGTTCTGTATCACAAGTCAGCTGTTTAGCCCACTGTGCTAAACCAGCCCCATGTATTGCCTTTGGCTCTTTTGCCAATTGCCTTAAAGGTGATTTAGGTGTCCTTTGGTTCTCAACTCTCTGCCAACAAGAACAGTTCCTCTCTCTCTATTCTGGCCAGACCCCTCAAGGTTTTGGACATCTCCATATCTCTTAATCTTGTCTTCTGCAAGGAAAACACTCAGCTTTTCCAATCTATCCACATAACTGAAGTTCTTGAAATCTGGTACCATTCTCATGAGCCTTCCTACATCCCCTCCAATGCCTTCATGTTCTTATCAGCTCAGTTCGCTGGGCAGCTGGTTCCTGATGCACAGCGAGGCCAACAGCGTGGGTTCCATTCCCATACCGCCTGAGGTTATTCATGAGGTGTGGTGATCTCGCTTGCCTGTACAGAGCAGCACGGTAGCACAAGTAGTTAGCACTGTGACTTCACAGTGCCAGGATCCTAGGTTCGATTCCCTGCTGGGACACTGTGCGGAGTCTGCACGTTCTCCCCGTGTCTGCGTGGGTTTCCTCCCACAACCCAAAGATGTGCAGGGTAGGTGGATTGGCCACGCTAAATTGCCCCTTAATTGGAAAAAATTAATTGGGTTCTCTAAATTTATAACAAAAAATAATAATAGTACGGCTACAGAAATGTATCCTCTTCCTATTAGCCCCCCCCCCCCCCCCCCCAAAAAAAAAGGTGTGATGAATGGGATCATATAGAGGGAAAAATAGATAAATATCTTCATTTACTGATTTGGAAATCGGGTACAGGATGTCACTGAAGAGGATTCTGATGTAATATGTGTACTACTCCCATGGCTCGCTTTCCCACTGCATGTTGCAAGACTCTGCAATCAAATGCATTCATCTTGTAGTTTTCCATTTGTCGCATTGCCCGAACACTGCTCTGGCTTGGGCTGTGCACCCTGTCCAGCTGGACGTGACTGCCACCAGTAGCAAACCACTGCAGGATGAGAAAGGCCAAAACACATGATGTATATACCCTACTTTTATTAAGGGTTTTATTTCGAGGACTCTAAATGATCTTTCGGACTCTCCCTGTTGATCAGGCTCCCATCTTTCCAGTTATCGTTTTACTGCCTCCTGTCCTGACCGACTCCCGAATTAAAGCTGTTATTCCACTTTACAGTTTCCAGAAATGTGACCAGCTTAATCATAGGATTTACAGTGCAGAAGGAGGCCATTCGGCCCATCGAGCCTGCACTAGTCCTTGGAAAGAGCGCCCTACTTAAGCCCATCCCTCTACCCTAACCCAGTAACCCCATCTAACCTTTTTTTGTACACTAAAGGACAATTTAGCATAGCCAATCCACCCAACCTGCACATCTTTGGACTGTGGGAGGAAACCCACGCAGACACGGGGAGAAAGTGCAGACTCCGCACAGACAGTGACCCGAGGCCGGAATTGAACCCGGGTCCCTGGCGCTGTGAGGCAGCAGTGCTAACCACTGAGCCACCCTGTTTTTGTCTTTATCCTTAAAAGAGTCACAGTATGACTTAACTCCTCTTTAAATTTAGTTGCCTCTAATTTAAAGCAAGGAAACGCCATATCCTCAATGAGCAGCTAGCCAAATATCTGCATTCTCGCTGTATTAAACTGCTGAAGGGATTCCCCGCTGACACTTCCCAATCCTGCTTATTGGGGTCGTGGAGGACGATCAATGATTTCTGAATTGGTAACAGTGAGGACGTTTCTTATAAAACACAAAAAATGACCAAGTCTGAGTGAAATTGCACATAATTTAAATATGATATTGACCAGAAGTTTAACATACACCTGCCAACCTTTACTCCTCGACCCAAGGTAAGCAGGGGGACTTTAGGAGCCTGTTGCTCTGTTATCTCCAGAAAATAAGAACATTGCGGTACACAATTTTCTTTTATATTGGCCTGATCTTTCTTCTCCCTTACACACGCACCAAAAAAACCCAATCATTTGATGCTATTTGTTTGCAAGTTCATCGATCTTTTGTTCTTAAATTTTTTTTTAAATCTTAAAATGCACACATTTCAGGGTTATTTTTCCCTCTGCTATTTTATTTCCACTACATTTCCTTGACCCCCATTCCTCCTGCACAGAGCTCCACTTCGCCCTGGGATTGTTGCTGTGATTCCTTTAATGACCCTTTAAATATCTGGCAGATTGTTCAGAGCAACCAAACCTGTTTGACAACCCTGATTGGCTCGATGTAATATTAATCTCCAGACTCAGCTCTGGATTGGTCGAATATATAGGAGCCTTTCTCCGCCGGCAAGCTTGGGTGAGCAGCCAGCGTTGTAGCAATATAAAGACCATCAGAATGAAGGTGAGGATTGTTGTAGTGCTTTATTTACTGGATGTTTGCAATGGCATTAGTCCTAAAGATGGTAAACCGATTCCCTGTGTATTGCAGGTACGTTGCAGAAATGGTGAAATCTGCCCTGCACAAGAAACCGAAGCGAAAGAGCTTGAGAACTGTGGCCGAGATGCCGGGTCCTAGCGCTGTGCAGTTTGCCTACGATCTGTTCTTTAATAAAGGGCTGGCCCGGTTACATGAGCTTCAGGTAAGGACAACGTGTGAAACTCTGCAGCGAGGCATTTGTACATCTGGAATTTAAGTGGAGAGCCAGGATTGAACAGTGGTACTATGAAATAAAAACAAAAAGGTCTGGCAGCATGTGTGGAGAGGGGGAGCAGAGTGAAGGTTTCAGGCACGGGTATGACTTCGGAACTGCAGTTGTACATTGGAATCTGGATGGAGAGTTACTGTATAAAGAATGAAATGAAATCGCTTATTGTCACAAGTAGGCTTCAATAAAGTTACTGTGAAAAGCCCCTAGTCGCCACATTCCGGCGCCTGTTCGGGGAGGCTGGTACGGGAATTGAACCCGTGCTGCTGGCCTGCCTTGGTCTGCTTTCAAAGCCAGCGATTTAGCCCGGGAATCTTGTCCATGATTCCCTCCTTTTCAAAGTTGAATAGACTCCATCCATGGCAGCATCTTAGTCATTTTTACTGTTAATTTTAAAAAGTTTTTTTCTTCATTTAATGTCTGTTTTAATATAAAAACCATTGATTTGAATATCTATCATTACAGTTTGTCCCCACTGACTTTTTAAAAATGTCCCTTTGTGACTGAATTTAAGAGCCTTTCTGGGCATAATTCCACTCTCTTCCTACATAACATGTCGGTCTTGGCTGAAGTTTCCAGATTATAGTAAGGATAATAATTATTACTAATTATAATGCTACACAATGCAAGGAAATTAGCAGCCTATTCGCTAATGGTCGTCATCTAAGCTGACAGAACAGTCAATGTGCTCTTAAAATCGTTCAACACCAAAGGCTATACAGCCAACTGGACCTGTGCTAGCCCTTTGAAAGAACTGTTTGATTAGTCCCCAGGCCCTGCTCTTTTCCCACCGTGTCCTGCAAATGTCTATTTTGGGTATATATTCAATTCCCTTTTGAAAGTAATTATTGCTTCTGTTACTACCACCCTTTAAAGCAGTACATTCCAGGGTTGCAACAACTCAAAATTGGAAAATCTGAATGCACCTCCCCTCGAGATATTTGCTAATTGTCTTAAATTGTGACCTCCGCTTACTGCCATCCTACCTGTGGAAATATTTTCTCCCTACCTCATAAAAACATCATAATTTTGAAATGATGCCAGCAACACATTGTGTGCATTTCTTTGAGATGTTTTTGTGACCCAATAAGTTTAAGTGCAGCCAAAGAGAAAATGCTGGGAAATCTCAGCAGGTCTGGCAGCATCTGTAGGAAGAGAAAAGAGCTAACGTTTCGAGTCCAGATGACCCTTTGTCAAAGCTGAGTTTAAGTGAAAGTCTTTTGTTCTCTTGTGTCTGATTGACCTTTGTTCCCGGTGTGTGATTTCATGCCCTGATGTGTCTGATTCTATGATTTTAGATGAAGTGGAGCTGATGTCGCCATCTCTCATACAAATGACTCCATGATTATGATCCTACCCAGGAGCACAGAATTACTCATTGTGCAAAGTTAAATGAATGCCAGACTGCATTTACACAGGAAGACCTTCTCTAAAATTAAAAGCAAAATTGTCAAATAATGCACATCACATTGTCACATCACTTGCCTGTGAGACAATGGCAAGTGGTGGACAGATTTCTGCTGCCGCTATTTTGCTAGACTGCTTGTCCAACATCCAGTCCTGGATGAGCTGACATTTTTAGAAGGAGACAATGACGTCAATGTCACTGGATTAGTAATCCAGCGGTCAGGCTAATGCTCTGGGGACGCAGGTTCAAATCCCACATGGCTACTGGAGGAATTTGAATTCCATTAGTAAATCTGAAATGAAAAGCTACTCTGTTGGTGACCATGAAACACGTGGTTAACTTTTAAATGTCCTCTGAAATGGCCGAGCAGAGTTACAAAGAACAAATAAAAGTACAGCACAGGAACAGGTCCTTTGGCCCTCCAAGCCTGTGCCGAACATGCTGCCCGACTAAACTACAATCTTCTACACTTCCTGGGTCCATATCCCTCTATTCTCATCCTATTCATGTATTTGTCAAGATGCCCCTTAAATGTCACTATCGTCCCTGCTTCCACCACCTCCTCCGGTAGCGAGTTCCAGGCACCCACTACCTTCTGTGTAAAAACTTGTCTTGTACATCTACTCTAAACCTTGCCCCTCGCACCTTAAACCTATGCCCCCCAGTAATTGACCCCTCTACCCTGGGGAAAAGCCTGACTATCCACTCTGTCTATGCCCCTCATAATGTTGTAGACCTCCTATCAGGTCGCCCCTCAACCTCCTTCGTTCCAGTGAGAACAAACCGAGTTTATTCAACCGCTCCTCATGGCTAATGCCCTCCATACCAGGCAAAATTCTGGTAAATCTCTTCTGCACCCTCTCTAAAGCCTCTACATCCTTCTGGTAGTGTGGCAACCAGAATTGAACACTATAGTTGTGTCAAACCACTACAAAAAGGCCAATAAGGAATTAAACTAGATGAACCACCAGCATCAACTTATGCACTGGCTTTGATTCTTCCTTGTCACTTTTACTCATCCAGTACTACAACCCTCCCAAGTTCTCTGCGTACCTACAATTCTGGCCCCTTGTGCATCCCCGACTTCCTTCACTCCACCATTGGTGGCTATGCTTACAGCTGCCTGAGACCTAAGCACTGGAATTCACTCCCTAAACACCTCTGCCTCACAAACTCGCTTTGCTACCTCTTTGGCCAAGTTTTTGGTCATAATATCTCCTTGTATGTAAAATTTTGTCTGAAAATATTCTTATGAAGCACCTTGAGACATTCTTCTAAGCTAAAGGTGCTGTACAAATCTGGAACCATAAACCCCTACAGTGCAGAAAGGCCATTTGGCCCATCGAGTCTGCACGAACCCTCTGAAAGAGCACCCGACCTAGGCCTCCTCCTCCTCCCTATCCCTGCAACCCCACAACCTGCACATGCTTGGACACTAAGGGACAATTTATTAAGGCCAATCCACCTAACCTGCACATCTTTGGACACAAAGGGACAATTTATCGTGGCCAATCCACCTAACCTGCACATCTTTGGACACTAAGGAACAATTTAACATGGCCAATCCACCTAACCTGCACATCTTTATATCTTGGAATATAAAAGCAGGGATGTACTTCTGAAGCTTTATAACCATTAGTTAGGCCCCATTTAGAATACTGTGAGCAATTTTGGGCCCCACACCTCAGGAAGGACATACTGGCACTGGAGCGGGTCCAGTGGAGATTCACACTGATGATCCCAGGAATGGTAGGCCTAACATACGATGAACGTCTGAGGATCCTGGGATTATATTCATTGGCGTTTAGGAGGTTGAGGGGAGATCTAATAGAAACTTACAAGATAATGAATGGCTTAGATAGGGTGGACGTAGGGATGTTGTTTCCATTAGCAGGGGAGACTAGGACCCGGGGGCACAGCCTTAGAATAAAAGGGAGTCACTTTAGAACAGAGATGAGGAGAAATTTCTTCAGCCAGAGAGTGGTGGGTCTGTGGAATTCATTGCCACAGAGGGCGGTGGAGGCCGGGGCGTTGAGTGTCTTTAAGACAGAAGTTGATAAATTCTTGATTTCTCGAGGAATTAAGGGCTATGGAAAGAGAGCGGGTAAATGGAGTTGAAATCAGCCATGATTGAATGGTGGAGTGGACTCGATGGGCCGAATGGCCTTACTTCCGCTCCTATGTCTTATGGTCCTATGGTCTTTGGACACTGAGGGACAATTTACCATGGCCAATCCACCTAACCTGTATATCTTTGGACACTAAGGGACAATTTAATAAGGCCAATCCACCTAACCTGCACATCTTTGGACGCGAAGGGACAATTTAGCACAGCCAATCCACCTAACCTGTACATCTTTGAACACTAAGGGACAATTTAACACGGCCAATCCACCTAACTTGCACATCTTTGGACACTAAGGGACAATTTAGCATGGTCAATCCACCTAACCTGCACATCTTTGGACTGTAGGAGGAAACCGGAGCACCCGGAGGAAACCCACGCAGACACGGGGAGAACGTGCAGACTCCGCACAGACAGTCACTCAAGGCCGGAATCGAACTCAGGTCCCTGGCGCTGTGAGGCAGCAATTTTAAATATGTTACCTTTTCACTTAAGCCAAACTGTGTAACCATTCCACTGCTTGGCTCGAAAGGAGGAGAACAAGGCTGAGCTTGAAGAGCATCTGGACTGTTTAACATAAAGGCCACTCGCAATTGTGCTGCAGAACCTGCAATATAAATCATGCATTGCTCTGCCCTGCTTCACAGCCTATAACAGTCAGCCTCAGAGCCATAGTGCAGTATAACTGAATCAATCACTGCAATTGTTTGTATTTACAGGATTGATCATTCAAATTTCTTGCTTTCGGTGAGAACTTGGGGATTTATTCTTGGCCAATCCACCTAACCTGCACATCTTTGGACACAAGGCCAGTCTTGTGCCTGTGCAAATATCTGACCCGCTTGTGTTAAATTCCTATTCAAATGCCTGCATTTGAAAAAGAACACAGCAGAATCAAGGATAACAACATTTAGTAAGGACAGCACGGTAGCACAGTGGTTAACACTGTTGCTTCCCTGTCCAGGGTCCCAGGTTCGAGTCCCGGCTTGGGTCACTGTCTGTGCGGAGTCTGCACGTTCTCCCCGTGTCTGCGTGGGCTTCCTCCGGGTGCTCCGGTTTCCTCCCAGTCCAAAGATGTGCAGGTTAGGTGGATTGGACATTCTGAATTCTCCCTCGGTGTACCCGAACAGGCGCCGGAATGTGGCGACTTGGGGCTTTTCACAATAACTTCATTGCAGTGTTAATGTAAGCCTACTTGTGACAACAAAGATTATTATTATAAAAGTAAAGTCGCCACAGTCCCAGATGACCATAAGCTGCTTTCCCCTTTGAGGGGGAGAGCTGACTGATGGTGATTTACTCTGAGGATCACCACAACTCGGGCGAAGGGCAAGGTTCATAAATAACCTCAGTTAGTACGGGAATTGAACCTGCGCTGTAGGCCTTGCTCTGCATCATGGACCAGCTGTCCCGCCAACTGAGCTAAACCAGACCCAAAAAACATTTAGCATTTGTATGGGAACAGTTCTTGGAAAATACAGTGCGTAGAATCAATCCTCCAAATGTTCTGTCATGGATGCTCGACCAAACTACCCATCTATCTGATATTTTAAGCAACGTTAAGTTCCTCCTATCTTTTGAGTTTAAAAAAACACATAAATATCGTTAATATCTCTTTACTCCTCAACACCCTCTTGCAGCAGATAGCAATCCAGTTCCTTTTTTTTAAAGACCATATTTTGACCCCAAACTGTCAGTGGGACTGTGTCTCACATGACCACTGCCCTGGAAGACTAGGATCTGCTTCTAACTAAATGAGCCCTGTTGTGTTGTTGAAGTTGGTTTATTCTGCAGCCCCTTTTGAAATTATTCTTGAAATGTCTTCAAGACCCTCTGACTCCATTTGAACTGGGAACTGAAGGGTTAAAGGATTGTACTGCCAGTGTCTTCACCCGCTTTGTATTCTTGTTTGTTAGTTGGAGGGAAAAGCAAAGTATGGCCCTGTGTGGAAGGCTCGTTTTGGGCCTATCCTGACCGTACACATTGCAGATCCAGCATTAATTGAACAAGTTTTGCGGCAGGAAGGGAAATATCCAATACGTTCTGAATTATCATCTTGGAAAAATTACAGACAATACAGAGGACATGCTTATGGGCTCCTCACTGCGTGAGTAGAACTAACTCAACAACTGACTTGAAACTAACTTGTGCGTGTTTGTTGCTATGTGAAACAGCCACCAAATGCAACCGATAGCTGGAGAATGTGGTTCTTCAACCGCTTGCATGAGGTGTTAAACGAAACAACAAAGTTTATATAGCACCTTGAGCTTATTAGAAAATCTCAAGACACTTCACAGGAGCCTGAATGCCTATCCCAGGGGTTCAGAGTTTCTGGCGCGATTTGGTGAAGAGCTATGAGTTCTCCTGGTATTCCAGTCAACATTCCTTTATTGAGCAAACATCACCACTGATCCCTCATGTTGTGGATTGTGGGATCTTGCTGTGCGCAAAACAGCTGCTGCATTGGCCTCCACGACGGCCATTATTGTTCAAAATGATTCCTTGTACGCGAGGGGTTTTGAAGTGTCTCTGAGGAACATCAGGTGCTATAGAAATACAAGCCTTTCTTTCTTTCTCAGCTGTACTGTCCCAGGGAGATGGGGGAGGGTGGGAGAGGAGGAGATGGAAAAGGAGAGGGGGAAGTTGGAACCGAGAGGAAATCCTGGCAGCTGTTACTTTAAATTTGACAGGCTTGTGAAAAAAACACAAAACATTAAAAATGCAACTGCAGGTCAGTTGCTGTCTGATAGATTAGCTTTGCTTCCTTATAATTCATACACAGCCCAGTTGCTTTTTCTTATGTCCACACAGAAGGACACTTCCACAGGCATGCTGTGAATGGAGATTCAGTGTTATAAAAACACACTTCAGGATGAACAATCAATTTACTGTAAATACTACAGATCACCACCATAGATTCTGGAGGTAGAAATCCAACTTGGTGGGCACCAAATGTTGGGCAGTATCACATCAGCCATCTGTTATATGCCTGCTTTATTTTCAGTCCTATTGAGAGTGTAACAGGCTGACTCACTACTACCCACTCTGTGCTATCTGCCAAATTCTACCCCCTGATCTCGATGAAGTATAGTTAATACCGACTATATATACACCTTGGGCTGCAAAGGTTTATTAAGTTAAACTTAATCAAAGTAGGATCACTAGACTGTAATTTAACAAAAAATAATTGACCTTTCACTTGTCTTTTTGAAACCTTTTCAAAATAAATGCCTCTCAAAACCTCCGGGTCTCTCCCATAACCGGGAGAGAAAGCATGTACATAATATGTCAGATATTTGCAATAGTGTTCCACCAGCCCCAGCTCTTCAATTGGCTGCCAAAGCAGAAATATCCCCACTTGTTGTTTTGGCATCTGAACTTGGAGAAAGGTAGCTTTCACAATGAGTGAGAAACTGGTAAAGGAAGCTGAGCAAACGTCGCTCACCATTCATCAAAGTTGATTGACTTGACAACCGGAACAAGAAGAGGCTAAATGGCTGCTTGAGTCACCTGCACTCTAATTCCATCTACCTGCCATTGCTCCATATCCCGTAATGGTTCACAAAAAAAATCTAGTAATCTCCGGTTTAAAGTTAACAATTGATCTAGCATCAAGAGCTGTTTGCGGAAGAGAGTTCCAAACTTCTTCCACCTTTTGTGTGGCAAAGTATTCCTAATTTCACTCCTGGAAGGAACACTGGTACCAACTGTGAAACACAGTGAACACAACATCTATTGAAATAATGACCTTCTTGATCTATGGAAGCCAACGGCACATTGATCTCTGAACTCTCCTACTTAGCTGCCGGGGAAAGAGACACTGCATTGACAAGTTAGTAAATAACACTGCCATAGGCAGGTGAGTGATCATATAAGGTCACTGCTCCTTTTGACTTCTGACCATTCTTGGATATTTTTATCATTTCCATAGGTCTGTTGCCTAGACCCAGAGGAAATTGTTGATTTTCCTTCCTTCTTCTGGGGCGGCACAGTGGCATTGCTGCCGAGGACACGGGTTCAATCCCAGCCCCAGGTCACTGTCCGTGTGGAGTTTGAACATTCTCCCCGTGTCTGCGTGGGTCTCACCCCCACAACCCAAAAAGATGTGTAAGGTAGGCGAATTGGCCACGCTAAATTGCCCCTTAATTGGGGAAAAAAAAGAATTGGGCACTCTAAATGTATAAAAAGAAAAAAAATAAGGTTTTCCTTCTTTGTTGTGAATGACTCGTTTCTTTTCGATCTTTGCCCAGGGTTTTATTTTTATCATAAAACAGAAGGGATTTGTCCCAAGTCCCTCAGTCATCAGCTGTAAGCAAAAAGAAGGAATGACTGAGCACGTCTGCTGTGTCTGTCCCTCGGCCAGGAGGTTGAAGAGCTGCATAATAACAGCTTCCAAAATGAGCCTTGCACTTACAGAATAGCTCCATGGTACGGGCTCAGCCCAATAGAAATCCAGCAAACAATTTACTTTGGAAAATAATTTTCTGCCAGGCAGTCAGGGGAAAAAAGCCGCTGTACTTTTCTTTGTTCTAACCTGTGGTGGAAACCAGACTAGGGGACCATAAATATAAAACAGACACTACTAAATTAAATTGGAAAATTCAGGAGAAACTTCTTCCCAGAGAGTAGTGAGAATGTGGGACTCGCTACAACAAGAAATAGTTGAGCTGAATAGCGTAGATGGAAGGTGAAGCTGGATAAACTATCATAATCTTTATTATTGTCACAAGTAGGCTTACATTAACACTGCAATGAAGTTACTGTGAAAAGTCCCCAGGCGCTATATTCCGGAGCCTGTTCGGATACACTGAGGGAGAATTCAGAATGTCCAATTCACCCAACAAGCACGTCTTTCTGGACTTCTGGGAGGAAACCGGAGCACCCGGAGGAAACCCACGCAGACACGGGGAGAACGTACAGACTCCACACAGACAGTGACCCAAGCCGGGAATCGAACCTGGGACCCTGGCGCTGTGAGGCAACAGTGCAAATCAATGTGCTACCGTGCCGCTCTTATGAACTCACGAGGCGGAAAGGAATAGGAGATTATGGCAGTTTCATATCAGGACCTTTTTTAAATATAAATTTAGAGTACCCAATTATTGTTTTTCCAATTAAGGGGCAATTTAGCGTGGCCAATCCACCTACCCTGCACATCTTTGGGTTGTGGGAGTGAAACCCACGCAGACATGGGGAGAATGTGCAAACTCCACACGGACAGTGACCCAGGGCCGGGATTCGAACCCGGGTCCTCAGCGCCGCAGTCCCAGTGCTAACCACTGCGCCACATGCCGCCCCTCCATATCAGGATCTTGAGCTGAAACTGACCAAATATTATCTTATCTCCAGCGTGAGGATTGAAGACATTTTATCCACTGAAGATGTCAGTTGAACACGGAATGATTTACCACAAAGGGCAGAGACTGCAGGATAAATTGGTCAACCTATCCCTTCCAACAGAGAACTGTGCTCAAATGGGGAAGAGGTCACATAATTGATGCCACCGTGTTGTAGTCACATCTCCAATACCTACTCCCTATTAGTGTCGCTCCCATCATCAGTTAATTTGCCTTTTGGATGAAACATTAAATTCTCCCTTGTTTCCTGGCCAATATTTATCCCAACATCACAGAAACAGATTATCTGGCCATTATCACATTGTGGGAGCTTGCTATGCACAAATTGGCTATCACCTTTCTTACATTATAACAGTGACTACACTTCCAAAAGTACATCATTAGCTATAAAACGCTTTGGGACATGCTGAGATTCTGAAAAGCACTACAGTATAAAAATTCAAGTTATGGTGCGGCACGGTGGTGCAGTGGTTAGCACTGCTGCCTCACGGCGCTGAGGACCCGGGTTCGATCCCGGCCCTGGGTCACTGCGGAGTTTGCACATTCTCCCCATGTCTGTGTGGGTCTCATCCTACCAGTAACTTCATTGCAGTGTTAATGTAAGCCTACTTGTGACAATAAAGATTATTATAAAAAGTGGATTGACCACACTAAATTTCCCCTTAATTGGAAAAAAAAAAGAATTGGGTACTTTAAATTTATTAAACAAAATGCAAGTTATTTCTTGTATAACATCTACTTAGAGGAAATGAAATAGGTATTTTTTAAAAGGGGGAATATAGAATAATGGAGTGCAAGAACAAGAAACTGGAATTAGATTAGATACTTGAAAAGAGCCCCAATACTGAGTCAAATGGCCTCTATCCTGTTGACCCGAGTATATTGGAACTGTCACTGGCCTCTTACCCTGCGAAAGATAATGATGGTTAATGTATATAAAGGCGACCTTGTGAGCTGTTGGCCATTGCTGCTATTTCTGCTGTGTTAAGGGATTTCTTTCTTGCAGGGAGGGGGAGGAGTGGCAGAATCTTCGCAGCATGCTCAGCAAACACATGCTGAAGCCAAAGGAAGTGGAGGCATATGACGGTGTGCTCAATGGGGTCGTCACTGACCTAATCTATAGGCTCCGACACCAACAGACCAAGAATGATGACGTCCTGGTGAAGGACCTGGCACAAGAGTTCTACAAGTTTGGATTGGAAGGTGAGGGGCTGAATACAGAAAGAGGGGAAGTGTCATTTTGGGGGCGTTTGGCAGGGTGTTTCCCACTGGCTTTTTGGCTGAGATCCAGACCTGTATTCATCCACACTTATTAATTTTTTGGGGACTTGGGAGGTTTCTCACTGGTCAATCCCACACTTCAAAATTTCAGTGGGGAACTAAACTCGCCGCTCAGACTGGCTCCTCAGAGAACAGGGCGCCATTTTGAAAGGGTGACCGAATCTCAAAGTGAGCTTGGGGGTTGTAGCGCACAAAGACTCCGTGAGACGAATAGAGTGAAGTCGATGAGGCTTTATTAAGCGTGTCTGTTCCCCCGCAGCTCGATAGTAAACTGGCCTGCGGGGGAAGACTCCGGCTTCTTATACTCCGCCTTCAGGGCGGAGCTAGAGGTCAACGGCCAACCAGGACCCGGGATCTGTCAGCCAATGACATTAGGGCTTCCAGTCCCACATGACCCCCAATACATATTACCACAGGGGTCCCCCACACCCTCCACCCACAGACAATGCGACCCCCTTCAGACATGGGCAACAACCTCGACCCCTGAGGGGCAACCTCTTTCCCCTCCCCGCCCATCAATAAAAGTTAGTGTGAATCCCCCCACCCACCCCACACCCATCCATCCTCATGGGCATCAGTGGCATCGTAACCCCCTCCCCCCAAGGGGCTGGTTTAGCAGAGTGGGCTAAACAGCTGGCTTGTCTAACAATGCCAGCAGCGCGGGTTCAATTCCCGTACCGGCCTCCCCGAACAGGCGCCGGAATGTGGCGACTAGGGGCTTTTCATAGTAACTTAATTGAAGCCTACTTGTGACAAGTTATTATTATTAAGTGAGCATACCCCACTATGGGGTCACTGATGCCCCCCCCCCCCCCAATTTTAGGCTCCCTCCCCCTTCATGTTCTCACCCTCCCCTTTAAGGACCCCCCCCTCCCCCCAACCTTCATAATGCCACTTTGTCCCCCCTTTCGTGGGCATGGTCCCCTCAGGCTCCACCCCTTGGCAGTCAACCTGGCACCTGGTCACTGCCCGGACACCCTGGCAGTGCCCTGTCTTGTGCCTGGCTACCTGGGGGGCTCCGGGTGATTGTGCCCTCATCCCGGCCGCACATATTTCGATGAGCCTAACGGTTGGTTTAAATATTATTACCCAGATCATGCCCAGCGAGGGCGGAATCCAGATCACGCCGTGGGCCGGGTGACCCGCATGTGGATTTGTGTCTGGCACCAGAATCAACACCAGGCACAACGCGGTGGGAAAATAGTGCCCTTTGTGTCTGAACTCATTTATTCCTTCAACCAACATCACTCAAACCGGTGATCTGGTCATTAACACACGTAACAGGTCGAAGCGGGGAAAGGAGGGCAAGAGGGGGGGTACAGAACAGGGAAGGTCTGTGTTAGGGTGGAGGCAGGAGAGATAAAAGGATGATGGTTTAAGGAAAAAAGGGGTGATAATGAAACGAGTAAAGAAACAAAAGATGTGTCCAGAAGTGGAAATAACAACAGCAGAATAATAAACAGTGCCTAATTCATGGGGGCAGGGGCGATGATTTGAAATTGTTGAACTTAATCTTGGGTCCACAAAGCAATAAAGTGCGAATTGAAAGATGAAGTGCTGTTCTCCAGTTTACATTGAGCTTCATTGAAACATTGTAGGAGGCTGAGGACAGAGAGATCAGATTGGGTTTGTGTGTGTGGGGTAGGGAGGGAGGGAGAGGGGGGTTAGAAATAAAGTGACAAAAAGTAACGTTGGCCTGCGCACACAGGAAACCAATGGACCCAAGCAGGATAGAGCAGCTCAGGGAGTTCATAAAAAAGGCCCTCTGTCAATTGTCACAGAATCACAGAATAATGCAGCGCAGACAAGGCCCATCGAGTCTGCACCAACACGTGAAAAAAACACCTGAGCTGTCTTCCTAACCCCATTGGCCAGCACTTGGTCCATAGCCTTGAATGTTGTGATGTTCCAAGTGCCCATCCAGGTACTTTTTAAAGGATGTGAGGCAACCCGCCCCTACCCCTGTCCCAGGCCGTGCGTTCCAGACCCTCACCGCCCTCTGGGTAAAAAGGTTTTTCCTCAAATCCCCTCCTAAACCTCCTGCCCCTCACCTTGAACTTGTGTCCCATTGTAACTGGCCCTCCAACTAAGGGGAACAGCTGCTCCCTACCCACACAATCGTGTCCACCTCGATCAGGTCGCCCCTCCGTCTTCTTTGCTCCAGAGAAAACAACCCAAGCCTGTCCAACCTCTCTTCATAACTGAAATGTTCCACCCCAGGCACCATCCTGGTGCCAGAACTAGCAGAATAGCGTGCTAAACCAGTTAGCCCCAAATAATGTTTTGAGATTACGGAGCTAGTTTTTAAACTTTCACAAGGATTCATCTCTGCCCATCTCTACTCATTCTTCCAGGCATCTCTTCAGTCCTCTTTGAGACACGGATTGGCTGCCTCAAGGCTGATGTTCCGAAAGAAACCGAAGATTTTATACAGTCAATTAACACCATGTTTCAAATGACACTCATCACTATGGCGATGCCAAAGTTTCTACATAAAATCCATCCAGAACCCTGGCAGAAATTCATCGTATGCTGGGATTACATGTTCGCTTTTGGTATGTGAGATGCTTTGTTGGTGTGGCAGATCTGTTCAATGTGTTGAGGCCGAGGAAGTGGGGAGGGATGGACGAAGAATGTTGTTTATGTTTTCACCACAAGGGGCAGACTATAACATTGCCTCACCATTTAACATCCAGGCCGGGATTCTCCGGGTCGGAGAACCCCCGGAGGGAGGCGCGAATCCCGCCCCGACGATGGCTGCCCTATGCTTCGGGGGCCGGCAGGAGTCCCGCCATGCCGGTCGGGGGGCCGTTGACAGCCCCCCCCCCCTCCCCCGGCGATTCTCCGGGCCTCTGGCCGTCCATTTTTGGCCAGTCCCGCCGGCGTGAATTACTCCCCTCACGCACTGTGGGACCTGGCAGATGAGTATGCAGGGGCAGTCCTGGGGGGGGGGGGGGGGGGGGGGGGCGTGGGCGTGGGGGGGGGGGGGGGGGGGGGGGGCATTGGGGGGGGGGGGGATCCGACCCCTGGTGGCCTGACCCGTGATCGGTGCCAACCGATCTGTGTGTGGACCTGTTCCCTGGGGGACTTCTTTCCTCCGCGCCGGGCCCCTGTAGGGCTCCGCCATATTGCCCGGGTGCCGGCGCGGAGAAGGGAACCCCCGCGCATGCACGGAAATACGCCGGCCGGTCTGCGCATGCGTGAGATCACGCCGGCCAGTCCGCGCATGCGCAAACTCGCGCCGGTCCTTTGGCGCCGGCTGGAGCGACGCCAACCCCTCCGGCGTCCACCTAGCCCCCTAGAAAGGAGAGGATTCCTCACCTTGGGGGGGCCATTGACGCCGGAGTCATTGGTGCCGGTTTCCCGCTGGCGTGGGGACATAGCCCCATTTTCACAGAATCGCGCCCATAGTGTCTGAGATCCACTTTCTGCCTAAAAGTAAAACCCGATCCCAGTGTGTCGGTGTCCTGTTTTATACATCTAAATTGTGACGGGGACTGTCTCCACTGGATTGGATTTGCTGATTGTCACGTGTACCGAGGTACAGTGAAAAGCATTTTTCTGCGAGCAGCTCAACAGATCATTAAGTACATACACAATGGGGCAACACAAGGTCCATAATGGAAATACATAGATACTGGCATCGGATGAAGCATACAGGGTGTAGTGTTAATGAGGTCAGTCCATAAGAGGGTCGTTTAGGAGTCTGGTGACAGTGGGGAAGAAGCTGTTTTTGAGTCTGTTCGTGTGTGTTCTCAGACTTCTGTATCTCCTGCCCGATGGAAGAAGTTGGAAGAGTGAGTAAGCCGGGTGGGAGGGATCTTTGATTATACTGCCCGCTTTCCCCAGGCAGCGGGAGGTGGTGGCGCCCTTTGCATCCCCCGGAGAGACGTGCCCATGGTGGAAGTGACACGTGACCATGGTGGAAGTGACACGTGACCTGCGGCATAGCTCACTGATTGCTTCCCTTGTAAAGCAAAGTATCTGCAAGCTCTGTCTCCAAGGTAACTGGAAGTAGGAGGGGTTCAGTCATGTGGTGCAGATCCCAGAGGGTGTGTGGTGCTGTGAACCTTGAATGCTGCCTCTCTCGGTCATTGCTTCTCCTCCGGTAAACAAAGCTACAGTGTAAAAACTATGATGCCTTCTTTACAATTGGGGATAGGAGGAAAGGAGTCCGTTAGCTGGATGGTGAGAGGGAGGCAGTGGCGTAGTGGTATTATCGCTGGACTAGTGACCCAGAGTCATGTTCTGGGAATCCGGGTTCGAATCCCGCCATGGCAGATGTTGAAATTTGAATTCAATAAAAATCTGGAAATAAGGAATCAATTATGGTAAAACCCCATCTGGTTCACTAATGTTCTTTAGGGAAAGAAATCTGTTGTCCTTACCCGGTCTGGCCTACATGTGACTCCAGATCCACAGCAATGTGGTTGACTCTTCAATACCCTCGGAGATGGGCAACAAATACTGGCCCAGCCAGCAACGTCCACAACCCATGACCGAATTTTTAAAAAATAATGCCAACCGTGCTAGTTTAATCCTTCTACCAGCTGAGGTAGTTGTTGGGGCCTACTTCCTCACCTTGCCCCATAGTAATATATCAACTCTTGGACAATGAGGATGCAACATTGCCCTATGTTGCATCATAGGGCAATGTTGCATCCCCACGGCATGTTCGTTGGCGGCAGGAGGCCGCGCGCTGTTGGCCGGCGGTAGGATCTTCTGGGATTTCCCATTGAATCCATCCCAAGCCACTGGGAAATCTGCGGCGGGGGTGCACTGTCAGTGGGACCGGAAGATCTCGCTGGCGTGAACAGCCGGAAGATCTCACCCATAGTGTGAGAGAGAGGGCATGGGAGCGGATGGCAGTCCCACAGTAGAAGGCACAAAGGCAGATGGTAAAGCGGCTGTTATAAGCACAGGAGGAGACCGCTTGGCTGTCACTGACTCTGCCTTGCTATTGACTCAATATGCAAGGGATTGTGTACAATCCTACTTGGAACAGTAGACTGTGCCAGGAGCAGTAATGGGTTTAGTCCCTCGAGGTTGCTATTCCAGTGGAGATTCACTGTAGTTAGCGGTGGTCAGAGAAAGTGTTGCTCTGCCTGGCCCTTATCCTTGCACTTAACTTGCAATTATTTTGCAGCTAAAGGACACATAGACCGGAGGATGGCCGAAATTCAACAGAAACTGGCAAGAAGGGAGCCAATTGAGGGGAAGTACCTGACCTACTTCCTGTCGTCCCAGAATCTGCCCATGAGAACCATTTATGGCAACGTCACGGAATTGTTACTTGCCGGTGTGGACACAGTAAGCGCTCGTCGCCATTAGTTCTTGTGGGTTTCAGATTCCATAAAATCCAGCAGGGGTAATTTTAACAGACTCACTGGGCGGGACACTCGTTCACCCTACCAAATATTACCGTCTGTCGACACGGCTGGTGACAGACTATTCCACCACCGAGGCATCGCACCCATTTCCAGTCCAGTTTCCTGCCAAAGGTGAGGGCTGTCATTGGTGAATGGCTTCTCACATAACCTGAGGATGTTTAATGCATTTGTAACACCGCAGTTGAGAACTGACAGCAGAGTCTGATGGTTGACTTTCACATCTTTATGACTCATTGCTACACTCGGTGGTTGGCCTCGTTCTCACACCCTGACCCGTGTTCCCTCTCTCTCTCTTTCCCGTAGATTTCCGGCACAATGTCGTGGACACTATACGAGTTGTCCAGGCACCCAGGCGTTCAGGCAGACCTGCACCGAGAAATCAAAGAGACAGTTGAAGACAAGCCGATCCCCTCTGCTGCTGACGTGGCAAAGATGCCCCTCATGAAAGCTGTTGTGAAGGAAGTACTGAGGTGAGGTTAAAGAATGAGTGTTGCTAATCTGCAAATGTGGGTGTCCCTTCAATATCCTCTGTCCACTCTTCCAGTATCCAGGGATTTGTGTCTGGAAGGCTGCAGTCACAAATAGCGACCTGAAAATAAATTGCAAAATTGTGTTTTATTGGGGAAACAAATAGTGGAGGTGATCATCCAATAAGAGAAAGCTCACTGGCCTTTCACCTGTAGAGAATGAGCTTGAATGTGTTGGGAATTTTCCAGAAGTGTAATTTCTTTTTGACATGGCTGGTATGGGAAATGGGCAAGTGATAGTTGGGACGTTGTTCTGAAGTTGGAGCAGAGGCAAGTTGACGGCACAGAATGAAGGGGACAGGACGTGTCGTTTCCCAGCTGGGCAGAGCCTGATGTTGACACTGGTCAGAAGCAAAGAAAGTATTCATCTCCCAAGTGTACACTTCCATCGTCAGAAAGACAAAAACAGTCATGAGAGAAATGACTGCTGACATCAGGAACACACAAGGAAATTCTTACTGAAACATAGGTGTAATTAACATTTTTCCACCTTCTAGGCTTTATCCAGTAATCCCAGGTAACGCTCGTGTCATTCCAGATAAAGATATCCAAATTGGAGAATATATCATTCCTCAAAAGGTAAGCAGCGTAGAGGCTGGTAAGATTGTTTAAATCCAGAGGGCGTGGGAGTTCCCGTTTGTCAAGGCCCTAAACTCTGTAATTCCCACCCTAAACCTCTCTCCTGATTGGATTTATTGGTGACCACCCCCTGGTTTTGGATTCTCCCAAAAATTGGAAATATCTCCACGCCTACCCTTTCATAATCTTAACTTGTACCATATCAAATCTCTTTACAAGATCTCTAGTATGTATGTGAAATAATATACAGTCGATCCTCACTTAACGTTGCAGTTGTGTTCCTGAAAAGTGCAACTTTGTGTGAAACAACTTTAAGTGAATCCTGTTTTCCCATTACAAACAATGTTAAAGCTGTAGTTAGGTTCTGTAGGATATTTCTTGTCAGACAAAAAAACATGAAAACATTATACCCTGTTCATTCCTAAATTCCTACATTTGTAAATGGAATAACTTTTAAAATGAATTTAAAAATATAAAAGAAACGTGCTAACTCCTTTCTAATTGCCTCCCGTTCACAGGGCTCTCCCACCCTGACCCTTCCCCGGGCTGATCCTCCAGCTCACCAAATCCCTCCAGCTTACCAACTCACTCTCCCGAACACTCGCTGTGAGCGAGGGCTCAGAAGAGAACATAGAACATACAGTGCAGAAATGAAATTAAATGAAAATCGCTTATTGTCACAAGTTGGCTTCAAATGAAGTTATTGTGAAAAGCCCCTAGTCGCCACATTCCGGCGCCTGTCCGGAGAGGCTGGTACGGGAATTGAACAGGAGGCCATTCGGCCCATTGAGTCTGCACCGACCCACTTAAGCCCTCACTTCCATCCTATCCCGGTAACCCAATAACCCCTCCTAACCTCTTTGGACACTAAGGGACAATTTAACATGGCCAATCCACCTAACCTGCACATCTTTGGACACTAAGGGACAATTTATCATGGCCAATCCACCTAACCTGCACATCTTTGGACACTAAGGGACAATTTATCATGGCCAATCCACCTAACCTGCACATCTTTGGACTGTGGGATGAAACCGGAGCAGCCGGAGGAAACCCACGCAGACACGGGGAGAACGTGCAGACTCCACACAGACAGTGACCCAGCGGGGAATCAAACCTGGGACCCGGGCGCTATGAAGCCACAGTGCGAGCCACGTGTGCTGCCCTACTGGGGTGGCAAGAGGAAAGAAGCAAACATGTGCTCAGGAGGGTCAGGGAGGGTGTGACCAAATGGGAGAGTTGGCAAGCAGGAGAGAGTTGGAACGCGGAAGAGTCTGGAGTGAGCAAGGCCACTCCCAAATGGCACCAATTGGGTCACGCGATGCTACGTCATTCCAGGCGTGAAATAACACTGAAGCAAAAGTCTCAATGCTAAGCGGGAATACCGTCACCATTATATTTGCAACGTGAATGTGGACGGACGCTTAATGAGGGAATTTAAAATGGGGATTCTGTGCATAAAATAGCAAATGAAATAAGATGACACAAGTGATTCTCACATTGAGCAGCAAAATCAGTCATACCCTGGGCAGCAAGGTGGCGCAGTGGTTAGCACTGCTGCCTCATGGCGCCGAGGTCCCAGGTTCGATCCTGGCTCTGGGTCACTGTTCGTGTGGAGTTTGCACATTCTCCCCGTGTTTGCGTGGGTTTTGCCCCCACAAAAATGTGCAGCGTAGGTGGATTGGCCACGCTAAATTGCCCCTTAATTGGAAAAAATGAATTGGGTACGCAAAATTTTTTTTTTAATGAAAAAAAAAAAAATCAGTCATAACCAACACCTTGACACAGCAGATCAGTAAAAAAAAACTTCAGAAGAATCCGGCAAATAGAGATTTGTTCTTCACTAATCTTGGAAGTTGTGACCTATGTATACTTTGTGGAAGGACAGCACGGTAGCACAGTGGTTAGCACTGCTGCCTCACTGCACCAGAGGCCCGGGTTCAGTTCCAGCCTTGGGTAGCCATCTGTGTGGAGTTTGCATGTTCTTCCTGTGTCTGTGTGGGTTTCCTCCGGGTGCTCCAGTTTCCTCCCATAGTCCAGGGATGTGCAGGTTAGGTGGGGCTATGGGGATAGGGTGGGGGAGTGGCCTAGGTAGAGTGCTCTTTCAGAGGGTCGGTGCAAATTTGAAGGGCTGAATGGCCTCCTTCAGCTCTGTAGGGGTTCTGTGACTTCTACTTGAGTTAGAGTGCACGGGAATACTCCTGCACCCTCCTGATAGCCATGTGCTCTGATAGCTTATCATTGTTCGAATGGTGCTCTGATGATTCTGAATGGTCTTCACTCTTCTATGCAGACCCTGATTACTCTGTGTCATTATGCAACATCACGAGATCAGGAAATCTTTCCCAATCCTGACTGCTTCCAGCCCAAGCGATGGCTTCATAAGGATCAGAGGTTTCATCCCTACGCATCCATCCCATTTGGATTTGGGAAGCGAAGCTGCATTGGAAGAAGAATTGCAGAGTTGGAGATATACCTGGCACTGGCTCGAGTAAGTTGGGGAATTTAGGATTTGCTGGGCAGAATAGAAAATGGGTTTATTGTTTCATGGCTATACTTAATAGATGGGAATGGAATAGTTGTAGCTGACGTGCAAGATCTGTATTGGTTGTTTTTTCACCATTTGGGTTCAATGGTGGTTTTACCAATAATTAGGAATGCGATGAGGCCATTCAACCCTCGAGCCTGCTGCACCATTCTGTCACATCATGGCTGATTTGGCCCAACTCAACATGATTTTCCCACCTTTGCTCCATATCCAACAAATCGACCAATCTAAGCTTGACAACACCAATTATCTGTCAACACGCACATTTGTTTTGTGGGAGAGAATTCCTGATTTTCATGACCCTTTTTGTGAAGAGGTGCGTCCCGATTTCCGCTCGACAGCCTGGCTTGAATTTGAAGATTATGCCACCTTGCTTTGGACTCCGCCCACCAGAGAAATTATTTCTTCCTATCCACCCGATCGACCTTTAATATTTGACATACTTGAGCAGATCACCCAAAAGCTCAAAGAAAACACCCGATCCTCACAATTTAACTCTCGTAAGTCTTGATATAATTCTGATGAGTGTAATGTCCTCTGGTGGAGAGTCTGTATACAGTCAATGTGAAATCTTTCTCCAGTGAAGAAACTGTGGTGGTGTAATTTACTTGTCTTTTTTTTTCAGATTCTGATCCACTTTGAGGTGAGACCAGAGTTCAAGGGCAGCATTGTGAAACCAATGACTCGAACTCTGCTGATGCCACAGCAGGAGATCAATCTCCAGTTTATTGACAGATGAATGTGTCCACTGTGAACATTTTTCACATTCACATTATGCGAAAAGGATGCAAGGCCTTTGATTTCAAACCTCTGAAGTCTCACAGGGCTGTTTAGTAGTTAAAATTCAGAAATTAAACTTGTCAAATCAGGCTATCACTTTTATCCAGAACTTTTGATGGACAATCTTGAGTGGACCTGCGACAGACCAGGGTCCTTGAAGTACTGCAGAAGACATTGCTACTTGTCTCAATGTTGAATCCATGAATATGACTTTTGCAGCCCAACAGCTCGGCCTTTTTGAGGACCACAGGTCCTGTGTGCTTGAGGTAATTGGAGAAAAGAACGAGTGTCGTATTTACATAAGCACCATACCATGTCTGAGAAAAATATCAATGTTTCACAATCAACTACCTCAAATTACAGTGACCATTTTGTCTGGAAACCCGGAAGTTATTCTGCTTCATGAAAGATCCCACAAACAGTAAAGTTACAGGAATAGTATTTATTACCTGGAATATGCAGGCAGGTGGAAAAAAAATTGTAATTTACCCTGGGCTAGAGGAGCTTCACCTCCCCGAAAAAGTCGGCATGGAGTTGACATCAGCCCACCCTGCAGCCACGCTGTGGGTGGGCTTAAAATGGCCATGTAGGACTTCCATCCTTCATTGGGGAAGAGGTCCCACTCTCTGGAGCTTCTGGCAGCTCCATCAGTCTGGCGCCAAGTAGCTACTGCTGGAACTGCAAGAAGGCGACAGAAAAGGCCCATGGGGGCAGCACAGTGGCGCAGTGGTTAGTGCTGCTGCCTCACGGCGCCGACGTCCCAGGTTCGATCCAGGCTCTGGGTCACTGTCCGTGTGGAGTTTGCACATTCTTCCCGTGTTTGCGTGGGGCTCACCCCCACAACCTAAAGAGTGCAGGGTAGGTGGATTGGATATGCTAAATTGCCCCTTAATTGGAAAAAATTAATTGGATACTCTAAATTTAAAAAAAAAAGCAAAGGCCCATGGCTCCCCAAAGCTGGTAAGCCTGGGATCTTGGGAAGTTGATTGGTTGGATTTAAGGCTGGGGTAGGGGTTTGATCTTAAGCGGGCTGACCACCCTAGGCCCCCAATGCACAAAGGGACACCTGCAGAAGATTGAAACCCCTTTCCATCCCACACTTAAAGGCTCCATGTCGGACTGGCCACTCCTACCCAGGTGCCCACGCCAGATATTTTATGATGTGGGCAGGGTATCATCATGACAATTGGCTTTGACAATGAGCCGAATTGAAGCTTGAATACCCATTTGAATATGGTATGAAGGCTGCTGGTTTTGACATGCCGTGTATTAGGAATGTGGTGGGGTGGGCAGCCACCCTATTTTACATGCCCCTTTGCCAGAAAGATGCCCACTGGGGGAGATAGAGCTATGCAGCCCGTTGAGTCTAATTTTATTATTGGGTTGCAGTGCTGAGGGCATAGATGCATTGGCAAAGTCAAGAGTTTTTTTTTTTTTTATTTTATTCTCCTTTTTCATATTTTCTCCCACATTTACATCCATCAACAATAAACAATAATCAGCAAGATATGTCAGTCCCCATAATAACAACAACGATCCCATCTACCCACCAACCCCCAAACCTCAACCCGCATGTTTACATAAACAAATGACAAAAAGGAATCAGGGATTACCCGTAGTCACCCTTAATCTTACACAGCTCCCGCGCCCCCCCCCCCCCACCCCAACCCCAGGTCTCCAGCTCCTCCCGTCCACTGCCTCTTGTAAAACTCCTCCTCCCAACCTCGGTTCCTTCCCCCCAACTTTCCACCCCGGCTAGACCACTCGGACCCTGCCAGGCTCCGATGGCCGTAGCCCCTCCCCCCCACCTCACTCCCGTTCACTGGCCGGCTTAAACCGGCCAGCGTGGAGGCCCCCGCCCGGGTCCCTTTCCCACTTGCCCGGCCCTAGGAAAGCCCAAAGATCCCCTTTTAGCACACAAACCCCGCATATCCACCTACACCCCAAAGAGTCCTCATTTCGAGTGAAAGTCCCGTCCCTTCCCTTGTCCAAATATATACAACATTGGCTCCTTTAGTCTCTACACCCGCGCGCAGTGATACAAAAAAGAAGAAAATACAGTCATGAGGTTACATTGGCACATGGCCATTCCTCAATTTGTCAGTTCTGCCACAGTCCTTCTGCTTTCGCAAACTCCTCCGCTGCTTCCGCCGTTCCAAAATAAAAGTCCCTGAGCTTGTAAGTCACCCTCAGCTTCGCTGGATATACAATGCCGCACCGCACCTTGCTAATGTACAGTACCCTCTTCACCCGGTTGAAGGCAGCCCGCCTCCTTGCCAGCTCCACCGTAAAGTCCTGGTATACACTGATACCAGCTCCAGCCCACTGCACCACCCGCTTCTGCTTGGCCCAGCTCAGGACCTTCTCCTTCACCCTGTACCTACGGAAGCACAGAGTCACTGCCCTTGGCGGCTCACTCGCCTTTGGTACAGGCCTCCACGACCGATGAGCCCGATCCAGTTCATATCGGGAGGGATCCTCCCCCTCCCCCAATAGTTTTGCCAACATCGTGGCAAAATACTCAGTCGGCTTCGGTCCTTCAACTCCTTCGGGCAGCCCCACAATCCTCAAATTCTGTCGCCTGGATCTGTTTTCCAGGTCTTCCATTTTTCCTCGCAGATCCTTGTTAATCTCCATCACCTTCCGCATCTCCTTCCCCATCGAGGTAAGTTGATCACCGTGCTGCAATAACGTCTCCTCCACTTCCTTCAGCGCCTCCCCTTGCTCTCGCACCTCCGCCACTGCGCTCGCCACCTCCGTCCTCACCGGGGAAACCGCCTCCTCCACCAACACACTCAAAACCTCCCTCATCTCCTTCCTCACCGTCTCCATGCATTTCGCAATCTGCGCCAACTGCTTTTCTAATTCCGCAGCCATCACCTTGGTTATTTCTTCAGCCGTAAGCAGTGCAGCCTTCCCTGGTGCTCCAGCCTCCATTTTTCCTGGTGACCCCGCGGTGACCTTTCCACTCCCCGACGGACCTTCAGCTGTTTTTTTTTCCGGCCGTTTTCTTGCTCACCCTCGACATTTTTCTTTGTTCTTTTTTTCCTCCTGTGTCTTCACTGTGCCTCCTCCGTGCCTTCTCCCTGCTTCTGCCGCCTCCGTGGACCCTGGGACCGGGCTTAAAGCCCCGAAAATGCCGTTGCCGAACGGGAGCTCTCCATTGTGCGGCCGCCTCCCGCCCGCCGTCACCGGAAGTCCCCAAGTCAAGAGTTTTTAATAAGTCTCTCTGACTCAGTGGTATGGTCCTCCCCTTCAGAGTGGTTCTATATTATAAATTTGATGCAGATTAGTTAATTGAGATAATTAATGATTTTTTAAAAATCCCCATCCCCCCAAAAGCTTCCCTCCAGTCCCAATTATCCTAGTAAATAGAAGAACTTCAATCCAGGGACTTAGCAATCAGTGGCTGAAGTGGTGACCTTGAGAGGGCAGTACCTTTGCCAGAAACCTATTTGAAAACAGGAAGGTGAATAACATGTCTGGATCAGTTGGGTACAAATAATTTTTATTTAAGTTCCAGAGTGATTTGTTACAGAACTTCAACCAATGGCTGAAACGTATCCCAACAGACAACCCCTTTCCCTGACCAAAATTGTCATCAGTGTCCATTTAATGTTAGTTTTAGTGTCCTGATCACTGCCCAATTTGAGCATTGTTTTTTTACTTTAGTTTAAAAACAATTTTAAATAAATTTAAAGCACCCAATTATTTTTTTCCAATTAAGGGGCAATTTAGCGTGTTCAATCCACCTACCCTGCACATCTTTGGGTTGTGGGGGTGAGACCCACGCAAACACGGGGAGAATGTGCAAACTCCACACGGACAGTGACCCAGAGCCGGGATCGAACCTGGGACCACGGAGCCGTGAGGCAGCAGGGCTAACCCACTGCGCCACCGTGCGGCCCATCTTTTTTTAATTTAAAACTTTAATTTATTTTTTGAAGAAAAATTTGGGGATTTCTCCTCACTTTGTTGCTAAGACACCATTCCATCGGTGTGTGTTGTATGTTTGATTGGCTGTGTGTAATGGTGTACATTATTTTGAAATGATGCTTTTTTGGTACATGCGTAATTTAATTATCAATCTGAATAAAAATGCTTTAGAATTATAATTTTTGTCTGTTTGCAATGAGATTATCCAGTTACAAACCAATATGTATTCACTTCCATTATCTATTGCAACCCTGATTGGGAAACAGGTTAACTGCAATCTCGACAAAGTCACCCCCTGCCAACAATATCTAAATTCCGAAACATGCGACATCCTCACTACTTTTTTCCAGGGGCCAAGATGCTACATTCTGCTCCACGCATGTTTTTCAAAATTTCTCTGTGTGGGAGGCCCTCTGTAAATACTGACACGTTCCTGGCAACTTTCTGTAAATACTGAAGCATTACCAGGGACGCCCTGTAAATACTGACACACTCCTGCAGGGAGCTCCTGTAAGTACTGACACACTCCTGGCAACCCTCTCTAAATACTGGAGCATTACCAGGGACCCCCTGTAAATACCGACACACTCCCCAGGGACCCCCTGTAAATACTGACACACACCCTGGGACCCCTGTAAATACCGACACACTCCCCAGGGACCCCCTGTAAATATTGACACACTCCCCGGGGACCCCCTGTAAATACTGACACACACCCCGGGGACCCCCTGTAAATACTGACACACACCCTGGGACCCCTGTAAATACCGACACACTCCCACAGGGGCCTCCCAGTAAATACTGACACACACCCTGGGACCCCTGTAAATACCGACACACTCCCCCAGGGACCCCCTGTAAATATTGACACACTCCCCGGGGACCCCCTGTAAATACCGACACACTCCCCCGGGGGCTTCCCAGTAAATACTGACACACACCCTGGGACCCCTGTAAATACCGACACACTCCCCCAGGGACTCCCTGTAAATACTGACACACTCCCTGGGACCCCTGTAAATACCGACACACTCCCCCAGGGGCCTCCCAGTAAATACTGACACACACCCTGGGACCCCTGTAAATACTGACACACTCCCCCAGGGGACCCCCTGTAAATATTGACACACTCCCCGGGGACCCCCTGTAAATAATGACACACTCCCCGGGGACCACCCTGTAAATACCGACACACTCCCCCAGAGACCCCCTGTAAATATTGACACACTCCCCCAGGGACTCCCTGTAAATACCGACACACTCCCCGGGGACCCCCTGTAAATACCGACACACTCCCCGGGGACCCCCTGTAAATACCGACACACTCCCCCAGGGACCCCCCAGTAAATGCTGACACCAACCCCCCCCCCCTCCCCCCCGGGGACCCCCTGTAAATACCGACACACTCCCCCAGGAATAAACTGTAGTTGTTAAAACCTACCTCTGACCAGGTTTTTTGGTTGTCATCTTGGTACTGTGTTAATTTTTTGTTCTAAAATGCTCCTGTGAAGCGCCTTGGGATGTTTTACTGCTTTAAAGGTGCCATATAAATGCAAGGTGTTGTTGCCATTTAGGTTCTGTTCTTTGCTTAATGCTTCTGGAATGAATCTACGCATTAATGGATTTTATGACTGTGATGTTAGTGTGTGTTTGAGATGAGAGTGTCCAGCCCAGGGAGATGCCTCTTCCTCTAATCGAATAAATTAGGCATCTTGTTCCACTTAATGTTCAGGATTCTCGCATTATGCAAAGTGGCAAATTATGCAAATATTGACCTCCCTTGCCCAATAACTTTAATAGAAATGAATAACTGAGGTTAAAATCGGGAAATAGCTGAATTCCTTGATGCTTTCATGTGATACTTTGCTCAGTTTGAGTTTTCTTAATAGTTTGTTGGCGGGGTGTGGGTGTTGTTGGCGGGATGTGGGTGTTGTTGGCTGGGCCAACATTTATTGTCCATCCCTATTTACCCTTGAACTAAGTGGCTTGCTCATTTCAAAGAGAAGAGTCTGCCATGTTGCTGTGGGTCTTGGCCACATGTGTTCCAAGGAAGGACGACAGACCTCCAGATGGTTTTCTAACAATCTGGTCATTTGTTACTGAGACTAACTTTTTTATTCCAGTTTATGTAATTTAATTTAAATTTTAAATGGTGGGATTTGAACCCTTTGTCATCCAGGTGTCACCCAGGCCTCTGGATTACTAGTCCAGGAACACAGCCACAATGCTGCGGTCCCTATGTTTTAACAGAAGACTAATCACTTCAAAATAAAAGACATTGTAACAAGATAGAAAACAGTAAAAATCACGGCTCATCTTCAGAAGTGACAGGCAGAAATACCGAGGTGAGCTGTTAAATATTAATAATGGCAGCCTTCCTGAGGTCGGCTTCACAAAACTTGATTCTTTTAGATTTTTTCTGTACTAAATACATGAAACCTTCTATATGTTTATTACGCACGGCAGGCAAATTTACGCTGTCTGTGTTGCAAATTTCTGTCCATCCTTGACCTGTATTTCTGTCCATCCTTGACCTGTATTTCTGTCCATCCCTGGCCTGTATTTCTGTCCATCCCTGGCCTGTATTAGCTGATCCTTGCTGAGGTGATAGTCAGGGATTCAATCAGCTTCAAGGGTGGGGGGGGGGGGGGGGGATGTGAGGTTAGGAGAGGATCTACCCTGCTCTCTAGTGATGAATGCCTGCCAATAGTCACTTTGACATAGTACACAGAGCAACCTGTGCCTGTCAAATCAAAGTAATTACATTTACATAGCGCCTTTCACCTCCGGCTATCCCAAAATGCTTCACAGCTAATGCATTTATTTTTTTGAAGTTCAGACGACAATGTGATAATGTGGAAGATACAGCAGCCAATTTATATTCCACACAAAGAGCCCACAAACAGCAACAAGATGAGGACCGGGTAGCCTGTTTTTTAGTTATGATGGTTGAGGGATAGATATTGAAGATTACAATGATGAGAACATCCTTGCTCTTCTTTAAAATACTGGCCGTTCGATCTTTTGCATCCACCTGAGAGGGGAGATGGGTTTAATATTTCATCAAAAAAATGCACCTCCAACAGTGTGGCGCTCCCTCAGTAATGCCCCTACAACAGTGTGGCACTCCCTCAGTAATGCCCCTACAACAGTGTGACACTCCCTCATTAATGCCCCTACAACAGTGTGGCACTCCCTCAGTAATGCCCCTACAACAGTGTGGCACTCCCTCAGTAATTGCCCCGATAAGGGGACTGAATGGGCTGGTTAAGTGGGCCCGCGTGTTCGCGCACCTGAAGGGGCTCAAGGCGGATGTGGTTATGCTCCAGGAGACACACCTGAAGGTGGCAGACCAGGTAAGACTGAGGAAAGGGTGGGTAGGTCAGGTGTTTCACTCGGGGCTAGATGCCAAAAATCGAGGGGTGGCGATCTTGGTGGGAAAGAAGGTGTAATTCGAGACGTCGAGCATTGTGGCAGATAATGGCGGTAGGTACGTTGCAGGGAGAGAGGGTGGTACTGGTCAATGTGTATGCTCCGAACTGGGACGATGCGGGTTTTATGCGACGTATGTTGGGTCGGATCCCAGACTTGGAAGTGGAGGGCCTGATAATGGGGGGAGACTTTAACACGGTGTTGGATCCGGCACTGGATCGCTCCAGGTCTAGGACGGGTAGGAAGCCGGCGGCGGCTAGAGTGTCGAGGGGATTTATGGACCAAATGGGAGGGGTGGACCGTTGGAGATTTGCAAGGCCGGGGGCTAGGGAATTTTCATTCTTCTCACGTGTCCATAAGGCTTATTCTCGAATCGACTTTTTCATTTTGAGTAGGGCGCTGATAGCGAGTGTAGAGGATACCGAGTATTCGGCAATAGCCATTTCGGACCACGCCCCGCATTGGGTGGACTTGGAGATGGGGGAGGAGAGGGACCAGCGCCCGCTGTGGCGCTTGGAGGTGGGGCTGTTGGCGGACGAGGAGGTGAGCGAGCGGGTCCGAGGAGGTATAGAGAGGTACTTGGAGACCAACGACAACGGGGAGGTCCGAGTGGGGATGGTATGGGAGGCACTGAAGGCGGTGGTGAGGGGAGAGCTGATCTCCATCAGGGCCCACAAGGAGCGGGGGGAGAGGGAGAGGCTGGTGGGGGAGATGGTGAGGGTAGACAGGAGGTATGCGGAAGAACCTGAGGAAGGATTGTTGAGGAAGAGGCGCAGCCTCCAGGCCGAATTCGACCTGGTGACCACCAGGAAGGTGGAGGTGCAGTGGAGGAAGGCCCAGGGGGCGGTCTACGAGTATGGGGAAAAGGCGAGCCGGATGCTGGCGCATCAGCTTCGGAAGCGGGACGCAGCTAGGGAAATCGGGGGAGTTAAGGACAGGGGAGGGAGCGTGGTGCGGAGTGGGGTTGGCATCAATGGGGTCTTCAGGGACTTCTACGAGGAATTGTACCGATCCGAGCCCCCACGGGAGGAAAGAGGGATGGGCCGTTTCCTGGACCAATTGAGGTTTCCAAAGGTGGAAGAGGGACTGGTGGCGGGACTGGGGGCCCCGATTGGACTGGAGGAGCTGATCAAAGGGATAGGAAGCATGCAGGCGGGGAAGGCACCGGGGCCGCACGGTTTCCCGGTCGAGTTCTATCAAAAATATATGGACCTGCTGGGCCCGCTGTTAGTTAGGACCTTCAATGAGGCAAGGGAGGGGGGGGCTTTACCCGCGACGGTGTCCCGGGCACTGATCTCCTTGATCCTGAAGCGGGACAAGGATCCCCTGCAATGTGGGTCTTACAGACCGATTTCCTTGCTAAATGTAGATGCCAAGGTGCTGGCGAAGGTCTTAGCCACGAGGATTGTGTGCCGCAGATCATCCATGAAGACCAGACGGGGTTTGTGAAGGGGAGACAGTTGAACACGAATGTGCGGAGGCTTTTGAACGTTATCATGATGCCGGCAAGGGAGGGGGAGGCGGAGATAGTGGTGGCGATGGACTCTGAGAAAGCCTTCGATAGGGTAGAGTGGGGGTACCTGTGGGAGGTGCTGAAGAGGTTCGGGTTTGGGGAGGGGTTTGTCAGGTGGGTTAGGCTGTTGTATGAGGTCCCGATGGCAAGTGTGGCCAAAAATAGGAGGAGGTCCGAGTACTTTCGGTTGCACCGAGGGACGAGACAGGGGTGTCCCCTGTCCCCCCTGCTCTTCGCACTGGCGATTGAACCCCTGGCTATGGCACTGAGAGAGTCGAGGAACTGGAGGAGGTTGGTGCGGGGTGGGGAGGAGCATAGGGTGTTGCTTTATGCGGACGACCTGCTGCTGTATGTGGCGGACCCGGTGGGAGGAATGCCAGAGGTAATGAGGATCCTTAGGGAATTCGGGGACTTTTCGGGGTACAAGCTCAATATGGGGAAGAGCGAGCTGTTCGTGGTTCAGCTAGGGGACCAGGAGAGGGGGATTGGCGAGCTCCCACTAAAAAGGGCGGAGAGGAGCTTCAGATATTTGGGGGTCCAGGTGGCCAGGAGCTGGGGGGCCCTGCATAGGCTTAACTTTACAAGGCTGGTGGAGCAAATGGAGGAGGAGTTCAAGAGGTGGGATGCGTTGCCGCTGTCCCTGGCGGGTAGGGTGCAGTCAATCAAAATGACGGTGCTCCCAAGGTTTTTGTTCCTGTTCCAGTGCCTCCCCGTGTTTATCCCAAAGGCTTTTTTCAGGCGGGTTAACAGGAGTATAATGGGGTTTGTGTGGGCGGGAGGGACTCCGAGGGTGAGAAGGATGTTCCTGGAGCGGAGTAGAGATAGGGGGGGCGGCTGGCGCTGCCCAACCTCTGGGGGTATTACTGGGCCGCCAATGCGATGATGGTACGCAAGTGGGTGATGGAGGGGGAGGGGGCTGCATGGAAGAGGCTGGAGACGGCGTCCTGTGTGGGTACGAGTCTGGGGGCGCTGGCAACGGCTGCCTCTCCCTCCAAGGAGGTATACCACGAGCCCAGTGGTGGTGGCGGCCCTCAAAAATATGGGGGCAGTGGAGGCGGCATGGGGGGGAGTTCGGGCCTCGGCGTGGACCCCATTACGGGGGAACCACCGGTTCGCCCCAGGCAGAACAGGTGGAGGGTTTTCGGGGTGGCACAGGTAAGGGATACGAAAGTTGGGGGACCTGTTTGTGGGCGGGACGTTCTCGAGCTTGGGTGAGCTGGAGGAGAAGTACGGGCTCCCCCCGGGGAACACCTTCAGGTACTTACAGGTAAGGGTGTTTGCCAGACGGCAGGTGGTGGAATTCCCGCGGCTACTGCCACACACAGTACAGGACAGGGTGCTCTCAGGGGGGGTAGGTGGGAGTGGGGAAGATCTCGGAAACTTACCAGGTGATGCAGGAGTAGGAGGCCTCGGTGGTGGAATTGAAAGGTAAGTGGGAGGAGGAGTTGGGAGAGGAGATCGAAGAGGGGACGTGGGCAGATGCCCTAGGGAGGGTGAATTCTTCCTCTTCGTGCGCGAGGCACAGCCTCATACAGTTTAAGGTGCTGCACAGGGCACACATGACCGGGACAAGGATGAGCCGGTTCTTTGGGGGTGAGGACAGGTGTGTTAGGTGCTCAGGGAGCCCAGCAAATCACACCCATATGTTCTGGGCATGCCCACGCTGGAGGAATTTTGGAAGGGCGTAGCAAGGACGGTGTCGAGGGTGGTAGGATCCAGGGTCAAACCGGGCTGGGGGCTCGCAATATTTGGGGTGGCAGAGGAGCCGGGAGTGCAGGAGGCGAAAGAGGCCGGAATTCTGGCCTTTGCGTCCCTGGTAGCCCGGCCAAGGATTCTCCTTCAGTGGAAAGAGGCGAGGCCCCCAAGCGTGGAATCCTGGATCAGCGATATGGCAGGGTTCATTAAATTGGAGAGGGTGAAATTCGCCTTGAGAGGGTCGGTACAAGGGTTCTTTAGGCGGTGGCAACCGTTCTTAGACTTCCTGGCAGAACGATAGACATTGGTCAATGGCAGCAGCAGATTGGGGGGTGGGGGGGGGGTTTACTTTATTTTTGTTTATGTTATTTACACTGGAGGGTCTGAGGGGGTGTATACACCTGTTGTCTTAAGTCGGGGTGTTAATGTTAATTTATTATTTAGGTACAGGGGGGGGGAGAGGTTTGGGGGGTTGCTTTTTTAGATTGTGTTTTGTACTTAACCCTGTTGGGTTCTTTTTTCTTTCTCATTTTGTTATTGATATTTTATGAAAACCTTTAATTAAAATTATTTTTTAAAAAAGTAATGCCCCTCCAACAGTGTGGCACTCCCTCAGTAATGCCCCTCCCTCAGTACTGACCCTCTGACAGTGCAGCACTCCCTCAGTACTGACCCTCTGACAGTGCAACCCTCCCTTGGTATTGCCCCTCTGTAGTGCGACACGCCCTCAGTACTGATCCTCTGACAGTGCAGCACTCCCTCAGTACTGACCATCTGACAGTGCGACACGCCCTCAGTACTGATCCTCTGACAGTGCAGCACTCCCTCAGTACTGACCCTCTGACAGTGCAGCGCTCCCTCAGTACTGACCCTCTGACAGTGCAGCACTCCCTCAGTACTGACCCTCTGACAGTGCAGCACTCCCTCAGTACTGACCCTCTGACAGTGCGGCACTCCCTCAGTACTGACTCTCTGACAGTGCAGCACTCCCTCAGTACTGACCCTCTGACAGTGCAACCCTCCCTTGGTATTGCCCCTCTGTAGTGCGACACGCCCTCAGTACTGACCGTCTAACAGTACAGAATTCCCTCAGTACTGGCCCTCAGACAGCACAGTGCTCCTTTAGCACTGACTCTGACAGTGCAGCACTCCCTCAGTACTGACCCTCTGACAGTGCGGCGCTCCCTCAGTACTGACCCTCTGACAGTGCAGCACTCCCTCACTACTGACCCTCTGACAGTGCAACCCTCCCTTGGTATTGCCCCTCTGTAGTGCGACACGCCCTCAGTACTGACCCTCTGACAGTGCGGCACTCCCTCAGTACTGACCCTCTGACAGTGCAGCACTCCCTCAGTACTGACCCTCTGACAGTGCGGCGCTCCCTCAGTACTGACCCTCTGACAGTGCGGCACTCCCTCACTACTGACCCTCTGACAGTGCAGCACTCCCTCACTACTGACCCTCTGACAGTGCAGCGCTCCCTCAGTACTGACCCTCTGACAGTGCAGCACTCCCTCAGTACTGACCCCCTGACAGTGCAGCACTCCCTCAGTACTGACCCCCTGACAGTGCAGCACTCCCTCAGTACTGACCCTCTGACAGTGCGGCACTCCCTCAGTCCCGACCCTCTGACAGTGCGGCACTCCCTCATACTGACCCTCTGACAGTGCAGCACTCCCTCAGTACTGACCCTCTGACAGTGCAGCACTCCCTCAGTACTCACCCTCTGACAGTGCGGCACTCCCTCACTACTGACCCTCTGACAGTGCAGCACTCCCTCACTACTGACCCTCTGACAGTGCAGCGCTCCCTCAGTACTGACCCTCTGACAGTGCAGCACTCCCTCAGTACTGACCCTCTGACAGTGCAGCACTCCCTCAGTACTGACCCTCTGACAGTGCGGCACTCCCTCACTACTGACCCTCTAACAGTGCAGCACTCCCTCAGTACTGAACCTCTGACAGTGCGGCACTCCCTCAGTACCGACCCTCTGACAGTGCGGCACTCCCTCATACTGACCCTCTGACATTGCAGCACTCCCTCAGTACTGACCCTCTGACAGTGCAGCACTCCCTCAGTACTGACCCTCTAACAGTACAGAATTCCCTCAGTACTGACCCTCTGACAGCACAGTGCTCCTTTAGTACTGACTCTGACAGTGCAGCGCACCCTTAGTCCTTCACATAGCACAGCTCTCCCTCAGCACTGTCCTCTACCCTCCAACTTGACAGTGCTGAGGGCACTCCCTCAGTAATGCCCTCCAACAGTCCAGCACCTCCTCGACACTGCCCCTCCTGACACAGCAGTGCTCTTTACCTACTGACCTTCCATCCAGTCAGGTGCTCCTTTACTACTGATCTTCCGATAGTATGCACTCCTTCGCTATTGCACTAGAGTGTCAGCTTGGATTGCATGCTCAGGCCTCTGAAGTGGGACTTAAATCTGCAACCTTCTGACTCATTGTGATGGAGGTTGGGGGGAATGAACTATCAGCTGAGCCAGAGCAAGTGATCACTGTCTTCGGTGTAGAAAGGAAGAAGATTAGTGGATGGAGGAGGAGGAGTGAAAAGAAAGAAATAGAATTTGAGCAGTAATGAGTGCTGACTAATGGGTATGCCGTTGACAGTGGCAGAGCAACCAATCGTTGCGTGGCTTTCCTGACACAGTTCTTTTTAAAATTTAGAGTACTCAATTCATTTTTCCAATTAAGGGGCAATTTAGCGTGGCCAATCCACCTACGCTGCACATCTTTAGGTTGTGGGGGTGAAACCCACTCAGACACGGGGAGAATGTGCAAACTCCACACGGACAGTGACCCAGAGCCGGGATTGAACCCGGGACCTCGGTGCCATAGGGAGCAGTGCTAACCACTGTGCCGCCGTGCTGGCCCTGAGACAGAGTTACTGTGGTAAACTAGACTGCCGTCCGCAGACGCGACTACCTCCAACTCCTTAACTACACTCTTTATTGCTTACAGGACTTTTGTGGGGCTACTGAACTAGAATATTGGGTCAGGGCCAGAACTGGACGGGACAAAGAGCAATGTGGGTTCCTCCATTCATTAGGCTCGTGTTCACTTGTAAGTATAGTGTAATATTTACAGAAACGATTCATCACTGCAGGAATGTACTGTGCAGAAACTGCTAGGTAAAATGTCTGTGCCAGTTCCTTCTGTTTGTTTTCCCATTGACTCATGGACGGAGTTTGTTTTCCCCATTTTCGTCCAGGAGTGAACAAAAACAGCTAAGCCACAGAGCCTGGATCCAGGGTGAGGCCAATGTGTGCCAGCTAGCTTTTCCTTCATTCAACCTGGGGATGTGAACATCGCTGACTCGACCCGCATTCATTGCCCATCCCTAATTGCCCCTTCAGAAGGTGGTGGTGAGCTGCCTTCTTGAACCGCTGCAGTCCCTGTGGTGTAGGTACACCCACAGTGCTGTTAGGGAGGACGTTCCAGGATTTTGACCCAACGACAGTGAAGGAACGGCGATATAGTTTTTATTTTTCAAATTTAGAATACCCAATTCATTTTTTCCAATTAAGGGGCAATTTAGCGTGGCCAATCCACCTACCCTGCACATCTTTGGGTTGTGGGGGCGAGACCCACGCAGACACGGGGAGAATGTGCAAACTCCACACGGACAGTGACCCAGAGCTGGGATCGAACCTGGGACCTCGGCGCCGTGAGGCAGCAGTGCTAGCCACTGCGCCACCGTGCTGCCCTGTTTCTAGCTTTTTCGTTCCATATTTATTAAGTAATTGAATTAAAATTTCCCCCGGCTGCCACAGTGGAGACCAGCACATTAGTCCAGAAGTCTGGGTTACTAGGTCCAGTAACATTACCACTGTGCCACTCTCCCCATGCACTGATATGTACCTGCGTCAAAGGTTTCCACTCAATCAAACAAATCTCTTCTTTCCCTCACTCTCATGTTACCATTGATCAGAAACTGAACTGGACCAGCCATATTAATACTGTGCCTACCACGGCAGGCCAAAGGCTAGGAGTCCTTGGCGGGTAACTCACCTCCTGACTCCCCAAAGCCTGTCCACCATCTACAAGGTACAAGTCAGGAGTGTGATGGAATACTCTCCACTTGCCTGGATGAGTGCAGCTCCAACAACACTCAAGAAGCTCAACACCATCCAGGACAAAGCAGCCCCGCTTGATTGGTACCCCTTCCACAAACATTCACTCCCTCCACCACCGACGCACAGTGGCAGCCGTGTGTACTACAAGAAGCACTGCAGGAATTCACCAAGGTTCCTTAAACAGCACCTTCCACACCCACAACCACTACCATCTAGAAGGACAAGAGCAACAGATACCTGGGAACCCCACCACCTGGAGGTTCCCCTCCAAGTCACTCACCATCCTGACTGGGAAATATATCGGCCGTTCCTTCACTGTCGCTGGGGCAACATCCTGGAACTCCCTCCCTAACAGCACGGTGGGTGTACCTACACCACAGGGACTGCAGCGGTTCCAGAAGGCAGCTCACCACCACCTCCTCAATGGTAACTAGGAATGGGAGGGTAATTAGGGAGGGCAGAATGGGGAGCACTTTATTGAGATTGCACTTAAGGTAAAGGGTTGAGGCTCAGGAAAGGGGGCTTTAACCTGCATTTGGCCCATACTGCACCAAGCCTGGAAGCATGTACTGAGGGGACAGCATTCCAGCAATGATTCCCCCTCACCTTAATGGATACAGAATTTGCAAAAAAAGAAAGCAATGCATATTTATAATGATTAACTCAGCAGAGGGTTTCATTCCTTTGGGTTGTGCACTGGTTAACAGTTTAATAACTCCATGAATGCATTGTGCTAGCAGGATCAACTCGGCCCTCCGTGATGAAGGGTTTGAATTGCACTGGAAGTCTCTTCAATCCACAAATGCTTTCCAAGCCAATTGACTCCCCCGCAACCAACACTCATCCACAGCTGGAATCATGCAAAATTGAAAATCAGGCAAAGAGCAGCGTGTCCATCACACCGCCCCACTCCCCTCCCATCCCCAAAACCTCAGCAGGCAGGTCATCTCCTGGGAGACGCAATAAAACAAGAGACAAAAATCTAAGAGGCCAATAACTAATCTGGAAAGTCCCTCTCAGATCCCTTCATGTGATTGAAACCGATCAAGTGTTGCATTTATATAGCACCTTTAACATAGTAAAATGAGGGCAGCATGGTGGCGCAGTGGGTTAGCCCTGCTGCCTCACGGCGCCGAGGTCCCGGGTTCGATCCCAGCTCTGGGTCACTGACCGTGTGGAGTTTGCACATTCTCCCCGTGTCTGCGTGGGTCTCACCCCCACAACCCAAAGATGTGCAGGGTAGGTGGATTGGTCACGCTAAATTGCCCCTTAATTGGAAAAAATGAATTGGGTACACTAAATTTATTTTAAAAACATAGTAAAATGTCCCAAGGCATTGTAAAACACAATTTGACACTGAGCCTCATAAGGAGATATCAGATCGAAAAACCTGGACAAAAAGGTAGGTTTTAAGGAACGTCTGAAAGGAAGGGGAGATGGAGAGGTTTAGGGAAGAAATTACAGAGCTTCGGGCCCAGGTAGCCGAAGGCACAGCCGCCAACAATGGAGCGATAGAAATCGAGGGATGTGCAAGAGGCCAGAATTGGACAGAGAGTTGTGGGGTTAGACAGATTTGGAGAGAGGAAGCCGTGTAAAGATTTGAAAACAAGGATGAGAATTTGAAAATCAAATGTTTAATTTCTGGCAGTGGCCCTTTCTACAGACACTATCTGTGAGAAGGAAAATAAGTGTCAATTCACTTCATAGAATCATAGCATTTACAGTGCAGAAGGAGGCCATTCAGCCCATTGAGTCTGCACCGGCTCTTGGAAAAAGCACCCTACCCAAGGTCAACACCTCCACCCTATCCCCATAACCCAGTAACCCCACCCAACACTAAGGGCAATTTTGGACACTATGGGCAATTTATCACGGCCAATCCACCTAACCTGTACATCTTTGGACACTAAGGTACAATTTATCATGGTCAATCCACCTAACCTGCACATCTTTGGACTGTGGGAGGAAACCAGAGCACCCGGAGGAAACCCACGCAGTCACGGGGAGAACGTGCAGACTCCGCACAGACAGTAACCCAAGCCGGGAATCGAACCTGGGACCCTGGAGCTATTGTGCTAACCACTGTGCTGCCCTAACCATGTAGACCATGGCCTACTCCTGCTCCTCTGTTCCAAGGAATACATTACTGCTGCCTATAAATTTCACTGACAGTTAAGATGGTCACCTCCTGCAAGGTCTGCGTGTGGGAGATGTCAAAGCAGGAGTGGGCAAAATCCAGCCCCCGGACTGGATCCGGCCTGTACATTACTTCTGTCTGCCTCGCCATGCCATCCAGACCAGACTGATGTGTTGGGTGTTCTGGATCACATACAGGTCACCAACACTTGAAATAGTGCAACACTATTTTATTGAATCATTAACTGTTTAAACATACTTAGACTGTGGGTTAATACGATACTAGCTTTAACTAAAGACCTCTGCCTTGTCCTAACCAGTTGATGCACTCAGCACATGGTGATTGTCTGTGTTGCAGGCTGTGAGCCCTGTCCTCCTAGCTAGCTGCAACTCGAATGAGCGGGAACTCTGATGCTCCCTGTCTTTATAGTGCGTGTGCTCTCACTGGTGATTGGCTGCGGTGTTGTGTATGTTGATTGGTCCCACTGTGTGTCCATCAGTGTGTGTCTGCACCATGATATACTGGTGTATATTATGACACAGACTATATATCCTTCTGCCCTGAAAATGAAAAACAGATTGTTCTGTTTTGATCAAAATGGTTATTTAAACACAATTGAAACAATAGCATTTGGGGCACTTTAATTTACTTTATCGGCGAATATTGTACAGCAGGAAAACAAAGAAATATCTGTGTGTAGGGTACGGGTCTAGGATTGGTTGCTATGATCATGTTGTTAATCACAGCAACCAATGGTTTAGCATGGGAGCCACAGGAAAATTAGTCTGACGAAGAGAAAGCTAGACGATTGCATGAGATGGTTGCTCAAATTAAATGTTAACTTTTACTTTAACAGACATTTGGACAATCTGCAAACACAAACTCACTAGTCACTTCTCCTGTGATTATCATGCGAGAATGTCTTCATGCATTGAACTTTAATGGTGATGCACGATCAATGACCACTAAAGCGAGGTTGTAGTCCAACTGAAGGCTTTAATAAGCTAGATGTTTCCCCAGCAGCTCAGGTACAGAATGAAGGCTGCTGGGGTGGCACGGGTTCTTATACCCCGCCTAGCAGGGCGGAGCTACCATACATCCTAACCAATAGAAAGCATACAGTTTCCACCAATGGTGCTCCAGCCTATCAGGTACCGTAATACCTATAATACCACATTCACCCCCTGTTGAAAAAGAGTCTGGCGGGGGTGGTGGCCTGAATCTACAAAACATGGCAACATGGTATAATTAGTTATGGAGGTACCGTAATATCTCCATACAGTGTTTAGAAACTGTCATAATATACACCAGTACATTATGGTTCAGACACACACACACACACTGATGGACATGCAGTGGGACCAATCAGGCGGAACGGGTCCAAACAACTGAACACCTCCAAGGCTGCAGCCTGGATGAGGGTGCCCATTTTGCGCGCTTTTCGTGGCCTCCCGTGCTTGTACGCGCCAAACGAGGGGACGATGATGTGGAGGAACGTGATGCGCAGGCGCGCACCACGCA
This sequence comes from Scyliorhinus torazame, assembly GCF_047496885.1. Taxonomy (NCBI): domain Eukaryota; kingdom Metazoa; phylum Chordata; class Chondrichthyes; order Carcharhiniformes; family Scyliorhinidae; genus Scyliorhinus; species Scyliorhinus torazame. The sequence continues at coordinate 32,793,691 of NC_092738.1, forward strand.
GGACCACACTGCGCCTGCGCGGTGGCGCAACGAGCGTACTGACGTCACGACGTGCGGCAACTGTGGCTCCGCCCATTTAAAGCGGCAATGTCCTGCAAAATCGCGACAATGCCTACGATGTGGCAGACTTGGCCGCTATGCTGCCTGCTGTCGAGCAGCTCAGCCTGCCAATTTGCATCGCTTCAGCCAGCCTCGCAGGACCGTTCGGGCAATTCAACCCACGTTCACCGAGTCCGATTCCGACTTCCCGCAGACCAATGACACCGAGGACCCGAGGGAGCCTTTTCGAGTCGCTGTTATAACAAAGAACAGGCTGTCCCCGAATCAAAACCACCAGCCGCTGTCGGTGCACAGCATTGACCCAGACGACGAGCGGTGTGCCACCCTGATGGTCAACCAGAATTCGTCGCCCACCTCAGAGACTTGACTTATGAGTTTTACAATGTTGGACTCTTTGATCTGTTCTGTTATCCTGTTTCATCGTTCCAGTAGTTTGTATATAATGTTCATTTCGTTGTTGGTGTGACACCCTATTTCTCTGCACCAGGCACCTTCCCGTGTAAATAGATGTACATAGTCATGTAAATAACACGCACACACATAGTCAGGTACATTCACTACACAATATTTATTGTCACGCAGGCACATGTTCTTTATATAAAAGGGGGGATGTCATAATATACACCAGTATATGATGGTGCAGACACACACACACACACTGATGAACATGCAGTGGGACCAATCAGCATACACAACACCGCAGCCAATCACCAGTGAGAGCACACGCACTATAAAGACAGGGGACAGGAGAGTTCCCGCTCATTCTAGTAGCAGCCAGCTCGGAGCACAGAGCTCACAGCCTGCAACACAGACATTCACCATGTGCTGAGTGCATCACCTGGTTAGGACTAGGCAAGGGTCAACAGTTAAAGCTGGTATTGCATTTACCCACAGTTCAAGTATGTTAATATAGTTAACCTTATAATAAAATAGAATTGCACCACTTCCAGTGTTGGTGACCTGTTTGTGATCCAGAACACCCAACACATCAGTAACTATTTACAATTCTGATAGTTATGTACATTCGATGGTTTATATTTACAGATTACAATTAAAATGAAGCAATCAGTCGATCGGGGGCCCTGGTCGTCCTCTGCGATCGTCAGAGCTTCGGTGGAGGCTCGGGTGTCTGTGACTCCGGGAGCGTGGCTTCAATCTCCATGGCAGCTTTGGCACCCCTAGACGGCGCTGGTGGGGAAAACGGTTGACCTGGGAAGGGAGCGCCTGCGGGGAGCGTCGGTGGGTGGGCCGGCGGAAGGACCGATCCTCCTGTAAGGTGCTGCGGTGGAGGGGAGGGTGGGAATGGCGGCTGGAATGTGCGTGGGGTTCCGGCGGGCGCCAGGTCCCGTAGGGAGACCGTATCTTGTCGGCCGTCGGGTTACGCCACGTAGGCGTACTGGGGGTTAGCATGGAGCAGGTGGACCCTCTCGACCAACGGGTCCGACTTGTGCACCAGCGGGTGTTTTCGGAGCAGGATGGGTCCAGGTGCTGCCAGCCAGGTCGGGAGCGAGGTCCCAGAGGACTTCCTGGGGAAGACAAGGAGACGTTCGTGAGGTGTCTGATTGGTGGTCGTACAAAGCAGTGACCGGATGGAGTGGAGGGCATCCGGGAGGACTTCTTGCCAGCGGGAGACTGGGAGGTTGCTGGACCGTAAGGCCAGTAGGACGGTCTTCCAGACCGTTCCGTTCTCCCTCTCTACCTGTCCGTTACCCCAGGGGTTGTAACTGGTGTTCCAGCTCGAGGCGATGCCCTTGCTGAACAGGAATTGACGCAGTTCGTCGCTCATGAAGGAGGACCCCCTATCACTGTGTATGTAAGCAGGGAACCCGAACAGTGCAAGATGCTATGGAGGGCCTTGATGACGGTGGTTGTGGTCATGCCGGGGCAGGGGATGGCGAATGTGAACCGGGAGTACTCGTCAATCACGTTCAGGAAGTACGTGGATTTTAGCGGTCTGGAGAAATTTTCGGAGGTTGGTGTCGTGGTCCTGCTGGTCATGGCCACAGATGGTGACATTATCGAGATACGGGAATGATGCCCGTAAACCGTACCGGTCAACCATTCGGTCCATCTCGCGCTGGAAGACCGAGACCCCGTTAATGACACCGAAGGGAACCCTTAAGAAGTGATAGAACCGCCCATCTGCCTCGAAGGCAGTGTATTTGCGGTCACTGGTGCGGATGGGGAGCTGGTGGTAGGCGGACTTGAGGTCCACCGTGGAGAAGACCTTATAATGCGCGATCCTGTTTACCAGGTCGGATATGCGGGGGAGAGGGTACGCATCCAGCTGCGTAAACCTGTTGATGGTCTGACTGTGGTCGATGACCATCCTGTGCTTCGCCCCGGTCTTTACCACCACTACTTGAGCCCTCCAGGGGCTGTTACTGGCTTCAATGACCCCTTCCCTCAGTAGCCTTTGGACCTCTGACCTAATAAAGATCCGGTCCTGGGCACTGTAGCGTCTGCTCCTGGTGGCGACGGGTTTGCAATCCGGGGTGAGGTTCACAAACAGGGAAGGCGGGTCGACCTTAAGGGTCGCGAGGCCGCAGACAGTAAGGGGGGGGGGGGTATAGGGCCGCCAAATTTGGAGGTCAGACTTTGAAGGTTACACTGGAAGTCTAAACCCAGGAGTGTAGCTGCGCAGAGGTGGGAAAGGACGTAGAGACGGAAATTTTTGAACTCCCTTCCCTGGACTGTGAGGTTTGCTACACAAAACCCCTTTATCTCCACTGAGTGTGAACCGGAGGCCAGGGAGATTTTTTGATTAACGGGGTGGACGAGGAGAGAACAGTGCTTTACCGTGTCAGGGTGTATGAAGCTCTCAGTGCGCCCAGAATCGATTAGGCAGGACGTCTCGGGCCCGTTGGTGAATATGGTCGTCGTAGCAGTTGAGTGTTCGAGGCCGAGACTGATCCAGAGACACCGAGGCTAGTCGCAGCAGTTGAGAGTTCTCTTCGGGCAGTGCATGGTCAGCCGAGCTGGGGTCCTTAGGGTTCATCCAAGATGGCGTCTCCCATGGCTGGGGGTGAACAAAATGGCGGCACCCATCCTTCCAACGTGGCGTCCGTGGAACAAGATGGCGGCGCCCGGGGTCCGCACATGGCCCTGGGATATGCAAATGGTGGCGACCACTGGCCGCACGGGAGAAGTTAGTGGTTGCGGCAACCGCCCGGGCCTGGCATACCCCCACGAAATGGCCCTTTTTGCTGCATCCCTTGCAGGTGGATGCCCGGGCCGGGCAGCGCTGGCGGGGGTGCTTTGCCTGCCTGCAAAAGTAGCAGCGGGGCCCCATGGGGTTGCCAGGCCGCCTTGCAGCGTAGACCTGTGGGGGAATGGGGGAAGTCTCGGGGTCGGCCGCGGAGGGGTTCCACGCTGCCCAGGGGGCTGCCGCACGGTCAGGAATGTAATCGCGGGCGTTCCTGGAGGCCACGTCCAGGAAGCCTGCAAGGGCCCGTGCCTCCCTGAGACCCAGGGTGTCCTTTTCTAACAGGCGCTGGCGGATTTGTGACGATAGCATACCTGCCACAAAAGCGTCCCGGACTAAGAGTTCCGTGTGTTCGCTCGCAGAAACTTGCGGGCAGCCGCTGCTTCTGCCCAACACCAGGAGTGCACGGTAGAATTCCTCCAGCGATTCCCCAGGGGTTTGTCGTCTTGTTGCAAGCAGCTGCCGGGCGTAGACCTAGTTTACCGGGCGAATATAGTGTCCTTTTAGCAGCTCTATTGCTGCATCAAAGTCTTCCACTTCCTCGATGAGGGTGTAAATCTCCGGCCTCACCCTTGAGTGCAGGACGTGCAGTTTCTGCTCTCCCGTGGGTGCGTTTTCGGCCGTCTCAAGATACCCTTTAAAGCACGCCAGCCAGTGCTTAAAGATTGCCGCTGAGTTCGCCGCGTGGGGGCTAAGTTGCAGACACTCCGGCTTGATTCGGAGCTCCATCCTGTCTTCTTAAAAACTAGCTTGTTAAATTGATGCACGATCAATGACCACTAAAGCGAGGTTGTAGTCCAACTGAAGGCTTTAATAAGCTAGATGTTTCCCCAGCAGCTCAGGTACAGAATGAAGGCTGCTGGGGCGGCATGGGTTCTTATACCCCGCCTATCAGGGCAGAGCTATCATACATTCTACCAATAGAAAGCATACCGTTTCCACCAATGGTGCTTTAGCCTATCAGGTACCGTATACCTATAATACCACAAATGGCACTAGCCGTTCACGCATTTTGAGGCCTATTCTGAAGCCCTGGCTGAGATCAGGTACAGTAGCACAGTGGTTAGCACAGTTGCTTCACAGTTCCAGGGTCCCAGGTTCGATTCCCGTCTTGTGTCACTGTCAGTGCGGAGTCTGCACGTTCTCCCCGTGTCTGCGTGGGTTTCCTCCGGGTGCTCCAGTTTCCCCCCCACAGTCCAAAGATGTGCAGGTTAGGTGGATCGGCCATGCTAAATTGCCCCTTAGTGTCCAAAAAAGGTTAGATGGGGTTATGGGGATGGGGTGGAGGTGTGGGCTTAGGTAGGGTGCTCTTTACAAGGGCCGGTACAGACTCGATGGGCTGAATGGCCTCCTTCTGCACTGTAAATCCTATGATTCTATACCTCAGGACATATCTCGGATGGAAGTCTAGATTCCAACTTTAATATCACAGCGCAGTATGGCAGCATGGTGGCGCAGTGGTTAGCACTGCTGTCTCTTGGCACTGAGGTCTCAGGTTCGATCCCGGCTCTGGGTCCCTGTCCGTGTGGAGTTTGCACATTCTCCCCGTGCTTGCGTGGGTTTCGCCCCCACAACCCAAAGATGTGCAGGGTAGGTGGATTACAAAGAACAAAGAAAATTACAGCACAGGAACAGGCCCTTCGGCCCTCCCAGCCTGCGCCGATCCAGATCCTTTATCTAAACCTGTCACCTATTTTCCAAGTATCTACTTCCCACTGTTCCTCGCCCATTCATATATCTGTCTGGATGCATCTTAAATGATGCTATCGTGCCCGCCTCTACCACCTCCGCTGGCAAAGCGTTCCAGGCACCCACCACCCTCTGCGTAAAAAACTTTCCACGCACATCTCCCTTAAACTTTCCCCCTCTCACCTTGAAATCGTGACCCCTTGTAATTGACACCCCCACTCTTGGAAAGAGCTTGTTGCTATCCACCCTGTCCATACCTCTCATAATTTTGTAGACCTCAATCAGGTCCCCCCTCAACCTCCGTCTTTCCAACGAAAACAATCCTAATCTACTCAACCTTTCTTCATAGCTAGCACCCTCCATACCAGGCAACATCCTGGTGAACCTCCTCTGCATCCTCTCTAAAGCATCCACATCCTTCTGGTAATGTGGCGACCAGAACTGCACGCAGTATTCCAAATGTGGCCTAACCAAAGTCCTATACAACTGTAACATGACCTGCCGACTCTTGTACTCAATACCCCGTCCGATGAAGGCAAGCATGCTGTATTGACCACACTAAATTGCCCCTTACTTGGAAAAAATGAATTTCATATTAAAACAAATATCACAGCGCAGTAAAAGGTTGCCATATTACTGCATTTGGACCTTGCAATCAGAGGCCTTGCTGAGAGCAAGACCTTGGTCAGGCATTTAGTTCACCCTTGGCCTGTCTGGACTGTTGACCAATAATAATCTACTCGGCAGCACGGTAGCATTGTGGGCAGCACGGTAGCATTGTGGATAGCACAAATGCTTCACAGCTCCAGGGTCCCAGGTTCGATTCCGGCTTGGGTCACTGTCTGTGCGGAGTCTGCACATCCTCCCCGTGTGTGCGTGGGTTTCCTCCAGGTGCTCCGGTTTCCTCCCACAGTCCAAAGATGTGCGGGTTAGGTGGATTGGCCATGCTAAAATTGCCCATAGTGTCCAAAATTGCCCTTCGTGTTGGGTGGGGTTCCTGGGTTATGGGGATAGGATGGAGGTGTGGACCTTGGGTGGGGTGCTCTTTCCAAGAGCCGGTGCAGACTCGATGGGCCGAATGGTCTCCTTCTGCACTGTAAATTCTATGATTCTATGAATAACACATTTCTGATGGTATAGCCCATTAAACACAGGGCACCGACGAATCGCCAGATTATGTCATGAAGCTTTGAAAGCCAAATGAACATGAGATTCTGAGTGAGCGAGCCAACCTCCAGCGAGTCAGCACAATTGTGTTTCTGCTTGTTTTGTTTTTCTAAGGTACGGTTCAGTTGATTTCAGGCAGCAGTGAGATGAAGCAAGAACTGCCTACGTGGCAGGGGAACCGAGAGGGGAGTCCATGGCCAGAATATGAAAGTGAACATTGACCCTCTGGAGCAGTAAATGTAATCAGTCTCATTTTGCACGGAGACTTAACCCATTGAGAACTGAATACCATCTCTAAACCCGCTGGCAATAGGAACCTCTCCACTCTTTTACTTCACCCCATGCTGCCTCAGTATTAGTGACAGTTCTTCAAATAGTTCAGTGGAGATGTGGTACTAAGATAATCCATGGTGAACTTAGGCAGATTGGCTGAACATTCTGGGGCTAGTATCCCAATGACAGGGTGGGGTGTGGGCATACAGTATCAGAGATTCAGCGAGATAGAACAGTTACAGAAAGGGGACAGTGATCACATGAAATAAGTAGAAGGGGAAGTTATTGTTAGGTCTCGGATAATTTTGAACAATTTCAGAACAAGGTGACAGAGAAGCTGTCAGTATTAGTGATTAAAACGTGCAAATCAGCAGTGATCCGAGATTGGAACAGAAACAGGTCATTCAGCCCCTCAAGGATACTCTGCCATTTCAGTATTGAGCGCTGAATAATTGTAAAGAAAGACACTGGCAACAAAGGATCACAGGATAAGACTAGGTGCAAAAATACAAGGATATATTAATATATTTAATGCTCTATCCATAGAATCCCTGCAGTGCAGGAGGAGGCCATTCAGCCCATCAGGTCTGCCCTAGCCCTCTGAAAGAGCAGACAATCTACGACCACTCCCCCACCCTAACCCAGTAACCCCACCTAACCTGCATATCTTTGGATGCCACGGGGCAATTTTACCATAGCCAATCTATGGTATCTACCTGCACAGCTTTGGACTGTGGGCGGAAACTGGAGCACCCGGAAGAAACCCACACAGACATGGGGAGAACGTGCAAACTCCGAACCGACAGTCACCCAGGGCTGGAATCAAAGCCAGGCCCTTGGAAAGAGCACCCCACGCCTCCACCCTATCCCTCTTTATCCCTGTAACCCAGCATTTTTTGGACATTAAGGGACAATTTATCATCACCAATGCACCTAACCTGCACATCTTTGGACACTAAGGGGCAATTTATCATGGCCAATCCACCTAACCTGCACATCTTTGGACACCAAGGGACAATTTAACATGGCCAATCCACCTAACCTGTACATCTTTGGACACTAATGGACAATTTAGCACGGCCAATCCACCTAACCTGCACATCTTTATACACTAAGGGACAATTTAACATGGCCAATCCACCTAACCTGCACATCTTTGGACACTAAGGACAATTTAACATGGCCAATCCTCCTAACCTGCACATCTTTGGAAACTAAGGGTAATTGGTCATGGCCAATCCACCTAACCTGCACATCTTTGGACACTAAGGGTAAATTTAACATGGCCAATCCACCTAACCTGCACATCTTTGGACACTAAGGGACAATTTAACATGGCCAATCCACCTAACCTGCACATCTTTGGACACTATGGGGCAATTTAACATGGCCAATCCACCTAACCTGTACATCTTTGGACACTAAGGGCAATTTATCATGGTCAATCCACCTAACCTGTACATCTTTGGACACTAAGGGCAATTTATCATGGTCAATCCACCTAACCTGTACATCTTTGGACACTAAGGGACAATTTAACATGGCCAATCCACCTAACCTGCACACCTTTGGACACTAAGGGACAATTTAACACGGCCAATCCACCTAACCTGCACATCTTTGGACACTAAGGGACAATTTATCATGGCCAATCCACCTAACCTGCACATCTTTGGACACTAAGGGACAATTTATCATGGCCAATCCACCTAACCTGCACATCTTTGGACACTAAGGGACAATTTAACATGGCCAGTCCACCTAACCTGCACATCTTTGGACACTAAGGGACAATTTATCATGGCCAATCCACCTAACCTGCACATCTTTGGACACTAAGGGACAATTTATCATGGCCAATCCACCTAACCTGCACATCTTTGGACTGTGGGAGGAAACTGGAGCACCCGGAGGAAACCCACGCAGACACAGGGAGAACGTGCAGACTCCGCACAGACAGTGACCCAAGCCGGAATCGAACCTGGGACCCTGGAGCTGTGAAGCGACTGTGCTAACCATAGTGGTACCCGGCTGCCCATGTTAATGTAAGCCTACTTGTGACAATAATAGATTATTATTATGACAAATGACCAAAATCTGGGGCAAAGTGTTCGGTTTTAAAGGGAATCTTTAGAGGCTGAGAGGTTTGGGTCTGAAGCAATTATCTGCACCCTCTGACCCTGTTTGACGTTGAGATTAAATCCACGCCACGGGACATATTTGCCTTCATATTTTGGAAAATGAAAATTTCCCTTCCCTGTCGCTAGCTGGCTTCAGCCAGCAATGGGAGCTTTCCACATCGCCTCCTTTGTGAAGTGATTTCGAGAAGCTGTTGGCCGCTCGCGGTTAAGTTTGGTCCTGGCGCCTCACCGTCGAGGTTATTGATGAACGATCGCTTCCGTGGCCGGACGCCACGCAGCAGACTTTCCGAAATCAACAGAGCGACAAACCCTCCGCGTCCCGCCAATGGGCCGGACAGCCGGGTGATGGGCAGCCACGCTGACCAATCGGCATCGTGATGCCTGTTCACTGGGCCAATTGGTATGTAGGCCCGCCTCACTAGTAGGATGATTGGCAGCCCAGCTGGCCATTCGGAAGCGGGATTCGCGCTGACTGGACCAATTGGATGTTAGCCCGCCCCACCATTAGGCTGATTGGCATCCCGGCTGGCCACTTAGAAACGAGATTCGCGAGAACTGGACCAATTGGATGTTAGCCCGCCCCACCAGTGGGATGATCGGCATCCCGGCTGGCCAGTCAGAAGCGGAGATAACGTTTAATTGACCAATTGGGACGTGGACCCGCCCCCAAAGAGCTCGAGCGCCCGGTACGGATGAGGTGTCAAGAGTGTTCACGAGAAAGTTATATACTTGATATTTACTTTCTCCACGGAAAGTGTTAATGCGTCGGGGGTGAAAGCTGTGATGGAAGAGTGTTCACGAACTATTTAAACATATGCATTTGTGATAACTTTTTTTTAAAAAAATCAATTTATGAATAGTTCTTGTAACAAAGTTCTTGTTTTGTGTGAACCTTTGGTGAGCTGACCTGCAAACCTGACAACAACATCATTTTGTGCATCATCACACTTCAAGGTGTCAGATTTTGTTGTCAGGTTTCTGACTTTGTTCAGCCAGAGCAGAGCTGGGCATTTTCAGGAGGCTACCAAAGCAAAGGACTCTTCCCATTTGTAAGTACTGGATCTGCCTGTTCAGTTATCTGTATTGCAGAGGGTACCTGAGCAGTGACTTCAAAGGTATACGCAGTGAGAAGTCTTGCAACACCAGGTTAAAGTCCAACAGGTTTGTTTTGAATCACTAGCTTTCGGAGCGCTGCTCCTTCCTCCGGCGAATGCCACGCAGTGTCCTGGAGCACCTGGAGGAAACCCACGCAGACACGGGGAGAGCATGCAGACTCTGCACGGACAGTGACCCAAGCCGGGAATCGAACCTGGGTCCCTGGCGCTGAAAGTCTCTTATTGTCACAAGTAGTCTTCAAATGAAGTTACTGTGAAAAGCCCCTAGTCGCCACATTCCGGCGCCTGTTCGGGGAGGCTGGTACGGGAATTGAACCATGCTGCTGGCCTGCCTTGGTCTGCTTTCAAAGCCAGCTATTTAGCCCTGTGCTAAACCAGCCCCACTGTGCTACCTTGCTGCCTGTGTTAATGTAAGCCTACTTGTGACAACCTTCACCTGAGGAAGGAGCTGCGCTCCGAAAGCTAGTGGTTAGAAACAAACCTGTTGGACTTTAACCTGGTGTTGTAAGACTTCTTACTGTGCTCACCCCAGTCCAACAACGGCATCTCCACTTCAAAGGTGTAGGTATTGTAGCCCAGCCCCCCCACACACAAACACCCCACACCCCCTCACACACACACACACACACCCTCACACAGGACCAACCCAAATACTTCAAAATTCCTCCCCATTTCAAAGCACAACTATTTTATTCTCCCTGTTTTCTCTTCCACAAAAGGAAACACGACTTGGAACACATTCTTCTTGCGATCAGATGGAGGCAGGGGGAAACTGCAAACTATCCTTGCTCCAGTGAAAAATAATCCAGCCAGGAAGGATGATGCAACCCCAAGTGGACGAACATTTGTGCAGTGTTTTCCCCAATGAGGTTGGACTCTTTTCCGATTATTACACAGAGGAGAGCAGTTACCAGTTTTGTGGGCATGTTTTAAAGATCACCCAGAACTTCAGCGCTGATCTAGGAGTTGCTGCTCCAGTCTGGGATTCTGTAAGTATAGCGACCTGCATATGTATTAGATGGAGAAAAATCAATCCCGTCACTTCTCATTTATTCATCTGCCACACTCCTATTTTAGCTGGGTTTAGTTGGCCGTATTTTCCCTCCCAAGTGAGAAAGGTATCTGGGCTCAAAGCTCACTCCAAGACTGGCACCTAATTATAATCTAGCTGACGTTTCCGTGCAGTAGAGTTGCACTGTCAGAGGTGTCATCCAACTGAATGCATGTTTGCCTGCTCGGGTAAATGTAAAAATTACTATTGGAAAAAAAGCAAGGGAGTCCCTTCTGGTGTCCTGATCAAATGTTATCCCTTTTCCCCCCTCAGTGCACCCATTCATCTCATTTATCTTATCTTTGTGAGACCTTCCTACGCACAAATTGGCTATCATGTTTCCGACAGAGCAATAGTAACTACATTTCAAAGTAAATCATTGGCTGGGCCATCTTGAGGATGTGATGAGGTGACACATCAATGCAAATTCTTACCTGGTGGCAGATTAGCCTGGTGACAGCTGCTCCTTCTCCCCACACGTAGACCTTTGAATGTAGGTGTCAGCAGTGGCTCAGTGAGAGCACTCTTCCCCTCGGAGTCAGAAAATTCAAGGTTCAAGTCTCCCTCCAGAGATGCAAAAATCCAGGCTGCTGCTTGGCCAGTGCAGTAGTGAGGAGATGCTGCACTAATGTCTCACCTGTCGGATGGGACATTAAACCGAGTCTCCCCTTCTCGGGTGGATGATAAAGATCCCGTTATACCATTTTGAAGAAGAGCAGGAGAGTTCTGCCCAGTGTCCTGGCCACATTTAGCCTTCAACCAACACCGAACAAAAAGATTATCTGATCATTTATCACATTGCTGACTATGGGAGCTTGCAGTGTGCAATTTGGCTGCCGTGTTTGCTACATTACAACAGTGACTACACTTTAAAGCACTTCATTGGTTGTACAGCACTTTGGGAGGCTTTGAGGCAGTGACAGGTGCAATTTAAATACACGTCCTTTTTCATTCTCTCTCTCTTGTATTCTGGCACTACGTGCTGAGGCCACCATGCGGCACACCAGCCTCTAAATGAATTTGTTTCATGTGAATGTGTGATCTTTTCAGGCTCTGGCTCTTTGTCAGTACTTTGAAGAGCAGAAGGTGAGCTTCTGTGAGAGGAAGGTAATCGAACTGGGTGCAGGCACTGGAATTGTGGGGATTCTGGCTGTGCTGTTGGGTAAGTTTAAAGTATCCAAGCCAAGCGTGTAATGTGAGAGAGGAAAACAGACAGTAACGCACACGGAATATGAGGCGAACGTGCTGGGAGAACTCAGCAGGACTGCAAGCATCCGTGGAGCGAGAAACCATGTTAATCCTTGGCCAATTTCTCACTCCACAGAAGCTGCCTGACCTGTTGAGTATTTCCAGCATTTTCTGTTTCGATTTAAGGGTCTCCGTATCTGCAGTATTATGCTTTTGAAGTAATGATATGTTTTGTGTTGATGGGGGAGGGAGGTGGGTACAATTTTTTTTTAAAGTTTGCTTGCTAAACAGATAGTTCCCCTCCATTGATCTACACGTTATTGCTGTCATTCCTCTGATGTCACAGCTGGCTAGGTTACTACAGTATATAGACTAGACAGGTCCCATATTCAATCTGTGGTCCCTGCTGAGGTTACTGAGTTCAGGCAGGGGTGCTGCAATTAGCCTCAGTGCCTCTGGGCTGAGGAAGGCTAACCAGCCAGAATTTGTGCTGCTGGCTGCTGGCTGCTATCTAGTGCGTGTGCGGTGAGAATAGAGCCTGCGCCTCACACTCAAATAACCCTTTTAAAATCACTGCGTGATCGCTTCTCGGCCTTTTGGCTACGATCAAGTGTCTGTAGATTGAGCCTTTGGTTCAGATCTGGTATGTCTCTCTTGTGGGGACCATGAATTCGATTCAATTTGAATTAGTTTTTTGGAGCAGGCGAGGAGCTGGATTAGGGGTTCGCCCCTGACCCACACTCTGAGCCCTGGCTTGGTAACTCAGAAAAGGAAAAATTAAAAAAAAATAAAAAAAATTTAAAAGATCACTGCGTGGACTTGTACACAAAGAGAGGCTTACACACTCCATGGTGGATTTGCATTAATCCTTACAGTTCCTCAATCCCTGAATTGAAACGATAACTGCTTTTAATCTTTTTCTTTCATTTACTTAGCTTCCAGTGTGGGTCGAGTGGCCTCCTTCTGCACAGTGACAATGTTGTGATTCTGTGTACGGCTCTATTTTGGCCAATCTACATGGAGTGGTCATGCTGGAGTGATGCTGCCAAGCTGATTCTTTCTCCTTGGCACACCTTGCTCTGGACTGTACCTGCCTGTGATGGTACCCACCCCACAGAGTCACCATCTCCTAAGGAAGTACTTTCCCACCATTGCTTCTACCCCCCTCTCTATGCCCACAGTGGAGGATTGGATTGCTGATCAAACAGTGACTGCTGCCCTCCTGGGATGGAGATGTCCCCATGATGGCACAGTTGGCAATGGAAGTCTGCAACCAACTTAAGCCTCCCTGTGGCAGATTTGTTAATCCAACAGCTGAGCCAAGCAGGTGGTTGGTACTCTGTGGAATTGCTAAGGATTGACCAGGTAGCCCAATGAAATCTGATAAAAGGTCTGTCACTGGGAGCTGGCAGTCTTACCCCTCAACTCCAGATAAACCTGGAAGACAGCAACTTATAAAGGCAGAGATTTCCTTTGCGCGGACAGTCAAAGGAACCTGCCGGTATCCCTACTAGCAGGGTTACACCCCTCCCTATCTCTGTAACCTCCTCTGCCCATACACCCCTCCCTATCTCTGTAATCTCCTCCGCCCATACACCCCTCCCTATCTCTGTAACCACCTCCGCCCATACAACCCTCCCTATCTCTGTAATCTCCTCCGCCCATACACCCCTCCCTATCTATGTAACCTCCTCCGCCCATACAAACCTCCCTATCTCTGTAACCTCCTCCAGCCCCTACACCCCCTCCCTATCACTGTAACCTCCTCCAGCCCCTACAACCCTCCCTATCTCTGTAACCTCCTCCAGCCCCTACACCCCTCCCTATCTCTGTAACCTCCTCCAGTCCCCCTACAACCCTCCCTATCTCTGTAACCTCCTCCAGTCCCCTACAACCCTCCCTATCTCTGTAACCTCCTCCAGCCCCCTACACCCCTCCCTATCTCTGTAAACTCCTCCAGCCCCCTATATCCCTCCCTATCTCTGTAACATCCTCCAGCCCCCTACACCCCTCCCTATCTCTGTAACCTCCTCCAGCCCCTACAACCCTCCCTATCTCTGTAACCGCCTCCGCCCATACAACCCTCCCTATCTCTGTAACCTCTTCCAGCCCCTACACCCCTCCCTATCTCTGTAACCTCCAGTCCCCTACACCCCTCCCTATCTCTGTAACCTCCTCCAGCCCATACAACCCTCCCTATCTCTGTAACCTCCTCCAGCCCCTACACCCCTCCCTATCTCTGTAACCTCCTCCAGCCCCCATAACCCTCCCTATCTCTGTAACCTCCACCAGCCCCTACACCCCTCCCTATCTCTGTAACCTGCTCCAGCCCCTACAACCCTCCCTATCTCTGTAACCTCCTCCAGCCCCTACAACACTCCCTGTGTCTGTCACCTCCACCAGCCCCTACAACCCTCCCTAACTCTGTAACCTCCTCCAGCCCCCTACTACCCTCCCTATCTCTGAACCTCCTCCAGCCCCTACTACCCTCCCTATCTCTGTAACCTCCTCCAGCCCCTATACCCACTCCCTAAATCTGTAACCTCCTCCATCTGCTACACTCCCTCCCTATCTCTGTAACCTCCTCCAACTCTAAACAACCCTCCCTATGCCTGTAACCTCCTCCAGCCCCTATAACCCTCCCTATCTCTGTGACCTCCTCCAGCCCCCACAACCCTCCCTCTTTCTGTAACCTCCTCCAGCCCCTACAACCCTCCCTATCTCTGTAACCTCCTCCAGCCCCCACACCCCCTCCCTATCTCTGTAACCTCCTCGAGCCCACACAACCCTCCCTATCTCTGTAACCTCCTCCAGCCCCTACAACCCCCCTTATCTCTGTAACCACCTCCAGCCCCTACACCCCTCCCTAACTCTGTAATCTCTTCCAGCCCCTACGAACCTCCCTATCTCTGTAACCTCCTCCAGCCCCTACGAACCTCCCTATCTCTGTAACCTCATCCAGCCCCCAGAACCCTCCCTATCTCTGTAACCTCCTCCAGCCCCCCACAACCCACCCTATCTCTGTAACCTCCTCCAGCCGCTACAACCCTCCCTATCTCTGTAACCTCCTCCAGCCCCCTCCAGCCCCCCTATCTCTGTAACCTCCTCCAGCCCCTACACCCCTCCCTATCTCTGTAACCTCCTACAGCCCCTACAACCCTCCCTAACTCTGTAACCTCCTCCAGCCCCCACAACCCTCCCTATCTCTGTAACCTCCTCCAGCACCTACAACCCTCCCTATGTCTGTAACCTCCTCCAGCCCCTACAACATTCCCTATGTCTGTAACCTCCTCAAGCCCCTACAATCCTCCCTATGTCTGTAACCTCCTCCAGCCCCTACAACCCTCCCTATCTCTGAACCTCCTCCAGCCCCTACACCCCTCCCTATCTCTGTAACCTCCTCCAGCCCCTACAACCCTCCCTATGTCTGTAACCTCCTCCAGCCCCTACAACACTCCGTGTCTGTAACCTCCACCAGCCCCTACAACCCTCCCTAACTCTGTAACCTCCTCCAGCCCCCTACAACCCTCCCTATCTCTGTAACCTCCAGCCCCTACTACCCTCCCTATCTCTGAACCTCCTCCAGCCCCCACAACCCTCCCTTTCTCTGTAACCTCCTCCAGCCCCTACAACACTCCCTGTGTCTGTAACCGCATCCAGCCCCTACAACCCTCCCTATCTCTGTAACCTCCTCCAGCCCCTACAACCCTCCCTATCTCTGAACCTCCTCCAGCCCCTACACCCCTCCCTATCTCTGTAACCTCCTCCAGCCCCTACAACCCTCCCTATGTCTGTAACCTCCTCCAGCCCCTACAACACTGCCTGTGTCTGTAACCTCCACCAGCCCCTACAACCCTCCCTAACTCTGTAACCTCCTCCAGCCCCCTACAACCCTCCCTATCTCTGTAACCTCCTCCAGCCCCTACTACCCTCCCTATCTCTGAACCTCCTCCAGCCCCTCCAACCCTCCCTATCTCTGTAACCTCCTCCAGCCCCTATACCCCCTCCCTAAATCTGTAACCTCCTCCATCTGCTACACTCCCTCCCTATCTCTGTAACCTCCTCCAACTCTAAACAACCCTCCCTATGTCTGTAACCTCCTCCAGCCCCTACAACCCCCCTTATCTCTGTAACCACCTCCAGCCCCTACACCCCTCCCTGTCTCTGTAATCTCTTCCAGCCCCTACGAACCTCCCTGTCTCTGTAACCTCCTCCAGCTGCTACAACCCTCCCTATCTCTGTAACCTCCTCCAGCCCCCTACAGCCCTCCCTATCTCTGTAACCTCCTCCAGCCCCTACACCCCTCCCTATCTCTGTAACCTCCTCCAGCCCCCACAACCCTCCCTATCTCTGTAACCTCCTCCAGCACCTACAACCCTCCCTATGTCTGTAACCTCCTCCAACCCCTACAACCCTCCCTAACTCTGTAACCACATCCAGCCCCTACAACCCTCCCTATCTCTGTAACCTCCTCCAGCCCCCTACAACCCTCCCTATCTCTGTAACCTCCTCCAGCCCCTACAACCCTCCCTATCTCTGAACCTCCCCCAGCCCCTACACCCCTCCCTATCTCTGTAACCTCCTCAAGCCCCCTACACCCCTCCCTATCTCTGTAACCTCCTCCAGCCCCTACAACCCTCCCTAACTCTGTAACCGCATCCAGCCCCTACAACCCTCCCTATCTCTGTAACCTCCTCCGGCCCCTATACCCCCTCCCTAAATCTGTAACCTCCTCCATCTGCTACACTCCCTCCCTATCTCTGTAACCTGCTCCAGCCCCCTACACCCCTCCCTATCTCTGTAACCTCTTCCAGTCCCCTACAACCCTCCCTATCTCTGTAACCTCCTCCAGCCCCCTGCTACCCTCCCTATCTGTGTAACCTCCTCCAGCCCCTATAACCCTCCCTATCTCTGTGACCTCCTCCAGCCCCCACAACCCTCCCTATCTCTGTAACCTCCTCCAACTCCATACAACCCTCCCTCTTTTTGTAACCTCCTCCAGCCCCCACACCCCCTCCCTACCTCTGTAACCTCCTCCAGCCCCCCACAACCCACCCTATCTCTGTAACCTCCCCCGCCCCTACAACCCTCCCTATCTCTGTAACCTCCTCCAGCCCCTACAACCCTCCCTTTCTCTAATCTTGTCCAGCCCCTAAAACCCTCCCTATTCCTGTAACTCCCTCCAGTGTCGTCCCCCCCTCCCGTTTCCATCTCCTCACGACTTGCGGCCGTGTCTTCAGCTACTGAGCTGTCAAATCTCCGCCCTAAAGCCTTCCACCACATTCTCTCTCTCTCTCTCTCTCTTCCTTTAAGATGCTCCTCTTTGACTAAGATTTTGGTCACCTGTACCTAATATCTCCTTATGTTGCTCAATGTCTAACTTTGTTTGATCATCGCTGCTGTGAAGCTGTTGGGACATTTGTACCACGTTAAAGGCGCTATATAAATGCAAGCTATTGTTTGGATTTGGAGATTTATAAACATGGCTGACTCCAAAACCCTCAGAGGGATGTCATTCTTTCTTTATATTCATCAGGTGGCGATGTAACAATCACAGACCTGCCACATGCTTTGAAGCAAATAGAGAACAACGTCTTGGCCAATGTCCCCTCTTCCTGGGCACACCGCTGCCAGGTCCGTGCTTTATCCTGGGGCCGCAACCACAGGCACTTTCCCTCTGACTACAGCATTGTTCTGGGCTCCGACATTGTATACCTTCCTGAGACCTTTTCCTCACTTGTCCAGACACTGCAGCATCTCAGTGCAGAGAGGGCCACCATTTATCTCTCTTCCAAAATGCGGAGTGAGCACGCGACTGACTATTTCTACAAGGAGATCCTGCCTCTGCATTTTCAGTGCCAACTTCTTTCCAGGAACGAGGAGCAAAATATCAACCTGTACAAAGTGACTAAAAAGAACTGAGTGACGAGGGTGGTAAGGACAATCTGTCATTTAACACGATTGCCCTTCTGTAATTCACCCACGTGGGTCGGATTGACAAATTAGTTTCTATGAATCCTTTTTTACCCTTTTTTTAAAAAAACTTGTTTAATTCCAGATGTTGGTGGCTTATCCTGCCACACCGTTCAATATATTCCAGCAACACACTGCTACCTGAGTCAAATGAATAAACTATTTGAGGTCAGCACGGTGGCGCAGTGGTTAGCACTGCTGCCTCACGGCGCCGAGGTCCCAGCTTCGATCCCGGCTCTGGGTCACTGTCCGTGTGGAGTTTGCACATTCTCCCCGTGTTTGCGTGGGTCTCACCCCCACAACACAAAGATGTGCAGGGTAGGTGGATTGGCCACGCTAAATTGCCCCTTAATTGGAAAAAATGAATTGGGTACTCTAAATTTAAAAAAAAGTTATTTGACAAGGGCGGCATGCGGCACAGTGGTTAGCACTGGGTTTGCGGTGCCGAGGTCCCAGGTTCGATCCCGGCTCTGGGTCACTGTCCGTGTGGAGTTTGCACATTCTCCCCGTGTTTGCGTGGGTCTCACCCCCACAACCCAAAGATGTGCAGGGTAGGTGGATTGGCCACACCAAATTGCCCCTTAATTGGAAAAAAGAATATTGGGTATTCTGAATTTTTTTTTTTAATTAAAAAATAAGCTATTTGACTATTTAGGTATCACAGCCAAGGCTCATGCTGTTCAGTCAATCCTAATTGGTTGTTCCCCCTCGCCCCATATCTGGCCCAAGGCGACTGAGGTCAATGACAGTGTTGTAACAACCTCTTTGGCTAAGAATAGCTAACTTAGCACAGATTGGGGGTGGGCCCTGTGACCGGTTTCCGTACCTGCCACCAGGCATTCACTGAGCATGTCCTGTCTTTTTTTTAAACAAATATCATGGTTTTGTGGGGGGAGTAAATTTGAGGACGGACAAAGGCAGCTGAACGCACACACAGGCAGCTGAAACAACATTGTTGAATTGCCTGGCTTATTGTCTGCCTGCTGATGTTTACTCAGCTTTCTAACGTACTCACACTTCAGTGGAGACCAACCCTGACAGTACGCAGAATATGCCACCAAAAGTAAGCATAAAACTAATTCATCCGCCTCTGCTGAGGGTGCCAAGCCAGACTGGGGCACTGTTCGTGAGCACATGATGCCCTCCAATGCTACAATTAACCAGGCAGTCTTAATGTGTGGACAGTGTGGGTCAGGTGATTTGACCACGTGGAGTATCAGACTTAAGCCTGAAGCTGTACTCATCTGACATGTCTTTACACACACACACACACTCTCCATTCAACAGGAACAAACGGACAGTGATCCTAACCAAGTAAAACAAAGGCCAAATGTAGGGGATGTCGTGTCCCCATCACTGTCCAAGTTGACTCTGTATTTCTTTGAAGTATTTGACATTTAAATAAGGGACTCGAAAAATAGGAACTGAATGGAAAATTCTTGCAGGTTTCATTGTCTCACAGCGAGAGAGAAGGCAATGAGTTGGATTGCCTGGGACTTGGACTGGTTGAAGCTGCTTGTTGGACAGGTTTGATCGGACGTCCTCTGGCCCACTGGATGGAGCATCGACAAGTTGGGAGGAATGATCAGCTGTTGCCCTGCTTGAGCCATGCCTCTTTTTGGACAATCTGAGATGTGGCATTGACAATAATTATGTAGCTGTTACCACCTTACTGATTGAAGGAAGATACATTATGTTTGCAGAAAACAGCAGAATTATGTCCATTGAATTTGTGCTGCAGTGAATGTTTTTCCTCGTTTTGTATGGAATCTTTCCACAACATGTTCTCTGGGCTTTGGATCTTAACTGCCAACTCCCCTTCAGAGAATCGCCAGTCTAATGTTGATTGCATGCTCACAACAGCATGGATCAGATGTAAAGTTCCCCACTCACTACTGTGCCTTAAATCTTGCCTTAGACAAATGCCCTGAATCCACCGGCATGACTTTCCTCAACTTTGCAATGTCACACTGTGGACTTTCACTCACCAAAACTGGATCACGGCAAATCATTTCACAAAGTCCTGTTGAAGAGGCCATCCATTCCACCAATCTGGGCTGGATCCATACCCATGTTAAGTGAAAGAGCAACTTTGTGACACACCAAACATTTGCCAAAACTAATTACATTAATGATCATATTTATGGAGTTTATTTCAGGGTTATTGGACGACACGGTAGCACAGTGATTAGCACCGTTGCTTCACAGTGCCAGAGACCTGGGTTCGATTCCCGGCTTGGGTCACTGTCACTTTCTCCCCGTGTGTGCGTGGGTTTCCTCCGGGTGCTCCGGTTTCCTCCCACAAGTCCCGAAAGATGTGCTGTTAGGTGAATTGGACATTCTGAATTCTCCCTCCGTGTACCCGAACAGGCGCCGGAATGTGGCGACTAGGGGATTTTCACAGTAACTTCATTGCAGTGTTAATGTAAGCCTACTTGTGACACTAATAAACATTATTATGATTATTATTATCTTGAAGAAAGATACTGCCTCAAACATGTACAGTATGTCAAAGATAAAGTGCTTCCTAGCCTAACGGTGCCTATTTCTCTGTACTCTCTATCAGCATGTGTGTAACCTGCGGTTACCAAATTTCTGTTTGCTAATCATTTTATATTTATGATTACTTTAACACTGCTCCTCAACCAAGAGAATGTATTGAAATGACCAAAGACAAATAAACTGACCAATCATCACCGCTTTGAAACTTGTTCAGCATCTTTAATCTGTAAAAAAGCAACTAATTCAATCATAAAGACAAAAATTTTCAATTTCACGTGATCATTTATTTTTCATTGAAAGAACAAACTTTAATTTCTACAGCATCTTTCGTAAACTTGGGACATCCAAAAGGGCTTCACTGTCAACGAAGAACCTTTGCAGCGTAGTCATTGTCGCTATGAAGGTGCTAGCTCTTGCGAAGGGAGATTCCACAGATGCCGAAAGACTTCTGATACCTTACCCAAATGGTCATTCATGTGTGCGATGAGACCGACTATTCGACCGTAGAAGGCATTCTGTCTTAAAATGTAGTCTTTCCTCCTTAGCCAATAGGTGCTGAGGCCAATTTTGCTCATAGCATCCTAGGTGAGTCAAGCTAATTCATCTCCTAGACTGATGATCAAACCTGGGACCATATGATCTATGTGGCTTATTATCATAACATGTTTAAGAGCAGCACAGTGGCACAGTGGTTAGCACAGTTGCCTCACGGCGCCAAGAACCCGGGTTCGATCCTGCCCCGGGTCACTCTCCGTGTGGAGTTTGCACATTCTCCCCGTGCCTGCGTGGGCTTCACCCCCACAACCCAAAGATGTGCAGGGTAGGTGGATTGGCCACGCTAAATTGACCCTTAATTGGAAAAATTAAAATTTTTAAATCATAACATGTTTAAACAATAAGTCACTGTGGGGGGAGAGATTTATATGGAGAAGGTTAGAGGTGAAGATAAATGGTGTTTTGATTCATTTGAGGGGCCGACTGTTGTAATGTAGGAAAGGCAGCAACCAATATGCACACAGCAACGTGATAATGACCAGATCATGTGTTTTTGTGACGTTGATTGAGGGATAAATATCGGCCAGGACACAGGGGGAATTCCCCTGTTTTTCTTCAAAATAGTTTCATGGGATCTTTTACACTGTAACTCCTGCCACTGACCAGAAAGGCCTCAGGAACGGTTGTGTATGCGCACTCGGTCTGTTCAAATGAATATGCACAACTACTCCTGATGTCTTTCCAGTTGGAGAGCAGTAGAAGCATTTGTGGATTTTTTAAAAGTTGTTTTAAAAGCTTTGAAGAGACTTCGAGTGGCAGCTGTGTGGTGAGCAGTCGCACACAGTGGCTCCCATCAGAGTACTTTATTTCTGGCCCTTTTTGCCCGGTTTATGGGCGATTTCTTGGAGGAAATTGGTGTAGTTTGATGGAATAAGATCCCCTCGTACGAGTAATGTCTGGTAAATATAACCAGGCAGAAATCTGGCAAGGGATTGTTGTCGGACTCCAGTTCTTTGAGCCTTAGCAGGTGGGAACATTGCGGAGGCTTCTGCTGTCATTGGCCCCTTGGTCGACTGAGACGTTGGTTAGCTTCTTGACTGACTAATTTAAGAAGCAGTGGCAGGCAGTCGCTGAGGATCTGGAGAAGGCAATGGAGGGAGCTTTGCCCCCAATCTGGGCAGCCATGGACAAGATGGATTGGCGGATAAAGATACAAGGGGCGACGATACAGAAGTTGGAGGTGGCGCTCTCTGACCATCGTGACCAGATTGTCTCCTTGGAGACAGAGATGGCGTTGTTGGCTGAGGAGCGTCGATTGCTAAAGGCCAAGATTGACGATCAGAGAACTGCTCCAGACGCCAAAACTTAAGAATTGTTGAGTTGCTGGAGGGCACAAACTCCACGGACTATATGTCCAAGATGTTCGGAAAGCTGGTGGAGGGAGGTTATTTCCGACCCTATCTGAGTCGGACTGGGCCCATTAACTGTTGACGCACCTCGGGCGATCATTGTCAGGTTTATGAGGTGTTAGTGAGGCCTTCTCAGAGGCCTTGAGTCAGAGCCTCCGGAGGAGGTTTCCTTAATGAAGCAATTTTTGCATGGGTTGACGTTTCTGGAGGTGGAGCAGGAGATGCCGTTAGGGCTGGAGGAGACCATGAGCTGTATTCAGTTAATGCAGACTGGCAAAGCACCGGGTTCACCATTGAATTTTACGAACAGTTTGCTGGTCAGCTGGTCCCACTTCTGCTGGATATGTTATGATTCCATGTCCCAGGGTGTTGCCGGTCACGCTGGCGCAGGCATCGATTTCCTTGATCCTGAAGAAAGACAAGGATCCCCTGGAATGTGGATCATATTGGTCTATTTTGGTGTTAAACGCTAACACAAAGGTGTTGGCTATGGTGTTAAGAACATAAGAACTAGGAGCAGGAGTAGGCCATCTGGCCCCTCGAGCCTGCTCCACCATTCAATGAGTTCATGGCTGATCTTTTGTGGACTCAGCTCCACTTTCCAGCCCGAACACCACAACCCTTACTCCCTTTATTCTTCAAAAAACTATCTATCTTTATCTTGAAAACATTTAATGAAGGAGCCTCAACTGCTTCACTGGGCAAGGAATTCCATAGATTCACAACCCTTTGGGTGAAGAAGTTCCTCCTAAACTCAGTCCTAAATCTACTTCCCCTTATTTAGAGGCTATGCCCCCTAGTTCTGCTTTCACCCGCCAGTGGGAACAACCTGCCCGCATCTATCCTATCTATTCCCTTCATAATCTTATATGTTTCTATAAGATCCCCCCTCATCCTTCTAAATTCCAACGAGTACAGTCCCAGTCTACTCAACCTCTCCTCGTAATCCAACCCCATCAGCTCTGGGATTAACCTAGTGAATCTCCTCTGCACACCCTCCAGTGCCAGTACGTCCTTTCTCGAGTAAGGAAACCAAAACTGAACACAATATTCCAGGTGTGGCCTCACTAACACCTTATACAATTGCAGCAGAACCTCCCTAGTCTTAAACTCCATCCCTCTAGCAATGAAGGACAAAATTCCATTTGCCTTCTTAATCACCTGTTGCACCTGTAAACCAACTTTTTGCGACTCATGCACTAGCACACCCAGGTCTCTCTGCACAGCAGCATGTTTTAATATTTTATCATTTAAATAATAATCCCTTTTGCTGTTATTCCTACCAAAATGGATAATCTCACATTTGTCAACATTGTATTCCATCTGCCAGACCCTAGCCCATTCACTTAGCCTATCCAAATCCCTCTGCAGACTTCCAGTATCCTCTGCACTTTTTGCTTTACCTCTTATCTTAGTGTCATCTGCAAACTTGGACACATTGCCCTTGGTCCCCAACTCCAAATCATCTATGTAAATTGTGAACAGTTGTGGGCCCAACACTGATCCCTGAGGGACACCATTAGCTACTGATTGCCAACCTGAGAAACACCAATTAATCCCCACTCTTTGCTTTCTATTAATTAACCAATCCTCTATCCATGCTACTACTTTCCTCTTAATGCCATGCATCTTTATCTTATGCAGTAACCTTTTGTGTGGCACCTTGTCAAAGGCTTTCTGGAAATCCAGATATACCACATCCATTGGCCCCCCGTTATCTACCGCACTGTTAATGTCCTCAAAAAATTCCACTAAATTAGTTAGGCATGACCTGCCCTTTATGAACCCATGCTGCATCTGCCCAATGGGACAATTTCCATCCAGATGCCTCGCTATTTCTTCCTTGATGATAGATTCCAGCATCTTCCCTACTACCGAAGTTAAGCTCACTGGCCTATAATTACCCGCTTTCTGCCTACTTCCTTTTTTAAACAGTGGTGTCACGTTTGCTAATTTCCAATCCGCCGGGACCACCCCAGAGTCTAGTGAATTTTGGTAAATTATCACTAGTGCATTTGCAATTTCCCTAGCCATCTCTTTTAGCACTCTGAGATGCTATCCATTAGGTCCAGGAGACTTGTCTACCTTTAGCCCCATTAGCTTGCCCATCACTACCTCCTTGGTGATAACAATCCTCTCAAGGTCCTCACCTGTCATAGCCTCATTTCCATCAGTCACTGGCATGTTATTTGTGTCTTCCACTGTGAAGACCGACCCACAAAACCTGTTCAGTTCCTCAGCCATTTCCTCATCTCCCATTATTAAATCTCCCTTCTCATCCTCTAAAGGACCAATATTTACCTTAGCCACTCTTTTTTGTTTTATATATTTGTAGAAACTTTTACTGTCTGTTTTTATATTCTGAGCAAGTTTACTCTCATAATCTATCTTACTCTTCTTTATAGCTTTTTTAGTAGCTTTCTGTTGCCCCCTAAAGATTTCCCAGTCCTCTAGTCTCCCACTGATCTTTGCTACTTTGTATGTTTTTTCCTTCAATTTGATATTCTCCCTTATTTCCTTAGATATCCACAGTCGATTTTCCCTCTTTTTACCATCCTTCCTTTTTGTTGGTATAAACCTTTGCTGAGCACTGTGAAAAATCACTTGGAAGGTTCTCCACTGGTCCTCAACTGTTTCACCATAAAGTCTTTGCTCCCAGTCTACCTTAGCTAGTTCTTCTCTCATCCCATTGTAATCTCCTTTGTTTAAGCACAAAACACTAATGCTTGATTTTACCTTCTCACCCTCCATCTGTATTTTAAATTCCACCATATTGTGATCGCTCCTTCCGAGAGGATCCCTAACTATGAGATCCTGAATCAATCCTGTCTCATTACACAGGACCAGATCTAGGACCGCTTGTTCCCTCGTAGGTTCCATTACATACTGTTCTAGGAAACTATCGCGGATTCATTCTATAAACTCCTCCTCAAGGCTGCCTTGACCGACCTGGTTAAACCAATCGACATGTAGATTAAAATCCCCCATGATAACTGCTGTACCATTTCTACATGCATCAGTTATTTCTTTGTTTATTGCCTGCCCCACCAGAATGTTACTATTTGGTGGCCTATAGACTACTCCTATCGGTGACTTTTTCGCCTTACTATTCCTGATTTCCACCCAAATGGATTCAACCTTATCCTCCATAGCACCAATGTCATCCCTTACTGTTGCCCGGATGTCATCCTTAAATAACAGAGCTACACCACCTCCCTTACCATCCACTCTGTCCTTCCGAATAGTTTGATACCCTCGGATATTTAACTCCCAGTCGTGACCATCCTTTAACCATGTTTCAGTAATGGCCACTAAATCATAGTCATTCACGATGATTTGCGCCATCAACTCATTTACCTTATTCCGAATACTACGAGCATTCAGGTAAAGTACACTTATGTTGGCTTTTTTACCTCTGTTCTGAATCTTAACACCTCGATCAGTAACCTCTCCTAAGTTATACTTCCTCTTAACCTTTCTCCTAATTTTCCTTGTCGTTGAACCCATATCTTCATGTAACAACCTGCCGCGTCGCTTACCATTAATGTTTTCACTTCCCGTTTTATTCCTTTTAGTATTCCTGGTCCTATTCACTGAGCTCCCCTCAGTCACTGTACCTTGTACTGTCGCCCTTTTTGATTTTTGACTATGGCTTCTCTGCCTTACACTTTCCCCCTTACTGCCTTTTATTTCTGTCCCTGTTTTACTACCTTCCAACTTCCTGCATCGGTTCCCATCCCCCTGCCACATTAGTTTAAACTCTACCCAACAGCTCAAGCTAACACCCTGCCTAGGACATCGGTTCCAGTCCTGCCCAGGTGCAGACCGTCCGGTTTGTACTGGTCCCACCTCCCCCAGAACCGATTCCAATGTCCCAGGAATTTGAATCCCTCCCTCTTGCACCATCTCTCGAGCCACACATTCATCCTATCTATCCTGACATTCCTACTTTGACTAGCTCGTGGCACTGTTGGCAATAGGTTTGGAGCCCTGCCCACCTGGGTGATTTCAGAGGAGCAGACTGGATTTATTAAGGGTCGGCAGTTGTCGACCAGTATTAGGAGATTGTTAAATGTTGTGTTGTTGCCTCCTTAGGGACTGAACCAGAGGTGGTTATTTCAATGGACGAGGAGAAGGCGTTTGATAGGGTTGAGTGGGGGTTCCTCTGAGATCCTGGGGCGGTTGAGCTTTGGGCCAAAATTTATTTCATAGATTAGGCTTTTGTACAGGGCGCCCACTGTGAGCGTGCGCACTAATGTCCTGGGTTATTTCCAACTGAACAGAGGTACAAGGACCCGTTGTTGCCGCTTTTGTTTGCATTAGCAATCGGGCCGCTGACCATTGCGTTGAGGTTGTTTACCAGATAGTGTGGGTAGAGCGTGGGGGGAGGGAGCATAGGGTGTCCTTATATGCGGATGATTTGTTACTATACATCACGGACCCACTCTCCAATGTGGGGGAGATAATGGAGTTGCTCAGGAAATTTAGCTCCTTTTCAGGGTAAAAGCTGAATCTGGGAAAGAGTCAATATTTTCCGGTGAACCCTCCGGGGAGGCTGCCGTTTCATCCGGCCACGACTAGCTTCCGGTATCTGGGAATCCGGGTGGCTCATGACTGGGCCACATTCCAGAAACGTAACGTTTCTAGTCTGGTGGACGGGGTGAAGGCTGATTCTCTGACCTTAGTGGGAGGTGTATGCTCTCCCTCTGACCTTAGTGGGAGGTGTATGCTCTCCCTCTGACCTTAGCGGGAGGTGTATAACATCCCTCTGACCTTAGCGGGAGATGTATCCTCTCCCTCTGACCTTAGCGGGAGGTGTATAACCTCCCTCTGACCTTAGTGGGAGGCGTATAACCTCCCTATGACCTCAGTGGGAGATGTATGCTCTCCCTCTGACCTTAGCGGGAGGTGTATAACCTCCCTCTGACCTTAGTGGGAGGAGTATGCTCTCCCTCTGACCTTAGTGGGAGGTGTATAACCTCCCTCTGACCTTAGCGGGAGGTGTATGCTCTCCCTCTGACCTTAGTGGGAGGTGTATAACCTCCCTCTGACCTTAGTGGGAGGAGTATGCTCTCCCTCTGACCTTAGCGGGAGGTGTATAACCTCCCTCTGACCTTAGCGGGAGGTGTATGATCTCCCTCTGACCTTAGCGGGAGGTGTTTGCGCCCCCTCTGACCTTAGCGGGAGGTGTATGCTCTCCCTCTGACCTTAGTGGGAGGTGTATAACCTCCCTCTAACCTTAGCGGGAGGTGTATGCCCTCCCTCTGACCTTAGCGGGAGGTGTATGCTCTCCCTCTGACCTTAGCGGGAGGTGTATAACCTCCCTCTGACCTTAGCGGGAGATGTATCCTCTCCCTCTGACCTTAGCGGGAGGTGTATAACCTCCCTCTGACCTTAGTGGGAGGCGTATAACCTCCCTATGACCTCAGTGGGAGATGTATGCTCTCCCTCTGACCTTAGCGGGAGGTGTATAACCTCCCTCTGACCTTAGTGGGAGGAGTATGCTCTCCCTCTGACCTTAGTGGGAGGTGTATAACCTCCCTCTGACCTTAGCGGGAGGTGTATGCTCTCCCTCTGACCTTAGTGGGAGGTGTATGCTCTCCCTCTGACCTTAGCGGGAGGTGTATGCTCTCCCTCTGACCTTAGCGGGAGGTGTCTGCTCTCCCTCTGACCTGAGCGGGAGGTGTATAACCTCCCTCTGACCTTAGCGGGAGATGTATCCTCTCCCTCTGACCTTAGTGGGAGCAGTATGCTCTCCCTCTGACCTTAGTGGGAGGTGTATGCTCTCCCTCTGATCTTAGCGGGAGGTGTATAACCTCCCTCTGACCTTAGCGGGAAGTGTATGCTCTCCCTCTGACCTTAGTGGGAGGTGTATAACCTCCCTCTGACGTTAGCGGGAGGTGTATAACCTCCCTCTGACCATAGTGGGAGGTGTATGCCCTCCCTCTGACCTTAGTGGGAGGTGTATGCTCTCCCTCTGACCTTAGTGGGAGGTGTATGCTCTCCCTCTGACCTTCGTGGGAGGTGTATAACCTCCCTCTGACCTTAGTGGGAGGTGTATGCTCTCCCTCTGACCTTAGCGGGAGGTGTATAACCTCCATCTGACCTTAGTGGGAGATGTATGCTCTCCCTCTGACCTTAGCGGGAGGTGTATGCTCTCCCTCTGACCTTAGCGGGAGGTGTATGCTCTCCCTCTGACCTTAGCGGGAGGTGTCTGCTCTCCCTCTGACCTGAGCGGGAGGTGTATAACCTCCCTCTGACCTTAGTGGGAGGTGTATAACCTCCCTCTGACCTTAGCGGGAGGTGTATGCTCTCCCTCTGACCTTAGCGGGAGGTGTATGCTCTCCCTCTGACCTTAGCGGGAGGTGTATAACCTCCCTCTGACTTTAGCGGGAGGTGTATGCTCCCCCTCTGACCTTAGCGGGAGGTGTATAACCTCCCTCTGACCTTAGTGGGAGGTGTATAACTTCCCTCTGACCTTAGCGGGTGGTGTATAACCTCCCTCTGACCTTAGTGGGAGGTGTATAACCTCGCTCTGACCTTAGCGGGAGGTGTATGCTCTCCCTCTGACCTTAGCGGGAGGTGTATAACCTCCCTCTGACCTTAGCGGGAGGTGTATAACCTCCCTCTGACCTTAGTGGGAGGTGTATAACCTCCCTCTGACCTTAGTGGGAGATGTATAACCTCCCTCTGACCTTAGTGGGAGATGTATGCTCTCCCTCTGACCTTAGCGGGAGGTGTATAACATCCCTCTGACCTTAGTGGGAGGTGTATGCTCTCCCTCTGACCTTAGTGGGAGGTGTATAACCTCCCTCTGACCTTAGCGGGAGGTGTATAACCTCCCTCTGACGTTAGTGGGAGGTGTATAACCTCCCTCTGACCTTAGCGGGAGGTGTATGCTCTCCCTCTGACCTTAGTGGGAGGTGTATAACCTCCCTCTGACCTTAGTGGGAGGTGTATAACCTCCCTCTGACCTTAGTGGGAGATGTATGCTCTCCCTCTGACCTTAGCGGGAGGTGTATAACATCCCTCTGACCTTAGTGGGAGATGTATGCTCTCCCTCTGACCTTAGTGGGAGGTGTATAACCTCCCTCTGACCTTAGCGGGAGGTGTATGCTCTCCCTCTGACCTTAGCGGGAGGTGTATGCTCTCACTCTGACCTTAGTGGGAGGTGTATAACCTCCCTCTGACCTTAGTGGGAGGTGTATAACCTCCCTCTGACCTTAGCGGGAGGTGTATGCTCTCCCTCTGACCTTAGTGGGAGGTGTATAACCTCCCTCTGACCTTAGCGGGAGGTGTATGCTCTCCCCCTGACCTTAGTGGGAGGTGTATAACCTCCCTCTGACCTTAGTGGGAGGGTTATAACCTCCCTCTGACCTTAGTGGGAGGTGTATAAGCTCCCTCTGACCTTAGTGGGAGGTGCTTGCTCTCCCTCTGACCTTAGTGGGAGGTGTATAACCTCCCTCTGACCTTAGCGGGAGGTGTATAACCTCCCTCTGACCTTAGCGAGAGGTGTATGCTCTCCCTCTGACCTTAGTGGGAGATGTATAACCTCCCTCTGACGTTAGTGGGAGGTGTATGCTCTCCCTCTGACCTTAATGGGAGGTGTATAACCTCCCTCTGACCTTAGCGGGAGGTGTATGCTCTCCCTCTGACCTTAGTGGGAGATGTATAACCTCCCTCTGACCTTAGTGGGAGGTGCATGCTCTCCCGCTGACCTTAGCGGGAGGTGTATAACCTCCCTCTGACCTTAGCGGGAGGTGTATAACCTCCCTCTGACCTTAGCGGGAGGTGTATAACCTCCCTCTGACCTTAGCGGGAGGTGTATAACCTCCCTCTGACCTTAGTGGGAGGTGTATAACCTCCCTCTGACCTTAGTGGGAGATGTATCCTCTCCCTCTGACCTTAGTGGGAGGTGATTCACCTCCCTCTGACCTTAGTGGGAGATGTATCCTCTCCCTCTGACCTCAGTGGGAGGTGTATAACATACCTCTGACCTTAGTGGGAGGTGTATGCCCTCCCTCTGACCTTAGCGGGAGGTGTATAACCTCCCTCTGACCTAAGTGGGAGGCGTATAACCTCCCTCTGACCTTAGTGGGAGGTGTACGCTCTCCCTCTGACCTTAGTGGGAGGTGTATAACCTCCCTCTGACCTTAGTGGGAGGTGTATAACCTCCCTCTGACCTTAGTGGGAGGTGTATGCCCTCCCTCTGACCTTAGTGGGAGGTGTATGCTCTCCCTCTGACCTTAGCGGGAGGTGTATTACCTCCCTCTGACCTTAGTGGGAGGTGTATAACCTCCCTCTGACCTTAGTGGGAGGTGTATAACCTCCCTCTGACCTTAGTGGGAGGTGTATGCTCTCCCTCTGACCTTAGTGGGAGGTGTATGCTCTCCGTCTGACGTTAGCGGGAGGTGTATAACCTCCCTCTGACCTTAGCGGGAGGTGTATGCTCTCCCTCTGACCTTAGCGGGAGGTGTATGCTCTCCCTCTGACCTTAGTGGGAGGTGTATGCTCTCCCTCTGACCTTAGCAGGAGGTGTATAACCTCCCTCTGACCGTAGCGGGAGGTGTATGCTCTCCCTCTGACCTTAGTCGGAGGTGTATAACCTCCCTCTGACCTTAGTGGGAGGTGTATGCTCTCCCTCTGACCTTAGTGGGAGGTGTATAACCTCCCTCTGACCTTAGTGGGAGGTGTATAACCTCCCTCTGACCTTAGTGGGAGGTGTATAACCTCCCTCTGACCTTAGTGGGAGGTGTATGCACTCCCTCTGACCTTAGTGGGAGGTGTATAACCTCCCTCTGACCTTAGTGGGAGGTGTATGCTCTCCCTCTGACCTTAGTGGGAGGTGTATAACCTCCCTCTGACCTTAGTGGGAGGTGTGTGCTCTCCCTCTGACCTTAGCGGGAGGTGTATAACCTCCCTCTGACCATATTGGGAGGTGTATGCTCTCCCTCTGACCTTAGTGGGAGGTGTATAACCTCCCTCTGACCTTAGTGGGAGGTGTATAACCTCCCTCTGACCTTAGCGGGAGGTGTATGCTCTCCCTCTGACCTTAGTGGGAGGTGTATGCTATACCTCTGACCTTAGCGGGAGGTGTATAACCTCCCTCTGACCTTAGCGGGAGGTGTATGCTCTCCCTCTGACCTTAGTCGGAGGTGTATAACCTCCCTCTGACCTTAGTGGGAGGTGTATGCTCTCCCTCTGAACTTAGTGGGAGGTGTATAACCTCCCTCTGACCTTAGTGGGAGGTGTATGCTCTCCCTCTGACCTTAGCGGGAGGTGTATGCTCTCCCTCTGACCTTAGCGGGAGGTGTATGCTCTCCCTCTGACCTTAGCGGGAGGTGTATGCTCTCCCTCTGACCTTAGCGGGAGGTGTATGCTCTCCCTCTGACCTAAGTGGGAAATGTATAACCTCCCTCTGACCTTAGCGGGAGGTGTATGCTCTCCCTCTGACCTTAGCGGGAGGTGTATAACCTCCCTCTGACCTTAGTGGGAGGTGTATAACCTCCCTCTGACGTTAGCGGGAGGTGTATGCTCTCCCTCTGACCTTAGCAGGAGGTGTATAACCTCCCTCTGACCTTAGTGGGAGGTGTATAACCTCCCTCTGACCTTAGTGGGAGGTGTGTGCTCTCCCTCTGACCTTAGTGGGAGGTGTATGCCCTCCCTCTGACCTTAGCGGGAGGTGTATAACCTCCCCTAGACCTTAGCGGGAGGCGTATAACCTCCCTCTGACCTTAGTGGGAGGTGTATGCTCTCCCTCTGACCTTAGTGGGAGGTGTATAACCTCCCTCTGACCTTAGTGGGAGGTGTATAACCTCCCTCTGACCTTAGCGGGAGGTGTATGCTCTCCCTCTGACCTTAGTGGGAGGTGTATAACCTCCCTCTGACCTTAGTGGGAGGTGTATAACCTCCCTCTGACCTTAGTGGGAGGTGTATGCCCTCCCTCTGACCTCAGTGGGAGGTGTATGCTCTCCCTCTGACCTTAGCGGGAGGTGTATTACCTCCCTCTGACCTTAGTGGGAGGTGTATAACCTCCCTCTGACCTTAGTGGGAGGTGTATAACCTCCCTCTGACCTTAGTGGGAGGTGTATGCTCTCCCTCTGACCTTAGTGGGAGGTGTATGCTCTCCCTCTGACCTTAGCGGGAGGTGTCTCACCTCCCTCTGACCTTAGCGGGAGGTGTATGCTCTCCCTCTGACCTTAGCGGGAGGTGTATGCTCTCCCTCTGACCTTAGTGGGAGGTGTATGCTCTCCCTCTGACCTTAGCAGTAGGTGTATAACCTCCCTCTGACCTTAGCGGGAGGTGTATGCTCTCCCTCTGACCTTAGTCGGAGGTGTATAACCTCCCTCTGACCTTAGTGGGAGGTGTATGCTCTCCCTCTGACCTTAGTGGGAGGTGTATAACCTCCCTCTGACCTTAGTGGGAGGTGTATAATCTCCCTCTGACCTTAGTGGGAGGTGTATGCTCTCCCTCTGACCTTAGTGGGAGGTGTATAACCTCCCTCTGACCTTAGTGGGAGGTGTATGCTCTCCCTCTGACCTTAGTGGGAGGTGTATAACCTCCCTCTGACCTGAGTGGGAGGTGTGTGCTCTCCCTCTGACCTTAGCGGGAGGTGTATAACCTCCCTCTGACCATAGTGGGAGGTGTATGCTCTCCCTCTGACCTTAGTAGGAGGTGTATAACCTCCCTCTGACCTTAGTGGGAGGTGTATAACCTCCCTCTGACCTTAGCGGGAGGTGTATGCTCTCCCTCTGACCTTAGTGGGAGGTGTATGCTATCCCTCTGACCTTAGCGGGAGGTGTATAACCTCCCTCTGACCTTAGCGGGAGGTGTATGCTCTCCCTCTGACCTTAGTCGGAGGTGTATAACCTCCCTCTGACCTTAGTGGGAGGTGTATGCTCTCCCTCTGACCTTAGTGGGAGGTGTATAACCTCCCTCTGACCTTAGTGGGAGGTGTATGCTCTCCCTCTGACCTTAGTGGGAGGTGTATAACCTCCCTCTGACCTTAGTGGGAGGTGTATAACCTCCCTCTGACCTTAGCGGGAGGTGTATGCTCTCCCTCTGACCTTAGTGGGAGGTGTATAACCTCCCTCTGACCTTAGTGGGAGGTGTATAACCTCCCTCTGACCTTAGTGGGAGGTGTATGCCCTCCCTCTGACCTTAGTGGGAGGTGTATGCTCTCCCTCTGACCTTAGCGGGAGGTGTATTACCTCCCTCTGACCTTAGTGGGAGGTGTATAACCTCCCTCTGACCTTAGTGGGAGGTGTATAACCTCCCTCTGACCTTAGTGGGAGGTGTATGCTCTCCCTCTGACCTTAGTGGGAGGTGTATGCTCTCCCTCTGACCTTAGCGGGAGGTGTATAACCTCCCTCTGACCTTAGCGGGAGGTGTATGCTCTCCCTCTGACCTTAGCGGGAGGTGTATGCTCTCCCTCTGACCTTAGTGGGAGGTGTATGCTCTCCCTCTGACCTTAGCAGGAGGTGTATAACCTCCCTCTGACCTTAGCGGGAGGTGTATGCTCTCCCTCTGACCTTAGTCGGAGGTGTATAACCTCCCTCTGACCTTAGTGGGAGGTGTATGCTCTCCCTCTGACCTTAGTGGGAGGTGTATAACCTCCCTCTGACCTTAGTGGGAGGTGTATAATCTCCCTCTGACCTTAGTGGGAGGTGTATGCTCTCCCTCTGACCTTAGTGGGAGGTGTATAACCTCCCTCTGACCTTAGTGGGAGGTGTATGCTCTCCCTCTGAACTTAGTGGGAGGTGTATAACCTCCCTCTGACCTGAGTGGGAGGTGTGTGCTCTCCCTCTGACCTTAGCGGGAGGTGTATAACCTCCCTCTGACCATAGTGGGAGGTGTATGCTCTCCCTCTGACCTTAGTAGGAGGTGTATAACCTCCCTCTGACCTTAGTGGGAGGTGTATAACCTCCCTCTGACCTTAGCGGGAGGTGTATGCTCTCCCTCTGACCTTAGCGGGAGGTGTATAACCTCCCTCTGACCTTAGCGGGAGGTGTATGCTCTCCCTCTGACCTTAGTCGGAGGTGTATAACCTCCCTCTGACCTTAGTGGGAGGTGTATGCTCTCCCTCTGACCTTAGTGGGAGGTGTATAACCTCCCTCTGACCTTAGTGGGAGGTGTATGCTCTCCCTCTGACCTTAGCGGGAGGTGTATGCTCTCCCTCTGACCTTAGCGGGAGGTGTATAACCTCCCTCTGACCTTAGTGGGAGGTGTATAACCTCCCTCTGACCTAAGTGGGAGGTGTATAACCTCCCTCTGACCTTAGTGGGAGATGTATGCTCTCCCTCTGACCTTAGCGGGAGGTGTATAACATCCCTCTGACCTGAGTGGGAGGTGTATGCTCTCACTCTGACCTTAGTGGGAGGTGTATAACCTCCCTCTGACCTTAGCGGGAGGTGTATAACCTCCCTCTGACGTTAGTGGGAGGTGTATAACCTCCCTCTGACCTTAGCGGGAGGTGTATGCTCTCCCTCTGACCTTAGTGGGAGGTGTATAACCTCCCTCTGACCTTAGTGGGAGGTGTATAACCTCCCTCTGACCTTAGTGGGAGATGTATGCTCTCCCTCTGACCTTAGCGGGAGGTGTATAACATCCCTCTGACCTTAGTGGGAGATGTATGCTCTCCCTCTGACCTTAGTGGGAGGTGTATAACCTCCCTCTGACCTTAGCGGGAGGTGTATGCTCTCCCTCTGACCTTAGTGGGAGGTGTATGCTATACCTCTGACCTGAGCGGGAGGTGTATAACCTCCCTCTGACCTTAGCGGGAGGTGTATGCTCTCCCTCTGACCTTAGTCGGAGGTGTATAACCTCCCTCTGACCTTAGTGGGAGGTGTATGCTCTCCCTCTGAACTTAGTGGGAGGTGTATAACCTCCCTCTGACCTTAGTGGGAGGTGTATGCTCTCCCTCTGACCTTAGCGGGAGGTGTATGCTCTCCCTCTGACCTTAGTGGGAGGTGTATGCTCTCCCTCTGACCTTAGCGGGAGGTGTATGCTCTCCCTCTGACCTTAGCGGGAGGTGTATGCTCTCCCTCTGACCTAAGTGGGAAATGTATTAGCTCCCTCTGACCTTAGCGGGAGGTGTATGCTCTCCCTCTGACCTTAGCGGGAGGTGTATAACCTCCCTCTGACCTTAGTGGGAGGTGTATAACCTCCCTCTGACCTTAGCGGGAGGTGTATGCTCTCCCTCTGACCTTAGCAGGAGGTGTATAACCTCCCTCTGACCTTAGTGGGAGGTGTATAACCTCCCTCTGACCTTAGTGGGAGGTGTGTGCTCTCCCTCTGACCTTAGTGGGAGGTGTATGCCCTCCCTCTGACCTTAGCGGGAGGTGTATAACCTCCCCTAGACCTTAGCGGGAGGCGTATAACCTCCCTCTGACCTTAGTGGGAGGTGTATGCTCTCCCTCTGACCTCAGTGGGAGGTGTATAACCTCCCTCTGACCTTAGTGGGAGGTGTATAACCTCCCTCTGACCTTAGCGGGAGGTGTATGCTCTCCCTCTGACCTTAGTGGGAGGTGTATAACCTCCCTCTGACCTTAGTGGGAGGTGTATAACCTCCCTCTGACCTTAGTGGGAGGTGTATGCCCTCCCTCTGACCTTAGTGGGAGGTGTATGCTCTCCCTCTGACCTTAGCGGGAGGTGTATTACCTCCCTCTGACCTTAGTGGGAGGTGTATAACCTCCCTCTGACCTTAGTGGGAGGTGTATAACCTCCCTCTGACCTTAGTGGGAGGTGTATGCTCTCCCTCTGACCTTAGTGGGAGGTGTATGCTCTCCCTCTGACCTTAGCGGGAGGTGTCTCACCTCCCTCTGACCTTAGCGGGAGGTGTATGCTCTCCCTCTGACCTTAGCGGGAGGTGTATGCTCTCCCTCTGACCTTAGTGGGAGGTGTATGCTCTCCCTCTGACCTTAGCAGTAGGTGTATAACCTCCCTCTGACCTTAGCGGGAGGTGTATGCTCTCCCTCTGACCTTAGTCGGAGGTGTATAACCTCCCTCTGACCTTAGTGGGAGGTGTATGCTCTCCCTCTGACCTTAGTGGGAGGTGTATAACCTCCCTCTGACCTTAGTGGGAGGTGTATAATCTCCCTCTGACCTTAGTGGGAGGTGTATGCTCTCCCTCTGACCTTAGTGGGAGGTGTATAACCTCCCTCTGACCTTAGTGGGAGGTGTATGCTCTCCCTCTGACCTTAGTGGGAGGTGTATAACCTCCCTCTGACCTGAGTGGGAGGTGTGTGCTCTCCCTCTGACCTTAGCGGGAGGTGTATAACCTCCCTCTGACCATAGTGGGAGGTGTATGCTCTCCCTCTGACCTTAGTAGGAGGTGTATAACCTCCCTCTGACCTTAGTGGGAGGTGTATAACCTCCCTCTGACCTTAGCGGGAGGTGTATGCTCTCCCTCTGACCTTAGTGGGAGGTGTATGCTATCCCTCTGACCTTAGCGGGAGGTGTATAACCTCCCTCTGACCTTAGCGGGAGGTGTATGCTCTCCCTCTGACCTTAGTCGGAGGTGTATAACCTCCCTCTGACCTTAGTGGGAGGTGTATGCTCTCCCTCTGACCTTAGTGGGAGGTGTATAACCTCCCTCTGACCTTAGTGGGAGGTGTATGCTCTCCCTCTGACCTTAGTGGGAGGTGTATAACCTCCCTCTGACCTTAGTGGGAGGTGTATAACCTCCCTCTGACCTTAGCGGGAGGTGTATGCTCTCCCTCTGACCTTAGTGGGAGGTGTATAACCTCCCTCTGACCTTAGTGGGAGGTGTATAACCTCCCTCTGACCTTAGTGGGAGGTGTATGCCCTCCCTCTGACCTTAGTGGGAGGTGTATGCTCTCCCTCTGACCTTAGCGGGAGGTGTATTACCTCCCTCTGACCTTAGTGGGAGGTGTATAACCTCCCTCTGACCTTAGTGGGAGGTGTATAACCTCCCTCTGACCTTAGTGGGAGGTGTATGCTCTCCCTCTGACCTTAGTGGGAGGTGTATGCTCTCCCTCTGACCTTAGCGGGATTTGTATAACCTCCCTCTGACCTTAGCGGGAGGTGTATGCTCTCCCTCTGACCTTAGCGGGAGGTGTATGCTCTCCCTCTGACCTTAGTGGGAGGTGTATGCTCTCCCTCTGACCTTAGCAGGAGGTGTATAACCTCCCTCTGACCTTAGCGGGAGGTGTATGCTCTCCCTCTGACCTTAGTCGGAGGTGTATAACCTCCCTCTGACCTTAGTGGGAGGTGTATGCTCTCCCTCTGACCTTAGTGGGAGGTGTATAACCTCCCTCTGACCTTAGTGGGAGGTGTATAATCTCCCTCTGACCTTAGTGGGAGGTGTATGCTCTCCCTCTGACCTTAGTGGGAGGTGTATAACCTCCCTCTGACCTTAGTGGGAGGTGTATGCTCTCCCTCTGAACTTAGTGGGAGGTGTATAACCTCCCTCTGACCTGAGTGGGAGGTGTGTGCTCTCCCTCTGACCTTAGCGGGAGGTGTATAACCTCCCTCTGACCATAGTGGGAGGTGTATGCTCTCCCTCTGACCTTAGTAGGAGGTGTATAACCTCCCTCTGACCTTAGTGGGAGGTGTATAACCTCCCTCTGACCTTAGCGGGAGGTGTATGCTCTCCCTCTGACCTTAGCGGGAGGTGTATAACCTCCCTCTGACCTTAGCGGGAGGTGTATGCTCTCCCTCTGACCTTAGTCGGAGGTGTATAACCTCCCTCTGACCTTAGTGGGAGGTGTATGCTCTCCCTCTGACCTTAGTGGGAGGTGTATAACCTCCCTCTGACCTTAGTGGGAGGTGTATGCTCTCCCTCTGACCTTAGCGGGAGGTGTATGCTCTCCCTCTGACCTTAGCGGGAGGTGTATAACCTCCCTCTGACCTTAGTGGGAGGTGTATAACCTCCCTCTGACCTAAGTGGGAGGTGTATAACCTCCCTCTGACCTTAGTGGGAGATGTATGCTCTCCCTCTGACCTTAGCGGGAGGTGTATAACATCCCTCTGACCTGAGTGGGAGGTGTATGCTCTCACTCTGACCTTAGTGGGAGGTGTATAACCTCCCTCTGACCTTAGCGGGAGGTGTATAACCTCCCTCTGACGTTAGTGGGAGGTGTATAACCTCCCTCTGACCTTAGCGGGAGGTGTATGCTCTCCCTCTGACCTTAGTGGGAGGTGTATAACCTCCCTCTGACCTTAGTGGGAGGTGTATAACCTCCCTCTGACCTTAGTGGGAGATGTATGCTCTCCCTCTGACCTTAGCGGGAGGTGTATAACATCCCTCTGACCTTAGTGGGAGATGTATGCTCTCCCTCTGACCTTAGTGGGAGGTGTATAACCTCCCTCTGACCTTAGCGGGGGGTGTATGCTCGCCCTCTGACCTTAGCGGGAGGTGTATGCTCTCACTCTGACCTTAGTGCGAGGTGTATAACCTCCCTCTGACCTTAGTGGGAGGTGTATAACCTCCCTCTGACCTTAGCGGGAGGTGTATGCTCTCCCTCTGACCTTAGTGGGAGGTGTATAACCTCCCTCTGACCTTAGCGGGAGGTGTATGCTCTCCCTCTGACCTTAGTGGGAGGTGTATAACCTCCCTCTGACCTTAGCGGGAGGTGTTTGCTCTCCCTCTGACCTTAGCGGGAGGTGTATAACCTCCCTCTGACGTTAGTGGGAGGTGTATGCCCTCCGTCTGACCTTAGTGGGAGGTGTATAACCTCCCTCTGACCTTAGCGGGAGGTGAATGCTCTCCCTCTGACCTTAGCGGGTGGTGTATAACCTCCCTCTGACCTTAGCGGGAGGTGTATGCCCTCCCTCTGACCTTAGTGGGAGGTGTATAACCTCCCTCTGACCTTAGTGGGAGGATTTTGCTCTCCCTCTGACCTTAGTGGGAGGTGTATAACCTCCCTCTGACCTTAGCGGGAGGTGTATAACCTCACTCTGACCTTAGCGGGAGGTGTATGCTCTCCCTCTGACCTTAGTGGGAGATGTATAACCTCCCTCTGACGTTAGTGGGAGGTGTATGCTCTCCCTCTGACCTTAATGGGACGTGTATAACCTCCCTCTGACCTTAGCGGGAGGTGTATGCTCTCCCTCTGTCCTTAGTGGGAGATGTATAACCTCCCTCTGACCTTAGTGGGAGGTGTATAACCTCCCTCTGACCTTAGTGGGAGGTGTATAACCTCCCTCTGACCTTAGTGGGAGGTGTATAACCTCCCTCTGACCTTAGTGGGAGGTGTATAACCTCCCTCTGACCTTAGTGGTAGGTGTATAACCTCCCCCTGACCTTAGTGGGAGGTGTATGCTCTCCCTCTGACCTTAGTGGGAGGTGTATAACCTCCCCCTGACCTTGGTGGGAGATGTATAACCTCCTCTGACCTTAGTGGGAGGTGTATGCTCTCCCTCTGACCTTAGTGGGAGGTGTATAACCTCCCCCTGACCTTAGTGGGAGATGTATAACCTCCCTCTGACCTTAGCGGGAGGTGTATGCCCTCCCTTTGACCTTAGTGGGAGGTGTATGCTCTCCCTCTGACCTTAGTGGGAGGTGTATAACCTCCCCCTGACCTTAGTAGGATGTGTATAGCCTCCCTCTGACCTTAGTGGGAGGTGTATGCTCTCCCTCTGACCTTAGCGGGAGATGTATGCCCTCCCTCTGACCTTAGTGGGAGGTGTATAACCTCCCTCTGACATTAGTGGGAGGTGTATGCTCTCCCTCTGACCTTAGTGGGAGATGTATAACCTCCCTCTGACCTTAGCGGGATGTGTATAACCTCCCCCTGACCTTAGTGGGAGGTGTATAACATCCCTCTGACCTTAGTGGGAGGTGTATGCGCTCCCTCTGACCTTAGCGGGAGGTGTATAACCTCCCTCTGACCTTAGTGGGAGGTGTATAACCTCCCTCTGACCTTAGTGGGAGGTGTATGCTCTCCCTCTGACCTTATTGGGAGGTGTATGCCCTCCCGCTGACCTTAGTGGGAGATGTATGCTCTCCCTCTGACCTTAGCGGGAAGGGTACAGGCGGTGAAGATGAATATTCTCCCGAGGTATTTGTTTTTGTTCCCAGAGTCTCCCAGTCTTTCTTCCCAAGGCTTTCTCTTGCCGGGTTAATAAATTGCTACCTACTTTTGTTTGGACTGGTAAGACCCCTCGGGTTCGTAGGATGTTTTTGCAAAGGGATAGACAGTCGGTGTGGGGGGCACTACCTAATCTGTTATGTTACTATTGAGCGGCAAATCATGATAACGTACCGGGGTGGTTCAAGGACTCTATATGAGTGCAGATAGAGGAGGTTTTGTGCAAGGGTTCTGGTTACTGCACCACTCCCATTTTCCCCTGCTGGATTCTCTTTGAGCCCTGTGGTGAGAGCCACTTTGAGGATCTGGAATCAGTTTATCATAAGATCATAAGACATAGGAGTGGAAGTAAGGCCATTCGGCCCATCGAGTCCACTCCACCATTCAATCATGGCTGATTTCAACTCCATTTACCCGCTCTCTCTCCATAGCCCTTAATTCCTCGAGAAATCAAGAATTTATCAACTTCTGTCTTAAAGACACTCAACGTCCCGGCCTCCACCGCCCTCTGTGGCAATGAATTCGACAGACCCACCACTCTCTGGCTGAAGAAATTTCTCCTCATCTCAGTTCTAAAGTGACTCCCTTTTATTCTAAGGCTGTGCCCCCGGGTCCTAGTCTCCCCTGCTAATGGAAACAACTTCCCTACATCCACCCTATCTAAGCCATTCATTATCTTGTAAGTTTCTATTAGATCTCCCCTCAACCTCCTAAACTCCAATGAATATAATCCCAGGATCCTCAGACGTTCATCGTATGTTAGGTCTACCATTCCTGGGATCATCCGTGTGAATCTCCGCTGGACCCGCTCCAGTGCCAGTATGTCCTTCCTGAGGTGTGGGGCCCAAAATTGCTCACAGTATTCTAAATGGGGCCTAACTAATGCTTTATAAAGCTTCAGAAGTACATCCCTGCTTTTATATTCCAAGCCTCTTGAGATGAATGACAACATTGCATTTGCTTTCTTAATTACGGACTCAACCTGCAAGTTTACCTTTAGAGAATCCTGGACTAGGACTCCCAAGTCCCTTTGCACTTCAGCATTATGAATTTTGTCACCGTTTAGAAAATAGTCCATGCCTCTATTCTTTTTTCCAAAGTGCAAGACCTCGCACTTGCCCACGTTGAATTTCATCAGCCATTTCTTGGACTACTCTCCTAAACTGTCTAAATCTTTCTGAAGCCTCCCCACCTCCTCCATACTACCTGCCCCTCCACCTATCTTTGTATCATCGGCAAACTTAGCCAGAATGCCCCCAGTCCCGTCATCTAGATAAGAGTTGGAGGGAGCATACCGAGTGATGGCGCGAGGACCGAGAGCAGGAGAAATTCCTAGAGCCATAGTGGTGAGGTTCCTCCGTTTTAAGGACAAAGAGATGGTCCTTAGATGGGCAAAGAAAACTCGGAGCAGTAGGTGGGAGAACGCGGTGATCCGCGTATGTCAAGACTGGAGTGCGGAGGTGGCGAGAAGGAGGGCGAGCTTTAATCGGGCCAAGGCGGTGCTTCACAAAAAGAAGATAAAATTTGGAATGCTGCAACCGGCAAGACTGTGGGTCACATATCAAGGGAGGCACCACTACTTTGAGACGGCGGATGAGGTGTGGACTTTTATTGTGGAAGAAAAACTGGAATAAGCGGGTTATTAAAAAAGAACGTTTGAAACAAAGTGGTGGGGCGAGTATGGGGGGCGAAGAGGGGGGGAAAAAGGGGGGGAAAGATGAGTTTTATGTTATTAATCCTGCGATGCGGTAACTTTTCTCTCTTCCACAGGTGGTGGTGGAGGGAGGAAGGGAGGTGGAGGAGATGGGGCGTTGGCCATGGGGGGGCGGGGCCAAAAGGGAAGCGCGGGCTTTGTTCCCGCGCTATGATAATCATGGCGGGAATAGGGAAGCAGGAAGGAGGGGGCGTCACACGGTGCGAGCCGAGGTCACGGGGGGAAGCCGAGGTCGGCCAGAGTTTGCTGACTTCTGGGAGCAACATGGGGGGTGTAACTACGCTAGTGGGGGATCTAGCGGGGAGGGTGGGAGGGGGGAGCTACTGGGTTGCTACTGCTGGGGAGAGGGGGGAGCCGGAATGGGGTGGGGTGGGCGGGGGGGGGCACCGCCTGGGGGGGACACAGCTGCGTGGGAACCGGGTGAGGAGCTGGAAAAAGGGGATGGCTAATCGACAAGGGGGGGGGGTAAAAAGCCCCCAACCCGGTTGACCACATGGAATGTGAGAGGGCTCAACGGGCCGATAAAGAGGGCACGAGTACTCGCACACCTTAAGAAACTTAAGGCAGACGTGGTTATGTTACAAGAGACGCACTTGAAACTTATAGACCAGGTTAGACTACGCAAAGGATGGGTGGGGCAGGTGTTTCATTCGGGGCTAGATGCGAAAAACAGGGGGGTGGCTATACTAGTGGGGAAGCGGGTTATGTTTGAGGCAAAGACCATAGTGGCGGATAGTGGGGGCAGATACGTGATGGTGAGTGGCAAATTACAGGGGGAGGCGGTGGTCTTGGTAAACGTATATGCCCCGAACTGGGATGATGTCAATTTTATGAGGCGCATGCTAGGACGCATCCCGGACCTAGAGGTGGGAAAGTTGGTAATGGGGGGAGATTTTAATACGGTGCTGGAGCCAGGGCTGGACAGGTCGAGATCCAGGACTGGAAGGAGGCCGGATGCAGCCAAGGTGCTTAAAGATTTTATGGAGCAGATGGGAGGAGTAGACCCGTGGAGATTTAGTAGACCTAGGAGTAAGGAGTTTTCGTTTTTCTCCTATGTCCACAAAGTTTATTCGCGAATAGACTTTTTTGTTTTGGGAATGGTGTTGATCCCGAAGGTGAGGGGGACGGAGTATACGGCTATAGCCATTTCGGATCACGCTCCACATTGGGTAGACTTGGAGATGGGGGAGGAAACAGAAGGGCGTCCACCCTGGAGAATGGACATGGGACTAATGGCAGATGAAGGGGTGTGTCTAAGGGTGAGGGGGTGCATTGAAAAATACTTGGAACTCAATGATAACGGGGAGGTCCAGGTGGGAGTGGTCTGGGAGGCGCTGAAGGCAGTGGTTAGAGGGGAGCTGATATCAATAAGGGCACATAAAGGAAAGCAGGAGAGTAGGGAACGGGAGCGGTTGCTGCAAGAACTTCTGAGGGTGGACAGGCAATATGCGGAGGCACCGGAGGAGGGACTGTACAGGGAAAGGCAAAGGTTACACGTAGAATTTGACTTGCTGACAACGGGTACTGCAGAAGCACAGTGGAGGAAGGCACAGGGTGTACAGTATGAGTATGGGGAGAAGGCGAGCAGGTTGCTGGCCCATCAATTGAGGAAAAGGGGAGCAGCGAGGGAAATAGGGGGAGTGAGGGATGAGGAAGGAGAGATAGAGCGGGGAGCGGAGAGAGTGAATGGAGTGTTCAAGGCATTCTATAAAAGATTATACGAAGCTCGGCCCACGGATGGGAAGGAGAGAATGATGTGCTTCCTGGACCGGCTGGAATTTCCTAAGGTGGAGGAGCAGGAGAGGGTGGGACTGGGAGCACAGATCGAGATAGAGGAAGTAGTGAAAGGAATTAGGAGTATGCAGGCGGGGAAGGCTCCGGGACCGGATGGATTTCCAGTCGAATTTTATAGGAAATATGTGGACTTGCTTGCCCCGATACTGATGAGAACCTTTAATGAGGCGAAGGAAAGGGGACAGCTGCCCCCGACTATGTCGGAGGCAACGATATCGCTTCTCCTAAAGAAGGAAAAAGACCCGCTGCAATGCGGGTCCTATAGACCTATTTCCCTCCTAAATGTAGACGCTAAGATTCTGGCCAAGGTAATGGCAATGAGGATAGAGGATTGTGTCCCGGGGGTAGTCCATGAGGACCAAACTGGGTTTGTGAAGGGGAGACAGCTGAATACGAATATACGGAGGCTGCTAGGGGTAATGATGATGCCCCCACCAGAGGGGGAAGCGGAGATAGTGGTGGCGATGGATGCCGAGAAAGCATTTGATAGAGTGGAGTGGGATTATTTGTGGGAGGTGTTGAGGAGATTTGGCTTTGGAGATGAGTATATTAGATGGGTACAGCTGCTGTATAGGGCCCCGATGGCGAGCGTGGTCACGAATGGACGGGGGTCTGCGTATTTTCGGCTCCATAGAGGGACGAGGCAGGGATGCCCTCTGTCTCCATTATTGTTTGCACTGGCGATTGAGCCCCTGGCAATAG
This sequence comes from Scyliorhinus torazame, assembly GCF_047496885.1. Lineage (NCBI taxonomy): Eukaryota > Metazoa > Chordata > Chondrichthyes > Carcharhiniformes > Scyliorhinidae > Scyliorhinus > Scyliorhinus torazame. Next base: position 32,838,222 of record NC_092738.1, read on the forward strand.
CATTGAGGGGTTCCAGGAAGTGGAGGGGAGTACTCAGGGGAGGAGAGGAACACCGGGTATCTCTTTACGCGGATGATTTATTGGTGTATGTGGCAGACCCGGCGGAGGGGATGCCAGAGATAATGCGGATACTTGGGGAGTTTGGAGAATTTTCAGGATATAAGCTGAACATGGGGAAAAGTGAGCTGTTTGTGGTGCATCCAGGGGAGCAGAGCAGAGAAATAGAGGACTTACCGTTGAGGAAGGTAACAAGGGACTTTCGCTACTTGGGGATCCAGATAGCCAAGAATTGGGGTACATTGCATAGGTTAAACTTAACGCGGTTGGTGGAACAGATGGAGGAGGACTTCAAGAGATGGGACATGGTATCCCTGTCATTGGCAGGGAGGGTACAAGCGGTTAAAATGGTGGTCCTCCCGAGATTCCTCCTTGTGTTTCAGTGCCTCCCGGTGGTGATCACGAAGGCTTTTTTCAAAAGGATTGAGAAGAGTATCATAGGTTTTGTGTGGGCCGGGAAGACCCCGAGAGTGAGGAAGGGATTTTTGCAGCGTAGTAGGGATAGGGGGGGGGCTGGCGCTACCGAGCCTGAGTGAGTACTACTGGGCCGCCAACATCTCAATGGTATGTAAGTGGATGGGAGAAGAGGAGGGAGCGGCGTGGAAGAGATTGGAGAAGGCGTCCTGTAGGGGGACTTGCCTACAAGCCATGGTGACGGCGCCGTTGCCGTTCTCACCGAAGAAATACACCACAAGCCCGGTGGTGGTGGCTACATTGAAAATCTGGGGGCAGTGGAGATGGCATAGGGGAGGGACGGGAGCTTCGGTGTGGTCCCCGATAAGAAACAATCATAGGTTTGCTCTGGGGAGAATGGATGGGGGATTTGGAACATGGCAAAGAGCAGGAGTAACACAATTGAGAGATCTGTTTGTAGATGGGACGTTTGCAAGTCTGGGAGTGCTGATCGAAAAATATGGGTTGCCCCAAGGGAATGCATTCCGGTATATGCAACTGAGGGCTTTTACGAGGCAACAGGTGAGGGAATTCCCGCAGCTCCCGACGCAGGAGGTGCAGGACAGAGTGATCTCAAAGACATGGGTGGGGGACGGTAAGGTGTCAGACATATATAGGGAGATGAGAGACGAGGGGGAGATTATGGTAGACGAGCTGAAAGGGAAATGGGAAGAAGAGCTGGGGGAGGAGATTGAGGAGGGGCTGTGGGCTGATGCCCTAAGTAGGGTAAACTCATCGTCCTCGTGTGCCAGGCTAAGCCTGATACAATTTAAGGTGTTACACAGGGCGCATATGACTGGAACACGGCTTAGCAAATTTTTTGGAGTAGAGGATAGGTGTGCAAGATGCTCGAAAAGCCCAGCGAATCACACCCACATGTTCTGGTCATGTCCGGCACTACAGGGGTTTTGGGTGGGGGTGACAAAGGTGCTTTCGAAGGTAGTGGGGGTCCGGGTCGAACCAAGCTGGGGGTTGGCTATATTTGGGGTTGCAGAAGAGCCGGGAGTGCAGGAGGCTGATGTTTTGGCCTTTGCGTCCCTAGTAGCCCGGCGCAGGATACTGTTGATGTGGAAGGAAGCCAAGCCCCCGGGTGTGGAGACCTGGATAAATGACATGGCGGGGTTTATAAAGCGGGAACGGATTAAGTTCGTCCTAAGGGGATCGGCTCAAGGGTTCACCAGGCGGTGGCAACCGTTCGTCGAATACCTCACAGAAAGATAGAGGGAATGGAAAAGAAGAAGACAGCAGCAGCAGCCCAGGGGGGTGGGGGGGGGGGGGGGGGTGGGGGAGGTGGTGGGGGTGGGGGGGGGGGGGAAGGGGGGGGAGGAACCAGAGGGATTCTCAGGGATGTTAATATATAAGTATAATATGTATAGGTTGTTGTCATAGATAATTGTATATTGGACTGTTAAAAACATATTTTTGGAGAATATTTATCTGGGACAAGGCAGTTTCCATTTAGTTTTGTTTTTGTTTATATATTATTTATTTCTTGTTTATAAAACTGGCCATTGTTATTTATATTGTTATATTACTGTGTAAAGGATACACAATGTACTGTGATGGTTGGCCAAAAATTTTCAATAAAATATTTAAAAAAAAAATCAGACACTAATCTACACTGCACTTTTAACTGAAAAACAGCACAATTAGATTAACCACTTACCTTTCCTGGTTACCTCACTGCACCAAACTACCAAATTCTCACTGTCTGTATCTCTCTCACTCCGGCTGTGTCTCCTTGATCTGCGCAATGCTAATAATATAATATAATAATGCTAATAATAATTATATAATATGGCACTTACCTCACACCAATGGATCTTATTATTAGGTTAGAGGAGGAGGGTGGGTGGGAGACACTACACGTGTAGTGTCTCGGGTTTCCTCTCCACCAGAATTTATTGGTTGGGGGGGGGGGGGGGGGGCGGCGGCGCCTTTCCCAGAAGTCGAACTTCCGGTTCCCGCCTTATATTTAAAAAAAACCAGAAAAGAAGAACAGAAACGGGACTTGGTACGTGTTTTTAAAGGAGAAACTTACCTCCCAGAAATCACTTGCGCACCACTCCCGCCGAAATCCCAAGGCCTGCTCCTGTGAAGGTAAGTGTTTTTAAAGGAGAAACTTACCTCCCAGAAATCACTTGCGCACCGCTCCCGCCGAAATCCCAAGTTTAGGCAGCATTATAAACTGGGTTCCATGTCACTGCTGGCTCTGATTTACAGGAACCATAGGTTTGTGCCATCTGGTTTAGGTTCATCATTCACAGGGATGGGAGAGGAGGGGTTGCAAAGGTTTAGGGACATGTTAGGGACTGTGCAGAGGGACCTGGGTGTGCTGGTGCACGAGTCGCAAAATGTTGGTGTGCAGGTGCAACAGGTGATTAAGAAGGCTAATCGAGTTTTGTCTTTCGTTGCTAGAGGGATGGAGTTCAAGACTAGGGAGGTTGTGCTGCAATTGTATAGGGTGTTGGTGAGGCCGCATCTGGAGTATTGTGTTCAGTTTTGGTCTCCTTACCTGAGAAACGACATATTGGCACTGGAGGGAGTGCAGAGGAGATTCACTAGGTTGATCCCAGAGTTGAGGGGATTAGATTATGACGAGAGGTTGAGTAGACTGGGACTGTACTCATCGGAGTTTAGAAGGATGCGGGGGGATCTTATTGAAACATATAAAATTATGAAGGGAATAGATAGGATAGATGCGGGCAGGTTGTTTCCACTGGTCGGGGAAAGCAGAACTAGGGGGCATAGCCTCAAAATAAGGGGAAGTAGATTTAGGACGGAGTGTAGGAGGAACTTCTTCACCCAAAGGGTTGTGAATCTCTGGAATTCCTTGCCCAGTGAAGCAGTTGAGGCTCCTTCTTTAAACGTTTTTAAGAAAAAGATAGATACCTTTCTAAAGAATAAAGGAATTTGGGGATATGGTGTACGGGCCGGAGAGTGGAGCTGAGTCCACAAAGATCAGCCATGATCTCATTGAATGGCGGAGCAGGCTCGAGGGGCCAGATGGCCTACTCCTGTTCCTAGTTCTTATGTTCTTATGTTTCTGGAGGGTAGGTTCACCAGCCAAGACAAGTTGCTGGAGAAATTCCAGCTCCCAAGATGGAATGTATTCAGGTACTTCTGACGGATCACACGCACATGTTTTGGTCTTGCCCCAAGCTTGTTCGTTTCTGGGTCTCCATTTCTGATACAATATCAGGGATTTTGGGTGTTCAGCTGGAGCCATGCCCATTGGTTTCCATTTTTGGAGTATCGGACTCGCCGATGCTGCGGACTGGGACGAGGCAGATGTCCCAGCCTTCGCCTCACTAATAGTCCAGAGGCAAGTTAGATCTCCGGTGCCGCCTGAGGCCTCGGCTTGGTTGGGGGGACCTGATGGAATTTTTGTACCCTGGGAATATCAAATACACCATGAGGGGGTCGGTGGCAGGATTCTACTCGAGGTGGCAGCTTTTCATCTCCTTTTTCAGGGGATTGATTACCGTCAGCGGTTAGGGGTTTGTCTTATTTTTTTATTAATGTTCTGTGGGGGGTGAGGGGCGAGGCGAGAGAGGGACTGGGGGATTGGGAGGATTTACTTTTGTTACAGCTGACACATTCATTGGAAGGTATTTGAATTCTGCACCAAGGGAACCAGTTATCAACATTGCTGCTACTTTTTCATTGGTATTTTCCCCTCTTACTTTGTCACACTATCTTCATTTTCAGCATATCCTTCGAGTGCAGAATGGAGCACTAACTCCTATCATTGCAATTTATCTGTACATGTGCAAGCAGGGCTCACCCAGTATTGTAGCACAACTAAGCACGACCATTTATATCCCACAGAATCGGGCCTTAATGCAGCACTCCCTCATTACTGAACTGGAGCATCAGCCTGGATTTTTATTTTGTGCTCATGTCCGGGAGTGGGGAATTGAACCTGGAACCATGTGAGTAGGAAGTAACAAGCATTATCTGATAGATGACAGATTATTTTGCTGCCTACAATTTTCTTCCCTCCATTCAAAGCTGCTTATTTACAAAAGCAGAGTGTGTGCAGCAAGCTCCCATAAACAGCAATGGGTACATGATCAGTTAATATGTTTTTGGTGCTGTTGACCAGGGCAAAGAGTGCTAGCAGATGTGGACCTTTATTTAGCACCTCAATTACAACTGGAGTTGTCAGCCTAGATTATGTGCTCACGGGGGCACAGTGGTTAGCAGCGCAGTGGTTAGCACTGCCCTCTCACCGCACCAGGGACCCGGGTTCAATTCTGGCCTTGGGTCTCTGTGCGGAGTTTGCACTTTCTCCCCGTGTCTGCGTGGGTTTCCTCCGGGTGCTCCGGTTTCCTCCCACAGTCCAAAGATGTGCAGGTTAGGTGGATTGGCCATGCTAAATTGTCCTTTAGTGTCCAAAGGTGCACAGGTTGGGTGGATTGGCCATGCTAAATTATTCCTTAGTGTCCAAAGATGTGCAGGTTAGGTGGATTGGCCATGCTAAATTGTTCCTTAGTGTCCAAAGATGTGCAGGTTAGGTGGATTGGCCATGCTAAATTGTCCTTTAGTGTCCAAAGATGCACAGGTTGGGTGGATTGGCCATGCTAAATTGTTCCTTAGTGTCCAAAGATGAGCAGGATGGGTGGATTGGCCATGCTAAATTGTTCCTTAGTGTCCAAAGATGTACAGGTTAGGTGGATTGGTCATGATAAATTGTCCCTTAGTGTCCAGAGATGTGCAGGTTAGGTGGATTGGCCGTGCTAAATTGTCCCTTAGTGTCCAAAGATGTGCAGGTTAGGTGGATTGGCCATGATAAATTGTCCCTTAGTGTCCAAAGATGTGCAGGTTAGGTGGATTGGCCGTGTTAAATTGTCCCTTAGTGTCCAAAGATGTGCAGGTTAGGTGGATTGGCCATGATAAATTGCCTTTAGTGTCCAGAGATGTGCAGGTTAGGTGGATTGGCCGTGCTAAATTGTCCCTTAGTGTCCAAAGATGTGCAGGTTAGGTGGATTGGCCATGATAAATTGTCCCTTAGTGTCCAAAGATGTGCAGGTTAGGTGGATTGGCCGTGTTAAATTGTCCCTTAGTGTCCAAAGATGTGCAGGTTAGGTGGATTGGCCGTGTTAAATTGTCCCTTAGTGTCCAAAGATGTGCAGGTTAGGTGGATTGGCCATGTTAAATTGTCCCTTAGTGTCCAAAGATGTGCAGGTTAGGTAGGGTTACGGGCATGGGGTGGGTGAGTTGGCCCAGGTTGGGGTGCTCTTTCAGAGGGTCAGTGCAGACTCAATGGCCCGAATGGTTCCCTTCTGCACTGTAGGGATTCTAGGATTGTAAATTTCTGCAGATTCCGCAGGGAAGAATGCTGTCACCCAGCTCCACAATAAATATCCCTTGGAAGAGGCGAGGAGAATGTTTTTTCTGCTACTCCAGCCACTAGTGGGAGCTATCAGAAACTTTGGACGGTGGAACCAGCTGGAAGGAGCTTCCTCTTGGCGGCTTCCTCTCTGAGGCGCCTGTTCTTGTTGGCTCTCCATTGATAGTCTGTCCGCGGTGCTGAGCCGCTCACCATGCACAGCGCAATGGTCGCCCTCAGGAGTGCGCGGGCCCAGCTTTCCAGGGTAAAGAAACAGAAGCCTCGCCTCGCGGCCATTCGGGGTTTCCAACACCGGCGGGAAAGCTCCCGAAGGCCGCGGCAACCTAACTTGTTTACGGGGGGGGGGGGGTGGTGATTGGCAGCGGGTTCGGCCAATCAGAAAGCTCGGTGTGCGGGGGTTTTCTGTCCCATTGGCTAGAGCTCGGCGTGGGCCCCTCCCCTCAGCTGTCAGGTTAGGTTGAGCTGACACATGATTTTTGAATGTGAAGCTCACCATCCTGTGGCTGCGTTCTGATGCCACTGAAGAGTCCACTGCATGGTTAACTATCCACTGCGTGGTTAAACTATCCACTGCGTGGTTAACTATACATTACCCTGTTATTCCGAAATCAGACCAGAAAGTGGCAGAAGAGGCAACAACCAGAGGGCTCGCATTTAAAATATTTTTAAATACACCAATTTGAGACCTGGAATGCTCTGCCAGAAATGGTGGAGGAGCAGGTTCAATGATAACTTTGAAAATGGAATTGAAAATCTTTGATATATAAAGGAGCAATTACAGGGGTGGCACAGTGGTTAGCACTACTGCCTCACAGCTCCAGGGACCCAGGTTCGATTCCGGCTTGGGTCACTGTCTGTGCGGAGTCTGCACGTTCTCCCCGTGCGTGCGTGGGTTTCCTCCGGGTGCTCCGGTTTCCTCCCACAGTCCAAAGATGTGCAGGTTAGGTGGATTGGCCATGTTAAATTGTCCCTTAGTGTCCAGGGATTTGCAATGTTAGGTTACAGGGAAAGGGTGGGGTGACCGGAGTTGATTTGATTTGATTTATTATTGTCACATGTATTAGTATACAGTGAAAAGTATTGTTTCTTGCATGCTGTACAGACAATGCACACCGTACATAGGGAAGGAAGGAGAGACTGCAGAATATAATGTTACAGTTATAGCAAGGTGTAGAGAAAAGATCAATTTAATACGAGGTAGGTCCATTCAAAAGTCTGATGGCAGTAGGGAAGAAGCTGTTCTTTAGTCGGTTGGTACGTGACCTCAATCTTTGGTATCTTTTTCCTGACGGGAGAAGGTGGAAGAGAGTATGTCCGGGGTGCGTGGGGTCCTGAATTATGCTGGCTCCCTTTTCGATGCAGTGGGAATTGTAGACAGAATCGATGGATGGGAGCCTGGTTCGCGTGATGGACTGGGCTACATTCACGACCTTTTGTAGTTTCCTGCATTCTTGGGCAGAGCAGGCTCCATACCAAGCTGTGATACAACCAGAAAGAATGCTTTCTATGGTGCATTTGTAGAAGTTGGGTGAGAGTCGTAGGTGACATGCCAAATTTCCTTAGTCTTCTGAGAAAGTAGAGTTGTTGGTGGGCTTTCTTAACTATAGTGTTGGGATGGAGGGACCAGGACAGGCTGTTGGTGATCTGGACACCTAAAAACCTGAAGCTCTTGACCCTTTCTACTTCGTTCCCATTGATGTAGACAGGAGCATGTTCTCCACTATGCTTCCTGAAGTCGATGACAATCTGGGGACTGGATTGTGGACTTGGGTAGGGTGCTCTTTCAAAGGTTGGTGCTGACCCGATGGGCCAAACGGCTTAAAATATATATTTTTGTTATTTTAACTTTCTAATCCACCATTATAAGAAATTGTAAAGACCAGTTTGAATTGCTCAGTTCGGGGAACGGTGCATATGATCATGAAACTCCTACTAGAATGCATTCTTTAATAATAATCTTTATTATTGTCACAAGTAGGTTTACATTAACACTGCAATGAAGTTACTGTGAAAAGCCCCTAGTCCCACTCCGGCACCTGTTCGAATACACGGAGGGAGAATTCAAAATATCCAATTCACCTAACAAGCATGTCTTTCGGGACTTGTGGGAGGAAACCGGAGCACCCGGAGGAAACCCACGCAGACACTGGGAGAGCATGCAGACTCCACACAGACAGTGACCCAAGCTGGGAATCAAGCCTGGGACCCTAACTCTGTGAAGCAACAGTGCTAACCACTGTGCTACTGTGCCGCCCTCATGGTCTTAAGTCAGGCTATATACCGGTGCTGAGTTGCACAGTGGTTCCGACAATATAGCAAACCATGTGAGGAAAGGTCAAGCAGATCCGAATCAGCAAGGAAATGAGTGTACCACCTAGACCTCAAGAACTAAGGTACAGCTTTACTCTCATACTGAGTTGTTGTGTCCCTCGATTCTCAGCCTCTCTGACTGCAGGATTTTGACTGAACTAGGATTCAGCCTTTCCTTTTTCAGCCCCTCTTGCATAAAAAGGTTGATTGCAAAGAGCCTCCCAGGTGAAGGAGCCCTGTTACCATGCCACTGTTTTGAACACCATTATTATTGGCTTTGCAAGCTATTTCTCTTGTTGGGAAGTGACTGGCTTCACACGATAGCTGCCTACTGCGACATGACTGAACCACTCACCATGTGGAGAGTAGCACGCACATAACTATGCATCTTCACGACAGGGTATCGAGTTGCAGTAATCCTGAGAGTGTCTCAAGCAAGTGAAATGGGATTGTGACCCTTGATGGAACCTTAGTGAGGAGCACTAAAGCTTAGATAGAAAATGTGCAACAAAAGCCTGCAACTTTGATAGTGTTACAGAGTTCCCTGAGATTGTTGTTTGCCTTTGTAGATCTTGTCTGTGCAACCGACCCAGTTTCTACACTGTCCTGGGATTAGATTGATGGCAGCTGACAAAGAGCTCCTCCTGAAACTCCGGAAAAAGACGGGATACTCATTTACAAATTGTAAGAAGGCCTTAGAAAAGTTTAGCAGTGACCTTCAACAGGTGGGTGGAAATTATGATGTTGAAGCTGCTGGGGAAACACCCCTAATGTAGTATGTTTTCCTTCCAGCCCCAGCCTGAAGGCTGGGTTATGGCACCATGGATACTGACAGCCTTTTGAGATGTTACTTCGAGGGGGGCATTGTTCGTATGGAAAGTTTTGACTGTATATTTCAGCAGGCTGTTCAACGAAGGCGTCTCCTAAGCAAACCCGAGTCTATTGGATAGAGAACAGGCTAATTATTTGTGGCACTCCTTGCTAATCCTGGGATGTTGCAGCAGCTAACCAAATGCAGACCAGAAATTAAACTGAGACCTCCTTGGTCTGCAAATTATATCACTCAGCCTAGTGCATTCACCCACGGAGTCATTTCAATACAAACGCTCATCGCAGTTCCCATTCTAAAAGCAAACTTTGAATAATTAAAATGAGGATTTAATTACTTAACAGAATTTTCAAAGATTAAATGTATTAAAACAAACTTTAAGTCCACTGATACATTGATTGTCACAACTGCTTTTCATTGATTAGTCCACCAATGATGCTACAAGTTGAATCTAAGTTCAATTTATATCCAGTGATATATTACAGAGCAGTTCATCTGCAGCGAAGGAGCATATAATTTTAGCAACAACAATTTGTATTTATATAGTGCCATCAATATAGTAAAATATCCCAAGATGCTTCATAAGAGCATTGTCAAATACAAATTGACACCGAGACACACAAACAAGACAGATTGTACAGCGGCAAAATTATTTTTCCTGAGTTTGAAATGTAAACACATAAAATAGCTTTGGGAGCGGGGGGGGGGGGGGGGGGATGTTTGGCGGGGTTGCGGTGAAAGGGTGCAGACGCCAAAGGGTTAACGAAGCAAATCTCACACTGTCACTGTCTTGTTCCCAGGGATGAAAGGATTTGCTGCTGACAATAAGATAATCAGAGTGGTTTCTTTTTACAGGCTGAAGCCTGGTTGCATGAACAGGCCCAGAAGGAAGGATGGAGTAAAGCTTCCAAACTACAAGGCCGCAAAACAAAGGAGGGCCTCATTGGACTGCTGCAAAATGGAAGCTCGGCTGTCCTGGTGGAGGTAACAATGAACGTTTGCATTGAAATGACACAAATGTGTTAAATCGTGGCATTTTACTGCACAGGAGGCGCTCATTTGGATCATTGTACCTATGCCAATTCTTTGAAAGAGCTAGCCACTCCCCCACCCAACCGCACCCCGTCCCCACTCTTTCCTCAAAGCCCTACAAAGTTCTCTTTTTCAGATACATGTCTAATTCCCCTTTTAAAAGTTACGATGGAAACTGCATTCATATGAGTCATTCTGTATGCTATTAGAATAAATGTGTGAACCTGTTGGCCAGCTAGTCTCTGTTCACATAGTAGGAAGAAGTGTTTCATATTGTTGATATGGGAGACAGAAGGGTCGGTCACTAGAGGGACTCGTATCCAAGATAATTGGCAAAGAACCAGAGGGGGAGATTTTATTTAAAATCTTATACCCAATTCATTTTTTTTTTTTTTCAATTAAGGGCATTTTAGCGTGTCCAATCCACCTACCCTGCACATCTTTGGGTTGTGGGGGCGAAACCCACGCAAACACGGGGCGAATGTGCAAACTCCACACGGACAGTGACCCAGAGCAGGGATCGAACCTGGGACCTCGGTGCCGTGAGGCAACAGTGCTAACCACTGCACCACCGTGCTGCCCCTATTTAAAATCTTATGACAGTAAGTTATTATGATGTGGCAGTGGAAGCGGGTTAAATGATAACTTTCAAAAGAAAATTGGATATATACTTGAAAAGGCGAACATTTCAGAGCTACAGGGAAAGAGCTGGCCGGGGAATAGAACAAATTGGATTGCTCTTTCAAACAGCCAGTAAAGCACGATTGACCAAATGGTCTTGTCCTCTGCTATGTGATCCGATATACTTGTGTGAATAAAACGGTCTGTTTTAAAGAAATGTTTTGTTCCCGCATCAGGTGAATTGCGAAACGGATTTTGTGGCCAGGAATGTCAAGTTTCAGCAGCTGGTGCAGCAGGCAGCCATGACCGCAATGGCACACTGTCACTCCAAGCATGCAAATACCATCGATTACACCAAGGTTTGTCTACACTTTCTATTGAAAAGGAAAGTAGAATATTTCCGTTGCCAGCAGATGCTCATCACCATTGTTCCACAGACTAAGAAATGAAATGAAAATCGCTTATTGTCACAAGTAGGCTTCAAATGAAGTTACTGTGAAAAGCCCCTAGTCGCCGCATTCCGGCGCCTGTTTGGGGAGGCTGGTACGGGAATTGAACCGTGCTGCTGGCCTGCCTTGGTCTGCTTTCAAAGCCAGCGATTTAGCCCTGTGCTAAACCAGCCCCCAGAAACCAGATACTGAGCCTCCAAACATTGTTGCTAGAAGTCTATATCTGCTGCGTCTCTTCTTGCTTGATATGGATAATAATAATAATAATATTAATAATATTAATTAATAATAATATCCCAGTAGGAGCACGTCCTACTAACTAGAGGTTGGCAGATCCAAGGTTTAAGGACACTTCCCCAACAACAGTGTCTGAGGTACCACTGGAGTTTTAACCAGCTAAAGCTGCATTATTTAACTGCTCTGAGTACTGGGAAAACCTCTCCTTGCTGATCCAGCCAGGACCACACTATCCATTAGGGCATTGTTTTGTAGGGTTGTATGAAGTTAAATCGGAAGAATCCCATCCTCCATTGACTGCTCAATATCTTGACGTTCCATTTGTGACTCAGACTGGCTGCATAGCCATCAAATAACTGCCTTGGGCGTGGTGGTTCAGATATTGGATTACAGAGTTTGCCACGGCAGCTACCGGAGTTCACCATAAGAGAATCAGAAGGGATTGTTCTTCTGTTTTCCATGACCCATTATTAAGAACCTGTTGTCCTTCAGTCAATGAGTTCCCACAATATAATAATAATAATTGCTTATTGTCACAAGTAGGCTTCAATGAAGTCACTGTGAAAAGTCCCTAGTCGCCACATTCCGGCACCTGTTCGAGGCGGTCGGTACGGGAATTGAACCCGCGTTGCTGGCATTGTTCTGTATTACAAGCCAGCTGTTTAGCCAACTGTGCTGAACCAGCCCTTCGATCATGAAGGGCCTCACTGGAGCAAACATTCGCCTACCCTGCCTTGTACCATCCCGTGGCACTGTGCCATCTGAGACACGCTATCCCAGAGATTGGTGAAAGGTTTGCTCTTCCGTCAGTTTCTCAAAAAGCCACGTTCCTACACGCTCAGGGTTCGATCACTTCTCCTTCCACCAGCCTCCCTTAATCTTGTATTTGCGCAGAGCTTTCAGGTTTTCGATGGTTTACTCTGGCAGAATGTGTCAGAAATGCCAATGCACTGTGCCACAAAGCAACATCAGTTGGTTTCATGCCTACAAGGCACCAAGTGGAAGCCCATCGCTGCCACCTAGGGAGAAAAGGTGGAAATGGTGGCACAAATCATCCGAAACTGGTCTGGTGGGGGAGGAGAGAATGGTAACTTTATAATCTCGCGTATATTAATGTTTCCCAATTTCTTTGCAGAATTCCTTTACGACTGAAGAAATAACACAATTGAAAACCAGTTTAGACAGCTGTCCTCTTTCTGACCACCTTGCCCTGGCTATTGGTAAGATCGCAGGATAATTCTAGACCAATGCGCTGCTTTACCCTCCTTTGACATGCCACAGGTATCGGCATTTTTTGTAAAATGCAAGATTCTCCAATAAACATATCTGACATAAATATGATCACCTCCGTGGTTTAGGCCAGATAATTGGAGGAAAATAAGACTCTGGGAGAACGAAAGAAAGACTTGCAATTATACCATACCTTCCAGAAGCTCAATGTCCCAAAGCACTGTACAGCCAATGAAGGACTTTTCAAGTGTTGTCACTGAAGGGGGGGTTCAGCGATGATACCTCTTAAAACTGAATCGTTAGCATGCCACTAGAATAGTTTTACATAAGTTTTATTAAGGATTGAGATGAATTATAGGACTGAGTAATAAGTATTCAAATGGGATTTAGGATAGCTAACTTGACCAAAAGGGCATGGTCGGCGCAGGCTTGGAGGGCTGAAGGGCTTGTTCCTGTGCTGTACTTTTCATTGTTCTTTGTTCTGACATCTTGTCTTTGTGAAACAATCCCGGGTGCTGGTTCTGTTGTTATGTTTCTCACAAACATTCAACATTCAGCACAGACTGCTGGGATTGTACACAGCTGTCAGGATGAGGATCAATCATGCGCTGCTTGCGATTCTATTGGGTGAAATTTAAACACTGCTTGCAATTCTATTGGATAAGTTTAAACGTAGCAGCTTCAGGGATTGGATCACGTCCAACTGGGGTGGGCTATTGATTTTTGAACGTTGTATAAGTGCTGTGTTCTGGTCTTTGTTCGGCAGAACAGGTCTTGGCCGATAGCCAGTCTGTTCTCCGTGCACACTTAACAAGCTTGGTTAAATAAGCCATCTTTCCAGGTTGTCGTGTTTGTTCCTCTGTACTGAGCTGAGCCACAGGTAATAACCCCGCGTGGAAGCTGACTCAATACACAGGTCTTGAAACCGTTCCTACATCAGTCACTGTTGTAATGTAGAAAATGTAAGGGAGGCAAAAACTTGCACAGTTTTGTGATTGTGAGAGAAAATGTGTTGGAGTCGGAGACTGCAGTGAATGTTTATTTCAGCACAGCGATGGTGTAAAGCAGAGGAAGAGTGTAGGATGGGGATTTGGAGCCTATGAGAAGGAAGAGGGTAAAGCTCAGAGCTATAACTATTGTCTATAAAATAGAGACATTAGAGATTGTGATATCAAGAGAGGCTCGAGGTAAAAGGCGAAATGTCTAGAAATTTGGGCTTTTTCATGTGGCAGTGTTTGCCACTGACGATGAGGTGTGAGAAATGTCAAAGCATCCATTCCTCAACACTGATCTTCACTTTGATCCTCCATTCAGCCCATTACATTCGAAAGCTGGCAACTAACTCATTATGGTTGTCTTGTGGCACAATGACTAGCATCCCTGCCCTGGGTCAGAAGCTCCAGGTTCAAGACCCACCCTCGGACATGATAGGCAAGGTTGATGCATTCGTGACACAGTCAAACAAGTGTAAATTCTTCCAACACACATCAAGGCAGGCGACAAGAGTGTGCGAGATTCTTGGTCAGCATGTGATGGAAAGAAAGTTGGGGCCCCTCCATCACCATCCATAGCTCCAGAATACAACAGAATAAAAGCGCATGTTGCCACAGTAACTCTGACTCCCAAGTGATCTGTAACACGTCACCACTATCTCATTCATTGCATTCTAAAAATGGCTTTAATAAGTGCCCCCATCCCAAGCCAGAGATCATGGTTTGCATGTAATGCCTTTATTCATGAATAAGAACCCTGCTTTTTCACAAACAAACTTTGATACTCCATTTTTAATATTTTAAAGGTCACCTTGGTGAGAATATGACTATAAGAAGAGCTGCCTGGGTGACAGTGCCATTTGATTGGCATATTGGCACATATGTTCATGGAATGCTGCCGGTGGCGAACCCGACCTTTGCAGAGATGACATTTGGAAAATATGGTGCGTTAGTGATCTATAGGCCCCTGGAACAGAATTCGAAAGTAAACCTCTCGGAGCTGGGCCGCAGATTAGGACAGCACATTGTGGGAATGATGCCACTGTCTGTGGGCACGATGGAAGACCCACCTGGCGATGACACAGAGACCAAGATGCTGGCACAGCCTTTCTTGCTGGACCCTGGCACGACAGTGGGTCAGTTCCTGTATACAAGCGGGGTGTCGTTATTGGACTTTGTACGGTACGAGTGTGGCGAGGTAACTGAGATGGCAAAGAAAGCATAGTTGGAATGTTGCGGTGCATCCCAAAAATATCCACAATTTTAAATTATGGAAACCTCTTTAACGATATCAAAATAAAATAATGATCTCCAACAATTTAATAAGTTAAATCACAGTGTCTTTCTTCCTCTGTTAAACTGTCTATCAAGCGAGCTTATGATAAATAGGTGTCCCTCTATTAAATCAGTTTGTTTCTGACTGGGGTACAGGTTCACAGGTTTTATCTTGGCGTGCGCACTTCATGAAAGTGGGCATTCTTCGTAGCGAACCAGGCATAGAAAGGGCTTCACATTATTTTACATACTCTTGTTTCCCCCTATTCATTCCCGGGACGTGGGTATCACATCCTTTAATTGTCCTTGAACTGAGTGGCTTGCTCGGCCATTTCAGAGGGCATTTAATAGTCAACCACATGTAGGCCAGACCGGGTAAGGACGGCAGATTTCTTTCCCTAAAGGACATTAGTGAACTGGATGCGTTTTTACAACAATCAACATTGTTTTCATGGTCATCATTAGACTTTTAATTCCAGATTTTAAAAAATTTAATTCCAATTTCACCATGGTGGGATTCGAACTCAGATCCCGAGAGCACTACTCTGGGTCTCTGTTTTACTAGTCCAGTGACAGTCACTGTTGTAAATATTGTAGCCAATCACACAAACAGCAATGTGCTAATCAGATCATCTGTTTTAGTGATGTTGGTTGAGGGATGAATATTGGCCACGGCACTGGGGACAGCTCCCCTTCTCTTCTTCAACATAGAGGCTGTGGGCTCTTTAACTCCACCTGAGAGGGCAGATGGAGCCTCAGTTTAACCTTACATCCAAAAGACAGCACCTCTGATAATGCAGCACTTCCTCAGTCCTGCTTGGGGAGCGTCAGCCTAGATTATGAGTTAAATTCTGATGGAGTGAGACGTGATATTTTGGCTCCAAGGTGAGAGCTGTACCCACTGAGCCACAGCAGAACCTGGGACCTTCCTGGTAGTAATAATAATTGTATTCAATTCTACACAGGACAATGTTTGCTCACTTAATGGGTAAATACAAAGTATGGCGACCTGTGTTTATCTGTTCCAATTGAGCAGTGTGCAAATATTTACTGTATATTCACAGCCTTCGAGTACAGTACCAGAATATGATTCATGCAGCTGCCTCATAACGTGTTACACAAGCAGTTAGTTACCTGAAAATTCAACCCAATCACAACAATCATGAACCAAACTTCTCTGAAAACAATGAGTAGACAAATAAAGTATGATAATCGAAGGGCTGGTTTAGCACAGTTGGCTAAACAGCTGGCTTGTAAGACAGAACAATGCCAGCAGCGCGGGTTCAATTCCCGTACCAGCCTCCCTGAACAGGCGTCGGAATGTGGCGACCAGGGGCTTTTCACAGTAACTTCATTGAAGCCTACTTGTGACAATAAGCGATTATTATAAGGGCAGCACGGTAGCATTGTGGATAGCACAATGTCCCAGGGTCCCAGGTTCGATTCGGCTTGGGTCTCTGTGCTGAGTCTGCACATCCTCCCCGTGTGTGCATGGGTTTCCTCCGGGTGCTCCGGTTTCCTCCCACAGTCCAAAGATGTGCAGGTTAGGTGGATTGGCCATGGTCAATTGCTCTTAGTGTCCAAAATGGCCCTTAGTGTTGGGTGGAGTTACTGGGTTATGGGGATAGGGTGTGGAGGTGTTGACCTTGGTGTAGGGTGTTCTTTCCAAGAGCCGGTGCAGAATCGATGGGCCGAATGGCCTCCTTCTGCACTGTAAATTCTATGATAATCTATGATAATAGATGTGTACTTCAGATGTATGGTGCTGCTATATTAATTGGCCAAAGTTACGATGTAAAAAGGTTAATTATTTTGCGGGATTGTCCATTCTGTGCAGGGATCAGATTGCAAATCCAACACAGACTGATGGGGTGAAGATCTCTCTGCTGTGAAATCACAAGATGAAACCGGTTCAGGCAAAGAGGGCCTTTTTGCCAGAGCATAAACTCCTCCATTTTCCTAACCTCCGGGCTAAACCTCCCCAAACAACATCCCATTGGTTTTAAAACTATAAGCAAAATCCAGCAATAGTTACCACACCAGGCACCTATATCTTTTGGGTAAAAGCAAATTACAGTGGATGCTGGAATCTGAAACAAAAACAGAAAATGCTGGACAGTCTCAGCAGGTCTGATAGCATCTGTGGTGAGAGAACAGAGCCAACGTTTCAAATCTGGATGACTCCCCTTGACAGAGTCATCCAACCTTCATTCTCTCTCCACGGATGCTGTCAGACCTGATGAGATTGTCCAGCAATTTCGGTTTATATATCTTTTGGGGTTGCTTCCGAGTTAAGATGGAGACATATATATAAAAAACATAGAATTTACAGTGCAGAAGGAGGCCATTTGGCCCATCGAGTCTGCACTGACCCTTGGAAAGACCACGCCACTTAAGCCCAGACTTCCACCCTAGCCCCGTAACTCCGTCACACCTCGTAACCTTTTTGGACACTAAGGACAATTTATCATGGCCAATCCACCTAACCCGCACATCTTTGGACTGTGGGAGTAAACTGGAGCACCCGGAGGAAACCCACGCACACACGTGGAGAAAGTGCAAACTTCACACAGACAGTGACCCAAGCCGGGAATTTAATCCGTGTCCCTGGAGCTATGAAGCAACTGTGCTAACCACTGCACCACCGTGCTGCCCCACATGAACTTTGATCGGATTATATTTCTTTGGGTAAGCCATAGCTTGTAAACGATTTGGTCAATTCTTCTACATCTCTTTTTGTTGTGATGTTTCTAAATGATATTGTTACAGACATCTCGTGGACACATCTATAATTACGGATTTCCACTTTTAGTCCGAGGAAGGGGGGTCCCACACATACTACAGAACTCTCGTGAAAGGCCCCTCAAAGACTGGAACAGGAATGGGGGCCTGTTTTATCACAGCTTGTGTTTTCCTATCACTTGACATGTGTGACATGTCTAACAAAACCTAACGACATCTTTGTGTAGCCCAGGCCAGTAAAACTGTTTCTGTATCTTAGACTGAGTTTTCCTTAGTCCTAAGTTTCCCCGAATGGAATCTCGTGCGCTAATCGCAGAATTTCTTTCCTGTACACAGGCGGTATTGTAATTTGATGTAGCTCTGCCCATTTCTCTACCGCTTGAACCCTCTCTCGTTAATATATTATCCTTCAGATAATAACATTCAGGAATACACTGTCTGATATATCTGTTTTACCATTGCATCTCCTTTCTGCAACTCTAGCAGTTTATCTGAACTATACACTTCAAGCCCCTTAACTTCCCCCATTTCATCTTGAACCATTTCACTAAAGATAGTATCAGCCAAGGGCAGCACGGTGGTGCAGTGGGCCAAATTTAACCATGTTAAATTGCCCTCAGTGTCCAAAAAAAGGGTTGGGTGGGGTTACTGGGATAGGGTGGACTTGGGTAGGGTGCTCTTTCCAAGGGCTGGTGCAGACTCGATGGGCCGAATGGCCTGCACTGTAAATTCTATGATCTGATAGCGAAACAACAATTTAGAGGTGAGAGGTTGTCTTTCGTGTGGGGAAATTATTTTTAAAATAAATTTAGAGTACCCAATTAATTTTTTTCCAATTAGTGGGCAATTTAGCGTGGCCAATCCACCTACCCTGCACATCTTTGGGTTGTGGGGGTGAAACCCACACAGACACGGGGAGAATGTGCAAACTCCACACGGAGTGACCCAGAGCCGGGATCGAACCTGGGACCTCAACGCCATGAGGCAGCAGTGCTAACCGCTGAGCCACCGTGCTGCCCTAACGTGTGGGGAAATTAAAGAGAACATATCTATAATTTTGCTGAAGGTAAGCGCAGGAGAACTTTTCCTTTGCTATTTACTTTTATTTTTTAGGTTTGTGTATTTGTGCTCACTGATGTCACTCAGAAGCAAAAGGAAACATTCCCATTTGCTCAAATGTAACAGGGATCCCAGTGTATTGATTCATCAACGTCATTCCCCCTGCCTCTGGTGTGCTGCCTCCTCTCCCGAAGATGATCTATCTCCTACTGGAATATGATTATGAGGACACTGATTCTCAGAAGGCTATGGCTCTGAAGGTGCTGACTGTCACTGGGGGACAGTTCCTGAAGGTGCTCGTTCTTACTTGGGTACAGTCCTATAGACACTGGCTCACACTGGGATATGGCCCTGAGGGCACTGGCTCACACTGGGATATGGCCCAGGGGCACTGGCTCACACTGGGATATGGTCCTGTAGGCACTGGCTCACACTGGCATATGGTCCTGTGGGCACTGGCTCACACTGGGATATGGTTCTGTAGGCACTGGCTCACACTGGCATATGGTCCTGTGGGCACTGGCTCACTGGGATATGGTCCTGTAGGCACTGGCTCACACTGGGATATGGCCCTGAGCGCGCTGGCTCACACTGGGATGTGGTCCTGTAGGCACTGGCTCACACTGGGATATGGCCCTGAGCGCACTGGCTCACACTGGGATATGGTCCTGTAGGCACTGGCTCACACTGGGATATGGTTCTGTAGGCACTGGGGTATGGTTCTGTAGGCACTGGCTCACACTGGGATATGGTTCTGTAGGCACTGGCTCACACTGGGATATGGTTCTGTAGGCACTGGCTCACACTGGGGTATGGTTCTGTAGGCACTGGCTCACACTGGGGTATGGTTCTGTGGGCACTGGCTCACACGGGTATGGTTCTGTGGGCACTAGCTCACACTGCGATATGGTTCTGTAGGCACTGGCTCACACTGGGATACGGTCCAGTGGGCACTGGCTCACACTGGGCTATGGCCTTGAGAGCACTGGCTCACACTTGGATATGGTTCTGTAGGCACTGGCTCACACTGGGGTATGGTACTGTAGGCACTGGCTCCCACTGGGATATGGTTCTGTAGGCACTGGCTCACACTGAGATCTGGGGCGTCATTCTCCGACCCCCCGCCGGGTTGGAGAATCGCTGGGGGCTGGCGTGAATCCCGCCCCCGCCGGTTGCCGAAGTCTCCGGCACCGGAGATTCGGCGGGGGCGGGAATCGCACCGCGCCGGTCGGCGGGCCCCCCGCTCGATTCTCCGGCCCGGATAGGCCGAAGTCCCGCCGATAAATTGCCTGTCCCGCCGGTGTGGATTAAACCACCTTTTGAACGGCGGGACAAGGCGGCGTGGGCGGGCTCCGGGGTCCTGGGGGGGGCGCGAGGCGATCTGGCCCCGGGGGGGTGCCCCCACGGTGGCCTGGCCCGCGATCGGGGCCCACCGATCCGCGAGCGGGCCTGTGCCGTGGGGGCATTCTTTCCCTTCTGCCTCCGCCACGGTCTCCACCATGGCGGAGGCGGAAGAGACTCCCTGCACTGCGCATGCGTGGGAAACTGTCAGCGGCCGCTGATGCTCCCGCGCATGCGCCGCCCGGGGATGTCATTTCCGCGCCAGCTGGCGGGGCAACAAAGGCCGTTTCCGCCAGCTGGCGGGGCGGAAATTCCTCCGGCGCCGGCCTAGCCCCTCAATGTTGGGGCTCGGCCCCCAAAGATGCGGAGCATTCCGCACCTTTCGGGCGGCGCGATGCCCGTCTGATTGGCGCCAGTCGGCGGACATCGCGCCGTTTCCGGAGAATTTCGCCCCTGGCTCTGTAGGCACTGGCTCACACTGGGGTATGGCCTTGAGGGCACTGGCTCACACTGGGATATGGTTCTGTAGGCACTGGCTCCCACTGGGATATGGTTCTGTAGGCACTGGCTCACACTGGGGTATGGTCCTGTAGGCACTGGCTCACACTGGGGTATGGTCCTGTGGGCACTGGCTCACACTGCGATATGGTTCTGTAGGCACTTGCTCACACTGAGATATGGTCCTGTGGGCACTGGCTCACACTGGAATATGGCCTTGAGGGCACTGGCACACATTGGGATATTGTTCTGTAGGCACTGGCTCACACTGGGATATGGTTCTGTAGGCACTGGCTCACACTGGGATATGGCCTTCAGAGCACTGGCTCACACTGGGATATGGTCCTGTGGGCACTGGCTCACACTGGAATATGGCCTTGAGGGCACTGGCACACATTGGGATATTGTTCTGTAGGCACTGGCTCACACTGGGATATGGTTCTGTAGGCACTGGCTCACACTGGGATATGGCCTTCAGAGCACTGGCTCACACTGGAATATGGTGCTGTGGGCACTAGCTCACACTGGGAAATGGTCCTGTAGGCACTGGCTCACACTGGGATATGGTTCTGTAGGCACTGGCTCACACTGAGATATGGTCCTGTAGGCACTGGCTCACACGGGTATGGTCTTGAGGGCACTGGCTCACACTGGGATATGGCCTTGAGGGCACTGGCTCACATTGGGGTATGGTTCTGTAGGCACTGGCTCACACTGGGATATGGTTATGTAGGCACTGGCTCACACTGGGATATGGTCCTGTGGGCACTGGCTCACACTGGGATATGGTCCTGTAGCCACTGGCTCACACTGGGATATGGTCCTGTAGACACTGGCTCACACTGGGATATGGTCCTGTGGGCACTGGCTCACACTGGGGTATGGTTCTGCAGGCACTGACTCACACTGGGATATGGCCTTGAGGGCACTGGCTCACAGTGGGGTATGGTTCTGTAGGCACTGGCTCACACTGGGATATGGCCTTGAGGGCACTGGCTCACAGTGGGATATGGTCCTGTAGGCACTGGCTCACACTGGGATATGGCCTTGAGGGCACTGACTCACACTGGCGTATGATTCTGTAGGCACTGGCTCACACTGGGATATGGTCCTGTAGGCACTGGCTCACACTGGGATATGGCCTTGAGGGCACTGGCTCACAGTGGGGTATGGTTCTGTAGGCACTGGCTCACACTGGGATATGGTCCTGTAGGCACTGGCTTACACTGGGATATGGCCTTGAGGGCACTGGCTCACACTGGGGTATGGTTCTGTAGGCACTGGCTCACACTGGGATATGGCCTTGAGGGCACTGACTCACACTGGTGTATGATTCTGTAGGCACTGGCTCACACTGGGATATGGTCCTGTAGGCACTGGCTTACACTGGGATATGGCCTTGAGGGCACTGGCTCACACTGGGGTATGGTTCTGTAGGCACTGGCTCACACTGGGATATGGCCTTGAGGGCACTGACTCACACTGGGTATGATTCTGTAGGCACTGGCTCACACTGGGATATGGTCCTGTAGGCACTGGCTCACACTGGGATATGGCCTTGAGGGCACTGGCTCACACTGGGGTATGGTTCTGTAGGCACTGGCTCACACTGGGATATGGTCCTGTGGGCACTGGCTCACACTGGGATATGGTCCTGTAGGCACTGGCTCACACTGAGATATGGCCTTGAGGGCACTGGCTCACACTGGGATATGGTCCTGTAGGCACTTGCTCACACTGGGGTATGGTCCTGTAGGCACTGGCTCACACTGGGATATGGTTCTGTAGGCACTGGCTCACACTGGGATATGGTCCTGTAGGCACTGGCTCACACTGGGATATGGTCCTGTAGCCACTGGCTCACACTGGGATATGGTCCTGTAGGCACTGGCTCACACTGGGGTATGGTCCTGTAGGCACTGGCTCACACTGGGGTATGGTCCTGTAGGCACTGGCTCACACTGGGATATGGCCTTGAGGGCACTGGCTCACACTGGCATATGATTCTGTAGGCACTGGCTCACACTGGGATATGGTCCTGTGGGCACTGGCTCACACTGGGGTATGGTTCTGTAGTCACTGGCTCACACTGAGATATGGCCTTGAGGGCACTGGCTCACACTGGGATATGGTTCTGTAGGCACTGGCTCACACTGGCATATGGTTTTGTAGGCACTGGCTCACACTGGGATATGGCCTTGAGGGCACTGGCTGACACTGGGATATGGTTCTGTAGGCACTGGCTCACACTGGGGTATGGTCCTGTAGGCACTGGCTCACACTGGGATATGGTTCTGTAGGCACTGGCTCACACTGGGATATGGTTCTGTAGGCACTGGCTCACACTGCGATATAGTCCTGTAGGCACTGGCTCACACTGGGGTATGGCCTTGAGGGCACTGGCTCACACTGGGATATTGCCTTGAGGGCATTGGCTCACACTGGGGTATGGTTCTGTAGGCACTGGCTCACACTGGGGTATGGTCTTGAGGGCACTGGCTCACACTGGGATATGGCCTTGAGGGCATTGGCTCACACTGGGGTATGGTTCTGTAGGCACTGGCTCACACTGGTATATGGTCCTGTAGACACTGACTCACACAGGGATATGGTCCTGTCGGCACTGGCTCGCACTGGGGTATGGTCCTGTGGGCACTGGCTCACACTGAGATATGGTCCTGTAGGCACTGGCTCACACTGGGATATGGCCTTGAGGGCACTGGCTCACACTGGGATATGGTTCTGTAGGCACTGGTTCACACTGGGATATGGTCCTGTCGGCACTGGCTCATACTGGGGTATGGCCTTGGGGGCACTGGGTCACAGTGGGGTATGGTTCTGTAGACACTGGCTCACACTGGGATATGGCCTTGAGGGCACTGGCTCACACTGGGGTATGGTCCTGTAGGCACTGGCTCACACTGCGATATGGCCTTTAGGGCACTGGCTCACACTGGGATATGGTTCTGTATGCACTGGCTCACACTGGCATATGGTTTTGTAGGCACTGGCTCACACTGGGATATGGTTCTGTAGTCACTGGCTCACACTGGGATATGGTTCTGTAGTCACTGGCTCACACTGGCATATGGTTTTGTAGGCACTGGCTCACACTGAGATATGGTTCTGTAGGCACTGGCTCACAGTGGGGTATGGCCTTGAGGGCACTGGCTCACACTGGGATATGGTTCTGTAGGCACTGGCTCACACTGGGATATGGTTCTGTAGTCACTGGCTCACACTGGCATATGGTTTTGTAGTCACTGGCTCACACTGAGATATGGTTCTGTAGGCACTGGCTCACACTGAGATATGGTTCTGTAGGCACTGGCTCACAGTGGGGTATGGCCTTGAGGGCACTGGCTCACACTGGGATCTGGTTCTGTAGGCACTGGCTCACACTGGGATATGGCCTTGAGGGCACTGGCTCACACTGGGATATGGCCTTGAGGGCACTGGCTCACACTGGGATATGGTCCTGTAGGCACTGGCTCACATTGGGATATGGTTCTGTAGGCACTAGCTCACACTGGGATATGGTCCTGTCGGCACTGGCTCACACTGGGATATGGCCTTGAGGGCACTGGCTCACACTGGGATATGGTTCTGTAGGCACTGGCTTACACTGGGATATGGCCTTGAGGGCACTGGCTCACACTGGGATATGGTTCTGTCGGCACTGGTTCACACTGGGATATGGTCCTGTCGGCACTGGCTCATACTGGGGTATGGCTTTGAGGGCACTGGCTCACAGTGGGGTATGGTTCTGTAGGCACTGGCTCACACTGGGATATGGCCTTGAGGGCACTGGCTCACACTGGGGTCTGGTCCTGTAGGCACTGGCTCACACTGGGATATGGTTCTGTAGGCACTGGCTCACACTGGGATATGGTTCTGTAGGCACTGGCTCACACTGGCATATGGTTCTGTAGGCACTGGCTCACACTGGGATATGGCCTTGAGGGCACTGGCTCACACTGGGATATGGTTCTGTAGGCACTGGCTCACTGGGATATTGTTCTGTAGGCACTGGCTCACACTGGGATATGGCCTTGAGGGCACTGGCTCACACTGGGATATGGTTCTGTAGGCACTGGCTCACTGGGATATTGTTCTGTAGGCACTGGCTCACGCTGGGGTATAGTCCTGTAAGCACTGGCTCACACTGGGGTATGGTCTTGAGGGCACTGGCTCACACTGGGATATGGCCTTGAGGGCACTGGCTCACACTGGGGTATGGTCTTGAGGGCACTGGCTCACACTGGGGTATGGTCCTGTCGGCACTGGCTCACACTGGGATGCGAATCTGCGAGCAGTGGCTGCCACTCTGATATTTTGCCCAATTGGCCATGCCTAATGTGTAAGCCCAGTCAATGAGCGGTGGTTTATTCAACCTGTGGGTGAATCTGAGCCCAATCCTGTTTCTTTTGCCATCTGCATGGGTTCATTATCTACCAGGGGGACATCATTGGACAGCGAGCAGGGACATGGGTGAGTGTGATTTAGTGCCCTGGGCATAGGTTTCCACTTAACCACCAATTATGTATAAAGTGAACCTCAATTTTTCCTTCTCTGACCTACAGAAACATATTCCATGTCCAAGAGTGGGGCTTGAAGCCACAGTCTTACAGCAGAGATAAAGGTGCACCAACTGAACTACAACGACACTTAAACATTTATTGCGCTGCGGAGAGAAAGAGACAAAACCGAACATCTCAATCGTGCCCTGTTAGCGCTTTTAATTGTGCTTATGTGACTTCCGGTTGCGGCGATGACCAGCTAAGCCGCACGTTTCGGCACCTCACGTTTCAACTGACTATTGGGCTCTTATCGGGAGCCCCAACGGAAATTTTCTTGCGGCCAAACCCAGTGTGAGGTGACAAAGGAAGGAGTCCCCCTGGATGGAAAGGAGCGGTGGTAGTGGCCAGATTGCGGAGGATCCTTTGGAGCAGCGGCAGAGAAGAGAAGGGAGAAGCAAGATGGCGGCCGAGGGAGCCCAGATGGTATGAGGCCCGGACCAGCAGGAGTTCCTCCGCCGATGTGTGGAGGAGCTCAAGAAAGAGGTGCTGGCGCCGATGTTACTGGCAATCGAGGGACTGAAGGAAACACAAAAGGTCCAGGCGATGGAGCTCCGTGGAGTGAAGGCAAAGGCAGCCGAGAATGAAGATGAGATACAGGGCCTGGTGGTAAAAACGGAAACACACGAGGCGCTACATAAGAGGTGCATAGAAAGGCTGGAAGCCCTGGAGAACAGCTCCACGAGGAAAAACCTACGGATTCTAGGTCTCCCTGAAGGAGCAGAGGGAGCTGATGTTGGGGCTTATGTGAGCACGATGCTCCATACGCTAATGGGAGCTGAGGCCCCAACGGGCCCCCTGGAAGTGGAGGGAGCGTACCGGGTCCTCGTGAGAAGACCAAAGGCAGGGGAAACACCAAGAGCAATAGTGGTGAGGTTCCATCGCTACAGGGACAGAGAGATGGTCCTGAGCTGGGCCAAGAAGACACGGAGTAGCAAGTGGGAGAATGCGGTGATACATGTGTATCAGGACTGGAGTGCGGAGGTGGCGAGAAGGAGGGCGAGCTTTAACCGGGCCAAGGCGGTGCTCCATAGGAAGAAAATTAAATTTGGGATGCTGCAGCCGGCGAGATTGTGGGTCACACATCAGGGCAAACACCACTACTTCGAGACGGCGGAGGAGGCATGGACATTTATTCAGGAAGAGAAATTGGACTAGACTTGAGAAATTGCCCGGAGATGGGTAGCGAGGTGGTGGCACAGAAATGTAAAGTGGGGAGAGGGGAGGGCTAATGTATAATAATGTTGGACGGGGAATTTGTCTCCCCCCCGATGGGGGGGACATGAAGAAATGTGGGCGCCGGTGGAAAAGGGGACAAGGAAGGGGAATGAGGGAACTGCGCCATTAGGGGCGGGGCCGAGAGGAAGGCGCGGGATTTTTCCCACGCTATGGAAACTATGGCGGGAAAAAGGGCGCAGGAAGGAAGGGAGCCTCCCACGCAGGGAGGTCAAAGGATGAACGGGGGAAGCCGAGGTCAGCCAGAGTTAGCTGACTTCCGGAAGCAATATGGGGGGAGTAATCAAGCTAGAGGGGGATCTAGCGGGGGGGGGGGTTAACTGGGTTGCTGCTGCTGAGAGTAAGGGGGAGCTGATACGAGACGAGGTGGTCGGGACGGGAGGGCGCCGTCTGGGGGACAGACGGGTGCGTGAGACCTGGGTGAGGAGATGGTTTAAAAAAGGGGATGGCTAGTCGACGAGGGGGGGGGGGGGCGGTAAATGGCCCCCCAACCCGGCTGATCACGTGGAATGTGAGAGGTTTAAATGGGCCGATTAAGAGGGCAAGGGTGTTTGCGCACTTAACTACGTCTGCCTTCAGTCTCTTTATGCTCCAGGAGACGCACCTGAAGATGGCGGATCAGGTTAGGTTAAGAAAAGGATGGGTGGGACAGGTATTCCACTCAGGGTTGGACGCGAAAAACAGAGGGGTGGCAATACTTGTGGGGAAACGTGTATCGTTTGAGGCTAAGACCATAGTGGTGGATAGTGGGGGCAGGTATGTGATGGCGAGTGGCAGATTGCAGGGTGAGGCGGTTGTGCTGGTGAACGTATATGGCCCGAACTGGGATGACGCAGGATTCATGAAGCGAATGCTGGGACGTATCCCGGACCTGGAGGTGGGAAACTTGTTAATGGGGGGGGGACTTTAACACAGTGCTTGACCCAGGGCTGGACCGGTCCAGATCCAGGACCGGGAGAAGGCCGGCAGCGGCCAAGGTGCTTAAGGGGTTCATGGAGCAAATGGGGGGGGGAGTAGATCCGTGGAGATTCGCCAGACCGATGGGTAAAGAGTTTTCCTTTTTCTCCCACGTCCACAAGGTATATTCCCGGATAGACTTTTTTGTTTTGAGAAGGGCACTGATCCCGAAAGTGGCAGGAACGGAGTACTCGGCCAGAGCCGTTTCAGACCACGCCCCGCATTGGGTGGAGCTGGAACTAGGAGAGGAAAGGGACCAGCGCCCACTCTGGCGATTAGACATGGGACAACTGGTGGACGAGGGGGTATGCGGAAGGGTGAGGGGATGTATTGAAAGATACCTGGAGGTCAATGACGATGGGGAGGTCCAGGTGGGAGTAGTATGGGAAGCGCTGAAGGCGGTGGTTAGAGGAGAGCTGATTTCCATCAGAGCCCACAAGGGGAATCAAGAGGGTAAAGAAAGAGAGAGATTAGTAGGGGAAATTTTGAGGGTGGATATGAAGTATGCAGAGGCCCCAGACGAAGGGCTATACAGGGAAAGACGAAGATTACAGACGGAGTTTGACCTGCTGACCACGGGAAAGGCAGAGACACAGTGGAGGAAGGCACAGGGGATACAATATGAATATGGGGAAAAGGCGAGCCGGCTGCTGGCCCAACAACTTCGGAAGAGGGGGGCGGCGAGAGAGATTGGAGGAGTTCGGGACGAAACGGGAAAGATGGAGCAGAGGGCAGGGAAAGTGAACGAGGTATTCAAGACATTCTATGAGAGGCTGTACAAGTCCCAACCCCGGAGAGGAAAGAGGGAATGAGACACTTTTTGGACCAGCTAGAGTTCCCGAGCGTGGAGGGGCAGGAGGTGGCAGGTCTGGGGGCGCAGATTGAGGTGGATGAGGTGATCAAAGGAATTGGGAGCATGCAAGCAGGGAAGGCCCCGGGACCAGATGGGTTCCCGGTAGAATTTTATAGGAAATATATGGACCTGTTGGCCCCGCTTTTGGCGAGAACCTTTAATGAGGCTAAGGAAAGGGGGACATTACCCCCGACAATGTCGGAGGCGACGATATCGCTAATCCTGAAATGAGACAAAGACCCGCTGCAGTGCGGGTCATACAGGCCCATCTCCCTCCTAAACGTAGACGCCAAACTGCTGGCCAAAGTGATGGCGACAAGGATAGAGGATTGTGTCCCAGGGGTGGTACATGACGACCAGACAGGGTTTGTTAAGGGGAGACAACTGAATGTTAATGTACGAAGGCTGCTGGGGGTGATGATGATGCCCCCACCGGAGGAGGAGGCAGAGATAGTGGTGGCGATGGATGCGGAGAAGGCATTCGATAGGGTGGAGTGGGACTATTTGTGGGAGGTGCTGAAGAGATTTGGGTTCGGGAAGGGGTTCATCAGATGGGTTAGACTCTTGTACGCGGCCCCGATGGCAAGCCTCGTTACAAACCGGCAAAGATCGGGGTATTTCGGCTACATAGGGGTACAAGACAAGGGTGCCCCCTGTCCCCGTTACTGTTCGCGTTGGCAATTGAACCATTGGCCATAGCGCTGAGGGACTCTCAAGAAGTGGAGGGGGGTGCTTAGAGGGGGAGAGGAACATCGAGTGTCGCTCTCCGCAGATGATCTACTGCTATACGTTGTGGACCCAGTAGAGGGGATGCCAGAAGTAATGCAGATACTCGGAGTTTGGAGAGTTCTCGGGATACAAATTAAACATGGGAGAGAGCGAACTTTTTGTGATGCACCCCGGGGAACAGGGCAGGGGGATAGATGCTCTGCCGCTGAGGAGAGTAGCAAGGAATTTTCGATACCTGGGGATTCAGGTGGCCAGGAACTGGGGAACCCTGCATAGACTTAACCTGACGCGATTGGTAGAGCAGACGGTGGAGGACTTCAAGAGGTGGGATATGGTGCCCCTGTCATTGGCGGGCAGAGTACAGGCGGTTAAAATGGTGGTCCTCCCGAGGTTTCTTTTCGTGTTTCAGTGCCTCCCCATCCTGATTACAAAGGCCTTCTTTAAAAAAATAGACAGGAGCATTATGAGCTTTGTGTGGGCGGGAAAGACCCCGAGGGTAAAGAGGGGGTTCCTGCAGCGCAGTAGGGATAGAGGGGGACTGGCACTGCCGAGTCTGAGCGACTATTGCTGGGCCGCCAATGTGTCGATGGTCTGTAAGTGGATGAGGGAAGAAGAAGGTGCGGCGTGGAAAAGGTTGGAGACGGCATCCTGTAAGGGAACGAGCCTAAAAGCGCTGGCGACGGCGCCACTACCGTTCTCCCCGAAAAGGTACACCACAAACCCAGTAGTGGTGGCGACCTTGAAGATCTGGGGGCAGTGGAGACGACATAGGGGAGTGACGAGTGCCTCGGTGTGGTCCCCGATAAGGAATAACCACAGGTTCGTCCCGGGGAGGATAGATGGGGGATTTCAATGTTGGCAGTGAGCAGGAATTAGGAAGCTGAAGGACCTGTTTGTGGACGGGACGTTTGCGAGTTTGGGAGCATTGGAAGAAAAATATAAGTTGCCACCAGGGAATGCTTTCCGATACATGCAAGTGAGGGCATTTACGAGGCAACAGGTGAAGGAATTTCCGCAGCTCCCGACGCAAGAGGTCCAGGATAGAGTGATTTCGGGGGCATGGGTTGGAGAAGGTAAAGTGTCCGAAATATACAGGGATACGAGAGACGAGGGGGAGGTGATGGTAGAGGAGCTGAAGGGAAAATGGGAAGAGGAGCTGGGGGAAGAGATTGAGGAGGGGCTGTGGGCAGATGCCCTAAGTAGGGTAAATTCCTTGTCCTCGTGTGCCAGGCTTAGCCTGATTCAATTTAAGGTTCTACACAGAGCGCATATAACGGGAGCAAGACTGAGCAGGTTTTTCGGGGTGGAGGACAGGTGTGGGAGGTGCTCGGGAAGCTCGGTGAACCACACTCACATGTTCTGGTCGTGTCCGGCACTGCACGAGTTCTGGGAGGGTGTGGCAAGAGTGATCTCAAAGGTGTTGGGGGTCCGGGTCAAACCAAGCTGGGGGTTGGCTATGTTCGGGGTTGCAGAAGAACCGGGAGTGCAGGAGGCGAAAGAGGCCGACGTCTTGGCCTTTGCGTCCCTAGTAGCCCGGCGAAGGATTCTACTTATGTGGAAAGAAGCTAAACCCCCAGGCGTGGAGGCCTGGATAAACGACATGGCAGGGTTCATAAGACTGGAACGAATAAAATATGCGTTAAGAGGATCGGCTCAGGGGTTCACCAGGCGGTGGCAACCGTTCCTTGACTATCTCGCGGAGCGATAATGGAAAAACTTCAATAAAATATATTTCAAAAAAAAAAAAATTGTGCTTATGTTTCGCGCAAGTTAATGAGCAATGACTGAAGATCTCCACAGCTCTGCTAAAAATCCCAACCACTAAATTCAACTTGAGACAGGTTGCAGTGAATGAACACAGACAATACACACCTTTGAAAAACTTTTATTAGTGACCATTTGAGTGCAGTATCAGTGGAAACCGTTTATGAAAAATTGTTCCCAGTCACTGCATAACTGAATCAGCGTTGAGTGCATTTCAAGTTACTTCAGCATGAAATGGGGTACTTAGAGCAGGAATTTTGCAAGATAATGTTTTTTTTAAAAAACAGCAATTTGCGCACTTTTTTTAACCTCAACCCATCCGCATCCATTCTGCTCAATGTAAAATTAAACCACAATTGGATTACACAGGCCAAGGGATAGAATATAAATCTTTCTTTTTTATATATAAATTCAGAGTACCCAATTCATTTTTTTTCCAATTAAAGGGCAATTTATCGTGGCCAATCCACCTACCCTGCACATCTTTGGGTTGTGGGGGCGAGACCCACGCAGACACTGGGAGAATGTGCAAACTCCACACGGACAGTGACCCAGAGCCGGGATCGAACCTGGGACCTTGGTGCCGTGAGGCAGCAGTGCTAACCACTGCGCCACCGTGCTGCCCTAGAATATAAATCTTGGGAGGCTCCAGTGTTGCTGCATAAGATGTTGGCCAGTCTCCATCCAGTTGGAGTATTGTGTGCAGATCAAGAATATTACTGTACAAAGCACTATACAGTCCTTTATTGTAGAATACTCCCTTGCCCAAGCTGTTTTCATGTTTTACTGGGGAAAAGAAATTCAAATAAAACTGCTTTTGCTAAAGACGCTACGAGATTAATTGAGGTGGAGAGTATGTTAAATGCACTACAGCTGCTGACTTTCTCCAGAGAACGAGTGACACAGACGGCTTCAGGTGAGTGGGTCTGTGACAACAGCAAGACACTGTCAACTAATTAAAAATAAAACAAGCCAAATTGAAGAAAATTAATATTTGTGCCCCTGGTTACAAGTATTCTCTTCTGAGCAGTCGATATTGCTTCCAGGTATCCAAAATTAATTGTGAGATGGTTGAGGAAGAATGGCTTATTTTCTCTGGAAAGGTGATTTCATTGAAATTTACACGATTTTGAATTTGTATTATTCTCTACGGCCCAAGTTATGCTTCCAAACTATTCCCCCACCAGACTTTGGGGCAGAACCAGACATAAGAAAAAAAACCCAGCAGGCTGTTAAATTTTGAATTTGGCCCCAGAATTGGGAGCAGAGGTGTGATAGAATCAGCTTCTCAATGAAAGTCTCAAGAAACAAGAGCATGAGGCTGCCAGCACTGCACCTCGTCCTGTTCTGCCACCCAGCCCTGTTCTGCCACCCAGTCCTGTTCTGCCACCCAGCCCTGTTCTGCCACCCAGCCCTGTTCTGCCACCCAGCCCTGTTCTGCCACCCAGTCCTGTTCTGCCACCCAGTCCTGTTCTGCCACCCAGCCCTGTTCTGCCACCCAGCCCTCTTCTGCCACCCAGTCCTGTTCTGCCACCCAGTCCTGTTCTGCCACCCAGCCCTGTTCTGCCACCCAGCCCTGTTCTGCCACCCAGCCCTGTTCTGCCACCCAGTCCTGTTCTGCCACCCAGTCCTGTTCTGCCACCCAGCCCTGTTCTGCCACCCAGCCCTGTTCTGCCACCCAGTCCTGTTCTGCCACCCAGCCCTGTTCTGCCACCCAGCCCTGTTCTGCCACCCAGCCCTGTTCTGCCACCCAGCCCTGTTCTGCCACCCAGCCCTGTTCTGCCACCCAGCCCTGTTCTGCCACCCAGTCCTGTTCTGCCATTACTCTTGATCTCACAGCTCCTGTGCCCTGGGGATCTGAGCTCCATGTTCTGCTGCTGGTGGTGGTTGCCTGACTGCGGACTCATTGCGGTCTCACCAGCTGGTTAGGTAACTGAAGACAGCCTACGAGCTGACCGCATATGCATTTGGCTGCGATTGTCTGCGTGCAAGCTATTTGCGGACTTTCTATGAGCTTATTGTTGACTGGCTATCTGCGAGCAGGATGACTGACAGCAACCTTTCTGTTGCTACTGAAGATTTGTGTTCCATCGATTTCTCTCCTTGTCTCCTCATAAGATCCTGTAATTTAATAGATTCAGGGCCTCTCTCCAAACTTTTAAAAAATCAATTACGACTGTTAAACCTTTCTGAAGTTATAATTACATTGAGACAAATAGCAAAAAGGGCAAACAAGGGATATAAGCTAAAATCAGGGAGATATTGGGAAGAACTTGCAATTTTGTAGTGTCTTTCATAATCACAGGACATTCCAGAGCGTCTTACAGCCAATGGAGTACCTTTGAAGTGTGGTCACTGTTGTAGAAAACGCAGCAGCCAATTTGCGCACAGGGAGCTCCCACAAATAGCATTGAGATAACGACCAGATTTTCTGTTTTAGTTATGTTGGTGGGGGGATAAATACTGGATAGGACACCAGGGAGGACTCCCTTGCTCTTCTTCAAATAGTGCAATGAGATATTTTGCGTCCAACTGAGAGGTTTGACATCTGATCTGAAGGAATGCACATCTGACACTCCAGCACCGCACTGCGTGTCAACCTGGATTATCAGGCTCAAATCTTTAGAGAGAGGCTTGAACTCACAACCTTCTGACTCAGGCAAGAGTGGTACCCATTGAGGCAGGACTGAAACTTGTAAGACTGTCTTCGCCCAAAGAGTAACGATAAACTTCCCAGCTGTTACCTGAATAGGGTTGAAGCAGACAGTATGACGAGGTAACAAGGCATGGAGATGGTGAGAACCTATGATTCAGCAACCCCAAATACCTCTTGTCATATCAACTGCACCATATAGCGCTTGAACATTCTTACTTCAGTATCAGGCTAGACTTGCAAAGACTGCAGTTGTCTCCTGCCTGACCCACCTCCATCCCTTGTGTTTCTAAGATCCTTTTGGCTCCTATGTGTCTCAGATCTCACTCCCTCCTCTGCTGTATATCATGTGAAGCCAAGAGGATAGGCTGAAGATCTGCTGCATTGGCATCGTCACAGCCACAGTCACGAAGAGATACATATAACATTGGCCGTAAGGGTTGGGACAGAAAGGGAAATGCTACTTTGTTTTCCCCCTCTCTCTTTCCCTACCTATGGGCTGCTCCCTGGTATTTGTTTACTGACTTCTAGGTGACAATGACTCATCGAATGGGACATCCAAGGAAGTCAACCCACAGCTTTATTAGCAGGAAGTTGGGTTGAATGTGGAACGGGATAAATATTTGGGAATTTTGTGAAGGAGATTAACTGGGTGGCGTGGTGCCTGGTCTGAGGAATGAGTGCTGCTGGAGGCCCTGTTATCACTCCATGATTTATAATGTGCTTCTGGAAAGAAAGTAATTTGTGAGATATGAAGAGAATGTTGGGGAAGAGTGGCTCATTGATCAAAACAATAACTGGGCTTGAAGTTATTTTCTTTTCGTAGCTAACAGAATGGCAGAACACGCCCAATGGATTGAATGGCCTAATCTACTGTCTATGTTCCACCCATATGATCATTGTAGTTTTTGTAACACCATGGGTCCGTTAATTTTAAAACAATTAAGTGGAGATGTTGGCTGTTTGGGTTTCTGTTCATCATTTTGCGCAATAGATGGTGTTTGTGTTTTTCTTTGCTGAAGGACAGGGTGATTTGGAGACATTCCCTAAACTATCACAACAGGAAGGTTTGGTGCCAAAAAGTGTAATTGAGGCAGAAGACAGAATCGCCATTGGCAGAAAGTGGCACAAGCGTTATCCAGTTCTCCATCACCTTTTAGAACATTCCTTTCGACTTCTTCAAGTTTATCTGTTTCCAGCTGGGAAGTGCAATGAACATCCCCCTCGACAGGCCGAAAACCATTTTGAAATCCTGGTCTGTCAGGGAGTTCTGTGAAGGAAGTTTATGGGTTCAGTTTTAATCCTCTCCACGCTTCTAGAACGTCCTCAGCTTTAAAGCAGTGGCACTGCTGTAGCATGTAGGAATAGATTCAAGGACCCAAATCTTCTTGGGTTCTTTCATGACCTGAATTTGACTTCACCATTGATGGTCACCTCCACTCTTTCCCTTCCATTATTCAATTTGTTTTCCACAGCCCCTCACCACCTCCCACATCAGCATCGTGTGGATCCTGCAGGGCAAACCCTACATACTACTTCCTTCATGTATGGACAGATTTAGTATGATCTGGTGAATTGGCTGATCCCAGCCAAGGTGATAATTGGGATGCCACTACTGGCCTCAGCACCTTTGGGCCAAGCCATTCCTGGTTCACAACAGCCAGTGGTTCCCCCTCCACAGTGCTGGAAAATGCACAGGTCTCGGTAACAAGTGAGGACACACATAAATCAGTGCCTTTGTGTAACGGGTACAGAATATTAGCTGTAAAAAACATGTAGCATAGGGGGTTACGACATCAACATCACAGAACAGTAGGCCCCAGTATGCTGGTTCTTGTGGTAAACACTCTTTTGCTAACGAGAGAGATCGCCCTGTTTTTGGCCGGGCAGGAATCCATTCAATACAAGAAATAAGTGTGCGGCCATTTTAAATTCGGGGGTCAATTTAAAAAAAATAAAAATCTTTATTCTAACAAGTGGGCTTACATTAACACTGCAATGAAGTTACTGTGAAAAGCCCCTAGTCGCCACATTCCGGCGCCTGTTCGGGTCACAGAGGGAGAATTCAGAATGTCCAAATTACACAACAGCGCGTCTTTCGGGACTTGTGGGAGGAAACCGGAGCACCCGGAGGCAACCCACGCAGACACAGGGAGAATGTGCAGACTCCCCACAGACAGTGACCCAAGCCGGGAATCGAACCTGGGACCCCGAAGCTCTGAAGCAACAGTGCTAACCACTGTGCTACCGTGCTGCCCAATATGATTTCCTGAACTCTGTTGCCTACAGGTGGGAGAGGAGTTTTACAGACTTTCCCTCTGAATTGGCTTGGATTTCTGTCAGCTTCTTTCACCTCTGCCAAGAAATCATGTGGCAGTGGGTTGCTACGCAGCTTCTGGATGTGCCAAGCTGGATGGACCAGTTGGATTTTACTTGGTTTTGCTACGTTTGTTTGCTGTTACGCTCTCGGCCTTGATTTGGGACAGAGGCACTAATTAAGAGCCAAGCACCTCCTCCTTAATAGAGACAACAATCAGAGGGAGCACCAATACTGGGTTACTCTCACATGCCTCTTAGTGGCCAATTTCATAGACCAGAGAGTGACTCTCCTCCTCAAACGCCACCTCCTCAGTGAAGGCTGGAGAGACCTAATGAGAGAAATTGAAAATTTCATCCTCACCCCCTAAAGCTTCTCTATTAAGTCTCCCAGCCCTTATGGTTGGATGGAATTGCACCATCCAACGCAGTGCGAAGAGGTGAAGACAAATCCATAGTGTCAGATTTCTGTGCATCTAAGATGCTACCAGTCCTTTGACCATTGGTTTCTTTATACTCTGGAGTGCAGCTAACTGACGCAGAACCCCATGAGCTGTCAGCGTTGCCTCCCATGTGAAAGTCCCTTACTGCACATCGTTTCCATCCCTACTATCAGCTTTACACCAGCCACTTAAAATTACAAGTGGAATGGGAGAGCAGGACTAACCTCCTTTCTGGTTGGGTCGACACCTCCAGGTAATTGATGCCTTTGTTTATTAATCAGTGCCTCTGGGGGGTAGCACTTGTATGAACCTGCCTTACTGTCCGAGTCCATTCCATTCAAATCCTGCATTAAATAAGATGTTATTAATGACTGAATTTGGATATTTTTTTTAAACCATTTTCTGACAGGCTTTTCCCCTGTCATGTACATTTCTTATCTCTACTTTAGATGGTCCTGTCACATAATGTTAGGCTCACTGTGTCATTAGTACAATACCTTTGACATATAGTGCCTCATAGGTCTGTACTTTGGTTAATATATCTTATGTGTCACCGCACTCGTAGATCACTCGACAGATCTTGGGACTGAGCTTCATGCGTGAAGTACATTATCCTTTATTCAGTTAGTTTTGCAGATGCCTCTTATCAAGTCAGTTTTCTTGCAAATACAGAGTTTTTAAAAGTTTGTTTTGTCCAAGCAAATACAAAGTACTGAGTTGAATTCAATACGAATTACAGCTCTTGATATTTCTTCTAATTGAATACATGATACAGAAAAATTGAAAGTAAACAAAATGGCGGTTCAAAGCGATAGTGCAGCAAAATAGCTTCAGAAGTGATGCACGATCAATAACTACTAAAACGAGGTTGTAGTACAACTGAAGGCTTTAATATGCTAGAACTGTTCCCCAGCAGCTCAGGTACAGAATGAGGACTGCTGGGACGGCACGGGTTCTTATACCCCGCCTATCAGGGCGGAGCTACTATACTATACAGCCAATGGTAAACCCCTAGGTTTAACCAATGGTACTTCAGCCTCTCAGGTACCGTAATACCTGATAATACCACAAGAAGTTAAGCCAGATGATTCCGGAATGAGTAGTTCAGACCGGCACGTACTTTTTAAGATTATTGCTGTCACTAATGTCTTTCCCCTTTCTGACTGTGGTTGGGTTGAAGTTATTACACAGTTAATTCAATTCGATTAAAATGTCTGTCCATCAAATTTTAATATGAGGTAATTGAAATATGTTTTCCTTATGAGCCTTATCCGTTGTCGTGAAAACAGTTTCTGGGAACACTGCCCAGACACTTTAAATTAGCCAAATGTGTCCTTGGTCTGTTTGGCTTTCCTTACCCTGATGTTTCTCATGGGATTCAGCATTTTTACTGTCCTGTCTGAAATGTGGGTATTTTAACAAACCATTTCAAGAAGCCATTTTAAATACAGGGCCATTTATTCCTTTACACTTGTTATATACTAAAAAGGTAGATTTATACTAAAAAGGTAGATTCTATAAATGCCCCTGCATAAATTATACTGCAGAATTGGCTACGTTGATCCAGGCAAATTGCACATTGTGAGGAAAGGTTGAATTAGCAGGGAACAGAGGAAGTAAGAAAGGGCGAACTTACTCACATAAAGGGTAATCAAGATGTGGAATAAATGACCAGGGAAGGACATTGAAGTATAAATGGGTTCAAGAGGCAAATGGATGGAGAGAGAAGGAACTGAGAAGATGGGATGAGAGGGCAAGAA
The DNA here is from genome assembly GCF_047496885.1 of Scyliorhinus torazame. Lineage (NCBI taxonomy): Eukaryota > Metazoa > Chordata > Chondrichthyes > Carcharhiniformes > Scyliorhinidae > Scyliorhinus > Scyliorhinus torazame. Next base: position 32,875,991 of record NC_092738.1, read on the forward strand.
GTGAGGCTGTTCTATGGAATTATACACGATTCGGCTATGGCTGGGGGCATTTTTTGGTAACATAAGTCACGATAGAGCGCAAGTCACCGGCAGAGGAACAAAACCATAGCTCATTCTGCCTTAATATGATTTGCAAAAAAACAGGCACCTTAAATGTTCCCCATTCGGCCCACACCCAGAGGGGAGGACCTCACCCAGGGTGAAGAGAGTATAAAAGACCATAAAGTGAATCGATGAGCAGATTAAGGGAAACAGCAAGGAGTTTGTAAAGGGAAGCAAAACGGAGGCTACTGTTGAGATCTTGGGAAAGAATGATTTTGAATGGAAGAGAGTGCAGGGAGGGAGAAGATGTGTGAGGAACTATATGAGACGATACTTACAGCAGTGATCTCAACAATTGTCACAGCGTCACCGAGCTCTTTTTTCAACTGTTCATAAGTTTTGCCTGCCTGTAAAAGATAAAAAAGTGAGTTCTATTATGGGCTACATGTGTTGGATTTTGGACTAGGTCAGTTAGCGTTCTGAGGGATAAGCTTTTAATGAACTGAAATATCCTTTTCCTGTCTTTCATTCGCTCCTATTTTTGAAATTGAATAACCAGTCATTTATATAGTACCGTTTGCAGAACAAAATATAGCGAACACAATATAATAAGGTTCTGTGGACTTCCATTCTGCGTCTTCGTAACTGCTCCATAATATTGTCTAAACTCTGGGCTGATGTGTCCATTGTTACTCCCAGTTCCCTTCCCAAGCACCTCTCCACTATTGCAATTCCATTGATTGTAGAGTTACATTTCAGTTTCCTCAGTCAAATGTACAACACTTTATATTGGTGCCATTTAGCTGCTCAATGACAAAACTGATTCAACCTTCTTGAACACCCAAATCTTCTTGAACGAATGCTTTCCCTTTGACCAAGTATTACCGTCTGCAGTGAACACACCAAAAAAATATCCATTTAATATTTCTACCATTTATCCTTTAACCACATCAGTTTTATTCTTCCAGTTTGCTCTTGAACTGTCCTTTCTCTGTTGTAATACTAAAAGGATTCCATAGTATTCTGCTTAATCTCCCCGGGATTGTGTATACCTCCAATAATGTTTAATTATGGTCAACAGAACATTAGCACTCTTCTCATGCAATATAAATTGTTGTTCCCTTTACAATAAGTATTCTTGCAAGCTGACCTGATGAGTGCAAGGTGAAAAGCTTCAACTGCATGTCTCCTTTTTCAGCAATACTCAAATTTTTAATTTGTTAAGTGCATCCCTACACTTTTGTTCCAGTGTTCTCTCCTTTCTAACCACAGGAAGCTTTACACATGTTGTTGTTTTCCATGCACCACTGAAAGGCTGCTATAAAGTGTTGAAAGTTTAAAGGCTCCTTACACTCCATTTGCTTATGTCCCATGCCACAAACCAGCCAGTGAAGGTTGGTGGCTCAAAGCCCTGTTTGATGATGATTATGGGTGTGCCAAGGTCCCGGCCACTGGGGTGTGTCTTCAGATAGTCCTGTGCTGTGATCATGGTCTCTTTCCTTTCTATCTCATTCGCCTCTTTGCCAATCCAAATAAAAATCTGGAACACAAGGAACGATGATAAGGAGGATGATGTTGAAAGAGATGAAGTCAGACTCAAACCCACACCAGTTCCTGCAGAACCTCTGTCCTCTGATCCACTCAACTTTGCTCGTTCATGTACCAGCTCAGCTACTCCATGGCACTTTGTCACTCAGAGCATAAGGGAGCAAAAGGAGTACGATGTGGGAGGAGGCAGTGACATTTCGGTAGTCATAGAATCCCTAGAGTGCAGAAGGAGGCCATTCGGCCCATCGAGGCTGCACCGACCCTTCAAATGAGCAATCTACCCATGCCCACCTCCCCCCTATTTCCGTAATCCCAGAACCTAAGTTGCACATCCCCGGACCTTAAGGGACAATTTATCATGGCCAATCCACCTAACCTGCACATCCCCGGACCTTAAGGGACAATTTATCATGGCCAATCCACCTAACCTGCACATCTTTGGACACTAAGGGACAATTTATCATGGCCAATCCACCTAACCTGCATTTCTTTGGAATGTGGGAGGAAACCGGAGCAGCCGGAGGAAACCCACGCAGACACGGGGAGAACATACAAACTCCACACAGACAGAGACCCAAGCAGGAATTTAACCCGGGTTCCTGGTGCTCTGAGGCAGCAGTGCTAACCACTGTGCCACCATGACATTGGACTAGTAATTCAGAGACCTCCGAGATCCAGGTTCAGATCCCAAACAAAAAAAATCAAATGATAACAATGAATTGATTGTTGTAAAAACCCATCCGGTTCATTAATATCCTTTTGGGAAGGTAACCTGCTGTCCTTACCTGGTCTGGAAACAATAATAGCAAACCCAGCCCTGCCGTCCCTGTAACGTCCTCCTTACTAACATCTGGAGGCGTGTGCCAAAATCAGGAGAGTCCCACCAGCAGCCCTCCTCCAGCTGATGGATTGGTACTCCATTTGGAGGAGGTCCTGAGGGTGGCACGGGTGCAGATTATTCTCTGGATGGGGACTTCAATGTCCATCACCAAGAGTGGCTCGGTAGCACCACTGATGACCAAGCTGGCCGGGTCCTAAAGGACATAGACTGGGACCGCAGCAGGTGGTGAGGGAACCAACAAGAGGGAAAAACCTACTTGACCCCATCCTCACCAACCTGCCTGCTGCAGATGCATCTGTCCCTGACAGTATCAATAGGAGTGACCACCGCATAGTCCTTGTGAAGACAAAGTACCGTCTTCACATTGAGGACGCCCTCCATCGTGTAGTGTGGCACTACCACCGTGCTAAATGGGATAGACTTCAAACAGATCCAGCAACTGTTTTAAAAAAATTTAGAGTATCCAATTTTTTCCAAATTAAGGGACAATTTAGCTTGGCCAATTCATCTACCCTGCACATCTTTTTGGGTTGTGGGGGCGAGACCCACGCAGAGCATATCCCCATTCTAACATTATCGCCAAGCCAGGGGACGAACCCTGGTTCAATGAGGTGTGTGTGCCAGGTGCAGCACCAAGCAGAGCTAAAATGAGGTGTCAACCTGGTGAAGCTATAACTCAGGGCTACCTGCATGCCAGACAACATAAGCATCAAGTGATAGGCAGAGGTAAGCAATTCCACAGCCAATGGATCAGATCTAAGTTCTGCCACATACAGTCATGAATGGCGGTGGGCAACTAAACAACTTACTAGAGGTGGAGGCTCCACAAATATCCCCATCCTAAATGATGAAGGAACCCAGCCCATGAGTCCAAAAGATAGGGGCAGCACGGTGGCGCAGTGTTTAGCACACCTGTCTCACGGCACCGAGGTCCCACGTTCGATCCCGGCTCTGGGTCACTGTCCGTGTGGAGTTTGCACATTCTCCCCGTGTCTGCGTGGGTTTCGCCCCCACAACCCAAAGATGTGCAGGGTAGGTGGATTGGCCGCACTAAATTGCCCCTTAATTGAAAAAAAATGAATTGGGCATTCTAAATTTAAAAAAAAGATAGAGATAGATAAGTTCTTGATCAATAAGGGGATGAGGGGAGAAGGCAGGAGAATGGGGATGAGAAAATATCAGCCATGATTGAATGACGGAGCAGACTCGATGGGCCGAGTGGCCTAATTCTGCTCCTCTGAGTTATGGTCTTATTGTTGATGCAATAGTGGGAACTGGATCTGAATGCTGGGTGTCTTCCATTCTTCATTTGGATCAGCACTGAATTTGCACAAAGTATTTAAAAAGGAGGGAGTGCTAGTGTCACACGGGAGGGTTTAAACTAGTATGGCAGGGGGGTGGGCACGGGAGCAATAGGTCAGAAGGTGAGAGCATTGAGGGAGAACTAGGGAATAGGGACAGTGTGGCTCTGAGGCAGAGCAGACAGGGAGAAGTTGCTGAACACAGCGGGTCTGGTGGCCTGAAGTGCATATGTTTTAATGCAAGGAGCATTACGGGTAAGGCAGATGAACTTAGAGCTTGGATTAGTACTTGGAACTATGATGTTGTTGCCATTACAGAGACCTGGTTGAGGGAAGGGCAGGATTGGCAGCTAAACGTTCCAGGATTTAGATGTTTCAGGCGGGATAGAGGGGGATGTAAAAGGGGAGGTGGAGTTGCGCTACTTGTTCGGGAGAATATCACAGCTGTACTGCGAGAGGACACCTCAGAGGGCAGTGAGGCTATATGGGTAGAGATCAGGAATAAGAAGGGTGCAGTCACAATGTTGGGGGTATACTACAGGCCTCCCAACAGCCAGCGGGAGATAGAGGAGCAGATAGGTAGACAGATTTTGGAAAAGAGTCAAAACAACAGGGTTGTGGTGATGGGAGACTTCAACTTCCCCAATATTGACTGGGACTCACTTAGTGCCAGGGGCTTAGACGGGGCGGAGTTTGTAAGGAGCATCCAGGAGGGCTTCTTAAAACAATATGTAGACAGTCCAACTCGGGAAGGGGCGGTACTGGACCTGGTATTGGGGAATGAGCCCGGCCAGGTGGTAGGTGTTTCAGTAGGGGAGCATTTCGGTAACAGTGACCACAATTCAGTAAGTTTTAAAGTACTGGTGGACAAGGATAAGAGTGGTCCGAGGATGAATGTGCTAAATTGGGGGAAGGCTAATTATAACAATATTAGGCGGGAACTGAAGAACATAGATTGGGGGCGGTTGTTTGAGGGCAAATCAACATCTGACATGTGGGAGGCTTTCAAGTGGCAGTTGAAAGGAATACAGGACCGGCATGTTCCTGTGAGGAAGAAAGATAAATACGGCAATTTTCGGGAACCTTGGATGACGAGTGATATTGTAGGCCTCGTCAAAAAGAAAAAGGAGGCATTTGTCAGGGCTAAAAGGCTGGGAACAGACGAAGCCTGCGTGGAATATAAGGAAAGTAGGAAGGAACTTAAGCAAGGAGTCAGAAGGGCTAGAAGGGGTCACGAAAAGTCATTGGCAAATAGGGTTAAGGAAAATCCCAAGGCTTTTTACACGTACATAAAAAGCAAGAGGGTAGCCAGGGAAAGGGTTGGCCCACTGAAGGATAGGCAAGGGAATCTATGTGTGGAGCCAGAGGAAATGGGCGAGGTACTAAATGAATACTTTGCATCAGTATTCACGAAAGAGAAGGAATTGGTAGATGTTGAGTCTGGAGAAGGGGGTGTAGATAGCCTGGGTCGCATTGTGATCCAAAAATACGAAGTGTTGGGTGTCTTAAAAAATATTAAGGTAGATAAGTCCCCAGGGCCTGATGGGATCTACCCCAGAATACTGAAGGAGGCTGGAGAGGAAATTGCTGAGGCCTTGACAGAAATCTTTGGATCCTCGCTGTCTTCAGGGGATGTCCCGGAGGACTGGAGAATAGCCAATGTTGTTCCTCTGTTTAAGAAGGGTAGCAAGGATAATCCCGGGAACTACAGGCCGGTGAGCCTTACTTCAGTGGTAGGGAAATTACTGGAGAGAATTCTTCGAGACAGGATCTACTCCCATTTGGAAGCAAATGGACGTATTAGTGAGAGGCAGCACGGTTTTGTGAAGGGGAGGTCGTGTCTCACTAACTTGATAGAGTTTTTCGAGGAGGTCACTAAGATGATTGATGCAGGTAGGGCAGTAGATGTTGTCTATATGGACTTCAGTAAGGCCTTTGACAAGGTCCCTCATGGTAGACTAGTACAAAAGGTGAAGTCACACGGGATCAGGGGTGAGCTGGCAAGGTGGATACAGAACTGGCTAGGCCATAGAAGGCAGAGAGTAGCAATGGAGGGATGCTTTTCTAATTGGAGGGCTGTGACCAGTGGTGTTCCACAGGGATCAGTGCTGGGACCTTTGCTCTTTGTAGTATATATAAATGATTTGGAGGAAAATGTAACTGGTCTGATTAGTAAGTTTGCAGACGACACAAAGGTTGGTGGAATTGCGGATAGCGATGAGGACTGTCGGAGGATACAGCAGGATTTAGATTGTCTGGAGACTTGGGCGGAGAGATGGCAGATGGAGTTTCATCCGGACAAATGTGAGGTAATGCATTTTGGAAGGTCTAATGCAGGTAGGGAATATACAGTGAATGGTGGAACCCTCAAGAGTATTGAAAGTCAAAGAGATCTAGGAGTACAGGTCCACAGGTCATTGAAAGGGGCAACACAGGTGGAGAAGGTAGTCAAGAAGGCATACGGCATGCTTGCCTTCATTGGCCAGGGCATTGAGTATAAGAATTGGCAAGTCATGTTGCAGCTGTATAGAACCTTAGTTAGGCCACACTTGGAGTATAGTGTTCAATTCTGGTCGCCACACTACCAGAAGGATGTGGAGGCTTTAGAGAGGGTGCAGAAGAGATTTACCAGAATGTTGCCTGGTATGGAGGGCATTAGCTATGAGGAGCGGTTGAATAAACTCGGTTTGTTCTCACTGGAACGAAGGAGGTTGAGGGGAGACCTGATAGAGATATACAAAATTATGAGGGGCATAGACAGAGTGGATAGTCAGAGGCTTTTCCCCAGGGTAGAGGGGTCAATTACTAGGGGGCATAGGTTTAAGGTGAGAGGGGCAAGGTTTAGAGTAGATGTACGAGGCAAGTTTTTTACGCAGAGGGTAGTGGGTGCCTGGAACTCGCTACCGGAGGAGGTAGTGGAAGCAGGGACAATAGGGACATTTAAGGGGCATCTTGACAAATATATGAATAGGATGGGAATAGAAGGATACGGACCCAGGAAGTGTAGAAGATTGTAGTTTAGTCGGGCAGCATGGTCGGCACGGGCTTGGAGGGCCGAAGGGCCTGTTCCTGTGCTGTACATTTCTTTGTTCTTTGTTCTTTGTTCTTTGAGGGAGTGGTTTAGTAAACAGCCAGCAAGTGTGAGTGGTTCAGATGCTTAATTTGAACAGTTCTGTTGCAGATTCAGCGGCCGAGTGCGGTCATTCGAATGAATTGCCCTGATACTCAGGTGGGCACCTTTAACCAGCTCTGTCCTCAGCCTCCAAATAAGACAAGCTCAGGAAGGAGACTCTCACCTGAGTGGGGAAGACTGGATGTCCATCCCTCGCATCCTGCAATCCACGACTGATTGAGCAGGAAGAGGAAACATGAGACCAACAAACTAATCTTCAGACCATAACTTGATAACTGCATTTCCATTGGGTGATTTTTTTTTACCTGATCCCATGTGTCCAGGAGCATGACGTCACCTTCACTGAGGTCATCCTGGCTGAAGTTTGTGACCTCGTTAACAATGAATCGCCCTGTTTTGTTGGAGCACTCAAATAGACGCGGTTGAAAATCCGTATTTTCGTCTTGGAGTCTGCGTGAGACAGAAACAATCTGTGGAGCAAGAATTCTGTTCCATGTTCCTCACCTTGCCTTCATTTTTAAATTTTTTTTTATAAATTGAAAGTACCCAATTCATTTTTTCCAGTTAAGGGGCAATTTAGCGTGGCCAATCCACCTGCCCTGCACATCTTTGGGTTGTGGGGGCAAGACCCAAGCAGACACGGGGAGAATGTGCAAACTCCACACGGACAGTGACCCAGGGCCGGGATCGAACCTGGGACCTCGGCGCCGTGAGGCAGCAGTGCTAACCCACTGCGCCACCGTGCTGCCCCTCACCTTCCCCTCATAAGGCCCCAAAAATCCACTGTTATTTGGGGGCTTCTAAAAAACGTCAGGTCAGTGTGTACTCCATGGGTGTCATTGTCCAGTCATTATAAAATGGCAGCAACTAAAATGAAAGCTCCCTTCACTGACATCATGAGTGGCCAAATCTTGGAAAAGGTGTTGGCAGCGTTGATTCCTGCTGGTCTCCTATTATTCTCCTGATAAATAGCCTGTATCACTGCTGGTCTCTTGATCTGAAGCCATCCATCTCCCAAGTGATGGCTTTACTCTTGTTGGCCCAGATGCCCACTCCTTACAACTGTGACATGACTCCTATTGAAAGGGGTCATGTGCGGACAGTAGATGCGGTCAGGAAAGGACTTGGTAACGGTGTCCACTGCATAATTAAACAGCCCAGCGACACTCACTATCTAGGTGGAGAATGGACATTTGGATAAGGTACTAAGGACAGCCCGTCCCGAGGAGCTTTAGCCCAGCTTTGAAGAAGGGGTGGAAAGGAAAATGGCTGTTACCTTTTGTCATTTGCATATGGCACCTTTCCACCAAGTGCTTCCCAGAATACCAGTGGTTCTTGACCCTCAGCAATGATGGCCTCATTCCCATTGGCAACAATGGCAGCCAATTCTTTTGCCATTGCACGTTCATCCCCACTGGAACCCTAGACACAGGAAGAAAGAGGAATATCAGCCCTACATCCCGGAAGCAACTTCCAGTGGTAACATTCCATCTCTGCTACTGTCTCACATCCCAATGTATGTTCACTCGGTAATAGCTGTGTTTGAATCTGGCCTGCAATAAAGGACAAAGGCCTTTTCTCGTCCCATGGCTTATGCGGTATGTGGAAGATTATCAAGCGACCTCTGTATATCCTCCCAGCACAAATATAGCCCTAAAACTGAGCATCCATTAACAGTAATTCAACAAATCAACGTCCCATCACCTCATTGGTTTAGGGTTGCCAATCCTCCAGGAATGTTCTGGACTCTCTGGAAATTGAATATTAATCTGCAGGACGCTGCTTCAGTTTTGTTGGAACATTTTCAACGTTTGCTGATAAGAATTTTGGAGATCGGGGGATGGGAAGGGGGGGGGGGGGGGCTGGAGAGGTTGTTTGATTGACAGTCAATAAACATCCAATCAGGTAACAGAATATTTTCAATATGCAACTGTTGTGGGTCCCAAGAATGGGCACATTGGGCAACTAATGGTTGGAGTGTGAGGTTGGGTTTGTGTAATACAACATCCAGAAATATGTCTCGCCAGAGTTGGCAACCCTCCACCCATCATGTGTGTCTGAGCGAGTGTCATTAAGTGGGGTGCTCTTTCTAAGGGCCGGTGCAGACTCGATGGGCCGAATGGCCTCCTTCTGCACTGTAAATTCTATGCTTGTATAATACTTTTGTGAGAGGCATTTCAGACGCACCTGATCCCGCCCTCTTTAGACCTGCCACCTCCAGCAGGGTACACTGGATAGTGATGGCCCAGGGTACTTCGCTGGGAGCAGGGATTGAACTTCCAAACTGGGCCATGAAGTTCGCAACCGAGTCAACATGAGGAGTTCAGAATCTTATCCACAGCTACCTGATAATGTGCAACTTGCGGTTTGAAGTTTTTTACCTTCCCACACCACAGGTAGCAATTTGTTTCTGTTTTTAGAAGAAAGACATCATTTGAGTTGAAAGATGAAGCGTAGGCCGGGACCTCAATTGCCTTGGTATTAGACTGAACAAAGCCATGAACCTGAAAGAGTCTGACAGGAGGCTCTGGATGGTTGCCGCTCTTCCTTGAAGTGCCGCCCTAACAAGCAAACCAAAGGTGCACTTTATCAATATGCCGGTAACTATCTTATTTTAAGGGTCCAAGCCCTCCATGACAAAAGGTCCAACATGATTTGCCAAATGTTTGTTTCTTCTCTTGACCAACATCCCATAAACAGAGAACTTGGCCATTTTTTTTCCCACATCATTTGATGGACCTCATTCCTTTAAAAGGTCATGAGGTGAAATCATACCGTGTATGGGCGGCACGGTAGCACGGTGGTTAGCACTGTTGCTTCACAGCGCCAGGGTCCCGGGTTCGATTCCCGGCTTGGGTGACTGTCTGTGCGGAGTCTGCACATCCTCCCCGTGTGTGCGTGGGTTTCCTCCGGGTGCTCCGGTTTCCTCCCACAAGTCCCGAAAGACGTGCTGTTGGGTGAATTGGACATTCTGAATTCTCCCTCTGTGACCCGAACAGGCGCCGGAATGTGGCGACGAGGGGATTTTCACAGTAACTTCATCGCAGTGTTAATGTAAGCCTACTTGTGACACTAATAAAGATTATTATCATATATCACAGTGAGAATTTAACTCACAAAATAGAATCATATAACAGATTGAAGGCCTGTTGCTAGATGCCAGTTCATTGGTAGGGCACCTGTAGCTTTGAGTTTGTTAAAATTAGTGGAAACTCCAGCCCATAAAACAAACCTTTCCTCACATTTACTGCAAACAACATTCTATCCAAATATTATCTGATTGTATTGTTGTTTCAGGTGAAAATTTTACATCAATTCCTTATATCCAAATTAATGTACACATCAATAGTTACTGGGAGTCAAGGTGGAATTAGTGATACAAATCAGTCAGAAGATTAAACCTTCAGAATTGGCCGCATAAGGTTGATTAAAATATATAATTGAGGCATTACTGGTAGGCGAGGGTAAAAGTCTTTTCTCTTTCAATTTTGTTTCCTTTTTCTCACCTCATTCGAAGGTTCTGGCACCTGTCAGGATAAGGGCCCAGTAGACAGGCTGTTTTGCCTATCTGAACACTCTTAGAGCCACTCTTATTGCACTGAATAAATGCAGCCCATCAAGTCTATGCCAGCTCTCCATGGAGTAATCCAGTCCGCCCCATTCCCCCCCTCTAACTCCGTAGCCCTGAGGGTTTAGTTCCTTCAAATGCCAATTCACTTTCCTTTAGAAAATGTTGATCATCTCTGCATCCACCAGCAGCCGGTTCCAGGTCGTTACCACTCGCTGTGTATAAAGGTTCTTTCCCACATTCCGCCTGCATCTCTTGCCCAAAGCCTTGGGCAGAATTTAGAGGCCTGTTCGCAGTGGACGCAAATCCCATTATGGCTGCTAAATCTCACGAGAGGGCCATAACGGGATTTGCGCCGACGAGATCTCAGTTTGAGATCTTCCCCGACCCCTGGCGGTGACATGACCAGGTTCATGCCCAGAAAGGGGTGTGACCTGATTTCCATGAATTTGAATAATTTAAATGCACTTAACCGGCTTTACCCTGTCGTGTCTGTCCTTCGGCGGCGTGACATCACGCCCGAGTGACTCATTGCTGGTTTTCAAAAACTAAAACAAGTCTTGATGGACCAAGCTGGGGACGCGGAGGTGCCTGGAGGCCTCGGGGGTTGAGGACCAAGGCTGGACATTGCATCCTGGCCCCAGGTGACACTGTCGTGGGAACTGCCGGGAGCACTGCCAGGGGGCACTGAAGCAGACACTGCCAAGCGGGCTCTGGCAGGGGGATAACCCTCCTCCACTGCGGGGGGGGGGAATAATGCTCCCCGATATTTCCATGGTGAACGTCGCCCAGATGCTTATGGGGGTGGTCCTCCATGTCTGTGGGAGCAGGTTGGGGGAAACATATTTTAAGTGCTCTTTAAAGATGGCGCCCAAATCTCTGTGGGGCCGCCCTTGCTGGTTTTCAGACAGTCTTACACTTTGCCATTTTGGGGGCGAATTCCACCTCTTAAATCTGTCACTCCTAGTCCTGTACAATCAGTTCATGGGACTGGGTTTCCTTATGCACCTCTATCAAATTTCCTCGCAAACCAGGGACACCCTCTGTCCAGTCCCATGCCAGCTAGTCTATTCACACACTGAGCCACTGGTAATCTCAGGTTTAATTCTATTCTAGTCACATTATACCAAAGACTTACTTCAAAGATGATCACTTTACCATTGAAAATGGTCATGAAGTGTCGTGGCTCCTTGCCCATGGTGACCCGAACCTGCACAGGTTCATCACCAAACTTCTGGTCCAGCTGGACTGCTTGAAAGGCTGAGGCAGCCAGTTCATCTTGGCTGGCATGACGACCCTAGGAATAAAGGCACCAATCTAGTTAAGCTACTCATAACATAGGAACATAGCACTGCTGCCTCAGTGCCAGGGACCTGGGTTCGATTCCGGTCTTGGGTGACTGTCTTTGTGGAGTTTGCACATTTTCCCAGTGTTTGCATGGGTTTCCTCCGGGTGCTCCGGTTTCCTCCCACAGTCCAAAGATGTGGATTGACCATGCTAAAATTGCCCCTTAGTATCCAAAGAGATGATTGACAGCTTCAAATTCCTAGACGTGCACATCACCAACAATCTGTCCTGGTCCACCCACGTCGACGCTACCACCAAGAAAGCACAACAGCGCCTATACTTCCTCAGGAAACTAAGGAAATTCGGCATGTCCACATTGACTCTTACCAACTTTTACAGATGCACCATAGAAAGCATCCTATCTGGCTGCATCACAGCCTGGTATGGCAACTGCTCGGCCCAGGACCGCAAGAAACTTCAGAGAGTCGTGAACACCGCCCAGTCCATCACACGAACCTGCCTCCCATCCATTGACTCCATCGACACCTCCCGCTGCCTGGGGAAAGCGGGCAGCATAATCAAAGATCCCTCCCACCCGGCTTACTCACTCTTCCAACTTCTTCCATCGGGCAAGAGATCTGAGAACATGCACAAACAGACCCAAAAACAGCTTCTTCCCCGCTGTTACCAGACTCCTAAATGGCCCTCTAATGGACTGAACTGATCTACGCATCCTCTCCACTGTTGTAGTACTACACTCCGTATGCTTCACACAATGTCTATGTCTATGTATTTACTGTACGTTGTATGTTTTTCATGTACGGAATGATCTGCCTGGACTGTACGCAGAACAATACTGGACCTCGGTACACGTGACAATAAATGTAAATCTAAAGATGTGCAGGTTAGGTGGATTGGCCGTGATAAATTGTCCCTTAGTGTCCAAAGATGTGCAGGTTAGGTGGATTGGCCATGTTAAATTGTCCCTTAGTGTCCAAAGATGTGCAGGTTAGGTGGATTGGCCATGTTAAATTGTCCCTTAGTGTCCAAAGATGTGCAGGTTAGGTGGATTGGCCATGTTAAATTGTCCCTTAGTGTCCAAAGATGTGCAGGTTAGGTGGATTGGCCATGATAAATTGTCCCTTAGTGTCCAAAGATGACTCCCTTACCGAACTAAAATCCGTCCACTCAGCCATGAATAAATTCATCGACCTAAGCCTCGACTGCTATCTGAGGAAGGGACTTCCACAGAGCAACAACCCTTTGGGAGAAAACATTTCACCTTACCTCTTCCCCACAAAAGGAACCATCCTCTGGGTATCCACCCTGTCAAGTCCCCTCAGGATAAGGTCACCTCTCATTCTTCTAAGCGCCAACGGATACAGGCCCAACCTGCTCAATCTTTCTTCATAAGACGCGGTACAGTGGTGCAGTGGTTAGCACTGCTGCCTCACGGCGCCGAGGTCCCAGGTTCGATCCCGGCCCTGGGTCACTGTCCGTGTGGAGTTTGCACATTCTCCCCGTGTCTGCGTGGGTTTCACCCCCACAATTCAAAGATGTGCAGGGTAGGTGGATTGGCCGCACTAAATTGCCCCTTAATTGGGAAAAAAAAATAATTGGGTACTCTAAATTAAAAAAAAACATTTGTCCCAGGAATGAGCCTAGTGAACCTTTGCTGAACTGCTTCTAACCCAGTCATATCGTTTTTGAACCAGGAGACCAAAACTGTACACGGTATTCTCAACGTGGCCTCACCAATGCCCTGTATAGCTGCAATAAACACCAATATTCCATTGGAAATCCAAGTACACCACATCTACTGGCTCTCCTGTATCATCAAAAAACCTCTAACGGATTAGTTGTACACAATTTCCCTTTCACAAAGCCACATTGGCTCGGCCTGATCAAATTGTGATTTCTAAGTATCCTGCTGCAATTTCCTTAATAATGGATTCTAGCACTTTCCCTATGACAAACTACAGACAGACCTGGCTCCTCCCAAAAAAGTGGGCAGCATGGTAGCATAGTGGTTAGCACAGTTGCTTCACAGCTCCAGGGTCCCAGGTTCGATTCCCGGCTGGGTCACTGTCTGTGTGGAGTCGGCACGTTCTCCCCGTGTGTGCGTGGGTTTCCTCCGGGTGCTCCGGTTTCCTCCCACAGTCCAAAGATGTGCGGGTTAGGTGGCTTAGCCATGATAAATTGCCATTAGTGTCCAAAAAATGTTAACTGGGGGTTACGGGGATAGGGTAAAAACGTGGGCTTCAGTAGGGTGCTCTTTGTAAGGGCTGGTGCAGACTCGATGGGCCGAATGGCCTCCTTCTGCACTGTAAATTCTATGATTCTATGACATAGGCTAACTGGCCTATAATTTCCTGCTTTCTGACCCCTCCTTTCTTGAATAAAGGTGTTAAATTAGCTATTTTCGATTCCAATGGAACCTTCCCAGAATCTAAGGAATTTTGGAAGATAGCTAATGCATCTGCTATCTGTGTCGACACTTTACTGGCCCTGGGATGTAGGCAAATCCAGTTATGGGGATTTAGGTCTAATAGTTTTCCTCGATCCCTTCCCTGCTGATGGAGATTGTTTTAAGTTCACCCCTCCCTATCGCCTCTTGACTTTATAACCTCTCGACTTTTAAGAACTTTGGGAAGTTTTCTAAATCCTCTACCGGGAATATAGACACAAATTTCAACGCCTCTGCCATGTTCTCCATGATCAATTTCCCAGACTCACTCTCTCGAGGACCAACACTAACTTTAGTTACTCTTTTCGTTTTCAAATACTTGTAGAAACTTCTACTATTCGTTTCTATATTACTAGCCAGCTTTCTCTCAGACTCTGCTCTCTGCCTCATTATTATCGTTTTAATCAACCTCTACTGGTTCTTAAAATTTGCCCAATTCTCTGAATTATCACTAATCTTTGCAGATTAAACTAAATTGTTTGGCAGCTTTGACAAGCTTCCACTCTGTCTATGCACCTCATAATTTTGTAGACCTCTATCAAGTCGCCCCTCAACCTCCGTCGTTCCAGTGAGAACAAACCGAGTTTATTCAACCGCTCCTCATAGCTAATGCCCTCCATACCAGGCAACATCCTGGTAAATCTCTTCTGTACCCTCTCTAAAGCCTCCACATCCTTCTGGTAGTGTGGCGACCAGAATTGAACACTATACTCCAAGTGTGGTCTAATTAAGGTTCTATACAGCTGCAACATGACTTGCCAATTCTTATACTCAATGCCCCGGCCAATGAAGGCAAGCATGCCGTATGCCTTCTTGACTACCTTCTCCACCTGTGTTGCCCCTTTCAGTGACCTGTGGACCTTTACACCTAGATCTCTCTGACCGTCAATACTCTGGAGGGTAATTTTGAGGCGTGGTCATTGTAATGTAGGAAATGTGGAAGTCAATTAAAAAAATATATATATTTTTATTCTCCTTTTTCACATTTTCTTCCAAATTTACACTGAACAATAAACAATAATCAGTAACGAATGTAATGTCAATCCCCATATCAATAACAACGATCCCATCCTCCCACTAAACCCCAAACATTGGCCCGCATGTTAACATAAACAAATGACAAAAAGGAATCAGGAATCACCCATAGTCGCCATTAACACACACAGCCCCCTCCCCCCAACCCACCCAGCCCCCAACATGTTCAATGTTATCCAATTCTTGAAAGTCCAGAATGAATAACGGCCATGAATTGTAGAACCCCTCCATCCTTCCCCTCAGTTCAAATTTGACCTTCTCAGGCGATAAGAATTCCAGCAGGTCCCCCCGCCACGCCAGGGCACAGGGTGGAGAGGTTGATCTCCACCCGAACAGAATCCGCCTTCGGGCGATCAATGAGGCGAAGGCTACAACAGCTGCCTACGCACCCGTTTCCAACCCGGCTGCTCCGACACCCCAAATATGGCCTCCCGAGGGCCCAGGTCCAGTTTTACATGCAGTGGAAGTCAATTTAACCACAGCAAGCTTCCACAATGAAAATGCAGATAATCTGTTTTTTTAGTGATGTTGGTGGAAGGATAAATACTAGCCTAACACTCCAGAAGCTCGACACCATCCAGGACAAAGCAGCCCCGCTCGATTGGCTCCCCATCCACAAACATTCACTCCCTCCACCACCGACGCACAGTGACAGCCGTGTGTACCATCTTCAAGATGCACTGCAGCAACTCACCAAGGCTCCTTAGACAGCACCTTCCAAACCCACGACCTCTACCATCTAGAAGGACAAGAGCAGCAGATACCTGGGAACCCCACCACCTGGAGGTTCCCCTCCAAGTCACTCACCATCCTGACTGGGAAATATATCGCCGCTCCTTCACTGTCGCTGGGACAACATCCTGGAACTCCCTCCCTAACAGCACAGTGGGTGTACCTACACCTCATGGACTGCAGCGGTTCAAGAAGGCAGCTCACTCCCACCTTCTCAAGGGGCAATTAGGGATGGGAAATAAACACCCTAACCAGCGACGCCCACATCCCATAAATTAATTGTGAAAGAAATAGCCAGAGGAGTGGAGAGAATTCTCCCTAATATGTTTCAAAATAGTCCTGTGGCATTTCTTTCACCACGTAAGAAGGCAGACAGAGCCTCTGTTTCTTATTCAAAAGACAGCACTCCCTCAGTACAACACTGGGAGCGTCAACCTAAATTTTGTTCTGAAGTCTCTGGAGTGGGACCTGAACTCACAACCTTCTGACTCAGTGCTGCCAACTGTGCCACAGTAACAGCTTGAACATTCCTTCGAAATATAGAATCGCTACAGTGCAGAAGGAGGCCACTTGGCCCAGCGAGCCCGCACTGAAGACCAGCACCCAGGCCCACGTCCCCACCCCATCCCCAACCAACCCCACCTTGGACACTAAGGGACAATTTAACACGGCCAATCCACCTAACCTGCACATCTTTGGACACTAAGGGACAATTTATCATGGCCAATCCACCTAACCTGCACATCTTTGGACACTAAGGGCAATTTATCATGGCCAATCCACCTAACCTGCACATCTTTGGACTGTGGGAGGAAACCGGAGCACCCGGAGGAAACCCACGCGACACGGGGAGAATGTGCAGACTCCGCACAGACAGTGACCCAAGCTGGGAATCGAACCGGGTCCCTGACGCTGTGAGGCAGCAGTGCTAACCACTGTGCAACCGTGGTCTTTATTAGTTCAAATGATGACAACAATTCGCACTTGGGTATCTCCTCAAGTACGTAATATTCCATTGGCTCAAATCAC
This sequence comes from Scyliorhinus torazame, assembly GCF_047496885.1. Lineage (NCBI taxonomy): Eukaryota > Metazoa > Chordata > Chondrichthyes > Carcharhiniformes > Scyliorhinidae > Scyliorhinus > Scyliorhinus torazame. The sequence goes on from NC_092738.1 coordinate 32,892,974, forward strand.
CAATGCGATTGACATATGCATCTCTTAACGACACATTTCTATTCAAATTCCTCAAGAACACAAAAGCCTAACATTTTGACAACTTGGGGCTTGCAAATCAGAAATCAAACTGCCCATTTGACCATCGGCAATGTAAAGTCTGAGTTGGAAGGCTGCTGCAGCCGAGGTTATGGTGTATTTGGTTGTGACCCCTTCAGATAGCCTCACCTGCCAAATATAGAGGATAAAATGTTGCTTCCTGTTCACTTGGTATGTATACAGAATCAGGTAGCAGTCACCACCGTAGAAGAAGCCATGCCTTCCGGGATCCACCGGAACCAGTTCAAGGTTTTCTATTCTCCACACCTGCAAAGACAATATGGATCTACAGTCATGTGAAGAGCTGGATGGAGTTCATTGCCAAATTCAGCACCAGAGGAAATAGAAGGGGGCATCCAAATGGGGTCACTGCTAGTATCAAAAATATTCAAAACCAAGTTGAAAAAGTTGTAGCTGGTGCAAAATCAAAACAGTGTCACACTACCTTTCCTCACTCTGCTTTTCAAACACAATTGAAGTGATTTCACTCCCAAACACACTCCACAGTTTGTTTTGGCACAAATCCATGTTACAGCATTTGACTAGAACAAAGAAGAAGGAACAATACAGCACAGGAACAGGCCCTTCGGCCCTCCAAGTCTGTGCCGACCATGATACCACCCTTGGCCAAACCCCTCAGCACTTCCTTGTGCCGTATCCCTCTATACCCGTCCTATCCATGGGTTTGTCAAGATGCCGTTAATGTATCTGCTTCCACAACCTCCCCTGGAAACACGTTCCAGGCACTCACCACCCTCTGCGTAAAAAACCTGCCTCGCACATCTCCTCTAAACTTTGCCCCACGGACCTTAAACCTATGCCCCCTGGTGACTGACCCCTCCACCCTGGGAAAGAGTGCCTGCCCATCCACTCTATCCATGCCCCTCATAATCCTGTAGACCTCGATCAGGTCACCCCTCAAACTCCGTCTCTCTAATGAAAACAGTCCGAGTCTATTCAGCTTCTCCACATAGCTAACACCCTCCAGACCAGGCAACATCCTGGTAAACCTCCTCTGCACCCTCTCCAAAGCCTCCATGTCCTTCTGGTAGTGTGGTGACCTGAATTGTGCGCAATATTCCAAGTGGGGCCTTACCAAGGTTCTATCCAACTGCAGCCTGACTTGCCAGTTTTTATACTCGATGCCCCGTCCAATGAAGGCGAGCATTCCGTCTGCTTTCTTGACTACCTTGTCCACTTGTGTTGCTACTTTCAAAGATCTGTGAACCTGCACGCCCAGATCTCTCTGACTTTCTATATTCCTGAGAGTTTTGCCATTTACGGTATATTTCCCTATATGTATGCCCCTCAGGGGCTGGTTTAGCACAGGGCTAAATAGCTGGCTTTGAAAGCAGACCAAGGCAGGCCAGCAGCACGGTTCAATTCCCGTACCAGCCTCCCCGAACAGGCGCCGCAATGTGGCGACTAGGGGCTTTTCACAGTAACTTCATTTGAAGCCTACTTGTGACAATAAGCGATTTTCATTTTATGTTAGACCGACCAAAATGTATGACCTCACACTACTCGCCTATTGCATTGGAAGCAAGTACAACGAGGCTGTGGTCAACGATATGGCCACCCTGCATCCAATCCATCCATTTGTTTATTTTTAAATCTCTCTCTCAGTACCAACAACAAGTAATAATAGTACTGTACCTCTGTTTTTCCTTTGCCATCATCAAACATCCTCTCTTGAGCTGCCACCTTTGGCATGGCATGCAATAAGTTGGCATCAAACGCCTGTTGGCTAATCTTGGCTGGAAAGGGAATAAAAAGATAAAAGATGTCAAAATTGTTAACTTTGAAGGCGTGCAGTGTACTTAGGCACATAGAAACAGGAGGAGGCCATTCAACCCCTCAAGACTGTACCACCATTGAACAAGATCATGGTTGTTCAGTATCTTCATTCCATCCACCCTCCTTGGCTCCGTATCCTCTTATATTCTTGTCTAGCACACGTGCATCACTCTCAGGTTTAAAATATTGACTGAGTTCGCTTTTAATATGAGTATATAATTCTATCATGAAGAAGTGTTACCTAACATTTTTCTTAATGCCCTAGCTCTAAATACCTAGTTATGTGTCTTTGCTCTAGACTCCCACACCAGTGGAAATGATTTCTATGCCCTTTATAAATTCCTTTAAAAACCTTTAAAATAGGGCAGCACGGTGGCGCAGTGGGTTAGCACTGCTGCTTCACGGCGCTGAGGTCCCAGGTTCGATCCCGGCTCTGGGACACTGTCCGTGTGGAGTTTGCACATTCTCCCCGTGTCTGTGTGGGTTTCACCCCCACAACCCAAAGATGTGCAGAGTAGGTGGATTGGCCACGCTAAATTGCCCCTTCATTGGAAAAAAAATAATTGGGTACTCTAAATTTTTTTTTTAATCTTTAAAATCACCCCTAAACCTTCTCTCTTCCATGGAATACAAGTCTGCTTTTTATAATATCTCCTCATAACCTAACTCTGGGAACATTCTGGTGAATCTGCATTACGCTCTTTCCAAGGTCAATATATCCTTTCCAAGGTACAGTGCCCATTATTACACATCTGGTCGAACCAAGGCTTTCTATAGCTGCAACAGAAATTCCTCCCCTTCATATTCGAGCCCTAAAAGGTCTAAAGGTGAATATACTGGACGGGATTCTCCGACCCCAGGCTGGGTCAGAGAATCGGCGGGCGTGTGGGGGGGGGGGGGGGGGGGGGGATGGGGGATCCGACCCCAGGGGGCCTCCACGGTGGCCTGGCCTGCAATCGGGGCCTACCGATCAGCGGGCGGGCTTCTCCTGGTGGGGGCCTATGTTCCTCCGCGCGGGTCCCTGCACCTCTCCGCCATGTTGCGTCGGGGCCGGCGCGGAGAAGGCAACTAGTGCGAATTCACGCCGGTCGTAGCGTGCATGCGCGAACTCGTGCCGCACGCACAGACCCGCGGCATCCATTCTGACAGCGGCATCGGCAGCTGGAGCTGTGTGAAGCGCCCCAGTGCCGTGCTGGCCCCCTTTACGGAGCAGGATCGATGCTCCTAGGGGCCTGTTGACGCCGTCGTAAAACGCGACGGCATTTACGACGGTGTCAACACTTAGCCTCAGGACCAGAGAATCCCGCCCACTATTTTGGGGGGATTATTTTTTGATATGATTATTACATTTTAATGATCTATGTACCCGGACCCCGAAATGTCCTTGGTCCTCAATTTGTATTAAAAAGACAACCCTTGTCATCTGGAAAAACTGTCAAAGTTCATCACTCTCTCCACATATTTCTGAAACGCTACTCCAGGGCATACTTACCAACTTTACCAACACTGTGTATTTTCCCTAAACCCACGGTTTGCTCCTTCACCATCCACATCTGGAAAAGCTGCTTGAACATCGCTGACTCAGCTCCATCATTCACCGTCTCAATGTTCGTGGTGTTTGGGTAACCCTTCATCTTAATAAAATCCTGAATTATAGTTTAAAAAAATCCATCAATATATATTGGAAGGACCCTTCCTGTTTATTCCCTACTTTATTTTGTCGTGATTATTTTTGATCCATGGTTGATTAATGGTCATGTATCTTTAAGTTAAGCAGCAGAATTCAGAAGCTGCAGGTGAGCAGCACGGTAGCACAGTGGTTAGCACTGTGGCATCACAGCGCCAGGATCCCAGGTTCGATTCCCGGCTTGGGTGACTGTGCGGAGTCTGCACGTTCTCCCCGTGTCTGCGTGGGTTTCCTCCGGGTGCTCCGGTTTCCTCCCACAGACGTGCAGGTTAGGTGGATTTGCCATGCTAAATTGCCCTTAGTGTTTAAAAAGGCTAGGAGGGGTTATTGGGTCACGGGGATAAAGTGGAAGTGAGCGCTTAAGTGGGTCGGTGCAGACTCGGTGGGCTGAATGGCCTCCTTCAGCATTGTATGTTCTAGGTTCTATGAGAGAACACTTTGCCAGTCTCTGCTGGTTTTAACAGGTTCTGCAGACTTGCCAGCACTGGAGAGAGAGAGAGAGAGAGAGATGCGGTGGGTCTCGGCTTGATTGACTGGCTGCTGGTCAATGAATTGGCCCAAAAGGCCGCACTCTGCCTGGTGACAGGTAGTGATTGAATCCTATCCCAGTGGAATGATTTTCAGAGTTCCAAGGAGTCTCAGTTTGACTCCTGGCAGTACAAAGACAAGGACCTTCTCTCTTTCTCCAGAAAGGCCTGTGAGTGTTGTATTTCTGAAACTGCCGAGACCTGAATGAACCTACAATAACACCACGAACTGAAAGCAAGTTTGAAGAGGAGTAAAGTGCTGGAAACCACATCTGAAACAAAGACCCTTTTTTTCTTTTACTGAAAATTCTTTACCCCTTTCTCCCCCTCTGTATTTGTCTGTCGTGTGTGTTTGTGTATTTAGAGGGTGGGAGACAGGTTAAAGTGGGGATTAGGAATTAGATAATAGTTAACCAGTTGTATTTGCTGCATATTTCATTATAGTTCTTGTTATAAATGAACAGTAATTGTGTTTAAATTTACAAACCTGGTGACTGTAATTATTGGGCAGCCAAGGGCCAAAGACATTGGACATTTTTCTAAGAATTATTGGTTAATTCACTTGAATTGTGACTCTGGGTCATGTGGGGCTGGAATTGACTGCACACTAGCCCAGGGGTGTCGTAACAATGTATTTACAAATCATTTGTGTGTAGAAACCAACTGATCATCTGGATGCAGGTCAATCTGGCTCAGTTAAATCAATTCACGGCGGTGGTCGGTAGCTCTGACTGATTTTTTAACTTTTGAGCTCAGCAGGCACTGAGGCCAATGGTTTTCTCTGAGTTGAGATACATTAACTCAGCACAGACATAGAACGTAGATCATACAGTGCAGAAGGAGGCCACCGAGTCTGCCCCGACCCACTTAAGCCCTCACTTCCACCCTATCCCCGTAACCCAATAACCCCTCCTAACCTTTTTGGACACTAAGGGCAATTTATCATGGCCAATCCACCTAACCTGTACATCTTTGGACACTAAGGGACAATTTAACATGGTCAATCCGCCTAACCTGCACATCTTTGGACACTAAGGGACAATTTAACACGGCCAATCCACCTAACCTGCACATCATTGGACACTAAGGGACAATTTAACATGGCCAATCCACCTAACCTGTACATCTTTGGACACTAAGGGACAATTTATCATGGCCAATCCGCCTAACCTGCACACCTTTGGACTGTGAGTGGAAACCGGAGCACCCGGAGGAAACCCACGCACACACGGGGAGGATGTGCAGACTCCGCACAGACAGTGACCCAAGCCGGGAATCGAACCTGGGACCCTGGAGCTGTGAAGCCACAATGCTAACCACTATGCTACCGTGCTGCCCAGTGATGAACCAGGTACCTTGCTGATTCTTATTAGACACCGGGGCAAAATTCTCCAGCCGCAACCCCCCGCCCCCAATGGCGTGTTTTCCCGCGATGGAGGCGACTCACCATCATGATCTTCCGACCCGCCAAAGTCAATGGCGATTTACATTCCTCGCCTGTCAGGGAACCTGCGGCAGGGGTCGACTTCAGCGGGATGTGAATATCGGGAAAGGCTGGAGAATTCTGCCCCAAGGTAACTGCAGACACATTTTTAGGTCGAGAGAAAACTTGACCAAGATTGTTTCTCCAGATCATCATCCAAAGGCTTGTTCTGGAGAAGGGAGCATGTGTCGATGTTAAACAGGGAAGGACAAAATTAAGCTGAGAGTTTTGATGGTTCCCAATAAACTACCAGGACTCACTTGTCTCAGCTCACAGTATAAATAGCCACATGGGGAAGATACCCGAAGGCAGCTGGAGCCTGTTGAGTCTCAGCATGAGTCAGCGAATTCAGGGGAAGAACATTGGGAAAAAAACATTTTGCTTCCCTTTTTTGTGATGACTTGAGTGTTGTGTTCTGTACTCTGGGATAACACGGGCTGCAACTCGATGCAGCTTTGACCAAAAGATACTCCAGACTTTGAAGTAAGTTCAATGTGATTTATCGACCATTAGCACAGTTCTCTATGAGTTTGACTCTCCTGCTGATCTTGCTATAGTAACTCAGTCTAACTAACCAGTCTGCTCTAAGTCACGAGGTGGGTGTGATGCTTCTAATCTGCCCCTGTCCTTCTCTCTAAGTGTCGCCTGTGGAAAGAGACAGAGCATGTGTGCCCTGTCCTTATATATGGGTTGTGTAATGCCCCCTTGTGGTAGTGTCACCTCTGGGTGTCTTGACTGCCCATTGGTCGTGTCCTATTCTATGTGTTCATTAGCTGTATGTCTGCATGTCATGACGCCTCTGGTGCTCCCTCTAGTGTTTACTTAGTCATAGTGTATTTACATTAACCCCTTGTGTATTTACAGTGTTGCATATCACCACATAGAGGATTTAACCAAGATCGGGAACAGATGACAAGCCTTTTAGACAAAAGGCCTAGACATTGCTGTTTGTTCGATGTACCAACCAGCAGTCGCGACATTCCAGGTAATTAGCCAGTACTTACCAGAGCCCGAGCCATAGCAGCCTGTTTCTCTGCTTTTGTAGCTCCTTTTCCCTTCCAGACATAAATCTTTGTTCCACCTTGGTCTAGTACATAGCAATCCTGAAAGAGATTGAACAATTTCACATTATTAAATGCAAGAACCCAGTTACAAATTATAAATGTATCAGTATGGAGCTGGTTTAGCACAGGGCTAAATCACTGGCTTTTAAAGCAGACCAAGGCAGGCCAGCAGCACGGTTCAATTCCCGTAGCAGCCTCCCCGAACAGGCGCCGGAATGTGGCGAGTAGGGGCTTGTCACAGGAACTTCATTTGACGCCTACTCGTGACAATAAGCCATTTTCATGTGGGGTCTGTTTCATTGACAACTATCGTGTGATTCATGTTTTACGGGAAAATGTCACGGCGCCGAGGTCCCAGGTTCGATCCCGGCTCTGGGTCACTGTCCGTGTGGAGTTTGCACATTCTCCCCGTGTCTGCGTGGGTTTCACCCCCACAACCCAAAGATGTGCAGGGGAGGTGGATTGGCCACGCTAAATTGCCCCTTAATTGGAAAAAAATGAATTGGGTACTCTAAATTTATATTTAGAGAAAAAAAAAATGTTTGATGGGAAAATGGGTTATAAAACTGTCCGCATTTCTGAAATTAATAATGATCCCTGCAGGTGGCACTGTGCTGGAACATCCACCTCTGGAGGGGGTCAAACCCTGACCATCACACAACACATACTGTTTCAGTGAATGTCCGACACGGGCAGTTAAGTGGTTCGATGTGTCCGTGTCACCAGTAAGTAGGGGAGGAGAAAACATGTTTAACCCATGTTCTCAAAGCCTAAAGGAGGACGAAGGCTGTGCTGAGTACTCACATTGTGATTCAGCATGTCCTGGGTGAGAGGTCGTGTGGCAACTTCAGTCACATTCATACGTCCGTGAGCATCTGAAACACTGAATGATAAAGGCAGCTTGTTTATCATAGATTATCATAGAATTTACAGTGCAGAAGGAGGCCATTCGGCCCATCAAGTCTGCACCGGCTCTTGGAACGAGCACCCTACCCAAGCCCACACCTCCACCCTATCCCCATAACCCAGTAACCCCACCCAACACTAAGGGTAATTTTGGACACTAATGGCAATTTAGCATGGCCAATCCACCTAACCTGCACATCTTTGGACTGTGGGGGGGAAACCGGAGCACCCGGAGGAAACCCACGCACACACGGGGAGGATGTGCAGACTCCGCACAGACAGTGACCCAAGCCGGAATCGAACCTGGGACCCTGGAGCTGTGAAGCAATTGTGCTAACCACCATGCTACCGTGCTGCCCCAATAGATATGAAATCAATGAGCACACAAGGTCCTATCTCTGGGTGTAAAGGCTAAATTTAGTGGTGGTTATGCCAGTTTTCACTCTGTAAAACCAAAGGCAGACCAGTTTGTTCCTTAAAAGCGATCCTAGACTTCCGGGTGCGGCGATGACCAGCTGAGTCGCACGTTTCGGCAGCTCCCTGTGAAACGGACTTTTGGGCTCTTGATAGGAGCCCCAACGGCAATTTTGACAGCTAAAAACACTGTGCGGTAAACCAGAAGGGAATCCCCCCTGGATACGGATGGAAAAAGGAGGAGAGAGTGGCCAGATTGCAGTGGATCCTTTAGAACAGCGGCAAGGAAGGCAAGCAAAAACCAAGATGGCGTCGGAAGGTGGCAGTTTAACACGGGGCCCTGAACAACAAGAGTTCTTGAAATGCTGTGTGGAAGAGATCAAAAAGGAAATGAAGAAAGAGCTGTTGGCCCCGATACTACAGGCGATCGAAGGGCTAAAGGAGGAACAAAAGACCCAGGAGCGGGAGCTTCGGGTCGTGAAGGCAAAGGCAGCAGAGAATGAGGACGATAGACAGGGCCTGGTGGTGAAGACGGAGACGCAGGAGGCACATCAGAAACGACGTGTGGAAAGGTTGGAGACACTGGAAAACAACGCAAGGAGGAACAACCTGAGGATTCTTGGTCTTCCTGAAGGTGTGGAGGGAGCGGACGTCGGGGCATATGTGAGCACGATGCTGCACTCGTTAATGGGAGCGGAGGCCCCGGCGGGTCCGTTGGAGGTGGAGGGAGCATACCGAGTGATGGCGCGAGGACCGAGAGCAGGAGAAATTCCCAGAGCCATAGTGGTGAGATTCCTCCATTTTAAGGATAGAGAAATGGTCCTTAGATGGGCGAAGAAAACTCGGAGCAGTAAATGGGAGAACGCGGTGATCCGCGTTTATCAAGACTGGAGTGCGGAGGTGGCGAGAAGGAGGGCGAGCTTTAACCGGGCCAAGGCGGTGCTTCATAAAAAGAAGATGAAATTTGGAATGCTGCAACCGGCAAGACTGTGGGTCACATATCGAGGGAGGCACCACTACTTTGAGACGGCGGATGAAGCGTGGACTTTTATTGTGGAAGAAAAACTGGAATGAGCGGGTTATTAAAAAGAACGTTCGAACAAAGTGGTGGGGCGAATGTGGGGGGCAAAGAGGGGTTTTATGTACTAATCCTGCGATGTGGTAACTTTTCTCTCTCCCACAGGTGGTGATGGGGGGAGGAGGGGAGGTGGAGGAGATGGGGCGTTGGCCATTGGGGGCGGGGCCAAGGGAGAAGCGCGGGCTTGGTTCCTGCGCTATGATAATCATGGCGGGAATAGAGAAGCAGGAAGGAGGGGGCGTCGCACGGTGCGAGCCGAGGTCACGGGGGGAAGCCGAGGTCAGCCAGAGTTTGCTGACTTCTGGGAGCAACATGGGGGGAGTAATTACGCTAGCGGGGGATCTAGCGGGGGGGGGGTGGGAGGGGGGAATTACTGGGTTGCTGCTGCTGGGGAGAGGGGGGAGCTGGTATGGGAGAGGATGGGCGGGGGGGCACCGCCTGGGGGAGATACAGCTGCGTGGGAACCGGGTGAGGAGCTGGAAAAAGGTGATGGCTAATCGACAAGGGGGGGGGGGGGGGGGTGGGGGGGGGGGGGGGTAAGGAAGCCCCCCAACCCGGTTGATCACGTGGAACGTGAGAGGGCTGAACGGGCCGATAAAGAGGGCACGGGTACTCGCACACCTTAAGAAACCTAAGGCAGATGTGGTTATGTTACAGGAAACGCACCTGAAACTGATAGACCAGGTTAGGCTACGCAAAGGATGGGTGGGGCAGGTGTTCCATTCGGGGCTAGATGCGAAAAACAGGGGGGTGGCTATATTAGTGGGGAAGCGGGTAATGTTCGAGGCAAAGACTATAGTGGCGGATAACGGGGGCAGATACGTGATGGTGAGTGGCAAACTATAGGGGGAGACGGTGGTTTTGGGAAACGTATATGCCCCGAACTGGGATGATGCCAATTTTATGAGGCGGATGCTAGGACGCATTCCGGACCTAGAGATGGGAAAGCTGATAATGGGGGGAGATTTTAATACGGTGTTGGAACCAGGGCTGGATAGGTCGAAGTCCAGGACTGGAAGGAGGCCGGCAGCAGCCAAGGTACTTAAAGATTTTATGGAGCAGATGGGAGGTGTAGACCCGTGGAGATTTAGCAGACCTAGGAGTAAGGAGTTCTCGTTTTTCTCCTATGTCCATAAAGTCTACTCGCGAATAGACTTTTTTGTGCTGGGTAGGGCATTGATCCCGAAGGTGAGGGGAACGGAATATACGGCTATAGCCATATCGGATCACGCTCCACACTGGGTGGACTTGGAGATAGGGGAGGAAACAGGAGGGCGCCCACCCTGGAGAATGGACATGGGACTAATGGCAGATGAGGGGGTGTGTCTAAGGGTGAGGGGGTGCATTGAAAAGTACTTGGAACTCAATGATAATGGGGAGGTCCAGGTGGGAGTGGTCTGGGAGGCGTTGAAGGCGGTGGTTAGAGGGGAGCTGATATCAATAAGGGCACATAAAGGGAAGCAGGAGAGTAAGGAACGGGAGCGGTTGCTGCAAGAACTTTTGAGGGTGGACAGACAATATGCGGAAGCACCGGAGGAGGGACTGTACAGGGAAAGGCAAAGGCTACATGTAGAATTTGACTTGCTGACTACAGGCACTGCAGAGGCACAATGGAGGAAGGCACAGGGTGTACAGTACGAATATGGGGAGAAGGCGAGCAGGTTGCTGGCACACCAATTGAGGAAAAGGGGAGCAGCGAGGGAAATAGGGGGAGTGAGGGATGAGGAAGGAGAGATGGAGCGGGGAGCGGAGAGAGTGAATGGAGTGTTCAAGACATTTTATAAAAAATTATATGAAGCTCAACCCCCGGATGGGAGGGAGAGAATGATGGGCTTCTTGGATCGGCTGGAATTTCCCAAGGTGGAAGAGCAGGAAAGGGTGGGACTGGGAGCACAGATCGAGGTAGAAGAAGTGGTGAAAGGAATTAGGAGCATGCAGGCGGGAAAGGCCCCGGGACCGGATGGATTCCCAGTCGAATTCTATAGAAAATATGTGGACTTGCTCGCCCCGGTACTGACGAGGACCTTTAATGAGGCAAAGGAAAGGGGACAACTGCCCCCGACTATGTCTGAAGCAACGATATCGCTTCTCTTAAAGAAGGAAAAGGACCCGCTACAATGCGGGTCCTATAGACCTATTTCCCTCCTAAATGTAGATGCCAAGGTCCTGGCCAAGGTAATGGCAATGAGAATAGAGGAATGTGTCCCGGGGGTGGTCCACGAGGACCAAACTGGGTTTGTGAAGGGGAGACAGCTGAACACGAATATACGGAGGTTGTTAGGGGTAATGATGATGGCCCCACCAGAGGGAGAAACAGAGATAGTAGTGGCGATGGATGCCGAGAAAGCATTTGATAGAGTGGAGTGGGATTATTTGTGGGAGGTGTTGAGGAGATTTGGTTTTGGAGAGGGGTATGTTAGATGGGTGCAGCTGTTGTATAGGGCCCCAGTGGCGAGCGTGGTCACGAATGGACGGGGATCTGCATATTTTCGGCTCCATAGAGGGACAAGGCAGGGATGCCCTCTGTCCCCATTATTGTTTGCACTGGCGATTGAGCCCCTGGCGATAGCGTTGAGGGGTTCCAAGAAGTGGAGGGGAGTACTTAGGGGAGGAGAAGAGCACCGGGTATCTTTGTATGCGGACGATTTGCTACTATACGTGGCGGACCCGGCGGAGGGGATGCCAAAAATAATGCGGATACTTGGGGAGTTTGGGGATTTTTCAGGGTATAAATTGAACATGGGGAAAAGTGAGTTGTTTGTGGTGCATCCAGGGGAGCAGAGTAGAGAAATAGAGGACCTACCGTTGAGGAAGGTAACAAGGGACTTTCGTTCCCTGGGGATCCAGATAGCTAAGAATTGGGGCACATTGCATAGGTTAAATTTAACGCGGTTGGTGGAACAGATGGAGGAGGATTTCAAGAGATGGGATATGGTATCCCTGTCAATGGCAGGGAGGGTGCAGGCGGTTAAGATGGTGGTCCTCCCGAGATTCCTCTTTGTGTTTCAGTGCCTCCCGGTGGTGATCACGAAGGCTTTTTTTAAAAGGATTGAAAAGAGCATCATGGGTTTTGTGTGGGCCGGGAAGACCCCGAGAGTGAGGAAGGGATTCTTACAGCGTAGCAGGGATAGGGGGGGGCTGGCACTACCGAGCCTAAGTGAGTATTATTGGGCCGCTAATATTTCAATGGTGAGTAAGTGGATGGGAGAGGAGGAGGGAGCGGCGTGGAAGAGATTAGAGAGGGCGTCCTGTAGGGGGACTAGCCTACAGGCTATGGTGACAGCCCCATTGCCGTTCTCACCGAGGAACTACACCACAAGCCCGGTGGTGGTGGCTACACTGAAGATTTGGGGACAATGGAGACGGCATAGGGGAAAGACTGGAGCCTTGGGGGGGGTCCCCGATAAGAAACAACCATAGGTTTGCCCCGGGGGGAATGGATGGGGGATATGGAATGTGGCAAAGAGCAGGAATAACGCAACTGAAAGATCTGTTTGTGGATGGGAAGTTCGCGAGTCTGGGAGCGCTGACCGAGAAATATGGGTTGCCCCAAGGGAATGCATTCAGGTATATGCAACTGAGGGCTTTTGCGAGGCAACAGGTGAGGGAATTCCCGCAGCTCCCGACACAAGAGATGCAGGACAGAGTGATCTCAAAGACATGGGTGGGGGATGGTAAGGTGTCAGATATATATAGGGAAATGAGGGACGAAGGGGAGACTATGGTAGATGAACTAAAAGGGAAATGGGAAGAAGAGCAGGGGGAGGAGATCGAGGAGGGGCTGTGGGCAGATGCCCTAAGCAGGGTAAACTCGTCGTCCTCGTGTGCCAGGCTAAGCCTGATTCAGTTTAAGGTATTACACAGGGCACATATGACTGGAGCACGGCTCAGTAAATTTTTTGGGGTGGAGGATAGGTGTGCGAGGTGCTCGAGAAGCCCAGCGAATCATACCCATATGTTTTGGTCATGCCCGGCACTACAGGGGTTTTGGATGGGGGTGACAAAGGTGCTTTCAAAAGTAGTAGGAGTCCGGGTCGAACCAAGCTGGGGGTTGGCTATATTTGGGGTTGCACAAGAGCCGGGAGTGCAGGAGGCGAGAGAGGCCGATGTTTTGGCCTTTGCGTCCCTAGTAGCCCGGCGCAGGATATTGCTAATGTGGAAAGAAGCCAAGCCCCCGGGGGTGGAGACCTGGATAAATGACATGGCGGGGTTTATAAAGCTAGAGCGGATTAAGTTCGTCCTAAGGGGGTCGGCTCAAGGGTTCACCAGGTGGTGGCAACCGTTCGTCGAATACCTCACAGAAAGATAGACGGAATGGGAAAAAGAAGGCAGCAGCAGCAGCCCAGGATCGGGGGGTGGGGGGGGGGGGGGGGGGGGGGGGGGGGGGGGCTGGGGGGGGGGGGGGGCTGGGGGGGGGGGGGAGGGGTGGGGGGGGGGGGGAGGAACCAGAAGGACTCTCAGGGTTGTTAATATATACTGTATAGTATGTATAGGTCGTTGCGACAGATAATTATATATTGGACTGTTAAATTATATTTTTGGAGAGTGTTACTTGTGACAAGGCAGTTGCCAATTAGGGCTAGTTTTCATTTTTGTTATTTATTATTTATTCATTTTTGTTTATAAAATAGGTCATTGTTATTTGTGTTGTTACAATGTTGTGTAAAGGATGCACAATGTACTGTGTTGGTTGACCAAAAATTTTCAATAAAATATTTAATTTAAAAAAAAAGCGATCCTAACCCCACTTTGCGAACAGTGCCAGGTGATCCCACCTCCCCACATAAAAAAGAAAATACTGTAGATGCTGGAAACCTGAAACGAAGCCACAAAATGCTGGAAATACTTGGGAGTCAACTTTTCCAGTCAATAATGTTTCATCAGATCGCATCTGAGGTAAGGTCATTGGTCTAAAATGTTAACTCTGTTTCTCGCGCGCGTTCTCTCAACAAATATTGGCTGAACTGCTGAGTATTCCCAGCATTTTCTGTTTGTTTTCCATTCTTTTTACAACTGGATCAGTTTGTTTCTAACTCTTTATGTTTGTTTCTAACTCTTTACCGATTTAGAACATAGAACGTACAGTGCAGAAGGAGGCCATTCGGCCCATCGAGTCTGCACCAACCCACTTAAGCCCTCACTTTAACCCTATCCCCATAACCCAATAACCCCTCCTAACCTTTTGGACACTAAGGGCAATTTAACATGGCCAATCCACCTAACCTGCACCTCTATGGACTGTGGGAGGAAACCGGAGCACCCGGAGGAAACCCACGCACACACGGGGAGGATGTGCAGACTCCGCACAGACAGTGACCCAAGCCGGAATCGAACCTGGGACCCTGGAGCTGTGAAGCCACAGAGCTGTCCACTTGTGCTACCGTGCTGCTTTGTTTGACTTGAATGTGATGTGGTATGTCACACAAAATAATGCAACATTGCATAAGCTCACTATGCCATGGAGGGCCCACTATTCACCGTCTACAACATGTCCTCTTCCCCTCCTATTTGTCATTGCCTGCCCTGACATCTCTCACTGATAAAGAAAACAAGATTACACCAGAATGGAATTATATACACAATCTCCATGTAACAGAGGCTACAGTGTGTTTAGGGTTGTGATGTGTCTCAAGGATTAGATGGTGTGGATAAAACACCTTAATATTTGCTCATGGATTATATTTTCTGGACCCTTATTTCTAAGGGTCGGGGCAGGCTCAATGTGCCGAATGGCCTCCTTCTGCTCTGTAGGGGTTCTATGCTTCTAACACACTCCATATCCACTACGCTGTCTGTAACCATATCCACGAATGCTATCGCTTAGTTGGCACTGCTGCCTCACAGTGCCAGGGATACGGGTTCAATTCCGGCCTTGGGTGTTTGTCTGTGCGGAGTCTGCACGTTCTCCCCACGTTCTCTGCGTGGGTTTCCTCCGAGTGCTCCGGTTTCCTCCCACAGTCCAAAGATGTGCTGGTTGGGTGGATTGGCCATGATAAAAATTGCCCCTTTGTGTCCAAAGATGCGCAAGTTAGGTGGGGTTATGGGGATAGGGTGAGGGAATGGGCCTTGGTGGGGTGTTCTTCAGAGGGTTGGTGCAGACCTGATGGGCTGAATGTCTTTACGTGTGCTATTTTATATGTAATTCACCTTGCTTGTGTATTAATCTTTGTCTGACATTTTCCATATATGCGATTGTATATATAACATACTCCATACATACACTCTTACGTATAAAACATGCACTGCATCTGATATTCTATATGTAACATGTTTCACATATGCAATTTTCTACATTTAAAATATCCCACACATTTGCTCTTTTTGTCTGTTACTCAACATATAAAATAGAGCCAGGTTTACTGATGCTCTTACTGGTAGAGGCTAAGGTTGGCTTTCATTCTTTGAACTGCTTTTTCATCAGATGTTGGTGGGTTTATTTTCTTGGTCCTTTCCCCAAGAAAGTTTATCACAATCTTCATGAGTTCAGGAGATTTTGACTCCTCGTCACCTTCGATCACTCCGATCTCTGCACGTCCACCTCTTTCCCGATCTCTGATGTCCTTGGCGAGCTGCACACCCTACAGAGAGGCCAAATGGAATTCAAAGAAATATTAACTCATTGTGAGGAGGATCTGATGAAGAAAAAGAACATTTCTGTAGCAGCTTTCGCAACCCAGGATATCCCAAAGCACTTTACAGTCAATTAAGTATCTTTTGAAGTTGTAGTCTAGGAAATGCAGCAGTCACAATTTGCACACAGCAAGATCTGTCAAACAACAGTGTGATAATGACTGGATAATAATTTTTAATTATATTGATTGACCATTAATATTGTACCAGGGCACCAGGGAGAACTTCCTTGCATTTCTTTGAGATAATGGTGGTGGTGGTGGGTTACAGATCATTCAGGGTATCAGAGTTTATGTGGTAACATACACTTTTACACAGCTCCAGGGTCCCAGGTTCGATTCCGGCTTGGGTCACTGTCTGTGCGGAGTCTGCACGTCCTCCCCGTGTCTGCGTGGGTTTCCTCCGGGTGCTCCGGTTTCCTCCCACAAGTCCCGAAAGACGTGCTGTTAGGTGAATTAGACATTCTGAATTCTCCCTCTGTGACCCGAACAGGCGCCGGAATGTGGCAACTAGGGGCTTTTCACTGGAACTTCATTGCAGTGTTAATGTAAGCCATCTTGTGACAATAATAAAGATTAATAAAATTAAAATCAAATGTTGTAGTCTGGAATTATGAATAGTGATGGGAAACTTTGAAATAGTGCCATGGGATTTACACCTTGTTTTAACATCTCTCCTACAAGCTAAACAGCTCCGTATTGAACCTCCAATAGTGCACTGCTCAGTACAGCACTTCCAACAGTGCAGCGCTCCCTTGGTAATGCCCTCTGACAGTGCAGCACTCCCTCAGTACTGGCCCTCTGACAGTGCAGCACTCCCTCAGTACTGACCCTCTGACAGTGCAGCACTCCCTCAGTACTGACCCTCTGACAGTGCGGCGCTCCCTCAGTACCGACCCTCTGACAGTGCGGCACTCCCTCAGTACTGACCCTCTGACAGTGCAGCACTCCCTCAGTACTGACCCTCTGACAGTGCGGCACTCCCTCAGTACTGACCCTCTGACAGTGCGGCGCTCCCTCAGTACCGACCCTCTGACAGTGCGGCACTCCCTCAGTACTGACCCTCTGACAGTGCAGCACTCCCTCAGTACTGACCCTCTGACAGTGTGGCACTCCCTCAGTACTGACCCTCTGACAGTGCGGCACTCCCTCAGTACTGACCCTCTGACAGTGCGGCGCTCCCTCAGTACCGACCCTCTGACAGTGCGGCACTCCCTCAGTACTGACCCTCTGACAGTGCGGCACTCCCTCAGTACTGACCCTCTGACAGTGTGGCACTCCCTCAGTACTGACCCTCTGACAGTGCGGCACTCCCTCAGTACTGACCCTCTGACAGTGCGGCACTCCCTCAGTACTGACCCTCTGACAGTGTGGCACTCCCTCAGTACTGACCCTCTGACAGTGCGGCACTCCCTCAGTACTGACCCTCTGACAGTGCGGCACTCCCTCAGTACTGACCCTCTGACAGTGCGGCACTCCCTCAGTACTGACCCTCTGACAGTGCGGCACTCCCTCAGTACTGACCCTCTGACAGTGCGGCACTCCCTCAGTACTGACCCTCTGACAGTGCCGAGCTCCCTCAGTACTGACCCTCTGACAGTGCAGCACTCCCTCAGTACTGACCCTCTGACAGTGCGGTGCTCCCTCAGTACCGACCCTCTGACGGTGCAGCACTCCCTCAGTACTGACCCTCTGACAGTGTGGCACTCCCTCAGTACTGACCCTCTGACAGTGCAGCACTCCCTCAGTACTGACCCTCTGACAGTGCAGCACTCCCTCACTACTGACCCTCTGACAGTGCAGCACTCCCTCACTACTGACCCTCTGACAGTGTGGCACTCCCTCAGTACTGACCCTCTGACAGTGCAGCACTCCCTCAGTACTGACCCTCTGACAGTGCAGCACTCCCTCACTACTGACCCTCTGACAGTGCAGCACTCCCTCACTACTGACCCTCTGACAGTGCAGCACTCCCTCACTACTGACCCTCTGACAGTGTGGCACTCCCTCAGTACTGACCCTCTGACAGTGTGGCACTCCCTCAGTACTGACCCTCTGACAGTGCAGCACTCCCTCAGTACTGACCCTCTGACAGTGCAGCACTCCCTCACTACTGACCCTCTGACAGTGCAGCACTCCCTCAGTACTGACCCTCTGACAGTGTGGCACTCCCTCAGTACTGACCCTCTGACAGTGCGGCACTCCCTCAGTACTGACCCTCTGACAGTGCGGTACTCCCTCAGTACTGACTCTCTGACAGTGCAGCACTCCCTCAGTACTGACCCTCTGACAGTGCAGCACTCCCTCAGTACTGACCCTCTGACAGTGCAGCACTCCCTCACTACTGACCCTCTGACAGTGTGGCACTCCCTCAGTACTGACCCTCTGACAGTGCGGCACTCCCTCAGTACTGACCCTCTGACAGTGCGGTACTCCCTCAGTACTGACTCTCTGACAGTGCAGCACTCCCTCAGTACTGACCCTCTGACAGTGCAGCACTCCCTCAGTGCTGACCCTCTGACAGTGCAGCACTCCCTCACTACTGACCCTCTGACAGTGCAGCATTTTTCAGCGCCGTATTGGGAATGTCAGTCTGGATTTTGTGCTCAAGTCTTCAAATTTACTGCCTTATGACACAGAGGGAAAAGTGCTACCGACTGAGTCACATCTGACAATTCAGAATAGCAGCGGAATAAGAAGCGTGGCATCTGATTACACACTGCAGGCATTTTACACTAGTATCATGCTGCAGCTCGCAATGAGATTAACGACTAGATTATTTCTTTATGGTGGCATTGATCGAGCGATGAATTTTGCCCAGGCCATTGGGAGAATTTCCTTCTCTTCAAATAGTTATGTCATCTTTAACATTCAACAGGCTGCCAGGGCCTTATTTCATTGGCTCTTCCAACAATACAGCACTCCCCCAATAGTGCACTGAAGTGGAAATGTAGGGAATTTACCCCAGGAAAATGTATCAGAATATTACCTCCAAAAGGTTCTGTATAAAAGCAGAGAGAGCATTGACTGCAAATACGCTACCTTGAGTCGTTCCATTCTATTGCTATCTGGCCCATTCCATTGAATTATAACTTTGCCAATATCCAGTAGAAATACGTCACCCAAGTTGTAACTCCCCCAACTCATTTCAACCTGTAAAACACATAATACACGATAGATTAACTTTCACCTAGTGCCAGCAATTAGAGATTGACCAATTATTGCATTGTCTCGAAAAGACTGGTCTGTTCAGTTGGTGCAGGTTTGGAGTCAAGGCCTTAGATGTTCACTGAGCCTTCCACCTTTCCAGGGTAGATATAACGAGAGGACTGGATACACCTATTGGGATGGAAAACATTGTCAAGTCAGTGGGAGTCAGTCAAAAGCGAGAGTCTATGGGCACAGTGTTGATATTTCCCAGAAAGAAAAGGGCGGTACTCGAGCCTCCTGGTTAGCAGAAAAAAACCTGATGACAGTCACAAAAAGCTTAATACTGAAGAAAGCCTAGAAAAGTATAGAACGTATATACTGAAGTATAGAACGTATGGGGGTGAAGTAAAAATAGCAATTAGGAAAGCAAAGACAGGATACCAAAAATATTGGCAGGTAAAATCAAGGAAAGCACAAAGATGTTTTACCAGTACATTAAGAATAAGATAATAACTAAGGAAAGGGTAAGGCATATCAGAGATGTACATGGTAACTTACGCGTTGATGCAAAAGATGTGGGCATGGTCTCAGTGAGTTCTTTGTCTCTGTCTTCAGTAAGGAGAGGAATGATGCAGATGTTCCAGTTTAAGAGGAGATGAGTACAATATTGTTTACAATAAGCATAATGAGAGAGGAAGTATTGGAGGGACTGACATCCTTGAGGTGGATAAATCAACAGGGCCAGATGGATTATAGCCCAAGCTGTTAACTGAAGCCAGGGAAGAAATGGCAGTTGGGTCAGAGGATCATTTTACAATCCTCACTAGATACAGGCACGGTGAGGATTGGAGGTCTGTGAACATTGTACCATTATTAAAAAGGATGTCAGGGATAGCCTGTCAGCCTGACATTGGTGGTGGACAAATCATTGGAAATAATTCTGAGAGGCAGGTTAAAAGGCACAGATTGATCAGGGATAGTTAGCATGGTGCAAATCCTGTTATGTTGGGAGAATTCTGAGAGAGGCCTGGGATTTGCAGTTTCTAATGCTCCTGGCCCGCTCCAGCTGGCGTGATCAGGATCTCTCCCAGAATGGGTACATTTCCATCCCAAAATAAGAGGTGTATACCATCATAGAAGTAGCTGGCACCACGAGAGTGTTGGGGCCCTTGTTGTATATTTGAATGATTTAGACTTAAATGAGGGAGGCGTAATTGGGAAATTTGCAGATGATACAAAATTGGCCGTGTAGTTGACAGTGAAGAGGATAGCTGTCGACTCCAAAACAATATCAATGGTTCGGTTGGGTGGGTGGAAAATTGGCAAATGGAATTCAATCCAGAAAAAGGTGAGGTAATGTATTTGTGGAGCGGGAACAAAGCAAGGGAATACTCAATAAATAGGAAGATATTGAGAGGGGTTGAGGAAGTGAGAGATCTTGGAGTGTATGCCCCGAAGTTCTTGAAGGTAACAGAACTTAAGGGGCAACTTGACAAATACATGAATAGGATGGGAATAGAGGGATACGGACCCAGGAAGTGTAGAAGATTGTAGTTTAGTCGGGCAGCATGGTCGGCACGGGCTTGGAGGGCCGAAGGGCCTGTTCCTGTGCTGTACTTTTCTTTGTTCTTTGTTCTTAGAACAGGTGGACAAGTGGTAACAAAAGCATATAGAATGCCTCTCTTTATTGGGCGAGGTATTGAATGCAAAGCAGAGATGTAATGATGGAGCTGGTTAGGCCACAGCTCGAATTTTGTGTACAGTTCTGGTCACCACGTTATAGGAAGGACATAATTGCTGTGGAGAGTGTGCAGGGGGGATTTACAAGAATGTTGCTGGGACTTGAAAATTTCAGCTATGAGGAAATGGCTAGGCTAGCGCTGTTTTCCTTCGAACAGGAGGCGGCTAAGGGGTGACCCTAAGATTTAAGGTAGTTGGGAGAAGGATTAGAAGGGACATGCGGATAAATATTTTCACACAGAGAGTGGTGGCAGGTGGAATTTCACTGCCCGAATTTGTGGTTGAAACGCTCAACTCAACATGACCTGTTTTCTAGATGTTTTCTAGTCTTCCCCACAAGTGGAAACATCTTCTCTACGTTGTCCGTATTGAACCGTCATAATCTTGAAGTCCGCTATCAGATCACCCTTTGAGAAACAAGAGCTGCAGCCTATTCAGTCTTTGAAGAGCAGGACAAAGCAACATGTTGTGTGACTGGCCATGACGCTGATATAGTGGGTAGGGTTCATACAGCTGCAGGTCGTGCTCAGGGGATAGTCTTACCTCAGTAGCAGTCACAGTCTTCTTTCCCTTCACGTGGAGGAGGCGGCGCACGTTGTAAATGTTGATTTCCACGTGCCTCATTCCAGAGGCCATGCCCCCTTTCTTGTAGCTGCAAGAGATAGACACAAGGCGTGCTGTCAGGGAAGAACACACTGCATCTGATCAGTGCTACAGACAAAGAACATGCCTTTGACACCCTCAGGATGTCCCACAGCTGGTTGGTCGGCATAGTGGTGGAGCACACCAACATGTAGTGCTGTAGAGTGGGGAAGAGGTGGTTTAACTGTTTCCCCCCCCTCTAAATCTACTGAGCTGTCAACCTTACAGTTCTACGTGGGACAGACTCCGGACATATCTAGCAGGCGACTCAAGATGCGCTTTGAGCCATTAGAAAAATCCGAATTGCACTCCAGCAGCACAATCCATGCCGTCAGGGCCATGATGGAGCCATCGCTCCTTGATCACCAGCACATTAGGAGACCAATTCTCAAACATGCAGTGTGTAGAATGATCAATCAGGCGCAACACCACGATTACCTATGAGAAACCTGTTGAAGCTACTGCACGGTGGCACAGTGGCTAGCACTGCTGTCTCAGAGCGCCAGGGTCCCAGGTTCGATTCCGACCTCGGGTCACTGTCTGTGCGGAGTCTGCACGTTCTCCCCGTGGCTGCGTGGGTTTCCTCCGGGTGCTCCGGTTTCCTCCCACAATCCAAAGATGTGCAGGTTAGGTGGATAGGCCATGATTAGCATGTGGGGTTATGGGGTTAGGATGGGGGAGAGTGCTGTTTTGATTTATTTGATTTGATTTATTGTCACACGTACCGAAGTACAGTGAAAAGTATTTTTCTGCGGCTGAGGAACGTACACAGTACGTACATAGTAGACACAAGAATAATCAACAGGGAATACTGGCAAATGGTACATCAACAAATAGTGATTGGTTACAGTGCGGAACAAGGGACAAACAAAGCAAATACATGAGCAACAGCAGCATAGGGCGTCGTGAATAGTGTTCTTACAGGGAACAGATCAGTCCGAGGTGGAGTCGTTGAGGAGTCTAGTAGCTGTGGGGAAGAAGCTGTTCCTATGTCTGGATGTGCGGGTCTTCAAACTTCTGTATCTTCTGCCTGATGGAAGGGTCTGGAAGAAGGCAATGCCTGGGTGGGAGGGGTCTCTGATAATGCTGTCTGCCTTCCTGAGGCAGCGGGAGGTGTAGACAGAATCAATGTGGGGGTGGGGAGCTTGTGTGATGCGCTGGGCTGAGTTCACCACACTCTGCAGTTTCTTGCGATCTTGCACTGAGCAGTTGCCGTACCAGGCTGTGATGCAGCCGGATAGGGTGCTTTCTATCGCACATCTGTAGAAGTTTGAGAGAGTCGATGCAGACATGCCAAATTTCTTTAGCTTCCGCAGGAAGTAGAGACGTTGTTGGGCTTTCTTGACTGTTGCATCAACGTGAGTGGACCAGGACAGACTGTTGGTGATGGTGACCCCCAGGAACTTAGAGCTATCGACCATCTCCACTTCGGAGCCACTGATGCAGACGTGAATGTATGTCGTGCTGCGCTTGCTGAAGTCGATGATCAGT
Organism: Scyliorhinus torazame; assembly: GCF_047496885.1. Lineage (NCBI taxonomy): Eukaryota > Metazoa > Chordata > Chondrichthyes > Carcharhiniformes > Scyliorhinidae > Scyliorhinus > Scyliorhinus torazame. Next base: position 32,915,660 of record NC_092738.1, read on the forward strand.
TCCTTGGTCTTTCCAGCATTTAGAGAGAGGTTGTTTTCGGTGCACCCTGCAACCAAGTGATTTATCTCCCTCCTGTAGTCTGATTCGTCGTTGTTTGACTAACTATGAAAATAAAGAAGGATGGGGATATATTAAAAAGCTCCTGGGCACAAATAAATTTCATTTCCCTGATAACTCCTTCAATTTTCCCAGTGGAAATGCAGAACAGAAACTCGCATATTAAATACCTGGCCTGCACAGTTAGCTGGTTGATTACCTCAGTCATCGATGAGCGAGGAGCAAAGTGAGTAAGATCCTGCTCCGGAGCACCCTCCGGTGGTCTCTGCTGGAAAGTGCACACACATGAACATCTTGGTGGGAGGTACAAGATCGAACAATTGGGATGGCTTTAATGGTCCTCCCTGGTCTCGTCCTCCAAGGGACCAACATTCACTTCAGATACTCTCTTCCCTTTTTTTTTAACAAACAATTTTATTGAGGTATTTTTGGCATTGTAAACAGTTACAGATTACAGAAATATACAAACATCAACAGAAAACCAACACTTCAACCAAACCATAATGCACATACCCGCTCCTCTCCCATAAACACGACCTGCCTATTTATCCCTCCTACTCTACTCTAATCTCTTTCCCCCCCCCCACTGCTGACGTTCGCTCTCCGGCGAAGAAGTCGATGAATGGTTGCCACCTTCGGGCGAACCCCAGTACAGATCCCCTCAAGGCGAACTTGATTTTTTCCATACCCAGAAAACTTGACATGTCCGAAAGCCATAGTTCGGTCTTCGGGGGTTTTGAGTCCCTCCATGCCAGCAGTATTCGCTGCCGGGCTATCAGGGAAGCAAAGGCCAGAACATCTGCCTCTTTCTCCCCCTGGACTCCCGGGTCTTCCGAAACCCCAAAAATTGCCACCCCTGGACTCATCACCACCCTGGTTTTTAGCACCCAAGACATGAACCCTGCAAATCCCTCCCAGTACCCCCTAAGCTTAGGGCATGCCCAAAACATGTGAACATGGTTCGCTGGTCCTCCCGCGCATCTGGAGCACTTGTCCTCTACCCCCAAAGAATTTGCTCATCTGAGCTACCGTCATGTGGGCCCGGTGAACAACCTTAAACTGAATCAGGCCGAGCCTGGCACATGTTGTGGTTGAGTTTACCCTACTCAGGGCTTCCGCCCACAGCCCGTCCTCCATCTCCCCGCCAAGCTCCTCCTCCCATTTGAGTTTCAGTTCCTCCCATTTGAGTTTCAGTTCCCCGTCTGGGACTCTTCTCCCTTCATGAGCACCTGTAAATATCCGAGACTTTACCCTCTCCTCCTTCTCCACCCTCTCCTCCTTCTCCTCTAGAGACTATTCTGTCCTGGATCTCTATTGGCGGGAGGCGTGGGAAGGATGGGACCTGTCTGCGTACAAAGTCCCGCACCTGTAAGTACCTAAAGTCATTTCCCCGTTCCAGCCCAGCTTTCTCCTCCAACTCCCCCAAACTCGCAAAGCTCCCCTCCAGGAACATATCGCCCACCCTCCTCACCCCTGCCCGCCGTCATGCTCGAAACCCTCCATCCATGTTCCCGGGGGCGAATTGATGGTTATCACATATTGGAGCCCAGACAGACGCACCCACCCCCCCCCCTACATGCCTCCTCCACTGGCCCCATATCCGCAGGGCCGCCCCCACTACCGGGCTGGTGGAGTACCTGGCCGGCGCAAGCGGTAGGGGAGCCGTGACCAGGGCTGCCAAACTGGTGCCCCTGCACGAAGCCGCCTCCACCCGCTCCCAGATAGACCCCGTACCCACCATCCACTTCCTTATCATGGCTATGTTAGCCGCCCAGTAGTAGTTGATCAGATTTGGCAATGCCAGTCCCCCCTCGCTGCGGCTCCTTTCAAGCATCGCCTCCCTCACCCGCGAGGATTTTCCCGCCCAGACAAAGCTCATGATGATTTTGCCGGTCCTTTTGAAGAAGGACCGTGGGATAAAGATCGGGAGGAACTGGAAGATGAACAGGAATCTCGGGAGGATTGTCATCTTCACCGTCTGCACCCTCCCCGCAAGTGACAGCGGGAGTGCATCCCATCACCGAAACTCCCTCTTCATTTGTTCCACCACTCTAGTCAAATTTAACTTATGTAACCTGCCCCAGTCGTGTGCCACCTGTATCCCCAAGTACCGGAAACTTTCCCCAACCAGCCTAAATGGCAGCTCCTTCGGTCTATTCTCCTGGCCCCTTGCCTGCACCACAAACATCTCACTCTTGGCCATATTTAATTTGTACCCTGAGAACCGGCCAAACTTCCTCAATGTTTCCAGTATATTTTCCATCCCGGCCAGTGGGTTTGACACGTACAGGAGCAGGTCATCCGCATAGAGAGAGACCCTGTGCTCCACCCTTGAAAATGAAAATCGTTTATTGTCACAAGTAGGCTTCAAATGAAGTGACTGTGAAAAGCCCCTAGTCGCCACATTCCGGCGCCTGTTCAGGGAGGCTGGTGCGGGAATTGAACCGTGCTGCTGGCCCCCCTTAGTCATTCCCTTCCACCCCTTTGCAGCTCTCAGCGCAATCGCTAACGGTTCTATGACCAGCGCGAACAGCAACGGGGAGAGTGGGCATCCCTGTCTGGTCCCGCGATGTATTCTGAAGTAATCTGACATTATCCTGTTCGTCCTTACGCTAGCGTTTGGGGCCTGGTACAATAGTCTGACCCAACTAACCAGTACCTCCCCAAACCCGAACCGTCCGAGTACCTCCCACAAATAGCCCCACTCCACCCGATCGAAGGCCTTCTCAGCGTCCATTGCCACCACCACCTCCACCTCCTTGCCCGTCGGGGGCATCGTGATCACATTCAGCAATCTACTCTCTTCCATGGCTCCGCCATGGCCGGAGCGGAGAAGAGAACCCCCTGCTCATCAGCCAAAATACGCCGGCCGGTCTGCGCATTCGTCGAATCATGCAGGCCGTTCCGCGCATGCACGAGATCATGCCGGCCCTTTGCCGCATGCGTGAACTCGGGCCGTCCCTTTGAAGCCGGCTGGAGTGGCGGCAATCTCTCCGACGTCCACCTAGCCCCCGAAAATGCGAAGAATGCCGCACTTTCGGGGGTTGTTGACATCGGAGTGGTTGGCACCAGTTTTCCCGCTGGCGTGGGGGCTTAGTCCCCAGAAGGGAGAATCCCAGCCAAAGCCTTTAAGTTTGTTCTATTATCACATTTCTCGATTCTTGTATGATTCCTTGGTGCAATATGACGTTCACACATTCTGCCCTTCCTTTTATTTTCTGGTAACAATCCACCTCATCATTAGCCTGCATTCCTATGTTCTCCTTTAACTTTGATTTAATCCCCGCTTCGCCCACACAGAGCAAAAGGTTCAAACCTGTTGGACAAGAACAACAGCTGAGACTCTTACAACCCTACCTCCTGGATTCCTCTATCTGCCTCACTCATAGTCACACCCTCCTGGCCATTGTTGCTCTTTTTAGCCTTAGTTTATTAGCTCTGATTATGTCACCTTTGCTCACGAGTCGCCAGGTATCTTTCTGATACCGCCACGTGGTTCAAGCTCGAGTTATGATTAATAAGTCAGCACACCGCTTAGTAAGATTGAAATCAACGGTCATTTATTATATACAACAATTAATGCTTTCACAATAAACCTACTATCTATATAGAAACCTACCACTACTGGCCAATACTTAACTTTAGGAAGGGCCCACCAGGTCAGGGAAACGAATGGCTTATCGAATCGGATCTGACCCGCGGGATTCAAAAGGCTGATACGGGTCGATGGCTAGGAGTCTTTATCGGGTAGCGATCGCTGGAGTCAAACTTACAGTTTCTGGTCGATGTTCTTGCGAAGGTCTCGAGCAGGCGAAGAGGAGAGAGAGAGAGATCTGAACTTGGCCCCTCACTTTATAGGGCCCAGGGGCTTCCCGCCTCTCGGGGCGGCCCTTGACCCTGAGTCCCAAGTGATTGGACTTGTTCCCAATCACTGGGTTCGATATGTCCAATAATGGGGCGATTCCTCGATGGGGGGGGTGGTCATTCACCTGTCTTTGTTTCGGCCACTGCAGGCACCGACAGGTCTGGCCCGGCATTCAATTGCTAATATGTTGCAATTGTTCCCGGGGATAGCCGATTAAACTGCAGATGTCTGGGTTGATGTGCTGCTAATAGCCTTGAGTATCGATCTGGGCCGACTTCCCCAGAGCCGAATACGCTATTCTGTCTGCAGCTGTCCGTTTGTGTCCTGTTGGCTGCTTTTCCCATCAGCCTTTTCGGTTAGCCATTTAAAATCGGGTTTTGGCCAAATTAATAAGGAATCAGCCATTTTAGGTGGCTACACCATGACCAATGGCTGAATTTAAGGAGGTTATTCTGAGGTGTGTGACTGCCTACTGAAACACAGCATCCAGGTAACTCTCCTCCTCCCTGATGTGTCGCAGCCTCTGAAGCTCAGACTCCAGCTCATCAACTCGGAGGTGGAATTCCACGAGCAACCAACACTTGCCACAGATGTGTTCACTAGAAACCACAATGGGGTCCACCTGTTCCCACATCGTGCAGGTACAACACATCGCCTGCAAATCTGAAAGCAACTGAGAATAGGTCATTCAAATGAGCAGTTATTTACCAGACAATGAACTTACCGTTTCCCTGTGATATCACTCCTGGATTGTTTTTCAAACTCAGCCCGCTACCCGAGTAAAGGTGCCCCTCGCAGGTCTGGCTGTCTCTGCTCCTCCCTCTTTCACCTAACTCCCTGTTTCACCAAATTCCAGCTGCACTCTGATACAACAAGACAGCATAAAGTGCAGATAATGAAGTACAAGTGCCGTGTCCATTGGATATCGAGTCCCAAGCAGAGTGTCCTTTCAATATCACACCCAAAGTACCATGTCGATTGGATATCAAGCCTCAAGCATTGTGTCCCCTGGCGTATCGAACATCAAGTACAGTCCCCCCCCCCCTAATAATGAGCCCCAAGCATCATGTCCCCCAACTATCACACCCCAAGTGCTATCTGTCCTACTCACAGACAAAGGAAAGGACTCACATGATTCCATTTTTGAAGTAACCCTTGAAGGTCTCTGACTCGTGTGCCTGCACTTCCCGATGTTGCACTGGCGCTCCCTCCAGATGTTCATCCAGCTGAATTGTGTAAATTGCAGCTGCGCCCTGCTCATCCTGGGATGACTCCATCCCAATCCAGTAATGGATGTCATGCTTGAAACCACTGCCAACTCTCTGGGTCTGCACAATGGAGGGGGAGAAAATAGTTTGAATGTTTTAACAACATCTTGCATTTATATAGCTCCTTTAACATAAGATGTTCCAAGCATGACGATCCCACACCCAGCAGTGGCTCGGATACTGGGCCGAAACCCCAATATTTGAGTTTATTTGTAAGACTGTGCGGAAAGAATGATTCACTCCAGGAGCGATTGCACGAAGAAATAGGGCTTTGGTATTTCTAAAACTAAAGCTTATTGTGAATATAATATTAAACTTTTAATTTCATTCCTGAAAAGAACAGCTTACAATTACCCCTTAACACTACTGTACACTTACCAATTAAACAATAAGAAAAGAAACATACAGGGCGAAATTCTCCCCCAACGGCGGGATGTCCGCCGACTGGCGCCAAAGGCGGCGCCAATCAGACGGGCATCGCGCCGGCCCAAAGGTGCGGAAGGCTCCGCATCTTTGGCGGCCTAGCCCCAACATTGAGGGAGACGCCGGAGGGATTTCCGCCCCGCCAGCTGGCGGAAATGGCGTTTGTTGCCCCGCCAGCTGGCGCGGAAATGCGGTGCATGCGCGGGAGCGTCAGCAGCCGCTGTCAGTTTCCCAGGGCATGCGCGGGAGCGTCAGCGACCGCTGTCAGTTTCCCGCGCATGCGCAGTGGGGAGAGTCTCTTCCGCCTCCGCCATGGTGGAGGCCGTAGCGGAGGCGGAAGGGAAAGAGTGCACCCACGGCACAGGCCCGCCCGTGGATCGGTGGGCCCCGATCGCGGGCCAGGCCACCGTGGGGGCACCCCCGGGGTCAGATCGCCCCGCGCCCCCCCCCCCCCCCCAGGACCCCGGAGCCCGCCCACGCCGCCTGGTCCCGCCGGTAAATACCAGGTTTGATTTACGTCGGCGGGACAGGCAATTCCTGGGCGGGACTTCGGCCCATCCGGGCCGGAGAATCCAGCGGGGGGTCCCGCCAACCGGCGCGGCCGGATTCCCGCCCCCGCCCAATCTCCGGGAGCGGAGGCTTCGGCGGGGGGCGGGGGCGGGATTCACGGCGGCCAACGGCCATTCTCCGACCCGGTGGGGGGTCGGAGAATGACGCCCACAGTTCTTAATCCAATTTAAAATTAGCAGGGCACAGAGTAATACTTGAATATAAAACAGATTTGGCTCCGGTTGCAATCCCTTCAGACTCTGGCTGAATATCTTCAAATAGATGCTTCAACAGGATTGTTTCAGCCTCTTCCTTGTCTTCAGACAAGACTGCTCTGCTTTAAAATGTTATTACTCCTTTTTAAACTATCCTACTTGTGGATTCAGGATCAGGCAGATCAGAATTCAGTTCCTCTCTCTCTCTCAAAGCTTCTCCAAACTCACTGCCCCTCTCTGCCTTTCTCAGCTCCACCCAGCAATAACCTCATCTCTCCGAGCTGAAAAAAACACATGATCACTGCAGCCTGCAAACGAACATTAACTCCCCAGGGACCTCCCCAGCCAATCCACATTCCTCTGGTCAATTTCACATATTGTTTCCTAGAAGCAAAATCCTTCTTAAAACCATGACCATTGTAGTCAAACACACTACGCCCCCAGGCTTTTAACTCTTAACTTGTCCCAATATTTGTTGTGTTAAGCTGCTTCGTGTAGCATACGCTGCTTCCTTGATGTACGCTTTGACAAAGGAAGCTCCAGACTACGAAATGAGTTCAACTTGTTTATTGAACTATTTACACAGTTCTTAAATGAGTTTGACTCTCTGTTAATCTAGCTGTAGTAACTCAGTCTATCTTTACCAGCCTGCTCTAAGCCACGTGCTGGGTGTGATGCTGTTGATCAACCCTGATGTACTCTCTAGATGTCTGTCTGTGGAAAGAGGCAGAGCATGTGTGCCCTGTCCTTATATATGGGTTGTGAAGTGCCCCCTTGTGGTAATGCCACCTCTGGGTGTCCTGATTACCCATTGGTTGTGTCCTATTCTATGTGTTCATTAGCTGTATGTCTATATGTCATGACATCTCTGGTGCTCCCTCTAGTGGTTACTTAGTTGTAGTGTATTTACATTAATCCCTTGTGTATATACAGTGATGCATATCACCACAATATTTAGAAGCCAATATTCCTAAAATCCTCCAATCGACAGGATGGTGACAGTGCTTCACAAGATCAAAAAAATCAGACCAAATTTTGACACCTACGGTAATTAAAGTATATTTTGAGAACCATCTTAAAGGAAAGGGAGAGAGGTTACGGGGGGGGGGGGGATTCTAGAGCTTAGGGTCCAGGCAGCTGAAAGCATGGTGACCAATGGTGGAGTGGTTAAAATCAAGAATCTCAAGAAGCTAGAAGTGTAAGAGATTTGGGAGGGCTGGGGGGCGTTTGAGTGATAGGGAGCACACCATGGAGTGATTTGAAAACAAGGAAGATAATGTTTAAATGGAGGTATTGTCAGACTGGGGACCAATGTAAATCGGCAAGCAGAGGTGGGTTGGTACCGACAATACTGTAACACGTGACCAGGATAAGGATGTAGGAGTGAGCTAAGCCTGATCCTGCTTATAGCCTCCTCCATTCATACAGCATAAAAACAGACCCTTCAGCCCAACAGATTGAGGCTGGTATTTATGCTTCACAAAAGCTTCCTCCGACCCCGACTTCATCTCAAGCCATCAGCATGCATTTCTATTCCTTTCCCCCTCAAGTGTTTGTCTAGTTCCCTTTAAATGCAACTATGCTACACACCTCAACTATTCCCCGTGGTAATGAGATTTACATTCTCACCACTCTCTCTCATTCACACACAAATGTGCTTCCAGCAGAGCCCAGTTGATAAAGATCAGAAGCAGGAATAGTGACTGATTTCCCTTTCTAATACAGCAGCACGCAGGCTGTTGGAATGGTTCCCACCAGTACACCAGCCAAGGAAAATAAACACTTCTCAAACGTTGCTTCATTTATTTAAAAAATGCCAATTTTAGCTCTGACCAGCTGGAGGCTCAAGAGCAGAAACTCCTCCTACCCCCACCGTTAGGCTGCTGGATTATTTCAGCCCCCCCCTGAATGATTCCACAATTTAAGATCAATTGGTTACCTTATAAGAAAAATCTTATTCACATTTATGTGGGAAATAGGAATACCTTATTACTGTGATATCTGAGAGGATGTTTTACTCTGTATCTAACCACGTGCTGTACCTGTCCTGGGAGTGTTTGATGGGGACAGTGTAGAGGGAGCTTTACTCTGTATCTAACCCCATGCTGTACCTGTCCTGGGAGTGTTTGATGGGGACAGTGTAGGGGGAGCTTTACTCTGTATCTAACCCCGTGCTGTACCTGTCCTGGGAGTGTTTGATGGGGACAGTGCAGAGGGAGCTTTACTCTGTGTCTAACTCCGTGCTGTACCTGTCCTGGGAGTGTTTGATGGGGACAGTGTAGAGGGAGCTTTACTCTGTATCTAACCCCGTGCTGTACCTGTCCTGGGAGTGTTTGATGGGGGACAGTGTAGTGGGAGATTTACTCTGTATCTAACCCCGTGCTGTACCTGTCCTGGGAGTGTTTGATGGGGACAGTGTAGAGGGAGCTTTACTCTGTATCTAACCCTGTGCTGTACCTGTCCTGGGAGTGTTTGATGAGGACAGTGTCGAGGGAGCTTTACTCTGTATCTAACCCCGTGCTGTGCCTGTCCTGGGAGTGTTTGATGGTGACAGTGTAGAGGGAGCTTTACTCTGTATCTAACCCCGTGCTGTGCCTGTCCTGGGAGTGTTTGATGGTGACAGTGTAGAGGGAGCTTTACTCTGTATCTAACTCCGTGCTGTACCTGTCCTGGGAGTGTTTGATGGGGACAGTGTAGAGGGAGCTTTACTCTGTATCTAACACTGTAGTTGCCCTGGGTGATGTAGAGTCCAAACAATTAGAACATTTTACATTCCCCATTACGGACTTCCATTGCTTTAATTACCAGAAGAACCAACACCCAAAAGTGGTTTTATGGGCCTCATTTCCACTTGTCATGCCGCAAAGCCAGCTTTGTAAACTTACCGCGAGGAGGATGTAGCAGTCACCATCAAAAAAGTTACCATAGGTCTTCTCGGGAATCGGCACCAACTCCAATTTCTGCCAAAAATAATAAAAACTTTACGACATAAAGCACAAAATAAAACTTTACCTCCACTATTTCGTGACAACTGAAAGGAGTCGGCTGCTATTGGTTTCAAACATGTAGGTGAGCCACTTGGCAAGAACGTCACTCCGAGTTGATGATCCAACCTTTTGGATTGGAAAACAATAACTCTGTAACTCTGAGTCGATTATTGATGAGGAAAGCCCGATTAACAGCTGCAAATATGGCGTAAACTCCCAGTTGCTCCTATTTGGGGTTTCTATCCAAATTTATTGCCACCCGGTTATAAACAAGCTTGCAACTCACCTCAATTCTCCAGATCAGCAATCCAGGGCTGCAGCTAACAGCACTAAAGGCGGTTTCCACTGACATTCTGGTTTGGATTGTAACTTTCTGCAAATCGATGGATTTTGCTGAATGAAAGAGGCAGGTGTGAGTGAAAGAACTCTTGCAGGTGAAGGCTGTAAGGTGGAACAGCACTGAGCCACTTCCCCACACTGACGGTGAGGAACTAGGTTTGCCAATTCTGGTCGAGTATGTTCCTCATGCTCCACCCCTCACACTCTCACCATTGGTTGCTCGATGTGTCAATCCTCGTGGTGCCTCAACTGGGGGGGGGGGGGAGAGAAAAAATCAGTGCGAAGACTCACAACTCCACTATACATAGACGATGGAGCAATTTGCCCCCAGTGATCGATTAAACAAAGACAATTCTGCATAAAACTGGACTGCAGTGTTTGAGAATCGTCCTGGTAAAAATGCAGAACCCCCTTGATAAACCAATTCTGCAGTCCTCAGATGTGGTGCTCTTGAACGTAACATGACTGAGCTTTCAGGAGGAGAAGCAAGCTAAATATAGGCACCTCTCATTTCTCAATCAAATCAGCTGCCCCACTCCACACGTTTCCGAATCTGCTTCATGTGATGAGACTTGTACTATGTCCAGTTCCCAGTGGAAATTAAAATTGACTGATTTTGTTATCATTTCGCATTACATTGGTACTTTGGTGTGGTTCACTGATCGATGCAGCTTAATTGACAGCAGTGAAGTACAGTTCTACCCTCTGTGGGCGTTGGCGTATATTTGCATGGCATGGTATTCATCTGTTTGGATACGAATGGAGAGAACAAAAGGAGCCATTAACTCAAACTGACAGTAATACGATTGTCCATTTCTCCTGCTGGTAGGTAGGAATATTTCGCCTCAGAGAGATAGCTGTGAAGCAGTCATTTTTCTTTCTATTCGTTCATGGGATGTGGGCAGTACTGGATGTGGGTCACTTGTAGGCTCGACCAGGTAAAGATGACAGATTTCCTTCCCTAAAGGACACCATCAACAATGGTTTTACAGTCATTATTCGACTTTGCATCCCAGATTTTTATTGAATTCAAATTTCACCATCTGCTGTGGTGGGATTCGAACTCGGGTCCCCAGAACATTACTCTGGGTCTCTGGATGACTAGTCCAGCGACAATCCCACTACGCCACTGCTGAGGTTACTTGCCAAGGGACATTTGTGCAGGGAGACGGCAGGTAATCAAGGTCAGAAAAATCAGCAAGAAAATGGCTGACTTTCTTTTTAATTATTCGGACATTTTGAAGTGTGACACACTGTAAGATAAAGAATATGGGCGCGATTTAACCAAATTCATTCGAAGTGTGGTAGTGAGCGGGATTGGTCAGTTTTCCCGCCGGTCGACCCGGTGAAGCTGTCACTGGGATCGAACGTTAATTGCGCCGCAAATGGCTGACCCGCCAGCCGATTCGTCGAGACCGCGCCCGGCAGCTCTCCGCTAACGAGAGGGCGCAGCACTTAAACCGATCCCGCAGAGCAAACCCCAGACAGCACCCAGCCATGCCAGCGTGCAGACCAACTCCCTGGGGCATGGGGCACCACTGAAAGCTAGGGACAGCAGAGGTCACTACTGTACTTGTACACCGAGACGTGTGAAAAGCCACTGCCACATTATTCCACACTGTGGGCCAGCATGCACCCCTCCTCCCCCAGTTTCCCTCCCAGCCCCAGACCCCCGGGCTCCCTGTGCCCTCCACAACCTGGCACAGCAGTGGGGCGATGTGCTGGAGGCGGAGGAGGGGGAACATGCGGCCACCGAGGAGGAGGAGCTCCCTGCTATTATGAACTGGGGGCACAGTTGTGGGGTGGGGTGATGGTGGCTGTGATGGGGAGAGGAGGCGCAATGACGAATACGCCCGATGAGAAGCGGCGAGGGTGAGGGCCTTCGTGGTCCTCCGGGCATTCCGGACCCTCGCCGCCACTGCCTATCCTCCATCTTCCGGCTGGTCCCACGGCTCCGCCCTGGGCTCATCCTCCAGCCCTTCCTGGTCCGGCTCATCCTCAATAGGGGGTCCTTCCCGTTAACAATATGGAGATTGGACTTAATTGGTGATTATTGGTTCCTTGCCACGCCGCGGCGGGATCCAGATCTCACCAATGGGAGCGAGCCGGTGAGATCGGAAACCAAGAGGGAGTGGACCACAAAAACTGTCCTAACCGTGTCCCTTGCGGAATAAGAGCTTCCCCACTTAGGGGCTGGGGGAAGCTTAATCGCCTTTGTATATAAGGTCGGCTGGTTGGGGGCTTCAGGCCGGTTGGGTATCACCAGGAGCAGTGTACTTTAAGCTTTGTAAATAAACCTTTGTTCCTTTTGTTCAACTCGGTGTCTTCATAAAAGAAACCTTCCCCACAGGTTCTGTTTACCTGGGTGTGCTAAGTTAAAGAAAAATGTATGAACTAAACTGGGATGGTGTTTCATGGCACTTTGAAAGGGAAAAAAGCCCTCATCTACAGAAACGTGGTAATATCCAATATGGGACTGAGTGACCCCAAACAGAGCAGGAAGGGCCCACATTCCTTCCTTGGCCTGTGCTGCCCTCAAATTCCCTGTACTCTCGGTGGAAAAATGCTTCCTGATTTCCCTTTGACATGGACTTGCTCCAATTTTAAGATGATGCTCTCTTTCTCTGGATTTCCCCATCAGGGCAAACTCTCTGCCTAACCTATCAAATCCCTTTATTCCCGTAAACACAATTGTCATGTGGTGGTGGCGTGTTACAGGGAGTCGGAGTTGTGACAACATACACTTTTACATGCATGTTGGAATCGGGAGCTATGGAGTGTGATGGTAGAGGCTTCAGCTTTCGTTCCATTCCTGGCTGACCAGGAATCTCTCCCATTCTTACCACCTACCATGGGCATGTGTTGAAAGCATTTGCAGGTTGCTAATCAACCTGTTTGGTCATGTTATGAATGCCTCTTCCTTGGCCATCCAGTCCTGGGATGGCATTCAAACCCAGAGCTTCCAGCTTAGAGGCAGGTACTTTACCCCCTATGACACACGTCCTCCATAATTGTCATGTAACATTCCACAAATACAAGGAGCTATTGTCTGTTCCCTGCCTCTTGTTCTTGGATTTGAAAACAGGGTTAGCCTGCAAGTTGGACAGTTTGAGATTGATGAATAGTGGCAGAAGGCAGTACAGAATAATAATAATCTTATTGCCACAAGTAGGCTGACATTAACACTGCAATGAAGTTACTGTGAAAATCCCCTCGTCGCCACATTCCGGCGCCTGTTCGGGTCACAGAGGGAGAATTCAGAATGTCCAATCCACCTAACAGCACGTCTTTCGGGACTTGTGGGAGGAAACCGGAGCACCCGGAGGAAACCCACGCAGACACGGGGAGAACGTGCAGACTCCGCACAGGCAGTGATCCAAGCCGGGAATCGAACCTGGGTCCCTGGGGCTATGAAGCAACAGTGCTAACCACCGTGCTACCGTATAGGACTGGAGCAGACTTATCGAAAGCTGGGAGTGGAAGGAGAAAATAGAGCAGTAAAATATCCATACTCTGAACAATTCAAGTGCATGTTGCGTAACACTGATTACTTGGCTGGGCTGTACCTGATTCGTGCATGGAACCTGCTGTTTTGTTCATTCCAACCACTGGCAAAGTCACCATGTTTCATGCACCTGCTCTTATTTGTATGGGTCAATAGAGAACAGATATTGAAATACCGGGTGAGTCAGCAAGTAGAGAAATGGATGGATTTTCATAAACATTATCTCTGCGCACTGCACTCTGTAACACAAAGATAACATTCAAATTTATGTGCTTCATATTTTATGATCGACCCCATCAGGTCATTCTCCCCTCCCATCTTGGTCACTGTGGCACTGGTTAAATTCTAAGGGCCTCATTGACTATCGAGTTCTAGTACATTGCCAAGCGCCGATTCTGCACGTGTGAGGCGAGGTATCAAGTGTCACATGGCTATTTGGAGGAGGAAGGAACACCACACCAGATGGTGAGCTCAACTGACTTCCTCTGTTGACACAGTGGTTAGCACAGTTGCTTCACAGCTCCAGGGTCCCAGGTTCGAATCCCTGCTGGGTCACTGTCAGTGCGGAGTCTGCACGTTCTCCCCGTGTCTGCGTGGGTTTCCTCCGGGTGCTCCGGTTTCCTCCCACAGTCCAAAGATGTGCAGGTTAGGTGGATTGGCCATGCTAAATTGTCCCTTAGTGTCCAAAGATGTGCAGGTTAGGTGGATTGGCCATGATAAATTGCCCCTTAGTGTCCAAAGATGTACAGGTTAGGTGGATTGGCCATGCTAAATTGTCCCTTAGTGTCCAAAGATGTGCAGGTTAGGTGGATTGGCCATGTTAAATTGTCCCGTAGTGTCCAAAGATGTGCAGGTTAGGTGGATTGGCCATGTTAAATTGTCCCTTAGTGTCCAAAGATGTGCAGGTTAGGTGGATTGGCCGTGTTAAATTGCCCCTTAGTGTCCAAAGATGTGCAGGTTAGGTGGATTGGCCGTGATAAATTGTCCCTTAGTGTCCAAAGATGTGCAGGTTAGGTGGATTGGCCATGATAAATTGTCCAAAGATGTACAGGTTAGGTGGATTCGCCATGTTAAATTGTCCCTTAGTGTCCAAGGATGTGCAGGTTAGGTGGATTGGCCATGATAAATTGTCCCTTAGTGTCCAAAGATGTACAGGTTAGGTGGATTGGCCATGTTAAAATGTCCCTTAGTGTCCAAAGATGTGTAGGTTAGGTAGATTGGCCATGATAAATTGTCCAAAGATGTACAGGTTAGGTGGATTGGCCATGTTAAATTGTCCCTTAATGTCCAAAGATGTGTAGGTTAGGTGGATTGGCCATGTTAAATTGTCCCTTAGTATCCAAAGATGTGCAGGTTAGGTAGATTGGCCATGTTAAATTGTCCCTTAGTGTCCAAAGATGTACAGGTTAGGTAGATTGGCCATGTTAAATTGTCCCTTAGTTTCCAAAGATGTGCTGGTTAGGTAGATTGGCCATGTTAAATTGTCCCTTAGTGTCCAAAGATGTGCAGGTTAGGTGGATTGGCCATGCTAAATTGTCCCTTAGTGTCCAAAGATGTGCAGGTTAGGTGGATTGGCAACGATTAAATTGTCCCTTAGTGTCCAAAGATGTGCAGGTTAGGTGGATTGGCCATGATAAATTGTCCCTTAGTTTCCAAAGATCTGCAGGTTAGGTGGATTAGCCATGTTAAATTGTCCCTTAGTGTCCAAAGATGTGTAGGTTAGGTGGATTGGCCATGTTAAATTGTCCCTTAGTTTCCAAAGATGTGCAGGTTAGGTGGATTGGCCATGTTAAATTGTCCCTTAGTGTCCAAATATGTGCAGGTTAGGTGGATTGGACATGATAAATTGTCCCTTAGTTTCCAAAGATCTGCAGGTTAGGTGGATTGGCCATGATCAATTGTCCCTTAGTGTCCAAAGATGTACAGGTTAGGTGGATTGGCCATGTTAAATTGTCCCTTAGTGTCCAAAGATGTACAGGTTAGGTGGATTGGCCATGTTAAATTGTCCCTTAGTGTCCAATGATGTACAGGTTAGGTGGATTGGCCATGTTAAATTGTCCCTTAGTGTCCAAAGATGTGTAGGTTAGGTAGATTGGCCATGATAAATTGTCCAAAGATGTGTAGGTTAGGTGGATTGGCCATGTTAAATTGTCCCTTAGTATCCAAAGATGTACAGGTTAGGTGGATTGGCCATGATAAATTGTCCCTTAGTTTCCAAAGATCTGCAGGTTAGGTGGATTGGCCATGATCAATTGTCCCTTAGTGTCCAAAGATGTACAGGTTAGGTGGATTGGCCATGTTAAATTGTCCCTTAGTATCCAAAGATGTGCAGGTTAGGTAGATTGGCCATGTTAAATTGTCCCTTAGTTTCCAAAGATGTGCAGGTTAGGTAGATTGGCCATGTTAAATTGTCCCTTAGTGTCCAAAGATGTGCAGGTTAGGTGGATTGGCCATGCTAAATTGTCCCTTAGTGTCCAGAGATGTACAGGTTAGGTAGATTGGCCATGATAAATTGTCCCTTAGTGTCCAAAGATGTGCAGGTTAGGTGGATTGGCAACGATCAAATTGTCCCTTAGTGTCCAAAGATGTGCAGGTTAGGTGGATTGGCCATGATAAATTGTCCCTTGGTTTCCAAAGATCTGCAGGTTAGGTGGATTGGCCATGATCAATTGTCCCTTAGTGTCCAAAGATGTGCAGGTTAGGTGGATTGGCCATGTTAAATTGTCCCTTAGTTTCCAAAGATGTGCAGGTTAGGTGGATTGGCCATGTTAAATTGTCCCTGAGTGTCCAAAGAAGTGCAGGTTAGGTGGATTGGCCATGATAAATTGTCCCTTAGTTTCCAAAGATCTGCAGGTTAGGTGGATTGGCCATGATCAATTGTCCCTTAGTGTCCAAAGATGTGTAGGTTAGGTGGATTGGCAACGATTAAATTGTCCCTTAGTGTCCAAAGATGTGTAGGTTAGGTAGATTGGCCATGATAAATTGTCCAAAGATGTACAGGTTAGGTGGATTGGCCATGTTAAATTGTCCCTTAGTTTCCAAAGATGTGCAGGTTAGGTAGATTGGCCATGTTAAATTGTCCCTTAGTGTCCAAAGATGTGCAGGTTAGGTGGATTGGCTATGCTAAATTGTCCCTTAGTGTCCAAAGATGTACAGGTTAGGTAGATTGGCCATGATAAATTGTCCCTTAGTGTCCAAAGATATGCAGGTTAGGTGGATTGGCAACGATTAAATTGTCCCTTCGTGTCCAAAGATGTACAGGTTAGGTGGATTGGCCATGATAAATTGTCCCTTAGTGTACAAAGATGTGCAGGTTAGGTGGATTGGCAACGATTAAATTGTCCCTTCGTGTCCAAAGATGTACAGGTTAGGTGGATTGGCCATGTTAAATTGTCCCTTAGTGTCCAAAGATGTGCAGGTTAGGTGGATTGGCCATGATAAATTGTCCCTTAGTGTCCAAAGATGTGCAGGTTAGGTGGATTGGCCATGTTAAATTGTCCCTTAGTGTCCAAAGATGTGCAGGTTAGGCGGATTGGCCATGTTAAATTGTCCCTTAGTGTCCAAAGATGTGCAGGTTAGGCGGATTGGCTATGCTAAATTGCCCTTAGTTTCCAAAAAGGTTAGGTGGGGTTACTGGGTTATGGGGTGGAGGCGTGGGCTTAGGTAGGATGCTCTTTCCATGGGCTGGTGCAGACTCGATGGGCCGAATGGCCTCCTTCTGCACTGTAAATTCTACAATCTATTAAATGCTTTTCACCAGTAGTGACTAAACATGATCAGCCATGATCGTTTGAATGGTGGAATAGTTAAACGGCTCCTAATGTGTTTGTATGTTCATAATTCGGGCAGAGACCCAGGTGGATTACTTGAACCCACCCTCTTACCTCCGAGGGAGAGGTCATCTTTACTCCTGCCCCAGCGAAATACACTTTATGAGTGGTCTGAGTGGAGGAGTTTACCATTGATTAATGACCATTTATATGCCATTTGGATCCTAATGTTTGATCCCACAGTCTGGCAGTATCTAATCATAATGCCTCAAGCCACCTCATCAATAGCTATATTACACACACAGTTCCACAGTAGTGCTGGGAGGCTTAAAACACATTTAGGAAGGTGTTGCAGACCTTCCGCTAAGCCATATTAACTATGACCAGGTCAAATTTATACTTTATTTGTATTTAATGCCTTGGTTGCCATAATGACATCACGGTGGCACAGTGGTTAGCACTGCTGCCTCACAGCGCCAGAGACCCAGGTTCGATTCCGACCTTAGGTCACTGTCTGTGTGGAGTCTGCATGTTCTCCCCATGTCTGAGTGGGTTTCCTCCAACAGTCCAAAGATGTTCAGTTTAGGTGGATTGGATATGCTAAATTGTCCCTAGGTGGGGTTACAAGGATAGAGTGGGGGATTGGGCCTAGTTTAGCGTGCTCTTTCAGAAGGTCGGTGCACTCGATGGGCTGAATGGCCTCCTTCTGCACTGTAGGGATTCTGTGGTTTCCCATCTCGGTTTAATCGCTCGAGTGTAATACAAATCAGACCCTGGTTAAGAAACATGGTGCATGTCTCTGTGCAGCACACAATGTCAGTAAAAATTTGCAACAAAATTTGTTTGTAACCACTTTCAAAGCTGCACATATGTTAACCCATTTGTAACCTGGTTTTGAGCAGAATATTGTTCGAGCAAGCAAAGCTATCGGTCATAGCTCATCTCTTTACCTCAATCAAAAGTGGAGTCCAACTGCAGAGACTCAGCACAATATTTGGGCTGTAGTACTGAGGGAGTGCTGCACGGTCAGAGGTGTCATTGAACTGAGGTTCCATCTGCCCTCTCAAATGGATGGTAAATATTCCGTGGCACTATTTAAAGAGCAGGGGAGTTTTTGTCACCAACATTTATCCTTCAAATCAACAGATTATCTGCTCACTTAGCTCATTACAGTTTGACTATATTAGAACAGTGATTATACTTCAAAAGTACATAATAATCTTTATTGTCACAAGTAGGCTTACATAAACACCGCAATGAGGTTACTGTGAAAATCCCCTAGTCGCCACATTCCGGCGCCTGTTCGGGTACAGAGGGAGAATTCAGAATGTCCAAATTACCTAATAGCACGTCTTTCGGGACTTGTGGGAAGAAACCGGAGCACCCGGAGGAAACCCACGCAGACACAGGGAGAACGTGCAGACTCCGCACAGACAGTGACCCAGCGGGGAATCGAACCTGGGACCCTGGAGCTGTGAGGCAACAGTGCTAGCCACTGTGCTACCGTGCCGCCCTTCATAAGACATAGGAGCCGAATTAGGCCACTCGGCCCATCGAGTCTGCTCCGCCATTCAATCATGGCTGATATTTTTCTCATCCCCATTCTCCTGCCTTCTCCCCATAACCCCTGATCCCCTTATTAATCAAGAACCTATCTATCTCTGTCTTAAAGACACTCAGTGAATTGGCCTCCACAGCCTTCTGCGGCAAAGAGTTCCACAGATTCACCACCCTCTGGCTGAAGAAATGCCTCCTCATCTCTGTTTTATAGGATCGTCATTAGTTATAAAGCATTTTAGGATGCCTCGAGGTTGTGAAAGGTGCTAGATCAATGGCAGCTTATTTCTTTCAAATTATTCTCTTTAACATCTCGCCTGACAGATGCTATCTCTAACAGTGCAGCTCCGTGGACTGGGGTTAAGCACAAATGCACCACAATGATACAAGGCCTAAAAGGGTTAAATTGTGCATAGGCTGGGTGTGTATCCCCTCAAGTATGGAAGATTAAGGAGTGATCTAATTAGAGGTGTTTTGGGAAAGGGAGGCAAGGTACGGGATTACATTTTTACTTCAAAGTGAATCAACTGAGGTTTTTTTTTTTTTTTAAATTGGCCTTCTCCTGTTCTTATGAATTCGCGCTTTTAGCTCAAACATGGACAAGAAAACCGTCTTGCCATTACCACTAATATGGATCAGTACTTATGCTCAAGGAAGCACTTGGAATATACTCGAGTGACGGACTTGTCTCGCTAGTACCACCACTGACTGAATCGTGAAGGATATTGCAGGCAGACTGATTTTAAGGACGGTGATGAGGGATCCACTGGCTTAAACATTCATCTCCCCCTCGGCTGCATTGGGCAATATCTACAAGATGAACGCAATCAGCTCACAAAGGCTTCTTCAACAGCACCTCCCAAACCTCAAAACCTCCACCACCTAAAAGGACAAGGATGGCAAAGGAGTGGAAACACCATCACTTTCAAGTTCCCTTCAAAGTCACACACAAAGCAGGGCGTGAACATACAGACCTAAATTTTCACACTTTATCCAAACATTATTTCATTTCATCTCAGCATTGCACACAAGGTCTGCCCATGATAGGTACTGGGTGAGTTGGCACGGAGAGTGTAAGGGAAAAGGGTGGGTGCATTGGTTGGCATGAGGGCATCGTGTTGGCAGAGCAGCTACGGGCCATGGAGATGAGTGGAGGCACAGATTGGCATGGAGGATATGAGGGGCATGAGTAGGCATGTAAGCATCTGTAGGGCATGGGGAGTGGGCGGAGGGGGCGAGAGTTAAAGGGCCTTGCATTGAGTAAAACGAGAACAGAGACAAGCCCACCTTGGCACTTGGCAGTGCCAGCCTCTGAACTGTTTCTAAGGGTGGCTGCCCAACTTCAGCACAGATCCATGCCCCAGAACAAAGATCCCAGAACAAAGATCCCAGAACAAAGATCCCACAATCTGGAGCACTTTTCTCCCACCCGAGATGCGTGCGATGAACCAGAAAATTCCCTGCCTTTGTACACCTGCCTTGCTCACAGAAATCCAGCCCATAATCACTTTCACTTTTGCTGGTCAAAATCCTGGAATGCCCGACGTAACACCACTGTGGGAGCACCGTCACCACATCGACTGCAGCATTCAAGAGAAAAGACCTCCGGCATCTTCTCAACGGACAATGAAGGACAGGCAATGTCAGTATTGCCCAAATCCCGAGAACGAATAGAAAAACACATTCTAATTGTAGTCTGAAAAAGGCCATGGGTGACATTCAGCACCTTATCATCTATTATGAGGCTGTTTAGCACACGGCTAAATCGCTGGCTTTGAAAACAGACCAAGCAGGCCAGCAACACGGTTCAATTCCCGTACCAGCCTCCCCGAACAGGCGCCGGAATGTGGCGACTAGGGGCTTTTCACAGTAACTTCATTTGTAGCCTACTCGTGACAATAAGCGATTTTCATTACAGCAAACCTTACATATGCAAAAATGGTGCTAAAAGCAGGATGGCAATTACTTTGACAGTCAAATTCAATCTCAGTTTCACTGCCTCGCCCTTTAGGAACTATTACTAATGACAAACAAATCATTTGGGGGACGTATTCGGAGACTGTGAAACAAGCCACTGCCCTGGATCAACAGCAACATCTTTTTATAAATATGTTTTTAAAGAACTCGCGTGGCAAGACATGAACATGGCAAGTCAATAAGATACAAAACTTTGTACATTGGATTCTTCCCGTACATGTCAGTTTCCAGATCATTCATGTGTTTTCTTGCTCAAATGTCCCCCAGAGAACCCCCCCCCCCGGGTTGCTGCTGCTTACCGACCTTCCTCTAACGCTCCGCGAGATAGTCTAGGAACGGTTGCCACCGCCTGTAGAACCCCTGCGCAGACCCTCTCAAGGCAAACTTAATCCTCTCCAGCTTTATGAACCCAGCCATGTCATTTATCCAGGCCTCCACGCTGGGGGGCTTCGCCTCCTTCCACATTAGCAAGATCCTTCGCCGGGCTACTAGGGACGCAAAGGCCAGAATGCCAGCCTCTTTCGCCTCCTGCACTCCTGGTTCGTCCACTACTCCAAATATTGCTAGCCCCCAGCTTGGCTTGACCCGGACTTTCACCACCTGAGATATTGCTCCCGCCACTCCTCTCCAGAACCCCTCCAGTGCCGGGCATGACCAAAACATATGGACATGGTTCGCCGGACTTCCTGAGCACCTCCCGCATCTGTCCTCTACCCCAAAGAACCTACTCAGCCTCGCCCCCATCATATGCACTCTATGAACCACCTTAAATTGTATCAGGCTGAGCCTGGCACACGAGGAAGAGGAATTAACCCTACTTAGGGCATCAGCCCATAGACCCTCCTCAATCTCCTCCCCCAACTCCTCCGCCCATTTACCCTTCAGCTCCTCTACCAAAGCCTCCCCCTCTTCTTTCATCTCCTGGTATATCGCCGACACCTTGCCCTCTCCGACCCATACGCCCAAAATCACCCTATCTTGAATCCCCTGTGTAGTGGAAATTCCCTTACCTGCCGCCTCACAAACGCCCTCACTTGCATGTACCTGAAAGCGTTTCCCGGGGGTAGCCCAAGTTTCTCCTCCAGCGCCCCTAAGCTCGCAAACGTCCCGTCAATGAACAGGTCCCCCATTCATCTAATCCCTGCCCGATGCCAGCTCTGAAATCCCCCGTCCATCCTTCCTGGGACAAACCGATGGTTGTCTCTGATCGGGGACCACACTGAGGCTCCCGTCGCACCCCTGCGCCGTCTCCACTGCCCCCAGATCTTTAGCGTTGCCACCACCACCGGGCTCGTGGTGTACCTTGTCGGCGAGAGCGGCAGCGGTGCAGTCACCAGTGCCCCCAGGCTCGTTCCTTTGCAGGACGCCATCTCCAACATCTTCCACGCCGCCCCCTCTCCCTCCATCACCCACTTACGGATCATTGCCACGTTGGCTGCCCAATAATAACCACCCAAATTCGGCAACGCCAACCCTCCTCTATCTCTGCTATGCTCCAAGAACCCCCTCCTTACCCGCGGGGTCTTGCTCGCCCACACAAATCCCGTAATGCTCCTGCTTACCCTCTTAAAAAAGGCCTTAGTGATCACAATTGGGAGGCATTGGAATACAAAAAGAAATCTCAGAAGGACCACCATTTTAACCGACTGTACCCTGCCTGATAGCGAGAGTGGCAACATGTCCCACCTTTTAAAATCCTCCTCCATCTGTTCCACCAACCGCAACAAATTAAGTTTGTGCAGTGCCCCCCAGCTCCGAGCTACCTGAATCCCCAAGTATCGAAAGCTCCTTTCCGCCCTCCTCAACGGCAGGTCGTCTATCCCTCTTCCCTGGTCCCCCGGATGGATCACAAAGAGCTCACTCTTTCCCACATTGAGCTTATAGCCCGAAAAATCTCCAAACTCCCGTAGGATCTGCATTACCTCAACCATCCCCTCCACTGGATCCGTCACATACAGCAACAGGTCGTCTGCGTACAGCGACACTCGATGTTCCTCTTCCCCCTCGAACCACCCAATTCCATTTCCCCGACTCCCTTAACGCCATGGCCAAAAGGTTCAATTGCCAATGCAAACAGCAGAGGGGACAGGGGGCACCCCTGCCTCGTCCCTCGATACAGCCGGAAATACTCCGACCTCTGCCGGTTCGTGACCACACTCGCCACCGGGGCTCTGTAAAGGCGCTTAACCCAACTGATAAACCCTCCCCCGAACCCAAACCTCCTCAACACTTCGCAGAGATACTCCCACTCTACTCGGTCAAAGGCCTTCTCCGCGTCCATGGCTGTCACTATCTCCGCTTCTCCCTCCACCGATGGCATCATTATCACATTTAGGAGCCTTCGCACATTAGTATTTAACTGCCTACCCTTTACGAATCCCATCTGGTCCTCGTGAATCACCCCCGGGACACAGTCCTCAATCCTCATGGCCAAAATTTTTGCCAGCAACTTAGCGTCTACATTAAGGAGCGAGATCGGTCTATATGACCCACATTGCAGTGGGTCCTTATCCCGCTTCAAGATCAAAGAGATCGTCGCCTCCGACATTGTCGAGGGCAGGGTTCCCCCCCTCCCTTGATTCATTGAAGGTCCTTACCAGCAATGGGGCTAACAGGTCTACATACTTCCTGTAGAACTCCACCGGGAACCCATCCGGCCCCGGGGCCTTCCCTGCCTGCATGCTCCCCAGTCCTTTAACCAGCTCCTCCACCCCAATTGGCGCCCCTAAACCAGCCACCTCCACCCTTGGGAACCTCAACTGATCCGAGAATCGCAGCATCCCCTCTTTTTATCCTGGGGGCTGGGACCTATAGAGTTCCTTGTAAAAGGCCTTAAAAGCCTCATTCACTTTACCTGCACTCCACACCGTAGTTCCCCTGCCATCTTTGACCCCACCTATTTCCCTCGATGCCATCCTCTTACGGAGCTGATGTGCCAGCATCTGGCTCGCCTTCTCCCCATATTCATATATCGCCCCCTGTGCCTTCCTCCACTGTGCCTCTGCCTTCCCTGTGGTCAACAGGTCAAACTCCGTCTGGAGACTTCGTCTCTCCCCGAGTAGTCCCTCATCAGGGGCCTCTGCATAGCTCCTGTCCACCCTTAAAATCTCCCCCACTAACCTCTCCCTTTCCCTGCCCGCTCTCTTCACCCTGTGAGCCCTGATGGAGATGAACTCTCCCCTGACCACCGCCTTCAGCGCCTCCCATACTACTCCCACCTGCACCTCCCCGTTGTCATTAGCCTCTAGATACCTTTCAATACACCCCCGCACCCTCCCGCACACTTCCTTGTCTGCCAACAGTCCCACATCCAACCTCCACAATGGGCGTTGGTCCCTCTCCTCCCCCAGCTCCAGCTCCACCCAGTGCGGGGCGTGGTCTGAAATGGCTGTGGCTGAATACTCCGTTCCCTCCACTTTCGGGATCAATGCCCTGCCCAGAACAAAAAAATCTATCCGGGGGTAGGCCTTATGCATGTGGGAGATAAAAGAAATTTCTCTGGCCAAAGGCCTGGCAAATCTCCACGGATCTACTCCCCCCATCTGATCCATAAACCCCCTAAGCACCTTGGCCGCAGCCGGCCTCTTCCCCGTCCTAGATCTGGAACGATCTCATGCTGGGTCCAGCACAGTGTTAAAATCCCCCACCCATTATCAAACTCCCTACCTCCAGGTCCGGAATACACCCCAAAATCCGTTTCATGAATCCAGCATCGTCCCAGTTTGGGGCATATACATTCACCAGTACCACCTCCGTCCCCTGCAACCTACCGCTCACCATCACGTATCGGCCTCCCTTGTCCGCTACTATGTTCTTGGCCTCAAACGACACCCCCTTTCCCACTAGCATTGCCACCCCTATATTCTTCGCATCCAGCCCCGAATGGAACACCTGTCCCACCCATCCCTTCCTTAACCTGACCTGCCACCTTCAAATGTGTCTCCTGAAGCATGACCACATCTGCCTTCAGTCCCTTTAGATGCGCGAATACTCGGGCCCTCTTAACTGGCCCATTTAGGCCTCTCACATTCCACGTGATCAGCCGGATTGGGGGGTTACCCCCACCCTACCCCTAAACCCCCCCCCCGCCGACTAGCCATCTCCTATCTTAGGCCAGTCCTGTGCTCGCGCCTCCCGCACCCTCCAGTCTCCCAGGCGGGGAACCCCCACCTCGACCACCTCTTCCATTTTCAGTTCCCCCTCGGACAGTGCAGCAGCAACCCTAGAATCTCTCCCCCCCGCCCCCCCCCGCTAGTTCCACATCAAGCTCTTTTGCTCCCCTCATATTGCTTCCGTGAGTCAGCTGACTTCTGCTGACCCCGGCTTCCCCCGCCTTCCCGTCGATCTCCCCCATGTGGGAGTCTCTCCTCCTCCTTGCCTTCCTCCACCCCCCCCCCCCCCCCCTTTTGGCGTGGGAAAAGCCCGCACTTTCCTGAACCAGCCCTGCCCCCTATGGCGCAGCTCCTGTTGCGGCCATTATCCCAGTTCCCTCATCCCCGAGTCTCACCTCCCTCCAGCACCGACGCCCACATTCCCCATCATCATCATCTTGTCTACAGAAAGGAAATAAAGAAATTTTATGAATTATAACCAGAACTCTACCCACATCCCGATCCATCATCCCACCCATGAAATATTCTTTACCCATATTTACAACCCCATATACAACCACATCCCCTCAGTTCAAGTCCAGTTTTTCCATCTGAATAAAGGTCCAAGCCTCTTCTGGCGTTTCGAAATAATGGTGTCGGTCCTGATAAGTGACCCACAGTCGCGCAGGCTGCAGCATGCCGAACCTGACTCTTTTTATGCAGCACCGCCTTGGCCCGGTTAAAGCCAGCTCTCCTCTTTGCCACCTCCGCGCTCCAATCCTGGTACACTCGGATCACCGCGTTCTCCCATCTACTGCTCCGCACCTTCTTGGCCCATCTCAGCACACTTTCTTTGTCCGCGAAGCGATGGAACCTTGCCACTATCGCCCTTGGCGGCTCATCAGCCTTGGGTCTCCTCGCCAGGACCCGGTGAGCCCCTTGCAGCTCCAGGGGGATCGGAGAGGCCTCCGCACCCATCAGCGAGTGGAGCATCGTACTCACGTACGCCCCGGCATCAGCTCCCTCCACTCCTTCAGGAAGACCCAGAATCTGGAGGTTCTTCCTCCTCGACCTGTTCTCCAGGACCTCGATTCTCTCGGCCCACCTCCTGTGCACCGCCCCGTGCGCCTCCATTTTTACCGCCAGGCCCAGGATCTCGTCCTCGTTGGTGTTCACTTTATCGTTCACCTCACGAAGCTCCACCGCCTGGGTCTTCTGGGTCTCCTTCAGCCCCTCGATCGCCAACAGCATCGGCGCCAGCACCTCCTTTTTCAGCTCCTCCACGCAGCGCCTGAGGAACTCCTGCTGGCCCGGCCCCCACGCTGCTCGCTCTCCGCCCTCCGCCATCTTGCCTTTCCCCCTCGTTTTGGTCTCTGCTCCAGGGCCTCTTTCCTCGTCGTTCCACCGCTGATCTCTGCCATATATTGTGAGGGGAGACCTCACTGCACCTTCCCACATGGGATTAATTTGAAAAAAGTTCCGTTGGGGCTCCTCTGGAGAGCCCGAAAGTCCGTTGTCGCGGGAGCTGCCGAAACGTGCGGCTTAGCTCCGCATCGCCGCAACCGGAAGTCCCAGGAACATCTTTAACCAACCATTGCCGAAAACACAAACAATAAGTTAAAACTGTAACATGCAGCAGAGAACACGGGCCTTTTGGAACTTGGAGGTTTTCAGCTCTACAAATTCGGAACAAGGGGCCATAGATATGTAATTAAATGAAAGAGATGGGGTGGCATGATGGCACAGTGGTTTGCACTGTTGCCTCATAGCTCCAGGGACCCGGGTTCAATTCTGGCCTAGGGAGACAGTCTGCGTGGAGTTTGCACGTTCTCTCCGTGTCTGCGTGGGTTTCCTCCGGGTGCTCCGGTTTCCTCCCACAGTCCAAAGATGTGCAGGTTAGGTGGATTGGCCGTGCTAAATTGTCCCTTAGTGTCCAAAAGGTTAGGTGGGGTTACGGGGATAGTAAGTAGGGTGCTCTTTCCAGGGGCCCCGATGGGCCGTATGACCTCCTTCTGCACTGTTATGGGCCAGGGTTTAGAGAAACCCAAAGTGTATCATGGAGTTAACCTGACCCACAACTTTTAATAGATTGTGGTATGGGGAGCACACGGCCCACTCTACAGGTGTGGTACAGCAGAAATGGAAAAGTATTTTGTAAAACAAAACAATGTTTATTCTATGAACTTAAGTTTACCTTTTTGAAACATACAGTGAACATCTTAGCAACCATCAATTCAAATACACCTCCCAAAGAATACAACACTAAGTAATCCTTTAAGCTTTCCTTTTAACATCCATAAGACTCAAAACACCTTTTACCAGAAGCACATCAGGTTAAAGTCACTCCTGTTATTAGTTTTAAATCATCAAGATCGATTTACAGTCTTTAGATTACAGAGAGAGATTCAGACACCTTCTGGCTGTGACTGCAGCTATCCAGCTCTGAAAACAAAACTAAAACACACCCTGCAGCAAACAGCCTAAAACAAAAGTAAAAAGCTGACAGACAGCCCAGCTCCACCCCCTCTCTGACATCACTGCAGTAATAAACACCCATTTCTTAAAGGTACTCTCACTACAGATACTTATGTACACACCCATTTATAAACAGCCATTTCTTAAAGGTACTCTCACATGACATGCACTGTAAATTCTATGATTCAGAACAGAGGGCAAGATAAACCTAACTATAGTAACTAGGATGGCTAAACTTAATTACAGTAACGTACGCGGCATGGTGGCACAGTGGTTAGCACTGCTACATTACAACGCTAGGGACCCAGGTTCTTTTTTTTTTTTACATTTAGAATACCCAACTCATTTTTTCTAATTAAGGGGCAATTTAGCGTGGCCAGTCCACCTACCCTGCACATCTTTGGGTTGTGGGGAACGAAACCCATGCAAGAATGTGCAAACTCCACACGGACAGTGTATCCCAGAGCCGGGATCGAACCTGGGACCTCGGCGCCGTGATACAGCAGTGCTAACCACTGCACCACCGTGCTGCCCCGGTTCAATTCCAGCCTTGGGTCACTGTCTGTGCGGAGTCTGCACGTTCTCCCCGTGTCTGCGTGGGTTTCCTCCGGGTGCTCCGGTTTCCTCCCACAGTCCAAAGATGAACAGGTTAGGTGGGGTGACGGGGGAGTGGGTGCTTTCAGTGGAAGGTGCAGACTTGATGGGCCCTGAATGGCCTCATTCTATACATAGAACATAACAGTGCAGAAGGAGGCCATTCGGCCCATCGAGTCTGCACCGGCCCACTTAAGCCCTCACTTCCACCCTATCCCTGGAACCCAATAACCCCTCCCAACCTTTTTGGTCACTAAGGGCAAGTTATCATGGCCAATCCACCTAACCTGCAAGTCTTTGGACTGCGGGAGGAAACCGTAGCACCCGGAGGAAACCCACGCGCAGACGGGAAGAACGTGCAGACTCCGCACAGACAGTGACCCAGCGGGGAATCGAACCTGGGACCCTGGCGCTGTGAAGCCACAGTACTATCCACTTGTGCTACCGTGCTGCCCAGTACTCTGGAGATTCTATGATTCTAGAGTACAAAATCTTGACTCACATTCTCAGTCCACGACAGGGGGAATGCTGCACTATCAGAAGGGTTGCCCATGGGGTGAGATTTTAAACCAATGCCCCATCTGTTCTCTCAGATCAAGTTGATGTCACCATTTCAAAGAACTGCCGCGTTTGTCCAGTGGTCTAGCGGTAAACTCTTTAACTGACATTGCTTTAAAAGGTTACTTGGTGATTATCGTATTACCAACTGTGGGAGTTGGCTGTGCACAAGTAGCTGTTGTATTTCATTAATTACACTTAGGGCATTCAAGTGTACACCAAGAGTACTTAATTGGGTGCAAAGCAGTTCGGGGTGTCAAAGTTGTGAAAGGTACGACATAACTGCAAACAGACAAAACTCTTGAATGGACTGGCCAGTGTCCAGGTGGCTGAAAATCACCTTCCCGCCAGACCCTGTTCCCTCAACAAGACAAAGAAAATTCTTCAAGCGCATGCGGAGACTCTGCTTGAAGCACAGCAGGATTGACAATGACTGGGAAAAGCTTGCAACCAAATCACAGAGAATGGCAATGACGGGGCCCATCCGGCACTCTGGATACCACAACCTCATGGAACGCCTTGCTCCACATGCCCAAAGATCTGTGGGTTGCAAAATTGGCCTGCTCAGTCACATGAAGCCCCACAGGAGAACCCCACAGCCCCGTCTGGTTGTCATCCTCAAATTGAGGAACAGCCAATGATAAATGCAAGTTTGTTCTCACACAGAGCTGTGAGGCAATGGAATTCACTTAGAGTTCATACGTGAAGTAGAAACTATGTCAAGATTCAGTTGGATAGGTGGATGAAGGAAAAGGAGAGTAAGCTGGCAAGATGTGATTCGAACTTTGTTTGTCTGGAGGGTGTTACGGGCCAGGGTTTAGAGAACCCCAAAGTGTATTATGGAGTTTACCTGACCCACAACTTTTAATAGATTGCGGTTATGGGGAGCACACGGCCCACTTTACAGGTGTGATGCAACAGAGAGCTACAGTACTTTTAAAACAAAACAATGTTTATTTATGAAACACCAATCCTCCCCACAGACACAATATTCTGGAAATAACCCTTACCTTTCCTTGCAACATCCATAAGACAAAAGACCCTTTTTAACACAGAGATCAGGTTTAAATTCTCAACTGAGAACAGTTATCACTTTGAAATCACTCAAATGATCTGGAGACAGTCTTTAGATTGCCGAGAGTGATCCTTATACAGCTGCTTGCTTTGCCTGCAGCTATCCAGCTCTCAAAACAAAACTAACACACCCTGTAGCAAACAGCCTAAAACAAAAGTAAAAGCAGACAGCCCAGCTCCACCCATTCTCTGACATCACTGCAGCCATTTGACAAACACCCATTTCTTAAAGGTACACCCACGACAGCTAATTTTATAAACGCCCATTTCTGAAAGGTACTCTCACATGACGAGGGTAAATGTTACCAAACATTAGTTGGGCTAAATGGTCAGTTTCTATGCTCTGGTAATGGAGGTCAGTGCTGGTGCCAAATGGAAATTGGTGGGACAATCGAGAGTGCTTCTTCATCTCAGTCGTACACTTTTCCCACAATAATCCCCTCACTCCAGAACAAAGAGAAGCATAACACAAATAAAAATATGTTGTTTTAATTCTATCAGATGAGATTAAATACAATAACAAAAGCAGCTGGGCATAAGGAAACATTCTTGAGGAAGGTTGATAACTGACGTGCAGAGGGAAGATCCACTGTAGCACTCCTCTGGAAGAACAATCTGGTGGTCAGAGTAACATTGCACAATTTGTGCCAAACTGTGCATGTTGGAGCTTTGACCTCAGAGCCACTGGGAATTAGCTCACTCTGACCGATACTGCACTCAAAACTCAGGCCCTCAAAGCAGGAAGATACTAGAGACAAGACATCACCTCATCTCTCAATTAACCATTTAAAAATGTCATGTATATCATTGGAGACGAAATAGGAAGACGAGTTGAAAGCAAGTTTTTGATCATGTCTTTCATCCAAGTTACCATTTGAAGGACATGGGAAGCAAGAATGGAAATCCAAGGTACAAGATATGCATTAAAATAGTCTTCAGCTTATTGGTAACTTGAAGGCAATAACCACCATTTGAAAATATGGTCTCTGCAAATTAGCAGTCAGCTCTTTCCAAGATCGTTTTAGCATTTAATCCCCTCCATTATTTAAAAATAAATTTAGAGTACCCAATTTTTTTTCTTAATTAAGGGGCAATTTATCGTGGCCAATCCACCTAGCCCGCACATCTTTGGGTTGTGGGGGCGAAACCCACGCAGACACGGGGAGAATGTGTAAACTCCACACGGACAGTGATCCAGGGCCGGGATCGAACCCGGGTCTTCAGAGCCGTGAGGCAGCAGTGCTAACCACTGCGCCACCATGCCGCCCTGAACCCCTCCATTTTGTATGCCCTTCAACTCTTTTACATTAGGAGCTAGATTCCTTAGTGTCCATAATATTCACTGAAATCCAGAAATACCCCAATACCAACCCCTTACAAAAATATCTCAAAGGGCTTGATTTTAATATCCTGTATTTAAAAATAGTGTGCACTAATTTAAGTAATGTTAAATATTCTGTATGGCTATTAAATTAGAAAAATAAAATCACGTGATTAGCAGCTATTGGTCATTTTCAGCGAATGCTGAAAAAAAGTGAATTTTTTTAAAGTGCATCATCCTTTTAATTTATTTACTGGAGATCCCCACCCATCCAAAACTTATATTTAGTGAAACAAAGTTTTAGCAAGGGTTAGATTTGTGCATTTTTCTTGTGCCTAAAAAGGAGGCATGCATTTTTAGACATGTATAACAGAAACAAAGTGGCATGTGGATGTTAAAAGTAGTTGCATACCCAAATACATCTGTAAAAAAAAAAAAATGGTTTCAAAGTGGTCAACTTGATAAAGGGTCATCATATCCCAGTGCTATAAATGTAGAAATTTAGGTACATTAAAGTTTGGATAGACCCAAAATGTACATTGCCAGAAAGTCCATTCTATACCCTGGAGAAACAATCAGAATGGAGATTATTAGGAGGTGTTGTTATGAATGCTGACAATTGGCTGTTTTTTTAAAAAAAAGACTGGTTTGGCGTCAGTCGTCCCAGACCAGTGTAGACATTCTCTGCTTGGCTAAGTTCCTCAAAGGCAGGGATTAGGCGGAGTAACTCGGTATCGGATAGGTCGTCAAACCAGGATGTTATTGGCACCTGGCAATAGCAGAGAAAAAGAAAACATGACATTTTGCATTTCTAACGCACTCCCCCTCTCCCCACCCAAACACCACACATTTACTCACTTCTTTACTCACTCTTCTTTCCTGAATTCAAACTTTTTCTTTCAATTTAGAGTACCCAATTATTATTTTTTTTTTGCAATTAAGGGGCCAATCTACCTACCCTGCACATCTTTGGGTTGTGGGGGTGAAACCCACGCAGACACGGGGAGAATGTGCAAACTCCACACGGACAGTGACCCGGGATCGAACCTGGGCCCTCAGCGCCACAGTCCCAGTACTATCCACTGCGCCACATGATTGGTGGAGCAAGCTCAAGGGGCTGAATGGCCTACTCCTGTTCCATTTCCTATGTTCCCATGATACAGCCACGTTAAATTGCCTCTCCTTCGATATTTATTTCCAAAATTGATTCAGCTTATTTCATTTCACCTCCCTTCTCAGATTTGAATTGTATTCCCGATACTTGCAGGTAAGGAGGTCCTGTGGTGCCGTGGCAGCATCCCTACCTCTAGGTCAGAAACTCAGAGTTCAAGTCCCACTTCAGGACTTCATGGCCATGGATTGGATTTGTTTATTGTCACGTGTACCGAGGTACAGTGAAAAGTATTTTTCTGTGAGCAGCCCAACAGATCATTAAGTACATGGGAAGAAAAGAGAATAAAAGAAAATACATAATAGGGCAACACAACATATACAATGTAACTACATAAGCACTGGCATCGGATGAAGCATATAGGGTGTAGTGTTAATGAGGTCAGTCCATAAGAGGGTCGTTTAGGAGTCTGATGACAGTGGGGAAGAAGCTGTTTTTGAGTCTGTTCTTGCGTGTTCTCAGACTTCTGTATCTCCTGCCCGATGGAAGAAGTTGGAAGAGTGA
This sequence comes from Scyliorhinus torazame, assembly GCF_047496885.1. NCBI lineage: Eukaryota > Metazoa > Chordata > Chondrichthyes > Carcharhiniformes > Scyliorhinidae > Scyliorhinus > Scyliorhinus torazame. The sequence continues at coordinate 32,947,960 of NC_092738.1, forward strand.
GTAAGCCGGGTGGGAGGGATCTTTGATTATACTGCCCGCTTTCCCCAGGCAGCGGGAGGTGTAGATGGAGTCAGTGGATGGGAGGCAGGTTCGTGTGATGGACTGGGCGGTGTTCACGACTCTCTGAAGTTTCTTGCGGTCCTGGGCCGAGCAGTTGCCATACCAGGCTGTGATGCAGCCCGATAGGATGCTTTCTATGGTGCATCTGTAAAAGTTGCTTGAGTTAATGTGGACATGCCGAATTTCCTGAGTGGAAGGTGTTCATAATGAGACCAAACAGGTTGCGTTATCAGCCTGTAAATTCTTCCAGTATCACCGATAGCAGGAAAGGTTTGTGGTCAGCAATACCAGAGAAGGAAACAGCAAACTACTGTAGTACTTTGTGAAGTATAATCATGAGCAATCCAATAGAAGTTTATGGTGACCACGCCCCCTTCGGGAATAGTCTCCTCCTGTAGGTATTTACATCAGAGAATTTATCTGCCACAAAATGTTCTCATAATAAAATTGATCCGTGCATCAGACAGAAATTGTAACATATGCTCTGGAGTTGTTGAGGGATGAGGATGGCACAGTGGTTACCCCTGCTGCCTAATAGCGCCAGGGACATGGGTTCGATTCTGGTCTTGGGTGACTGTGCGGAGTCTGCACGTTCTCCCCATGTCTGCGTGGGTTTCCTCCGGGTGCTCCGGTTTCCTCCCACAGTCCAAAGATGTGCAGGTTAGGTGGATTGGCCATGTTAAATTGTCCCTTAGTGTCCAAAGATGTACAGGTTAGGTGGATTGGCCATGTTAAATTGTCCCTTAGTATCCAAAGATGTGCAGGTTAGGTGGATTGGCCATGTTAAATTGTCCCTCAGTGTCCAAAGATGTGCAGGTTAGGTGGATTGGCCATGCTAAATTGTCCCTTAGTGTCCAAAGATGTGCAGGTTAGGTGGATTGGCCATGTTAAATTGTCCCTTAGTGTCCAAAGATGAGCAGGTTAGGTGGATTGGCCATGTTAAATTGTCCCTTAGTGTCCAAAGATGAGCAGGTTAGGTGGATTGGCCATGTTAAATTGTCCCTTAGTGTCCAAAGATGTGCAGGTTAGGTGGATTGGCCATGATAAATTGTCCCTTCGTGTCCAAAAGGTTGGGTGCGGATACTGGATTACGGACTTAAGTAGGGCGCTCTATCCAAGGGCCGGTGCAAACCCGATGGGCCGAATGGCTTCTTTCTGCACTGTGAAATCTATGATAGCAGGTACAGTGTAGGTGTCAGTGGGGCATTCTTGCCTCAGTCACAAAGTTGTAGGTTCAAGCCCCACAGAGCTCAGAATTTGGGCTGGCAGTGGGGACAGCACGGTAGCACAGTGGTTAGCACTGTGGCTTCACAGCGCCAGGGTCCCAGGTTCGATTACCCGCTGGGTCGCTGTCTGTGTGGAGTCTGCACGTTCTCCCCGTGTCTGCGTGGGTTTCCTCCGGTTTCCTCCCACTAGTCCAAAGATGTGCAGGTTAGGTGGATTGGCCATGATAAAATGCCCTTAATGTCCAGTCCAAAAAGGTTAGGAGGGTCATTGAATTAGGGGGATAGGGTGGAAGTGAGGGCTTAAGTGGGCCGGTGCAGACTCGATGGGCCGAATGGCCTCCTTCAGCACTGTATGTTCTAACTGGGGGAGGAGCACTCCTGTCAGTTGTCAGAGGTGCCATCTTTCAGAGGAGTTAAACAGAGGCCTTATTGTCCCCCTGGGTGGTTGGGACTATTTTGAAGTGGAGCAGGTGAGTGCTGATCAGTGTCCTGATCTATATTTATCCCCAAACTAAACAAAAAAGTAACAGATCAACAATCTTGATGTGTGCAAATTGGTTGTTGTATTCCTCCATGTTGCAACAGTGACTACACATCAGAAATACATGATTGCCAAAAGCCCTGTACTTACTGCGTTATCTGGATGGAAGATATAAGATGCGGGTGAATTGTCGATAATGATGATCTTGTTCAGGTCTCGGCCCAGACGGCTGAGGTCTTTAACATAACTGCCCTGATGGAAAACACAGGATTCCCTGAAGAGTCGGGCTCGGAATACACCCCATTTGTCCAGCAAATCGGTCACAGGGTCAGCATACTGAGGAAGCAAAGTGTGCGGTTAGATTAGGAACAGGTATGGGGGGGAAGCCATAAAAAGAAGTGTGGACACAACTGCAGCAGGTCTTCACGGTAAACTTCAGAACTAACAAATTCACGATTAGGGGACATCCTGTTTCTCAGATATACAGATTTATGGAGTTGCTCGGGTTAGGCAGCTCTTTAATGGTAATCAGTTGTCACTGTTCATCAAAACCATGGTAGAGTGTCAATTCCGATGTGGAAGAGAGTATGTTTTGAAATGAAAATGAAATTAAAATCGCTTGTCACAAGTAGGCTTCAAATGAAGTTACTGTGAAAAGCCCCTAGTCGCCACATTCCGGCGCCTGTTCGGGGAGGCTGGTGCGGGAATTGAACCGTGCTGCTGGCCTGCCTTGGTCTGCTTTCAAAGCCAGCGATTTAGCCCAGTGTGCTAAACCAGCCCCTTTTGCATCAAGCCACAGCGGGGACTGTATCTGGGAGTGGCTGGTTACAGAGCACCTTTAGCAACTAGCCACTTGATGGCGAGAGTAATTAAGCAAGGAGAGGAATAATTATATTTTCCAATTTTGGAAGATTCCCTTTTCATTTGATTTAAATGAAGCCGTTTCGCTGAACCGACTTGAAGGGAAAGGGTACCTTTGCTAAACTGGCTGTAAATAACACACATTCAAACAGTTCTCCCATTCTTTGAAGGAATTCGTCTACGTAAGGCCTCTTGAACACATATACCTAAAAGAAACACACAGGACAATGAAAAACAGCATAGAACCCAACACAACCACATCCCCACACCCCCAAGTAACAATCTGGGACCAAATCCACTCAAATACTGCAGTTGTCTGTTTCTTCCGAGATGAAAGGCGAGTGCTGAATAGACGCTTTAGTAATCCTACTTTTCAGGGAAAGAAAGGTGTACCAAGAACAGTGGAGTTCATTTGCTTGACTGGGGGCAAGTATTTGCCAACGTAATTTGGATCAGTGTTATTTGTTTGTTGTCTGGCACAAGATGCACAGAACATGCATGTGTCCACTGGGTCTCTCGCTCCTATATGCAGACCATTTGGTGTCTGCTGAAGATTCAATCTGCAATCTTTGGAGGTGTGAAGCAGACCATCACCTGAGACAAGTCATCGAGAATAGGCCACCTTAAACGGACACAGCCTATCCTGGATTACTTGAAGCAGGTGATAGCTCGACACGAATTCTGACAGAATCCGGTTCACCGCTGGCTGAGAAATAATGTTCCAAGTGAGCTACAAATCGTTAAATACAAAATCTTACTCCCACTGGAAATGTAAAAATACTTTGAGATCCCCCCCCCCTCCAGAGTCCCATTATCAGGTGCGCTTCAGCCTTACCCATTCCGGCACAGGTAATGGTCCGCATATTCCATGCCCAGGAATTGAATCCTGGACTACAGACCCAGTGTTAAGGAACATTCCAATGAGATGTCTCATTGATGTTAAGTATCCAATAATTGACACTGATATGTAAAGAGGCTGCTGGTGGCCTGTGTGTCAGGTGATGTGATGTGCTGATAGAGTTTTGTACAGAGCGTGTTCAAGGAAAATAAAGGTGTCTGTGAGAAGGAGCAGAACTCTTGACTCTTTACTCAACAACAGCCAGAAGCTACCACCCAGGACTCCAGTCATTGTCAACATTATTACAAAAGTCGTTCGCCTTGAGAGGGTCACTGTGAGGGTTCGCCCGGAGGTGGCAACCATTCATCGACTTCTTCGCGGAGAATTAATCGTCAGCAGAGGGGGGGATTAGGGTTAGCGTAGATTAGGGGGTTAATTAATGGTAGGACCTGATGGGGAGGGAGGTGGTATTTGCACTGAGGTGGTATTTACACTATGTTTATATTTTCATGTACATTGTTTATATTGCTGCTGTTACAATGCCAAAAAAATACCTCAATAAAATGTCTATTAAAAAAAAACATTATTACAAAAGTCACATTCCAAACAGGAATAGAGAATCTCAAAAGATGATTTAGTTTGAAAATGAGAATAAATTGAACAGTTTCTCACCCATTCAGCCACCCCTTCAATTTGAAGAGGGACTATGAAGTCAGCATTGTCAATTGGCTGAAACAGGAAGAGACACAGTTAGTTTACCAGACGTTGCACATGGTAACTCCCAGCAACACATCCCCTGCCCCATCCAAATTACAACAAAAGGTCCCGACACAAACATGAGGTTTAGGAATTTTTGCAAAGTGCATGACTTCACTAAAATCTGAACCCTAAATTTGTTTGGAACTTTCCTCCATGCTCGAAGTCTTCACCCCAACAACTTAGCCAATTGAGGCAAACTAGTCGGAGCATCTTTGGCAACCAGTTTCCTAGACTTGGGCTCAGGAGAGCAGGTAGGGTTCCCTTTCCTGACCATGATCCAGCGATCTTTTATGGAGAGGGATCGGTGTCTGCGTGGGTTTCCTCCAGGTGCTCCGGTTTCCTCCCACAGTCCAAAGACGTGCAGGTTAGGTGGATTGGCCGTGATAAATTGTCCCTTAGTGAAGGTTAGGAGGGGTTATTGAGTTACGGGGATAGGGTGGAAGTGAGGGCTTAAGTGGGTCGGTGCAGACTCGATGGGCCGAATGGCCCCCTTCTGCACTGTATGTTCTCTGTTGTTCTGTGTCCTAAATTGAGCTGAGCGCAGCCACGATGGCACTGATTGGTCAGACAGCTCACTAACAAATTAACGTTCATACTTATACACGAGGAGTGGCAGCTCGGGGGAGGTTAAGGGCCTAAACCTGTGGACCGGTTACTCGAGAGGGAAATATAGATACCATTGAATGTTAATGGACAAGCTGCCTGCTGTATCAGTATGTGCTTTTCCAGAACATAAAGGAAGGTAGTTTCAGATCAAAGAGTCTTTTTTCTGCTACATCTAAAGCACGATTATATTCTCCATTTCCAGAGGGGGATGGTGCTTTCTCTCAATTTCCCTGCAGGCCCACACCAAAGCAACCCCCCCCCCCACGTGACTGGCTACGAATAGGAAGGGGAAGCCTGTTTGACCAATTTCCTCTGTCTAACCCAAGGAAAGCTAGAGGCAATCGGAATGTTTGATACACCGTGATGGGGGACCTGTCGACCCACCACCGACTGCCCTCACCTCGAAGGAACTGTGAATCAAGGTCTCATCTAAATCAATGACGAGACAAAACCTCTCAGCAACCTGCGTTTCAATCTCAGGCAGAAGCCAAATGTCTGGAATCTGAGGGGAAAAAAGACAATGCAATTTAAAATAAGCCTGCTGTCGTGGACAGTGGCAGAGACTGTTAACCGAGGTGCAGGGCAAGCGAGAGAGGGAGAGGCGCGAAAAACAAAAAGAGACAAGGTTTGAATTGTTCCTTTATCACCAGGGCAGGAAGCAACGAACAGCTGATGGCGATGATCACATGACACTAACAGAAACATTATATTCCCAGCCTGTTAAAACTAGATGGAAGCAACATTTGGTTGGTAGTTATTGGCATCCAACCCTCTCCTCCACACTGTGCTCCACCCTGCCAGTGCTGAACATCCACCTGATGAATAAAATCTACCCCCATTATCATCCAATGTACTTGGTATAATGGTTTAACTCTAGTCATCTTTCAAAGATGCCTTTCAGGCAAACTATGGAAACCCAAGAAATAGCAAGCAGCCAGGTTTCGAGCAAAATACAAGTAGAGCATGCACAAAATCTTTTGCATTACCTCGCACATTTACATCAACACGAAATTCAGGTCTTTTTAAATAGCCAAATCAGCTGTCCCAAAAAGTCTAATTTCAGGATTCATAACCTGAGTGTTGAAGTGTTAAATGGGGGGGGGGGGGGAAATAAAAGAATTTGAGAGGTTGGTAAGCAGACCTAAAAAGGATTCCATTTCATCGGGTAGCCTGCATTTATGTAATAAGGACAGAGTCAGAAGCGGGAAAACGTTAAGCAATGGATGGCCCCTTTCAGAGTCTTGGTGGAGACAAGATATCTACAGTGGTCTTCATAAGGGGCTTAAATTATTCATATAAACTCGCAGATCAAAGAAAGGTTGGACATCAACAGGTAAACACAAAGTACCCATATACTTTTCATATCAAAAGATAAGTTTAGGTTGGGGGGGGCGATGGGTGTTAATGGGGCCATGGGTGATTCCGGATTCCTTTTTGTCATTTGTTTATGTGAACATGTGGGCGAATGTTTTGGGTTTGGTGGGAGGATGGGATCGTTGTTCTCAATATGGGGATTGACATATTTGTTACTGATTGTTGTTATTTACTGATTATTGTTTATTGTTGGTGGGTGTAAATTTGGGAGAAAATGCGAAAAAGGAGGAGAATAAAGAATTATTATTATTTTTTTTAAAAAAAAGATAAGTTTAGGAATTGAAGTTAATTTGATGAAATCTCGATCTGGGACATCTCAGGTGTACCATGTTGCCATGGGGATAGGTTGCCAGGAGCGACTCTTTTATTTTGGGTTGATCCGTTTTGTTTTCTCACAGAAACTGTTAGTCACCTTGGAAGGCTGAGAGGAGACAGTTATTCATGAGGACATAAAGCGACACACACGCATGCACACACACAAAAATGAATTCCCAAGCCCTCTGTCATACCTTGGTTTCGTCCCAGGAGAAGTGAAGGATACCTCAAGATAGTGTGACATATTGGAGAAGTTTTGGGTGAAAAGAAAAATAGAATAGGGAGTATCCCATTGAGATTTTCAGTCTTAAAGAATAAGGGTTTATGAAATATTGTATTGTTAGCAGTACACGCTTTGATTAATTCTTGTACAGTAAAAGGTTTTCTTTAAAATGTGAAACCTTATGGCATAATTCCTTCTGTTAATAATTGGAATTTGAATTTCTATTTAAAAGTTAATGGTTCCCCTTGATATCATAACACAGTTCTGACAGAATGTGATGGAAGAAACAGGAATCCTAATGAGTTATTTACACTGAAAAGCATTCCCTTCAAGCCCAAGATCTTGTTAAAATAGGGATGTGAACAAGACAAGATTTCACTCCAAACGACCCGATGAATCAGTTGGCAAGATTACCACAATGAGCCATACAGGTCCAAGGGTCAGTCCCAGATGTGCATGGAGTTCACTAGTCTCAGCTGGATCAGGTTCAAAAAGAGGGTGAGAAACAGGAGACCGTTGTCTTTCCCATTCCCAGTGATGATAGATGGTGCGCAGTTATTAGATAAATAAAGGATCAGGCTTGATTTTGTTGCCTTCCATAGTCTAGGCTCATCCTGCTTCGAAAGGTTAGTCATGGCATGAATCAACCCCAGCCTCCCGGATTGCCTTGATCCACTACAGTTCGTCTACCGCTGCAACAGGTCCACAGCAGACACCATCTCCATGGCCCTGCACTCTACCCTGGAACACCTAGATAACAAAGACACCCATGTATCGACTACAGCTCAGCCTTCAACACCATTATTCCTACGAACCTCATTTCCAAACTCCGTGGCCTGGGCCTCGGCTCCTCCCTCTGCAACTGGATCCTGAACTTTCAAACCCACCGGCCACAATCAGTAAGGATAGGCAACAACATTTCCTCCACGATCATCCTCAACACTGGTGCCCCACAAGGCTGTGTCCTCAGCTCCCTACTATACTCCTTATACACCTATAACTGTGTGGCCAAATTCCCCTCCAACTCGATTTTCAAATTTGCTGATGACACCACCGTAGTGGGTCGGATTTCAAACAATGACGAGACAGAGTACGGGAATGAGATAGAGAATCTGGTGAACTGGTGCGACGACAATAATCTCTCCCTCAATGTCAACAAAACGAAGGAGATTGTCATCGACTTCAGGAAGCGTAGTGGAGAACATGCCCTTGTCTACATCAATGGGAACGAAGTAGAAAGGGTCGAGAGCTTCAAGTTTTTAGGTGTCCAGATCACCAACAACCTGTCCTGGCCCCTCCGTGCCGACACTATAGTTAAGAAAGCCCACCAACGACTCTACTTTCTCAGAAGACTAAGGAAATTTGGCATGTCACCTACGACCCTCACCAACTTCTACAGATGCACCATAGAAAGCATTCTTTCTGGTTGTATCACAGCTTGGTATGGAGCCTGCTCTGCCCAAGACCGCAGGAAACTACAAAAGGTCGTGAATGTAGCCCAGTCCATCACGCAAACCAGCCTTTGACTCGGTCTACAATTCCCACTGCCTCGGAAAGGCAGGCAGCATAGTTAAGGACCCCACGCACCTTCTCTTCCACCTTCTCCCGTCAGGAAAAAGATCCCAAAGTTTGAGGTCACGTACTAACCGACTCAAGAACAGCTTCTTCCCTACTGCCATTAGACCTTTGAATGGACCTACCTCGTATTAAGTTGATCTTTTCTCTACACCTTGCTACAACTGTAACATTATATTCTGCAGTCTCTCCGTCCTTCCCTATGTACGGTGTGCATTGTCTGTACAGCATACAAGAAACAATACTTTTCACTGTATACTAATACGTGACAATAAATCAAATCAAATTTTTTTTTTTAAATGGCCACCTGAAAATGGTCCTGGAGGACTCATGGTGCCCATATAAGTGTCCCTCAGCAACGTGAATTCAGAATGAGGTGACCTCCTAAACTAGCTACAACCCCCAAGGGGTGGGTCATAGGGCAATTTTCCAGATTAGCCCCCAGCTAATTGCACAGGGCATCACCACATATGGGGAAGTCAGGATGGAGCAGTAGGTCTTTTCCTGTCCTTCACTTCACACGTGAAGCTGAAAGGAGAAAACCAAGTGTACAGTAATGCAAACCAAGGTGGCCTTCTTCGAAAAGTAAAACGTCAAGCAGGATTTGAGTTTTTGCAAACCCGGAGGCCCCAGATGTGTCTTTATGTCGGAAGTGTGAGGGGCAGATGACTTAAAAAGCCAAAAATTCTAACTGGAAACAAATCCCTGGTGTCAGGCTACCCACAATGCAACATGCGATTGGGCATGCTCATTCGCAGTCCAGCACTGAAAGTTACACAATTCTTCAAAAGCTGGATGTACACAATATGGCAAAATTCAAACCTCCTACATTTCAACACTCAGAATGCTGGGGGTACACGGTATCACATCAGCGAAGATAACAAATAGCAGAAAGAGTCCTCTTAGTATAGCAACAAGACACATACCCGGGAATACTGGCACTGGAGAACTCGCGGCAAGTTGGACTGTTTGGGGAAAAGAAAAAAAAAGTCATTTTCAAATGTGGAAGATAATACAGTAAAATGACGCGTCCAGACCCGGTTCAGGAATTCATGACATTGCCTTGCTGCTGTGGCGCAGCAGACATCACCTGGAGTCAGAAGGTTATAGTCCAAGCCGCATTACAAAGACTTGAACACAAAATCTAGGCCGACACTCTGTGGTACTGAGCGTGCCGAATTGTCAAGAGGGGTCACCTGTCAGATGAGAGGTTAAACGGAGGCGCCATATTTTCGCTCGGGTGAACGTAAAAGGTCTAACAACATTATTCAGAGAGCAAGGGAGTTCTCCCCAGTGTCCTGGCCAGTGGACTATCTCCTCTGGGGCAGTGAAGGCCAAGAGGGGAGATTTTTTAAATTACAAAAAGGTGTTTGAAAGGAAGAATAGGGGACAATGGTGAGAAGTTAATTTAAAATGGTTGCTTAAGAGTGTGGTCAAAAAAAAAAATGTGCCTAACACATGAGGGTTGTTGAAGTGTTTTGAGTTAAGAAACCTATATTTATCGGGCAGCACAAGTGGATAGCACTGTGGCTTCACAGCGCCAGGGTCCCAGGTTCGATTCCCCGCTGGGACACTGTCCGTGCGGAGTCTGCACGTTCTCCCAGTGTCTGCGTGGGTTTCCTCCGGGTGCTCCGGTTTCCTCCCACAGTCCAAAGACGTGCAGGTTAGGTGGATTGGCCATGCTAAATTGCCCTTAGTGACCAAAAAAAAAAAGGCAGGAATGTTCCCTTCCAGTCGGGGAACACTTCAGCAGTCAAGGGCATTCAGCCTCTGATCTCCGGGTAAGCGTTCTCCAAGGCGGCCTTCAGGACGCGCGACAACGCAGAATCGCCGAGCAGAAACTTATAGCCAAGTTCCGCACACATGAGTGCGGCCTCAACCGGGACCTGGGATTCATGTCACATTACATTCATCCCCCACCATCTGGCCTGCAAAATCCTACCAACTGTCCTGGCTTGACACAATTCACACCTCTTTAACCTGGGGTTACCCCATCTCTGGATCTGTAAAGATTTAATCACCTGCTAATGCTCGCATTCCAAGCATTGTTTGGCATCTTTGAATTTGTCTATATATGTGTTTCTGGAACATACCTCTTCATTCACCTGAGGAAGGAGCAGCGCTCCGAAAGCTAGTGACATCGAAACAAACCTGTTGGACTTTAACCTGGTGTTGGAAGACTTCGTACTGTGCTCACCCCAGTCCAACGCCGGCATCTCCACATCAAAAAAAAAAGGGTTAGGAGGGATTATTGGGTTACAGGGATAGGATGGAAGCGAGGGCTTAAGTGGGTCGGTGCAGATTTGATGGGCCGAATGGCCTCCTTCTGCACTGTATGTTCTATGTATCAGAGTTTGCAGGTCAAGGATTCCGATTTCCAACGATCCTCACACATTGATCCATGTACCAGCCAGGAACTGGCTACACATGCACAGTTAGGATATTTTTGTTCTTCAGGCTGAGGAATGGCCCTATGCAGGAGAGAAAAAAGAACAGTGCAAATACCCAGGCCCGATGACTTGGTAGAGAGTGCCTTCTATGGAATAAATGTCCCAAGCACAGGAGCGCTCCCAAAAGGGATAAAAGACAGGGGAACAAATAGGTCCTATTAAGTTAATTTAAAAGAAAGGAGTCAAGAGGGTCCAAATTAAAAGAAAGTGCTACAAGGAGCAGACTTTGAGCGAAATTGGCACGAGAGGCCCGGAGGATCAGAGAAGGCAGCCGAAGGGTGGGGCCTACGGGCCCCAGTTCCTTTGGGGTAAAGGTATCCCTTTGAAGCAGTGGTGTTCTGCTTGGCACAGCTGAAGATCTGAAATTGTGCTTCGGAGGGGAAACTGGAGTATACTTGGGAGATTCCGGGGAAGAATCTCAGGAGGAGAGATTGAAACCCTGCGAGGTGGGTCGCTGTTGAAGCCTTCCGAGCGAGACCAATGTTTGGAGAGAATTTCAGGGCGAGATCTTCAAATGTGAAAATGGGAAACTCTGAGAAAGCTGAAGTTTAAGCTTACTGAGGAGAAATCCTTTGAATCAGTTTTGGTCACGTGTCATATATTGTGTAGTGCAGTGTGTTTGACCACAGTTCATCTGTCAATTCACATACACCCCAACACTTACCATGAACATTAGAGCATAAAATAGATACTGTAAATACATTTGTCTTTCTGAACTTAAACAGGTAAAATCTTCTGGATTTAATCACTTAGTAAGCATCTCGAATCTCAAACTTCATCTACCTTTATTGGTTCCGAACTGGATCTCCCCTCACGACCCAGGGTCTGGCCATGAAACATACAGTGCAGAAGGAGGCCATTCGGCCCATCGGGTCTGCACCAACCCACCCAAACCCTCACTTCCACCCTATCCCCGGAACCCAATAACCCCATCTAACCTTTTTGGACACTAAGGGCAACTTAGCATGGCCAATCCACCTAACCTGCACTTCTTTGGATCATAACATTCGTCAAGCAGTTGATGCAGAAACTACTGCATTTTTGAGAGAAATCTGGATAGCTATTTAAGCTCGATCTCGGAAGATCTCGGACTATGGGGAGAGAGTAATTGCTTAAGAGAGTGGGACTAAGAGAGTGGGTCAGTGGGATTGGCTTTGGGTTGCTTGAGCAAAGAGCTGAGACAGACCTGATAGCATGTTCATGCTGTGAACTCTTATAGATCTAGAAAGTTTCAGATTCAATTCTCAACCTATGCAGACTTAGCCAATCTCTGCAGGGGCAGTACGGGATCAGGCTTCGATGTCTCCCTTCCCTCCAGTGGTAGAATAGTTTACCACTTTGGTGAGGTGCCAGTGTTAACAAAAGGCAGACTCAACACCTTCAAGAGTGGAAAGAAAAAAAGTATTGCATTTATATAGTGCTTTTCACAATCACCAGGCACTGTGCGGAGTCTGCACGTTCTCCCAGTGTGTGCGTGGGTTTCCTCCGGGTGCTCCGGTTTCCTCCCACAGTCCAAAGATGTGCAGGTTAGGTGGATTGGTCATGATAAATTGCCCTTAGTGACCAAAAAGGTTAGGAGGGGTTCTTGGGTTATGGGGATAGGGTGGAGGTGTGGGCTTAAGTGGGTCGGTGCAGACTCGATGGGCCGAATGGCCTCCTTCTGCACTGCATGTTCTATGTTATCTCAAGGCATTTCCCAGCCAATGAAATACTTTTCGAAATATAGTCACTGTCATAAGTGGCAGCCAATTTGCACATAGCAACAGTCCACAAATAGTAAGGTGAGATAATCTGTTTCAGTGATGTTGGGCGAGAGATAAATTATTGGCCAGGCCACCAGGGATATTTCCCCTACTCTTCATCAAAATAGTGCAGTGAGATCTTGGATGTTCACCCAAGAGGGCCGTCAGTTTAACATCTCACCAAAAGGCTGCGCCTGCAACAATGCCGCACTCTCAGTACTGCACAGTGTGGGGGACATGAACCCAGAGCCTGTGACTCAACAAGAATGCTACCCACTGAGCCACAGCTGGTACTAAAGGGTGGGGAGATGACAGGGACAACAAGCCAGAAGGTGTACTTGCCTTAGATACAGGACCACTTTCCTTTGGTGGGATTGCGTGCTTGGAACCTTCTGGAAACTGGCGGACATTCTGCGCAGAAAAGCACCAGAAGAGCAAGCTGAAGATATTCCTGCCACAAGACTTGGTCGACAACACGTCGTGAGCAGAACCTGCACATAACCAAAGATTGAAAGAAAAAATAAAGGTTTCAAATCTCCCCTGTCAAATCAATGACCAACCAGGTCTTCAAAAGCCTCCTGAAAAATAATTTGACCCCTACTTTGCTCAGTTGCTCCCACAATTCACAATGGTTGCAAATATTTTGCTTCAGTGAAGAGTTTTGCTACATTAAGACACAATTAACACCCATCCCATTGTAACGCCTTGTTGTTCCTCCTTTCTTCCATCCTAACTTTAAATAGAGACTTTTTCCCAGAGGGGTGAATTACTAGGGGGCATAGGTTTCAGGTGCGAGGGGCAAGGTTTAGAGGAGATGTACAAGACAAGTTTTTTTTTTTTTTAAAAACACAGAGGGTAGTGGGTGCCTGGAACTCGCTGCCGGAGGAGGTGGTGGAAGCAGGGACGATAGTGACATTTAAGGGGCATCTTGACAAATACATGAATAGGATGGTAAGAAGTCTTCCAACACCAGGTTAAAGTCCAACAGGTTTGTTTCAAATCACTAGCTTTCGGAGCGCTGCTCCCTCCTCAGGAGCACTCCTCCTTCCTCTTCATTCACCTGAGGAAGGAGCAGTGCTCCGAAAGCTAGTGATTTGAAACAAACTATTTGTTATTTGCTATTTGTGATTTTTATCAATGACTTGGAGGAGGGGGCTGAAGGGTGGGTCAGTAAATTTGCTGATGACACCAAGATTGGTGGAGTAGTGGACGAGGTGGAGGGCAGTTGTAGGCGGCAAAGAGACATTGATAGGATGCAGAGCTGGGCCGAAAAATGGCAGATGGAGTTTAACCCTGATAAGTGCAAGGGGATTCATTTTGGTAGAAAAAATTTGAATGTGGATTACAGGGTCAACAACAGGGTTGGTGAGGAATGTGGAGGAACAGAGAGATTTTGGGGTTCATGTCCACAGATCTCTGAAAGTTGCCACCCAAGTGGATAGAGCCGTGAAGAGAGCCTATCGTGTGTTAGCGTTTATTAACAGGGGGATTGAGTTTAAGAGCCGTGAGGTTATGCTGCAACTGTACCGGACCCTGGTGAGACCACATTTGGAGTATTGCGTGCAGTTCTGGTCACCTCATTATAGGAAGGATGTGGAAGCATTGGAAAGGGTACAAAGGAGATTTACCAGGATGCTGCCTGGTTTGCAGGATAGGTCTTATGAGGAAAGGTTGAGGGAGCTAGGGCTTTTCTCATTGGAGCGAAGGAGGATGAGAGGTGACTTAATTGAGGTGTATAAGATGATGAGAGGGATAGATAGAGTGGACGTTCAGAGACTATTTCCTCGGGTGGATGTAGCTGTTACAAGGGGGCATAACTATAAGATTCAGGGTGGGAGATATAGAAGGGATGTCCGAGGTAGGTTCTTTACTCGGAGTGGTTGGGGTGTGGAACGCACTCCCAGCTATGGTAGTGGAGTCGGACACTTTAGGAGCTTTCAAGCGGTTATTGGATAGGCATATGGAGTGCACTAGAATGATTGGGAGCAGGTTGATTTGATCTTAGTTTCAGACTAGTTCGGCACAACATCGTGGGCCGAAGGGCCTGTACTGTGCTGTACAGTCCTATGTTATGTTCTAAACCCGTTGGACTTCAACCTGGTGTTGTAAGACTTCTTACTGTGCTCACCCCAGTCCAACGCCGGCATCGCCACATCATGAATAGGACGGGAATAGAGGGATACGGACCCCGGAAGTGTAGGAGATTGTAGTTTAGACGGGCAGCATGGTCGGCGCAGGCTTGGAGGGCCGAAGGGCCTGTTCCTGTGCTGTACATTTCCTTGTTCGTTTGCAGAGAAATACTCAATTTGACAGCGCTTGCAGGTTGCTCTGCCACTTAAATTAAATTAGTTGCAAAAGTTTTGATGAGTTGCCATTATACCACTCTCCACCTGGGGGTGCTACAGGCTCAGAAATGACTGCTCAGGCTGTTAACACTGAACTGCTGCCAGACCGAATTGCAGCTGTTTCCAACGTAGCTTTTGTACACGGACACATTCTTCCTCACCGTGTAAACACACCTAAAGCACTGCAGAGACTTCTTGGAAAGACATTATTTGGATTTGTTTATTGTCACGTGTACCGAGGATTGTTCTGTGTACAGCTCAAACCGATCATTCTGTACATGAAAAGAAATTACTTTGTATAAAATATATGTTTGCCCAATGTAAATACATAGGCACAGGCATCGGGTGAAGCATACAGGAGTGTAGTACTACACAGTAGAGAAGATGTGTGGAGCGATCAGTTCAGTCCATAAGAGGGTCATTTAGGAGTCTGGTGACAGTGGGGAAGAAGCTGTTTTTGAATCTGTTCGTGCGTGTTCTCAGACTTCTGTATCTCCTGCCCGATGGAAGAAGTTGGAAGAGTGAGTAAGCCGGGTGGGAGGGATCTTTGATTATACTGCCCGCTTTCCCCAGGCAGCGGGAGGTGTAGATGGAGTCAATGGATGGGAGGCAGGTTCGTGTGATGGACTGGGCGGTGTTCACGACTCTCTGAAGTTTCTTGCGGTCCTGGGCCGAGCAGTTGCCATACCAGGCTGTGATGCAGCCCGATAGGATGCTTTCTATGGTGCATCTGTAAAAGTTGGTACGGATTAATGTGGACATGCCGAATTTCCTTAGTTTCCTGAGGAAGTATAGGCGCTGTTGTGCTTTCTTGGTGGTAGCGTCGACGTGGGTGGACCAGGACAGATTTTTGGAGATGTGCACCCCTAGGAATTTGAAACTGCTAACCATCTCCACCTCGCTGAGAGGGGTGTGTACAATACTTTGCTTCCTGAAGTCAATGACCAGCTCTTTAGTTTTGCTGGCATTGAGGGAGAGATTGTTGTCGCTACACCACTCCACTCGGTTTTCTATCTCCCTCCTGTATTCGGACTCATCATTGTTCGAGATCCGACCCACTACAGTCGTGTCGTCAGCAAACTTGTAGATGGAGTTGCAGCCAAATCTTGCCACGCAGTCGTGTGTGTACAGGGAGTAGAGTAGGGGGCTAAGTACGCAGCCTTGCGGGGCCCCGGTATGGGGGACTATCGTGGAGGAAAAGTTGTTGTTTATTCTTAAGGATTGTGGTCTGTGGGTCAGAAAGTCGAGGATACAGTTGCAGAGGGAGGAGCCAAGTCCTAGGTTTTGGAGCTTTGATATGGGCAACCTGCACCCCCAGGTACCTAAAATGAGTCCCTGCCCTACGGAATGGCAGCCCCCTCACTCCTGCCCCCACCCCCGGCCGAGACACCACAAAATACTCACTCGTCTAGATTCAGCTTGTACCCCGAGAAAGACCCAAACACTCGAAGCAGCTCCAATATTCCCCCTATCGACACACTCCGTTCCGACACGTATAACAGCAAGTTATCGGCATATAAGAACACCCTATGCTCTATCCCACCCCCTCTCCCCCCCCCTGCACTATTCCTTTCCATACCCCCAAACTTCTTAATGCGATGGCCAACGGCTCAATCGCGAGTGGAAACAGCAGGGGGGGGGGGAGACATCGGACATCCCTGCCTAGTCCCACGGTGGAGAGCAAAGTATCTCGAGCTGATGTTGTCTGTGCGGACACTCGCCCTCGGCTCCTTGTATAGTACCTCCATCCAGTTCACAAATCTTAGTCCAATCCGAAACCGCTCCAGAACTGCCTTCAAGTACCCCCATTTTACCCAGTCAAACGCCTTCTCAGCGTCCAATGCCACACCCACCTCTGTTTCCTTCCCCTCTGCCGGTGCCATAACCACGTTCAATGCCCTTCTAACGTTGAAAAGAGCTGCCTCCCTCTGACGAATCCCATCTGATCTTCACCTTTCACCTTCGGGAGGCACTCCTCCAGCCTACCCGCCAGTACCTTCGTCAATATCTTTGCGTCCACGTTTAAAAGTGATATGGGCCTAGATAAGACCATAGACCATAAGACATAGGAGCGGATGTAAGGCCATTCGGCCCATCGAGTCCACTCCACCATTCAATCATGGCTGATTTCAACCCCATTTACCCGCTCTCTCTCCATAGCCCTTAATTCTTGATTTCTCGAGGAATTTATCAACTTCTGTCTTAAAGACACTCAACGTCCCGGCCTCCACCGCCCTCTGTGGCAATGAATTCCACAGACCCACCACTCTCTGGCTGAAAAAATTTCTCCTCATCTCTGTTCTAAAGTGACTCCCTTTTATTCTAAGGCTGTGCCCCCGGGTCCTAGTCTCCCCTGCTAATGGAAACAACTTCCCTACATCCACCCTATCTAAGCCATTCATTATCTTGTAAGTTTCTATTAGATCTCCCCTCAACCTCCTAAACTCCAATGAATATAATCCCAGGATCCTCAGACGTTCATCGTATGTTAGGCCTACCATTCCTGGGATCATCCGTGTGAATCTCCGCTGGACCCGCTCCAGTGCCAGTATGTCCTTCCTGAGGTGTGGGGCCCAAAATTGCTCACAGTATTCTAAATGGGGCCTAACTAATGCTTTATAAAGCTTCAGAAGTACATCCCTGCTTTTATATTCCAAGCCTCGAGATAAATGACAACATTGCATTTGCTTTCTTAATTACGGACTCAACCTGCAAGTTTACCTTTAGAGAATCCTGGACTAGGACTCCCAAGTCCCTTTGCACTTCAGCATTATGAATTTTGTCACCATTTAGAAAATAGTCCATGCCTCTATTCTTTTTTTCCCCAGAGTGCAAGACCTCGCACTTGCCCATGTTGAATTTCATCAGCCATTTCTTGGACCACTCTCCTAAACTGTCTAAATCTTTCTGCAGCCTCCCCACCTACTCCATACTACCTGCCCCTCCACCTATCTTTGTATCATCGGCAAACTTAGCCAGAATGCCCCCAGTCCCGTCATCTAGATCGTTAATATATAAAGAGAACAGCTGTGGCCCCAACACTGAACCCTGCGGGACACCACTCGTCACCGGTTGCCATTCCGAAAAAGAACCTTTTATCCCAACTCTCTGCCTTCTGCCTGACAGCCAATCGTCAATCCATGTTCGTACCTTGCCTCAAATACCATGGGCCCTTATTTTACTCAGCAGTCTCCCGTGAGGCACCTTATCAAAGGCCTTTTGGAAGTCAAGATAGATAACATCCATTGGCTCTCCTTGGTCTAACCTATTTGTTATCTCTTCAAAGAACTCTAACAGGTTTGTCAGGCATGACCTCCCCTTACTAAATCCATGCTGACTTGTCCTAATCCGACCCTGCACTTCCAAGAATTTAGAAATCTCATCCTTAACAATGGATTCTAGAAGCTTGCCAACAACCGAGGTTAGGCTAATTGGCCTATAATTTTCCATCTTTATCCTTGTTCCCTTCTTGAACAGGAGGGTTACAACAGCGATTTTCCAATCCTCTGGGACTTTCCCTGACTCCAGTGACTTTTGAAAGATCATAACTAACGCCTCCACTATTTCTTCAGCTATCTCCTTTAGAACTCTAGGATGTAGCCCATCTGGGCCCGGAGATTTATCAATTTTTAGACCTCTTAGTTTCTCTAGCACTTTCTCCTTTGTGATGGCTACCATATTCAACTCTGCCCCCTGACTCTCCGGAATTGTTGGGATATTACTCATGTCTTCTACTGTGAAGACTGACGCAAAGTACTTATTCAGTTCCTCAGCTATTTCCTTGTCTCCCATCACTAGATTACCAGCGTCATTTTGGAGCGGCCCAATGTCTACTTTTGCCTCCCGTTTGTTTTTAATGTATTTAAAGAAACTTTTACTATCATTCCTAATGTTACTGGCTAGCCTACCTTCATAATTGATCCTCTCTTTCCTTATTTCTCTCTTTGTTATCCTCGGTTTGTTTTTGTAGCCTTCCCAATCTTCTGACTTCCCAGTACTCTTTGCCACATTCTAGGCTTTCTCTTTTGCTTTGATGCATTCCCTAACTTCCTTTGTCAGCCATGGCTGCCTAATCCCCCCTCTGATAACCTTTCTTTTCTTTGGGATGAACCTCTGTACTGTGTCCTCAATTACTCCCAGAAACTCCTGCCATTGCTGTTCTACTGTCTTTCCCACTAGGCTCTGCTCCCAGTCGATTTTCGTCAGTTCCTCCCTCATGCCCCTGTAGTTACCTTTATTTAACTGTAACACCTTTACATCTGATTCTACCTTCTTTCTTTCAAATTGGAGATTGAATTCTACCATATTATGATCACTGCCTCCGAAGTGTTCCCTTACTTTAAGATCTTTAATCAAGTCTGGCTCATTACATAACACTAAGTCCAGAGTGGCCTGTTCCCTCGTGGGCTCCATCACAAGCTGTTCCAAAAAGCCCTCCTGTAAACATTCAATGAATTCCCTTTCCTTGGGTCCACTGGCAGCATTATTTACCCAGTCCACCTGCATATTGAAGTCCCCCATGATCACTGTGACCTTGCCTTTCTGACATGCACTTTCTATTTCGTGGTGCATTTTGTGCCCCCGGTCCTGACCACTGTTAGGAGGCCTGTACATAACTCCCATTATGGTTTTTTTGCCTTTGTGGTTCCTCAACTCTACCCACACAGACTCCACATCATCTGACCCGATGTCGTTTAGTGCTATTGATTTAATTTCATTCCTAATTAACAAGGCAACCCCGCCCCCTCTGCCCACCTCTCTGTCTTTTCGATAGGTTGTGAATCCCTGGATGTTTAAATGCCAGTCCTGAACCCCCTGCAACCATGTCTCTGTGATGCCTACCACATCATACCTGCCAGTCACAATCTGGGCCACAAACTCATCTACCTTGTTCCGTACACTGCGCGCATTTAAATATAGCACCTTTAATTCTCTATTGACCGTCCCTTTTTGTTTTCTTAGTGTGGTGGACCTTGGTTTACTGAGCCTTTCCATACACTGTCATATTTTGTGGGATGGGGACTATCGTAACCTCTCCTGAGTTTTGTCTGTTCGTGTTTTTTTGTATTCCTAAGCAGCTACGCTTCCCACTGATTACTTCTTTATAATCTCTAAACAGGTCCTCTTTTCTAGACTTGCCTATGTTGTTGGTACCGACATGGACCACAACAACTGGATCCTCCCCCTCCCTCTCCAGTATCCTTTCAAGCCGGTCAGAGATGCCCCGCACCCTAGCACCGGGCAGGCGCTAGGTGCTATATGACCCACACTCTGGCGGATCCTTATCTTTTTTTAGCAACAGGTAAATCGATGCCTGCCCCAAAGTTTGTGGTAACACCCCCTTCCCTATCGCCTCTTCAAACATCCCACCATCAGCGGTGCCAGCTTATCTTTGAATTTTTTATAATATTCCACCGGAAACCCATCCGGCCCTGCCACCTTCCCCGACTGCATCCGCCCAATCGCATCCTTTATCTCCTGCTCCACTATCGCTCCTTCTAGTGTAGCCCTGTCCCCCTCCCCCACCTCGGGTACTCCAACCCATCTAGAAATTCCAGCATCTCACGGTCTCCCCCAGGTGGCTCTGACCTGGACAACCTCTCATAAAATTCCTCAAAGACCCTGTTAGTCAGATCCGGAGCCACCACCAACTTCCCTGCCCCATCCCTCACCTGAACAATTTCTCTAACTGCTGCCTCCCTCCGGAGCGGACCTGCTAACATACGCCTCATCTCCATGTTCGTAAACTGCACCCCTTGCTCGTCTCAGTTGGCGCACCACCTTCAGAGCACATACGTTCACAAGCACCACTCGTACACCCTCCAACTTCCCACTCACCATTATATATCTACCCCCCTTATCTGCCACAATTCTTCCAGCCTCAAACGCCACTCGCTTACTGATCAATATCGCTACCCCCCTGGTCTTTGAGTCCAGCCCAGAGTGAAACACCTGACCAACCCACCCCTTTCTCAATCTCGTCTGGTCTATAATCTGTAGATGTGCCTCCTGAAGCATTGCTACGTCTGCCTTCAGCCCCTTTAAATGCGCGAAAACGCGAGCCCTTTTGACCGGCCCATTCAAACCTCTCACAGTCCATGTAATCAGCCTGGACGGGGGGAGGGGGCTGCTGCCCGGCTTGCCCCCCCCCCCCCCCCGGACTAGCCATAACCTTTTTTTGACCAGCCCCGAGCCCGCGCCCCCCGCTTCCCCGAGCACCCCCATGAGCAGCAGCCATTCCCGACCTCCCATTTGTTCCCCAATAATAGTTCCTCCCCTGTCAGCAAAGCAGCCTCCCCCTCTTCCCCCTCCCCCCCACAACAGCACCCGAAACTCAATCCCCCAGGTCAAGCACCGCCTTAGCACTTGCTCACCCCCCCACCGCGCTTCCGAGAGTCAGCTGACCCATGCTGACCCCGATAACCCCCACCCCTGGTGCCAAACAGTCTGGCTCCCTATTGTTCGAACCCCTCTCCCTCCATGAATAAACCATTTAACAACATTGCATTCCCCAGGAAGTAAACAACCTCAAGTAAAAGAAATTAACATAAACCAATGAAGAACCAATCACTTGAAACAAAACCCAACCTCCCACAGAATAGCACCAACTTCAGGGCCCCCTCCCCCCTCCGCATTAAATCCCTGCAAAACAAAGCACCCACAAACCACCACCCCATCCCAATAATTAACCCCAAACTACATACAATCTTGTATGAAACGATACAAAAATTACGAACCACCGCCACATAACTTCTTCGAGACTTAAGTGTCCTTTAAGACGTTTCTAACTTATTTTCTTTGATAAATGTCCATACATCGTCCGGTGCCTCAAAGTAAAAGTGCCGGTCTTCGTGCGTAACCCCCAACCGCGCTGGATACAGCATCCCGAATTTCACCCCCTTCTTGAAGCGAATCGCCTTCACCCGGTTAAACTCAGCACGTCTCTTCGCCAGCTCCGCTCCCAGGTCCTGGTAGATGCGCACCTCGCTGTTCTCTCATCTGCTGCTCCGCTCTTTCTTGGCCCACCGCAAGACGAGTTCTTTGTCCGTAAAACGGTGGAAACACACCACCATGGCCCTCGGTGGGTCGTTCGCCTTAGACTTCCTTGCGAGGGCTCTGTGCGCTCCATCCACTTCCAGGGGCCGAGAAAACGCCCCGGGCCCCATCAGCGTCTCCAGCATGCCCGCCACATATGCTCCCGCATTCGACCCCTCAATTCCTTCAGGGAGGCCAACGATCCTTAAGTTCAGCCTCCTGGACCTGTTCTCAAGGTCCTCCACCTTCTCCTGCATTCTCTTGTGGCGATCGTCTCACACCTCCACCTTGTGCTCCAGCACGGTTAGATAGTCCTCCTGGCTGGACAACGTCAGCTCAATCTCTTGTATCGCTTTCCCTTGGGCCGCCTGATTCAATACCACTTGAGCGATCGCAGCCTTGATCGGGTCCAGCGTTTCCTTTTTCAGCTCAGTGAGACAGTCCTTAAAGAACTTCATCTGTTGCTCCAGAGACCACTGAGCCCCCGCTCCCTGGTCCTGACACTTCGCCATGCTGCGCCGCGATACCAGCTCCGACTGCTTCACTCTATCAGGGCGGAGTCTTTTCACACGGCCATTTTAAAAAAAATCATAGAATTTACAGAGCAGAAGGAGGCCATTCGGCCCATCGAGTCTGCACCGGCTCCTGGAAATAGCGCCCTACCCAAGGTCAACACCTCCACCCTATCCCCATAACCCAGTAACCCCACTCAACACTAAGGGCAATTTATCATGGCCAATCCACCTAACCTGCACATCTTTGGACTGTGGGAGGAAACCGGAGCACCCGGAGGAAACCCACGCACACACGGGGAGAACGTGCAGACTCCGCACAGACAGTGACCCAAGCCGGAATCGAACCTGGGACCCTGGTGCTGTGAAGCAATTGTGCTATCCACAATGCTACCGTGCTGCCCTAGTCCAATTAGCCATACATCGCAGAGGGAATCCTTCTTATGTCCACTTCACCGATCTATCCCATAAAGTCTGAGAAAAAACGGGAAGAGGTCCGAAAGTTCGTTCCAGGCGGGAGCTATTGAATGTGCGACCTACTCCTCCATGGTCACCACCGGAAGTCCCCGCTAAATTGCCTCTTAAATTGGAAAAAATGAATTGGGTACTCTAACTTTTTTTTAACAAAAGCACAAATATTCTTTATTGAGTTGGCGGAGTTTTTTGATGAGGTAACACAGAGGGTTGACAAGGGGAATGCAGTTGATGGGGTGTATATGGATTTCCAAAAGGTGTTTAACGTAGTGGCACATAACAGACTTGCCAGCAAAATTAAGCCCAAGGAATAACAGGGAAAGTGGTTATAACGCTGGTCGTCAGACAGAAAACAAAGTCGTGGTGAAGAATTGTTTTTCAGACTGGAGGAAGGGGTGTACTGGGGTTCTCCAGGGTCAGTACCAACACCACGGCTTTTCTTGATCTACATTAGTGGCCTAGATTTGGGTGTGCAGGGTACAATTTCAAAATTTGCAGTTGATACAAAATCTGGAACTATTGTGGACTATGAGGAAGATGGTGATAGATTAAGAAGACAGAGACAGGCTGGTGGAATGGGCATGAGAGATGAATTTTAATGCACAGAAGTGTGAAGTGGGATATTTTGGTAAGAAGAACAAGGAGAGGCATTATAAAAATAAAGGGTGCAACTCTAAAGGGAGTGCAGGTACAGAGAGACATAGACATAGACATAGAACATACAGTGCAGAAGGAGGCCATTCGGCCCATCGAGTCTGCACCGACCCACTTTCGCCCTCACTTCCACCCTATCCCCGTAACCCAATAACCCCTCCTAACCTTTTTTTGGTCACTAAGGGCAATTTATCACGGCCAATCCACCTAACCTGCACGTCTTTGGACTGTGGGAGGAAACCGGAGCACCCGGAGGAAACCCACGCACACATGGGGAGGATGTGCAGACTCCGCACAGACAGTGACCCAGCGGGGAATCGAACCTGGGACCCTGGCGCTGTGAAGCCACAGTGCTATCCACTTGTGCTACCGTGCTGCCCTAGACCTGGGGTATATGTGCACAAATCATTGAAATGGCAAGGCAGGTTGAGAAAGTGGTTCAAAAGGTCGACACGATCCTGAGCTTTATAAATAGAGTACGAAAAACAAGGAGGTGATGGTGAATCTTTACAAAACTGTTTCAGCCTCAACTGGAGTATTGTATCCAATTCTGGGCACCAGACTTTAGGAAGGATGTGTTCTGGGAATAAGGGGCTTAAATTATGCGAATTGAATGGAGACGCTGAAGCTGTTCTCCCTGGAAAAGGTGGAGAGCAGATTTGATAGAGGAGTTCTGTTAAATAAGTTAAGAGCCCATGGTGTTACGGGCAAGATCCTGGCATGGATAGAGGATTGGCTGACTGGCAGAAGGCAGAGAGTGGGGATAAAGGGGTCTTTTTCAGGATGGCAGTCGGTGACTAGTGGTGTGCCTCAGGGGTCGGTGCTGGGACCACAACTTTTCACAATATACATTAATGATCTGGAAGAAGGTACTGAAGGCACTGTTGCTAAGTTTGCAGATGATACAAAGATCTGTAGAGGGACAGGTAGTATTGAGGAAGCAAGGGGGCTGCAGAAGGACCTGGACAGACTAGGAGAGTGGGCAAAGAAGTGGCAGATGGAATACAATGTGGAAAAGTGTGAGGTTCTGCACTTTGGAAGGAGGAGTGGAGGCATAGACTATTTTCTAAACGGAAAGATGCTGAGGAAATCAGAAGCACAAAGGGACTTGGGAGTCCTTGTTCACGATTCTCTTAGGTTAACGTGCAGGTTCAGTCGGCAGTTAGGAAGGCAAATGTCGTTTTGGGAGGCACTGAAGGCCGTAATCAGAGGAGAGATCATAGCCCACAAGGCAAGTAGAGATAGGGAAGAGAGGGTGGCCAGGCAACAGCTAGTGGACTCCATCCTGGAAGTCCTGACCATAGGGCTGCTGGCGGAGAGGAAAAAGCTGCAAATGGACTTTAACCTGCTATCCACCAGTCAGCAGTTAAGAAGGCAAATGCAATGTTAGCATTCATGTCGAGAGGGTTAGAATACAAGACCAGGGATGTACTTCTGAGGCTGTATAAGGCTCTGGTCAGACCCCATTTGGAGTATTGTGATCAGTATTGGGCCCCGTATCTAAGGAAGGATGTGCTGGCCTTGGAAAGGGTTCAGAGGAGGTTCACAAGAATGATCCCTGGAATGAAGAGCTTGTCGTATGAGGAACGGTTGAGGACTCTGGGTCTGTACTCGGTGGAGTTTAGAAGGATGAGGAGGGATCTTATTGAAACTTACAGGATACTGCGAGGCCGGGATAGAGTGGACGTGGAGAGGATGTTTCCACTTGTAGGAGAAACTAGAACCAGAGGACACAATCTCAGACTGAAGGGACGATCCTTTAAAACAGATGGGGAGGAATTTCTTCAGCCAGAGGGTGGTGAATCTGTGGAACTCTTTGCCGCAGAAGGCTGTGGAGGCCAAATCACCGAGTGTCTTTAAGACAGAAATAGATAGGCTCTTGATCAATAAGGGGATTGGGGTTACGGGGAGAAGGCAGGAGAATGGGGATGAGAAAAAAACAGCCATGATTGAATGGCGGAGCAGACTCGATGGGCCGAGTGGCCTAATTCTGCTCCTATGTCTTCTGGTCTTATAATCATGAAGGGTATGAACAGAGTAGATGGAAAGAAACTATTCCCATTGTTGGAAGGGTGGCGGACCAGAGGATACTGATTTGTGGTTATTGGCAAAGGAACAAAAGGCATAATGAGGAAAAACCTTTTAAAAAAAAAAACTGAGCCAATGGTTAGGATCTGAAATGCATTACCCGAGAGCATAGTGGTAGAAAATCTAAATTGGGCCTTACAAAAGGAAGTTGGATATGGACCTGATGAAAGCAATTGCAGGCTAGAGGCGGCACAGTGGTTAGCACTCACAGAGCCAGGGTCCCGGGTTCAATTCCAGCCTCGGGTGTCTGCGCGGAGTCTGCACATCCTCCCCGTGTGTGCGTGGGTTTCCTCCGGGTGCTCCGGTTTCCTCCCACAGTCCAAAGACGTGCAGGTTCGGTGGATTGGCCATGATCAATTGCCCCTCAAGTGTCCAAAGGGTTAGGTGTGGTTACGAGGATTGGGAGGGGGCGTGGCCAAGGTAGGGCGCTCTTTCCAAGGATTGATGCCGACTCGATGGACCAAATGGCCTCCTGCACTGTCGGGATCCTATGATTCTATGAAAGGGCAAGGAACGCAATGAGCTGAGTTCTTTTTGCATAGAGTCAGCAGACACAGTGGACCACCTCCTGTGCTGTACCATTCTACCATTACCCACTCATTATCACGTGCTGTTTGTGGAAACATCCGGTGTGTAAATTAGGTGTGGTGTTTCTTATATTACAGCAGTGACTACATTTCAAAAGTACTTTACTGGCTGTAAAGCACTTTGGGATGTCCTACGATTGTGAAGGCACTATCGAAACGCCTGTTTCTAGACATGTGGTCCTTAATTTACAAGATTGTTAATAAGGCATAAATAGGATAAATAAGGTTTCAGCATTTTTCCCACTTTGCAAGCTTGATGCAGAAATAGAGCCCGTCAAAGCTATCCAGCGAGACAATGGCTATCCTGATCAGTTCATGGTTTGCTGGGTATTGTGCCAATGTGCAAAAGGCCACCACTTTCAAACCTGAAGTGCCTGGTCTGTCTCAAATTACCCTGGTAAGGCAAAGTATCTCAGACATTTGAACAACAGGTTAAAAGAAGCCATTTAAAGCTGCTACTATGCGAGTGGTATTTTCCACCAACAGAATACTGCAATCAGTCCAAACAGACATTCCCTCTGCCACACAATTCTGCAACATCATATGAATTTGTGAGTTGGTGCCAGGTATGTATGCTGTACGTCCCAGCAATTGGTCAATTGATTCAAACAGCATGATTTTTTGCTTGTCCTAATAGGCAAAGTACATATACTCAGCCAGCCTACACTTGCAAAAGCCAAAACACAGGGCGCGATTCTCTGGCCTCGGTACGCTCTCGATCAAGCGAAACGCGGTTGGTGAGCAGCGGGAGAGGCAGAAAATGAGAACCGCGCCAGATGCCAAACAGTTTGCGATGCAACCGGCCTGCTTTCCGTAGCCTGGCGAGAAACCAATTATCACCACTTTAAGCCCTATTTCCATACAATTAGCGGGAGCCACCCCCTATTCAACAGCTTTCCGTCATTCATTGGCCTCCCCAGCAAGTGTTCACGCTGGCGCCGATTAGTACTCCTGTTCAAAAACATGGACCTGGCGGAAGGGCTTCTGTGGGGAGCCGAGGAGGTGAGCAGCCATCTTTGCTCACAGGCAAAGAGCCCGGGGGCACGGGGCTCGTCACCCCAGTGCTCGGTGGAGTGTCCAGTGCAAGGAGGGATTTCCACGATTTTGACCCAGTAGCAGTGAAGGAATGGCAATATATTCAAAGTCAGGATGGCGAGTGGTTTGGAGGGGAACTTCCCAGTGACGGTGATCCCATTTGTCGACTAGCTTTGTCCTTCTAGGTGGTAGTGGGTTTGGAAGGTGCTGCCTATGGAGCTTTGGTGAGTTCCTGCAGTGCATCTTTAATTTAGATGGTACACTCTGTGGCCACTGTTCATTCGTAGCGGAGGGAGTGAAAGTGTGTGGATGGGGAGCCAATCAAGCGGGGCTGCTTTGTCCCGGATGGTGTTGAGCTTCTTGAGTGTTGTTGGAGCTGCGCTCATCCAGGCAAGTGGAGAGTATTCCATCACACTCCTGACTTGTGCCTTGTAGATGGTGGACAGGCTTTGGGGAGTCAGGAGGTGAGTTCCTCCCACAGGATTCCCAGCCTCTGACCTGCTCTGGTAGCCACAGTATTTACATGACTAGTCCAGTTCAGTTTCTGGTCAATAGTAACCCCCAGGATGTCAATACAGGAGGATTCAGCAATGGTAATGTAATTGAATGTCAAAGGGCAATGGTTAGATCCTCTATTATTGGAGATGGTCATTGCTGGGCACTTGTGTGGCGTGAATGTAACTTGCCACTTGTCAGCCCGAGCCTGGATATTGTCCAGGTCTTGTTGCATTTGGACAGGGACTGCTTTGATAGCGGGAGGAGTTGCGAATGGCTGAACATGTTTGCGGATGACTGCACAATCCCCACTTCTGACCTCATGATGGAAGAAAGGCCATTGAGGAGACAACTGAAGACGGTTGGAGCTGGGACACTACCCTGAGGAACTCCTGCAGTGATAAAAGAATAATAATAATCTTTATTGTCACAAGTAGGCTTACATTAACACATTAACACTGCGATGAAGTTACTGTGAAAAGCCCCTAGTCGCCACATTCCGGCACCTGTTCGGGTCACAGAGGGAGAATTCAGAATGTCCAAATTACCCAACAGCACGTCTTTCGGGACTTGTGGGAGGAAACCGGAGCACCCGGAGGAAACCCACGCAGACACGGGGAGAACGTGCAGACTCCGCACAGACAGTGACCCAAGCCGGTAATCGAACCTGGGACCCTGGCGCTGTGAAGCAACAGTGCTACCCACTGTGCTACCGTGCCGTCCTGGAGTTGAGGTGATTGACCTCCAACCACCACAATAATCTTCCATTGTGCTGGGTAGTCAAACCAGCGGAGAGTTTTCCCCGATTCCCACTGGCTCCAGTTTAGCTCGGGCTCCTTGATGCCACACTCGGTCAAATGCTGCCTTGATGTCGAGGGCAGTCACTCTCACCTCACTACCATTCAGATCTTTTGTCCATGTTTGAGCTAAGGCTGTAATGAGGTCAGGTTTTCTAATGCAATACGTGGTAAATTTCTGTTAGACTCAGTACATAGAACATACAATGCAGAAGGAGGCCATTCGGCCCATCGAGTCTGCACCGACCCACTTAAGCCCTCACTTCCACCCTATCCCCGTTACTCAATAACCCCATCTAACCTTTTCTTGGTCACTAAGGGCAATTTATCATGGCCAATCCATCTAACTTGCATGTCTTTGGACACTAAGGGACAATTTAACACAGCCAATCCACCTAACCTGCACATCTTTGGACACTAAGGGACAATTTAACACAGCCAATCCACCTAACCTGCACATCTTTGGACACTAAGGGACAATTTAACATGGCCAATCCACCTAACCTGCACATCTTTGGACACTAAGGGACAATTTAACATGGCCAATCCACCTAACCTGCACATCTTTGGACACTAAGGGCAATTTATCAAGGTCAATCCACCTAACCTGTACATCTTTGGACACTAAGGGACAATTTAACATGGTCAATCCACCTAACCTGCACATCTTTGGACAGTAAGTGAATGTCCCACTGTGGTAAATCATAAAGTGTACTTTATAATGGATACGTAAGTAGTAAACATTCTAAAAACAAGTTCTCCACCGTGTCCCCATTTCCAGGAATTCCAGGGAGGCCCGGGACATTCCCTTTGGCTCGTGACCCCTCCATCTCCTTCCCCAAAAAACCTCAACCCTCAGTCTGCACAACATTAAGCATTCAGCTTTGAAATTCCTGATGTATTTACTTCCAGGGGCCGCTGTATCAAAAGTGGAAACTTACCTGAAATTAATTTCCAGCTGAGAAACTAACAAGACAAACGAAAAACTGAAAATTAAACCGCACCCAGGGAAAAAGGAAAACGTGGAAATGCTAGACTGGAAAAAATCAATAAACGTTTGTATTCAACAGCAAAATTCACGTGGAAACGATTTTGCATATTAACAAATGTTATTGGTCGGAGAGAAATGTGCAAGTTAGTGGAGCAAAAGTTTTACCAGAAATTATAGTTTCCCCAGAAGTATAAAAAGGGGGCCAAACAGCTGAATATCGATGCTGCAAGCCAGGTTTTAGAAATGTTAGAACACCCCCAAGTTGCTCAAGTGAGAATTCATTTGACTTCACTATCAATCTGCTATTTGCTCTCCGCTTCAGTTAACAGGGGAGCAACGATGGTCTCATTTTGAATAAGGGAAGTTTTCTTCTGCAATTCCTTCCTTACCTGGATCCCATTGCAGCGGCGGGAGTTGCTCCTCTTTGCGAGCTACGTGTGCAATGATAAATGCCCCTTCCATCGAACAAGACCACCCAAGATTTATTTTGGTATTGCGACAGTCCGGACCCCAAAGATTGTCAGTCACAACAAATTGCAATCATTCCTTTCCCAAGCCCCTACAACAGGGCAGAGGGGAGAAGCGAAAACGAACCAGACAACTGGGACCGTGGCCGAAACGTTTCAAGAAACCCATCCTTCAAGTTAACAACCTCCCTCTTGGGACTCTATCTGTGCCCGATCCCACTGACGCGCAGTTTATCCCACACTTATCCGAAGACATAGTCGTGGGGTTGTTTGAATTGCCAGATTTTAAAATGTGAAAAATTGACACTTGGGATGCCTTGAAACTGCCTTAAACCTTCTGATTGGACAGTTGGGGAAACAGGCATCTTAAAGGGGAAGGCAGGATACATTTGCTTTTTTTTTTGGATGAATAAGATTCCCAAAACACAATGGTCTCTTGTGGATTTTTAAATACCGCGTGTTGCTCGTTTTGCAGGGGCAGTAATCTTAGAATGAATACCCGCTGAGTTCGATCATGTATTTTACCTTTCTCAGACAAGAGGGGGCGCGGAATTGTCTTTGGTCCCTTTTCTGAAATAATAATTTGTCACAAGTAGGCTCCAACGAAGTTACTGTGAAAAGCCCCTCGTCGCCACATTCTGGCGTCTGTTCAGGGAGGCCGGTACGGGAATTGAACCCGTGCTGCTGACCTTGTTCTGCATTACAAGCCAGCTATTTAGCCCACTGTGCTAAACCCGCCCCTTGCCAGCCCCTCACCTCACTTGCACTTTCAAACTCCCGTCTCCTCTCTCGCTCTTTCAAACTCCCATCTCCTCTCCTCGCTCTTCCAGACTCCCGTCTCCTCTCTCGCTCTTCCAGACTCCCGTCTCCTCTCTCGCTCTTTCAAACTCCCGTCTCCTCTCTCGCTCTTTCAAACTCCCGTCTCCTCTCTCGCACTTTCAAACTCCCGTCTCCTCTCCTCGCTCTTTCAAACTCCCGTCTCTTCTCTTGCTCTTTCAAACTCCCATCTCCTCTCCTCGCTCTTCCAGACTCCCGTCTCCTCTCTCGCTCTTCCAGACTCCCGTCTCCTCTCTCGCTCTTTCAAACTCCCGTCTCCTCTCTCGCTCTTTCAAACTCCCGGCTCCTCTCTCGCTCTTTCAAACTCCCGTCTCCTCTATCGCTCTTTCAAACCCCCGTCTCCTCTCTCGCTCTTTCAAACTCCCGTCTCCTCTCTCGCTCTTTCAAACTCCCGGCTCCTCTCTCGCTCTTTCAAACTCCCGTCTCCTCTCGCTCTTTCAAACCCCCGTCTCCTCTCGCGCTCTTTCAAACTCCCGTCTCCTCTCTCGCTCTTTCAAACTCCCGGCTCCTCTCTCGCTCTTTCAAACCCCCGTCTCCTCTCTCGCTCTTTCAAACTCCCGTCTCCTCTCGCGCTCTTTCAAACTCCCGTCTCCTCTATCGCTCTTTCAAACTCCCGTCTCCTCTCTCGCTCTTTTAGACTCCCGTCTCCTCCCTCGCTCTTTCAGACTACCGTCTCCTCTCTCGCTCTTCCAGACTCCCATCTCCTCCCTCGCTCTTTCAGACTACCGTCTCCTCTCTCGCTCTTCCAGACTCCCGTCTCCTCTCTCGCTCTTTCAAACCCCCGTCTCCTCTCTCGCTCTTTCAAACTCCCGTCTCCTCTCGCTCTTTCAAACTCCCGTCTCCTCTCGCGCTCTTTCAAACTCCCGTCTCCTCTCTCACTCTTTTAGACTCCCGTCTCCTCCCTCGCTCTTTCAAACCCCCGTCTCCTCTCTCGCTCTTTCAAACTCCCGTCTCCTCTCGCTCTTTCAAACTCCCGTCTCCTCTCGCGCTCTTTCAAACTCCCGTCTCCTCTCTCGCTCTTTTAGACTCCCGTCTCCTCCCTCGCTCTTTCAGACTCCCGTCTCCTCTCTCGCTCTTTTAAAAAATATATTTTATTAAATTTGTCAAACAGAATTTTTCCGTTTTTACAAATCAACATAAAAATAATACAATAACTAGTAATTAACATTATTTAAATAATATAGTGAACTAACAAAATAACAAAAAATAGTGCTCCCCCCCCGGGTTGCTGCTGCTGTCACTCTATCTACCCTTAACGTTCCGTGAGATACTCAAGGAACGGTTGCCACCGCCTGGAGAACCCCTGAGCCGATCCTCTCAACGCAAATTTTATTCGTTCCAGCTTTATGAACCCTGCCATGTCGTTTATCCAGGCCTCCATGCCGGGGGGTTTCACTTCCTTCCACAGGAGTAAAATCCTACGCCGGGCTACTAGGGACGCAAAGGCCAGAATAATCGGCCTCTTTCGCCTCCTGCACTCCCGGCTCTTCCGCTACCCCAAATATCGCTAACCCCCAGCCTGGCTTGACCCGGACCTTCACCACCTTTGAAATCACCCTTGCCACGCCCCCCCAGTACTCACCCAGTGCCGGACACGACCAGAACATGTGTGTGTGGTTCGCCGGGCTTCCTAAGCACCTCCCGCACCTGTCCTCCACTCCGAAGAACCTGCTCAGTCTTGCTCCCGTCATATGTGCTCTGTGTAGAATCTTGAATTGTATCAGGCTAAGCCTGGCACACGAAGACGAGGAATTTACCCTGCTTAGGGCATCAGCCCATAGCCCCTCCTCAATCTCCTCCCCCAGCTCTTCTTCCCATTTTCCCTTCAGCTCCTCTACCATCGCCTCCCCCTCGTCTCTCATCTCCTGGTATATTTCGGACACTTTGCCCTCCCCGACCCATACCCCCGAAATCACTCTATCTTGGATCCTGTGTGTCGGGAGCAGCGGAAATTCCCTCACCTGTTGCCTCGTAAACGCCCTCACTTGCCTATATCTGAAGATATTTCCCGGGGGCAACTTATATTTTTCTTGTAGCGCTCCCAGACTTGCAAACGTCCCGTCTATAAACAGGTCCCTCAGTTTCCTAATTCCTACTCGTTGCCAACACTGGAACCCCCCCCGTCCATCCTCCCTGGGACAAACCTGTGGTTATTCCTAATCGGGGACCACACTGAGGCACCCATCACCCCCTGTGTCGCCTCCACTGCCCCCAGATCCTCAAGGTTGCCACCACCACTGGGTTTGTGGTATACCTTTTCGGGGAGAACGGCAGCGGCGCCGTCACCAGCGCCTTTAGGCTCGTTCCTTTACAGGACGCCATCTCCAGCCTCTTCCCCCTCTCCCTCCCTCATCCACTTACAGACCATCGACACATTGGCGGCCCAGTAATAGTCGCTCAGACTCGGCAGTGCCAGCCCCCCTCTATCCCTACTGCGCTGCAGGAACCCCCTCTTTTCCCTCGGGGTCTTCCCTGCCCACACAAAGCTCATAATGCTCCTGTCTATTTTTTTGAAAAAGGCCTTTGTGATCAGAATGGGGAGACATTGAAACACAAAAAGAAACCTCGGGAGGACCATCATTTTTACCGCCTGCACTCTGCCCGCCAATGAGAGCGGCGGCATATCCCACCTCTTGAAATCCACCTCCATCTGCTCCACCAGTCGCGTCAGATTAAGTCTGTAAAGTTCCCCAGCTCCTAGCTACCTGGATCCCCAAGTATCGGAAGCTCCTTTCCACTCTCCTTAACGGCAGAGCGTCTATTCCTCTTCCCTGGTCCCCGGGGTGTATTACAAAAAGCTCACTCTTCCCCATATTTTGCCTGTATCCCGAGAAATCTCCAAACTCCCTCAGTATCTGCATAACCTCTGGCATCCCCTCTACAGGGTCCGCAACGTATAGCAGTAAGTCATCAGCGTAGAGCGACACTCGATGCTCCTCTCCCCCTCTAACCACCCCCCTCCATTTCTTAGAGTCCCTCAACGCTATGGCCAGTGGTTCAATTGCCAACGCGAACAGTAACGGGGACAGGGGACACCCTTGTCTTGTACCCCTGTGTAGCCGAAAATACCCCGATCTTTGCCGGTTTGTGACTACGCTTGCCACTGGGGCCCCATATAGGAGTCTGGTCCATCTAACAAACCCCTCCCCGAACCCAAACCTCCTCAGCACCTCCCACAGATAGTCCCACTCCACCCTATCGAATGCCTTCTCTGCATCCATCGCCGCCACTATCTCTGCCTCCCCCTCCGGTGGGGGCGTCATCATCACCCCCAGCAACCTTCGTACATTAACATTCAGTTGTCTCCCCTTTACAAACCCTGTCTGGTCTTCATGCACCACCCCCGGGACGCAATCCTCTTTCCTTGTCGCCAGCACTTTTGCCAGCAGTTTGGCATCTACATTTAGGAGTGAGATAGGCCTGTATGACCCGCATTGCAGCGGATCTTTATCCCGCTTCAGAATTAATGATATCGTCGCCTCCGACATTGTCGGGGGTAGTATCCCCCCTTGTCTGGCCTCGTTAAAGGTTCTCGCCAACAGCGGGGCCAACAGGTCCACATATTTCCTGTAGAATTCCACCGGAAACCCGTCTGGTCCCGGGGCCTTCCCTGCCTGCATGTTCCCCAGTCCCTTAGTCACCTCGTCCACCTCGATTGGCACCCCCAGACCTGCCACCTCCTGCTCCTCCACCCTTGGGAACCTTAGTTGGTCCAGAAAATGTAGCATTCCCTCTTTTCCCTCCGGGGGTTGGGACCTATATAGCCTCTCATAAAAGGTCTTGACCACCTTGTAGCGCACAAAGACTCCGTGAGACGAATAGAGTGAAGTCGATGAGGCTTTATTAAGCGTGTCTGTTCCCCCGCAGCTCGATAGTAGAATGGCCTGCGGGGGAGGACTCCGGCTTCTTATACTCCGCCTTCAGGGCGGAGCTAGAGGTCAACGGCCAACCAGGACCCGGGATCTGTCAGCCAATGGCATTAGGGCTTCCAGTCCCACATGACCCCTAATACATACTACCACATTCACCCCTTGTCAAAAATGAATCCGGCGGGGTGATGCTTCGCATGGTGGTAAGGGTTTACAGGGCTGGTCCTGGGAGGAAAACATTCACATGGCAATACAGTATGTACAATTTTGTCCTGTTTCAACTATTTACAGAAGGTATCGGGAGAAAAGCAAAATGTTCTTGTGAAAAGTCCATATATTGATTTAGATCGACGCCACGAGTCGGTCGGACGGTCTGGTCGTCCGTGTCGATCGCCTCGGCCCCGGTGGTGGTGGTGGTGCTTGTACCGGTGTTGTCGTCTCCGGGAGCCTTACGGTTTCAGCTTGGGCTTTATTCTTGGTCGGGCCTGAGGGGAGGGGAGCCGATCCTCCTGGGAAGGGGGCGGTCGCGGGGTGCGGCGGTGGCAGGAAGGGGGGGGGGGGTTGGGTGAATGGTGTCGGGGGGGGGTGTGTGTTGCCGGCGGGCGCCAGATCCCGCAGGGAGACCGTGTCCTGTCGGCCGTCGGGGTACTCCACGTAAGCGTACTGCGGGTTCGCGTGGAGGAGGTGAACCCTTTCGACCAACGGGTCCGCCTTATGTGCCCGCACATGCTTTCGGAGCAAGATGGGTCCTGGGGCCGCCAGCCAGGTCGGCAGCGACGTTCCAGAGGAGGACCTCCTAGGGAAGACAAGGAGACGCTCATGAGGCGTTTGATTAGTGCTCGTACATAATAACGACCGGATGGAGTGGAGAGCGTCCGGGAGGACCTCCTGCCACCGTGAAACTGGGGGGTCCCTGGACCATAGGGCCAGTAGGACGGTCTTCCAGACCGTGCCGTTCTCCCTCTCTACTTGCCCGTTCCCCCAGGGGTTGTAGCTGGTCGTCCTGCTTGAGGCTATACCCTTGCTGAGCAGGAACTGGCGCAGCTCGTCACTCATGAAAGAGGACCCCCTGTCGCTGTGGACGTATGCGGGGTAACCGAACAGTGTGAAGATGGTGTTCAGGGCTTTAATGACTGTGGCCGCGGTCATGTCAGAGCAGGGAATGGCGAATGGGAAGCGGGAGTATTCGTCCACCACATTAAGAAAGTATGTGTTGCGGTCGGTGGAGGGGAGGGGCCCTTTGAAATCGAGACTAAGGCGTTCAAAGGGGCGGGAAGCCTTAATCAGGTGCTCACCATCCGGCCTGAAAAAATGCGGTTTGCATTCCGCGCAGATGTGGCAGTCCCTTGTGACTGTACGGACCTCCTCTAAAGAGTATGGGAGATTGCGGGACTTGATAAAGTGGAAAAACCGAGTGACCCCCGGGTGGCAGAGGTCCTCGTGGAGGGTTTGGAGGCGGTTAATTTGTGCGTTGGCACATGTGCCGCGGGATAGGGCATCGGACGGCTCGTTCAGCTTTCCGGGACAATACAAAATCTCGTAGTTGAAGGTGGAGAGCTCGATCCTCCACCTTAAGATCTTGTCGTTTTTGATTTTGCCCCGCAGTGCATTATCGAACATGAAGGCTACCGACCATTGGTCGGTGAGGAGAGTGAATCTCCTGCCGGCCAGGTAATGCCTCCAATGTCGCACAGCTTCCACTATGGCTTGGGCTTCCTTTTCCACTGAGGAGTGGCGGATTTCTGAAGCGTGGAGGGTTCGAGAGAAAAAGGCCACGGGTCTGCCCGCTTGGTTAAGGGTGGCCGCTAGAGCTACGTCGGAGGCGTCGCTCTCTACCTGGAAGGGGAGGGACTCGTCGATGGCGCGCATCGTGGCCTTTGCGATATCCTCTTTGATGCGGCTGAAGGCCTGGCAAGCCTCTGTCGACAGAGGGAAGGTCGTGGTCTGTATTAGGGGGCGGGCCTTGTCTGCGTACTGGGGGACCCACTGGGCGTAGTATGAAAAAAACCCCAGGCAGCGTTTCAGGGCTTTTGAGCAGTGCGGGAGGGGAAATTCCATGAGGGCGCGCATACGTTCAGGGTCGGGGCCTATTATCCCATTGCGCACTACGTAGCCCAGAATGGCTAGCCGGTTGGTGCTAAAAACGCACTTGTCCTCGTTGTACGTGAGGTTCAAGGCTTTGGCGGTCTGGAGGAATTTTTGGAGGTTGGCGTCGTGGTCCTGCTGGTCGTGGCCGCAGATGGTTACATTGTCGAGATACGGGAACGTGGCCCGCAACCCATGTTGATCAACCATTCGGTCCATCTCCCGTTGGAAGACCAAGACCCCGTTTGTGACGCCAAATGGGACCCTTAGGAAATGGTATAATCGCCCGTCTGCCTCGAAGGCTGTGTACTTGCGGTCACTTGAGCGGATGGGGAGCTGATGGTAGGCGGACTTGAGGTCCACGGTGGAGAAGACTTTATATTGGGCAATCCGATTGACCATGTCGGATATGCGGGGGAGAGGGTACGCGTCTAGTTGTGTGTACCTGTTGATGGTCTGGCTATAGTCTATGACCATCCTTTGTTTCTCCCCTGTCTTCACTACTACCACCTGTGCTCTCCAGGGACTATTGCTGGCCTGGATTATGCCTTCCTTTAGTAGCCGCTGGACTTCGGACCGAATGAAGGTCCGGTCCTGGGCGCTGTACCGTCTGCTCCTAGTGGCGACGATTTGCAATCCGGGGTGAGGTTCGCAAACAAGGACGGGGTTGCACCTTGAGGGTTGCGAGGCCGCAGATAGTGAGTGGGGGTATTGGGCCGCCGAATTTGAACGTAAGGCTCTGTAGATTGCACTGGAAATCTAATCCCAGTAAAGTGGGGGCGCAGAGTTGGGGAAGGACGTGTAGTTTGTAGTTTTTGAACTCCCTCCCCTGCACCGTTAGGGTAACTATGCAGAATCCCTGGATCTGTACGGAGTGGGATCCTGCAGCTAGGGAAATCTTTTGTGCGCTGGGATAGGTGGTCAAGGAACAGCGTCTTACCGTGTCGGGGTGGATAAAGCTCTCCGTGCTCCCGGAGTCGACTAGGCATGGTGTCTCGTGGCCGTTTATTAGCACCGTTGTCGTCGTCGTCTGGAGTGTCCGGGGCCGAGCTTGATCGAGCGTAATTGAAGCGAGACGTGGTTGTAGTAGTGGAGTGGGGTCCGTTGTTGCCGTCCAAGATGGCGTCGGGGATGAACAAAATGGCTGCCCCCATACATCGCACATGGCTGGGGGGTCACAAGATGGCGGCGGGGGTGGACAAAATGGCCGCCCCCCCACGCGTCGTACAGGTCTGGGGTGGTCCAAGATGGCGGCGCCCTTCCTCCCCTCGTGGTGGCCGGGACCCAAAATGGCGGCGTCTGCGGGTCGCACATGGGGCGCTGTGGGGGTTGGGAGCGTTAGGACCGCGCGGGGCTCCCTCATTTCTGGGGACAGCGGTGGTCGGGACCCAAGTTGGTAGCGCCGGCGGGTCAGACATGGGGCGCGGGGGGGGGGGGGTTTGGGGGGCGTTAGAGACGCGCAGAACTCCCTCTTCTCCGGGGAGAGCGGTGGTCGGGACCCAAAGTGGTAGCGCCGGCGGGTCACACATGGGGCGCGGGGGGGGGGGTTGGGGAGCGTAAGCGGCGTGCAGGGCTCCCTGTTCTCCCGGGACCGCGGTGGTCGGGACCCAGAGCGGCTGCGCCTGCGGGTCGTACATGGGGCGCTGGGGAGGTTGGGGCCCGTAAACGGCTTGCAGGGCTCCCTGTTCTCCCGGGAAAGTGGCGACCTCGCGGGACCGGCACACAACCGCGAAATGGCCCTTTTTCCCGCAGCTCTTGCAGATTGCTGCGCGGGCCGGGCAGCGCTGCCGGGGGTGTTTCGCCTGGCCGCAGAAATAGCAGCGGGCGCCCCCGGTGCGACTTGGCGTTTGGACCGCGCAAGCCTGTGGGGTGTCCGGGGGGGGGTGGGTTTGTCGCGACGGGTACGTACGGAGCCCAATGGGCTGCCGCGCGGTCGGGGCCGTAGGCGCGGGTATTACGCGCGGCCACGTCTAGGGAGGCTGCTAGGGCCCGGGCCTCTGAGAGTCCTAGCGACTCTCTTTCTAGAAGTCTTTGGCGGATTTGGGAGGAATTCATACCTGCCACAAAAGCATCGCGCATTAACATGTCCGTGTGTTCATTTGCGTTCACCGAAGAGCAGCTGCAGGCTCGTCCCAAAATCAGCAGCGCGGCGTAGAATTCGTCCATCGATTCTCCGGGACCTTGCCGTCTCGTCGCGAGCTGGTAGCGAGCGTAGATTTGGTTAACTGGGCGGACATAGAGACTTTTCAGTGCTGCGAACGCCGTCTGGAAATCCTCCGCGTCTTCGATGAGGGAGAAAATCTCCGTGCTCACCCTCGAGTGCAGGACCTGTAGTTTTTGGTCTTCTATGACCCGGCCGGTGGCCGTTCTGAGGTAGGCCTCGAAACAAGTCTGCCAGTGCTTGAAGGCTGCTGCCGCGTTCACTGCGTGGGGGCTGATCCTCAGGCATTCCGGGATGATCCTGAGCTCCATAGTCCTTTTTAGGCACGCTTAATAAATTGTAGCGCACAAAGACTCCGTGGGACGAATAGAGTGAAGTCGATGAGGCTTTATTAAGCGTGTCTGTTCCCCCGCAGCTCGATAGTAGACTGGCCTGCGGGGGAGGACTCCGGCTTCTTATACTCCGCCTTCAGGGCGGAGCTAGAGGTCAACGGCCAACCAGGACCCGGGATCTGTCAGCCAATGACATTAGGGCTTCCAGTCCCACATGACCCCAAATACATACTACCACACACCTCATTTACCTTCCCTGCTCTCTGTTCCATATTTCCCGTTTCGTCCCTAACTCCACCAATCTCCCTCGCCGCTATCCTCTTACGAAGTTGGTGGGCCAGCAGCCGGCTCGCCTTTTCCCCATACTCATATCGCATTCCCTGTGCCTTCCTCCACTGTGCCTCTGCGTTTCCTGTGGTCAGCAGGTCAAACTCCGTCTGAAGTCTTCGCCTTTCTCTACATAGTCCTTCGTCTGGGGCCTCCGCATATCTTTTATTCACCCTCAAAATCTCCCCCACTAATCTCTCCCTTTCTTTGCCCTCTTGTTTCTCCTTGTGGGCTCTAATGGAGATCAGCTCTCCTCTAACCACCGCCTTCAGGGCTTCCCATACTACCCCCACCTGGACCTCACCATCGTCATTGACCTCCAGGTATCTCTCAATACACCCCCGCACCCTTCCACAGACCCCCCTCATCCGCCAGTAGTCCCACATCCAGTTGCCAGAGTGGGCGCTGCTCCCTCTCCTCTCCTAGTTCCAGATCCACCCAGTGCGGGGCGTGGTCTGAAACGGCGATGGCCGAATACTCCGTTCCTGCCACCCTCGAAATCAGTGCCCTACTCAAAACAAAGAAGACTATTCGGGAATATACCTTGTGGACATGGGAGAAAAAGGAAAACTCTTTAGCCAACAGCCTGGCGAATCTCCACGGATCCACTCCCCCCATTTGTTCCATAAATCCCCTAAGCACCTTGGCCGCTGCCGGCCTTCTCCCGGTCCTGGATCTAGACCGGTCTAGCCCTGGATCCAGCACAGTGTTGAAGTCCCCCCCCATTACCAAGCTTCCCACCTCCAGGTCCGGGATACGTCCCAGCATTCGCTTCATGAATCCCGCGTCATCCCAGTTCAGGGCATATACATTCACCAGCACGACCGCCTCTCCCTGCAGTCTGCCACTCGCCATCACATATCTGCCCCCAGTGTCCACCACTATATTCTTAGCCTCGAACGATACACATTTCCCCACCAGTATTGCCACCCCCCTGTTTTTCGCGTCCAACCCTGAGTGGAATACCTGTTCCACTCATCCTTTTCTTAACCTAACCTGATCCGCCACCTTCAGGTGCGTCTCCTGGAGCATGACTACGTCCGCCTTCAGTCTCTTTAAGTGCGCGAACACCCGGGCCCTCTTAATCGGCCCATTTAGGCCTCTCACATTCCACGTGATCAGCCGGATTGCCCCCGCCCCCCCCCCCCCCCCCCGACTAGCCATCCCCTTTTCTGGGCCATCCCCCCGTCCAGGTCCCGCGCACCCATCTGTCACCCATCTTCCCGTCCCGACCACCTCTTCTCTTGCCAGCTCCCCCTTGCACTCAGCAGCAGCAACCCAGTTAGCCCCCCCCCCGCTAGATCCCCCTCTAGCATGGTTACTCCCCCCATAATGCTTCCGAAAGTCAGCTAACTCTAGCTGACCCCGGCTTCCCCCGTTCTCTCTTTGACCTCCCTGCGTGTGGGGCTCTCTTCCTTCCTGCGCCTATCTTCCCGCCATCATCTCCATAGCGCGGGAAAAAAACCCGTGCTTTCCTATCGGCCCCGCCCCCTGTGGCGCAGTTCCCTCATTCCCCCTCCCCTCTCTGTCCCTTTTTGCCACCGGCGCCCACATTTCTTCGTGTCCCCCCATCAGGGGGAGAGAAATTCCCCATCCAACTTTGCTGTATAATAAACCTCCCCTTTCCCCACTTTACATTCCTGTCCCACCACCTCGTTGCTTCCCCCCCAACATCGAACTCTCAGATCTAGTCCAGTTTCTCTTCTTGGATGAATGTCCATGCCTCCTCCACCGTCTCGAAGTAGTAGTGCTTGCCCTGATGCGTGACCCACAGTCGCGCCGGCTGCAGCATCCCAAATTTTATTTTCTTCCTGTGAAGCACCGCCTTGGCCAGGTTAAAGCTCTCCCTCCTTCTCGCCACCTCCGCACTCCAGTCCTGATACACACGTATCACCGCATTCTCCCACTTGCTACTCCGTACCTTCTTGGCCCAGCTCAAAACAGCCTCTCTGTCGGTGAAGCGGTGAAATCTCACCACTATCGCCCTTGGTGGTTCTCCAGCCTCTGATCTTCGCACAAGGACCCAGTGCGCTCCTTCCACCTCCAGGGGGCCCATTAGGGCCTCAGCTCCCATTAGCGTATGGAGCATCGTGCTCACATAAGCAACATCAGCTCCCTCTGCTCCTTCGGGGAGACCTAGAATCCGTAGGTTTTTCCTCGTGGAGCTGTTCTCCAGGGCTTCCAGCCTTTCTATGCACCTCTTGTGTTGTGCCTCGTGTGTCTCTGTTTTTACCACCAGACCCTGTATCTCATCCTCATTCTCGGCTGCCTTTGCCTTCACTCCACGGAGCTCTATCGCCTGGACCTTTTGTGTTTCCTTCAGTCTCTCGATTGCCAGTAACATCGGCGCCAGCACCTCTTTCTTGAGCTCCTCCACACATCGTCTAAGAAATTCCTGCTGGTCCGGGCCCCATACCATCTGGGCTCCATCCGCCGCCATCTTGCTTCTCCCTTCTCTTCTCTGCCGCTGCTCCAAAGGATCCTTCGCAATCTGGCCACTACCACTGGTCCTTTCCATACACACACGGGATCTTCCTTTGTCACCCCACACTGGGCTTGGTCTGAAAACATTTCCGTTGGGGGTCCCGAAAAGAGCCCAAAAGTCCGTTAGAATGGGAGCTGCCGAAACGTGCGGCTTAGCAGTGCATCGCCGCAACCGGAAGTTCCTCTCTCGCTCGTTCAAACTCCCGTCTCCTCTCTCACTCTTTCAAACTCCCGTCTCCTCTCTCGCTCTTTCAAACTCCCATCTCCTCTCTCACGCTTTCAAACTCCCGTCTCCTCTCTCGCTCTTCCAGACTCCCGTCTCCTCTCTCGCTCTCTCAAACTCCCGTCTCCTCTCTCACCCTTTCAAACTCCCATCTCCTCTCTTGCTCTTTCAAACTCCCGTCTCCTCTCTCGCTCTTTAAAACTCCCGTCTCCTCTCTCGCTCTCTCAAACTCCCGTCTCCTCTTTCACCCTTTCAAACTCCCATCTCCTCTCTCACTCTTTCAAACTCCAGTCTCCTCTCGCTCTTTCAAACTCCCATCTCCTCTCTCGCTCTTTCAAACTCCCGTCTCCTCTCTCGCTCTTTAAAACTCCCGTCTCCTCTCTCGCTCTCTCAAACTCCCGTCTCCTCTTTCACCCTTTCAAACTCCCATCTCCTCTCTCACTCTTTCAAACTCCAGTCTCCTCTCGCTCTTTCAAACTCCCGTCTCCTCTCTCGCTCTTTCAAACTCCCGTCTCCTCTCTCGCTCTTCCAGACTCCCGTCTCCTCTTTCGCTCTCTCAAACTCCCGTCTCCTCTTTCACCCTTTCAAACTCCCGTCTCCTCTCTCGCTCTTTCAAACCCCCATCTCCTCTCTCGCTCTTTCAAACTCCCGTCTCCTCTCTCGCTCTTTCAAACTCCCGTCTCCTCTCTCGCTCTTTCAAACTCCCGTCTCCTTTGTTGCGCTTTTAGACTCCTGTCTCCTCTCTTGCTCTTTCAGACTCCCGTCTTCTCTCTTGCTCTTTCAAACACCCGTCTCTTCTCTCGCTCTTTCAAACACCCGTCTCCTCTTTCGCTCTTTCGACATTCATCACAGCCAGGTATGACTCTTATCAGTGGAGTTTTCTTTTTTTAAAAATATATTTTATTCAAATTTTTTGGCCAAACAAAACAATACAAAGGTTTTCCTTTTTACAACAGTAAAACAGTATAAATAACAGTGGCCGTTTTTAACAAATAAA
This sequence comes from Scyliorhinus torazame, assembly GCF_047496885.1. Classification (NCBI taxonomy): domain Eukaryota; kingdom Metazoa; phylum Chordata; class Chondrichthyes; order Carcharhiniformes; family Scyliorhinidae; genus Scyliorhinus; species Scyliorhinus torazame. The sequence continues at coordinate 32,991,265 of NC_092738.1, forward strand.
TAAATAATATATAAACTAAATGGCAACTGCCATATCAAAAATAATAACTCTCCAAAAATAAAATCAAACAATCCAATATACATAGCCTAATACAAATATCTATACAAAAACTCCCCTGAGGATCCACCCCCCCCCTCCCCCCTGGGTTGCTGCTATTACCTTCCCATTTCCTTTATCGTTCTGTGAGGTAGTCAATGAACGGTTGCCACCGCTTGGTGAGCCCTTGAGCCGAACCCCTTAGTGCGAACTTTATCCGTTCTAGTTTTATAAACCCTGCCATGTCGTTTATCCAGGTCTCCACGCCCGGGGGTTTGGCTTCCTTCCACATGAGCAATATCCTTCGCCGGGCTACTAGGGGCGCATGGTTGACAAGAGAGGTTGAATGTCTTGTTAAGAGGAAAAAGGTGACTTATGTAAGGCTGAGGAAACAAGGTGCAGACAGGGCATTGGAGGGATACAAGATAGCCAGGAGGGAACTGAAGAAAGGGATTAGGAGAGCTAAGAGAGGGCATGAACAATCTTTGGCGGGTAGGATCAAGGAAAACCCCAAGGCCTTTTACACATATGTGAGAAATATGAGAATGACTAGAGCGAGGGTAGGTCCGATCAAGGACAGTAGCGGGAGATTGTGTATTGAGTCTGAAGAGATAGGAGAGGTCTTGAACGAGTACTTTTCTTCTGTATTTACAAATGAGAGGGGCGATATTGTTGGAGAGGACAGTGTGAAACAGATTGGTAAGCTTGAGGAAATACTTGTTAGGAAGGAAGATGTGTTGGGCATTTTGAAAAACTGGAGGATAGACAAGTCCCCCGGGCCTGACGGGATATATCCAAGGATTCTATGGGAAGCAAGAAATGAAATTGCAGAGCTGTTGGCAATGATCTTTTCTGAGCATCTGGAAAGACACTGCTTGATTAGGGATAGTCAGCACGGATTTGTGAGGGGTAGGTCTTGCCTTACAAATCTTATTGAATTCTTTGAGGAGGTGACCAAGCATGTGGATGAAGGTGAAGCAGTGGATGTAGTGTACATGGATTTTAGTAAGGCATTTGATAAAGTTCCCCATGGTAGGCTTATGCAGAAAGTAAGGAGGCATGGGATAGTGGGAAATTTGGCCAGTTGGATAACAAACTGGCTAACCGATAGAAGTCAGAGAGTGGTGGTGGATGGCAAATATTCAGCCTGGATCCCAGTTACCAGTGGCGTACCGCAGGGATCAGTTCTGGGTCCTCTGCTGTTTGTGATTTTCATTAATGACTTGGATGAGGGAGTTGAAGGGTGGGTCAGTAAATTTGCAGACGATACGAAGATTGGTGGAGTTGTGGATAGTAAGGAGGGCTGTTGTCGGCTGCAAAGAGACATCGATAGGATGCAGAGCTGGGCTGAGAAGTGGCAGATGGAGTTTAACCCTGAAAAGTGTGAGGTTGTCCATTTTGGAAGGACAAATATGAATGCGGAATACAGGGTTAACGGTAGAGTTCTTGGCAATGTGGAGGAGCAGAGAGATATTGGGGTCTATGTTCATACATCTTTGAAAGTTGCCACTCAAGTGGATAGAGCTGTGAAGAAGGCCTATGGTGTGCTCGCGTTCATTAACAGAGGGATTGAATTTAAGAGCCGTGAGGTGATGATGCAGCTGTACAAAACTTTGGTAAGGCCACATTTGGAGTATTGTGTACAGTTTTGGTCGCCTCATTTTAGGAAGGATGTGGAAGCTTTGGAAAAGGTGCAAAGAAGATTTACCAGGATGTTGCCTGGAATGGAGAGTAGGTCTTACGAGGAAAGGTTGAGGGTGCTAGGCCTTTTCTCATTAGAACGGAGAAGGATGAGGGGCGACTTGATAGAGGTTTATAAGATGATCAGGGGAATAGATAGAGTAGACAGTCAGAGACTTTTTCCCCGGGTGGAACAAACCATTACAAGGGGACATAAATTTAAGGTGAAAGGTGGAAGATATAGGAGGGATATCAGAGGTAGGTTCTTTACCCAGAGAGTAGTGGGGGCATGGAATGCACTGCCTGTGGAAGTAGTTGAGTCGGAAACATTAGGGACCTTCAAGCAGCTATTGGATAGGTACATGGATTACGGTAAAATGATATAGTGTAGATTTATTTGTTCTCAAGGGCAGCACGGTAGCATTGTGGATAGCACAATTGCTTCACAGCTCCAGGGTCCCAGGTTCGATTCCGGCTTGGGTCACTGTCTGTGCGGAGTCTGCACGTCCTCCCCGTGTCTGCGTGGGTTTCCTCCGGGTGCTCCGGTTTCCTCCCACAGTCCAAAGATGTGCGGGTTAGGTGAATTGGCCAATGATAAATTGCCCTTAATGTCCAAATTGCCCTTGGTGTTGGGTGGAGTTGTTGAGTTTGGGTAGGGTGCTCTTTCCAAGAGCCGGTGCAGACTCAAAGGGCCGAATGGCCTCCTTCTGCACTGTAAATTCAATGATAATCTATGATTAATCTAGGACAAAGGTTCGGCACAACATCGTGGGCCGAAGGGCCTGTTCTGTGCTGTATTTTCTATGTTCTATGTTCAAAGGCCAAGACATCAGCCTCTTTCGCCTCCTGCACTCCCGGCTCTTCTGCAACCCCGAATATAGCCAACCCCCAGCCTGGCTCGACCCGGACCCCCCACCACCTTCGAAAGCACCTTTGCCACCCCCACCCAGAACCCCTGTAGTGCCGGACATGACCAAAACATGTGGGTGTGGTTTGCTGGGCTTCTCGAGCATCTCCCACACCTATCCTCTACCCCGAAAAATTTACTGAGCCGTGCTCCAGTCATATGCGCCCTGTGTAACACCTTGAATTGTATCAGGCTTAGCCTGGCGCACGAGGACGACGAGTTTACCCTACGTAGGGCATCAGCCCACAGCCCCTCCTCAATCTCTTCCCCCAGCTCTTCTTCCCATTTCCCCTTCAGCTCATCCACCATGATCTCCCCCTCATCCCTCATTTCCCTGTATATATCCGACACCCTACCATCCCCCACCCATGTCCCTGAGATCACTCTATCCTGAACCTCCTGCGTCGGGAGCTGCGGGAATTCCCTCACCTGTTGCCTCGCAAAAGCCCTCAGTTGCATATACCTGAATGCATTCCCTTGGTGCAACCCATATTTTTCCGTCAGCGCTACCAGACTCGCAAACGTCCCGTCTAGGAACAGATCTCTCAGATGCACAACCCCAGCTCTCTGCCATGCTCCAAATCCCCCATCCATTCTCCCCGGGACAAACCTATGGTTATTTCTTATCGGGGACCACACCGAGGCTCCCGTCCTTCCCCTATGTCGTCTCCACTGCCCCCAAATTTTTAGTGTTGCCACCACCACTGGACTTGTGGTGTATTTCTTCGGGGAGAACGGCAACGGCGCCGTCACCATTGCTTGTAGGCTGGTTCCTTTGCAGGACGCCATCTCCAATCTCTTCCACGCCGCTCCCGCCCCTTCTCCCATCCACTTACACACCATTGAGATATTGGCGGCCCAGTAGTATTCACCTAGGCTCGGTAGTGCCAGCCCCCCCCCCCCTATCCCTGCTACGCTGCAAGAACCGCCTCCTCACTCTCGGGGTCTTCCCGGCCCACACAAAACTCATGACACTTTTCTCAATTCTCTTGAAAAAAGCCTTTGTGACCATCACCGGGAGGCACTGAAACACAAAAAGGAATCTCGGGAGGACTACCATTTTGACCGCCTGCACCCTACCCACCAGTGACAGGGGCACCATGTCCCATCTTTTAAAATCCTCCTCCATCTGTTCCACCAATCTTGTTAAATTAAGCCGGTGTAAGGTTCCCCAACTCCTGGCTATCTGAATCCCTAAGTACCGGAAATCTCTTGTTACCTTCCTCAGCGGTAAGTCATCTATTCCCCTGCTCTGCTCCCCCGGATGCACCACAAACAACTCACTCTTACCAATATTCAATTTGTACCCCGTAAATTCCCCAAACTCCCTGAGTGTCTGCATTATCTCAGGCATCCCCTCCACTGGGTCCGCAACATACAGCAATAAATCATCTGCATACAAGGATACCCGGTGTTCTTCTCCTCCCCTGAGTACTCCCCTCCACTTCCTGGAGCCCCTCAGTGCTATGGCCAGGGGCTCAATCGCCAATGCAAACAGTAACGGAGACAGGGGACCCCCCTGCCTCGTCCCTCTATGAAGACGGAAGTAGTCGGACCTCTGTCTGTTCGTGACCACACTCGCCACCGGGGCCCTATACAGCAGCTGTACCCATCCGATATACCCTTCTCCAAAACCAAATCTCCTCAGCACCTCCCACAGATAATCCCACTCCACTCTGTCGAATGCTTTCTCGGCGTCCATCGCCATCACTATCTCCGCCTCCCCCTCTGGTGGGGGCATCATCATTACCCCTAGCAACCTCCGTATGTTCGTGTTCAGCTGTCTCCCCTTAACGAACCCAGTTTGATCCTCGTGGACCACCCCCGGGACACAGTCCTCTATCCTTGTCGCCATCACCTTGGCCAGGAGCTTAGCATCTACATTTAAAAGGGAAATGGGCCTGTAGGACCCACACTGCAGCGGGTCTTTTTCCTTCTTCAAAAGGAGCGATATCGTTGCCTCCGACATAGTCGTGGGCAGCTGCCCCCTTTCCTTAGCCTCATTAAAGGTTCTCGTCAAAAGTAGGGCCAGTAAGTCCATATACTTCCTATAAAATTCCACCGGGAATCCGTCCGGTCCCGGGGCCTTCCCCGCCTGCATGCTCCCAATCCCTTTTACCACCTCCTCCATCTCAATCTGTGCTCCCAGTCCCGCCCTCTCCTGCTCCTCCACCTTAGGGAATTCCAGCTGATCCAAGAAACACATCATTCCCTCCTTCCCTTCCGGGGGCTGAGCCTTATATAACCTCTCAGAAAATGTCTTGAACACCCCGTTCACTCTCTCCGCTCCCCGTTCCATCTCTCCCTCCTCATCTCTCACCCCCCCTATCTCCCTCGCTGCTCCCCTCTTCCTCAATTGGTGGGCCAGTAGCCGACTCGCCTTCTCTCCATACTCATACTGTACACCCTGTGCCCTCCTCCACTGTGCCTCTGCCTTACCCGTGGTCAGCAGGTCAAATTCCACATGTAGCCTTTGTCTTTCCCTGTACAGTCCCTCCTCCGGTGCCTCCGCATATTGCCTGTCCACCCTCAAAAGTTCTTTCAGCAATCGCTCCCTTTCTTTACCCTCTTGCTTCCCTTTATGTGCCCTTATGGATATCAGTTCCCCTCTAACCACCGCCTTCAACGCCTCCCAGACCACTCCCACCTGAACCTTTCCATTGTCATTAAGCTCCAAGTACCTTTCGATACACCCCCTCACCCTTAAACATACCCCCTCATCCGCCAATAAGACCATATCCATTCTCCAGAGTGGGTGCTGTTCTTTTTCCTCTCCTACCTCCAGGTCTACTCAGTGTGGAGCGTGGTCCGAAATAGCTATGGCCGTATATTCCGTCCCTGTCACCTTCAGAATCAGTGCCCTTCCCAAGACAAAAAAGTCTATCCGTGAGTATACTTTGTGGACATGGGAGAAAAATGAGAACTCCTTACTCCTAGGCCTACTAAATCTCCAGGCGTCTACCCCTCCCATCTGCTCCATGAAGTCCTTGAGTACCCTGGCCGCTGCCGGCCTCCTCCCGGTCCTGGACCTCGATCGGTCCAGCCCTGGATCAAGCACCGTATTGAAGTCTCCCCCCATTACCAACTTTCCCGCCTCCAGGTCCGGGATACGTCCCAACATACGCCTCATAAAATTTGCATCATCCCAGTTCGGGGCATATACGTTCACCAGAACCACCGCCTCCCCTTGCAATCTGCAACTCACCATCACATATCTACTCCCACTATCCGCCACTATGGTCTTTGCCTCAAACAGTACCCGTTTCCCACTAAGATAGCCACCCCTCTATTCTTCGCATCTAAACCCGAATGAAACACCTGCCCCACCCATCCTTTACGTAGTCTGACCTGGTCTATCATTTTCAGATGCGTCTCCTGCAACATAACCACATCTGCCTTTAATCTGCCTTTAGGTGTGCGAGTACCCGTGCCCTTTTAATCGGCCCGTTCAGCCCTCTCACGTTCCACGTGATCAGCCGGGTGGGGGGGCTCTTTACCCCCCCCCCTTGTCGACTAGCCATCCCCTTTTTTAACCCAGCTCCTCACCCGGTTCCCACGTACCCGTATATCCCCCCGATGGTGCCCTCCCGCCTCGACCACCCCACCCCATACCAGCTCCCCCTTCTCCTTAGCAGCAGCAACCCAGTTAACCCCCCCTCCCCCCCCCCTCCGCTAGATCCCTTTCTAGCGTAGTTGCACCCCCCATGTTGCTCCCAGAAGTCAGCGAACTCTGGCTGACCTCGGCTTCCCCCCTTGTCCTCGGCCCCCACTGTGCGAGGCCCCCTCCTTCCTGCGTCCCTGTTCCCGCCATAATTACCATAGCGCGGGAACAAAGCCCGCGTTTCCCACTCGGCCCCGCCCCTAATGACCGGCGCCCACAGTTCCTCATACCCCCCCCCCCCCAAACATGGGGAAGAGAGAAAAGTTACAGGATCGCAAGATTAACAAATTGAAAAATCATTCCCCCCCCCTTTTTTCCCCTCGCCCCACATAATCACCCCACCACTTTGTCCCAGAAGCTCTTTCTCTCGCCAGACTATTCCAGCTTCTCGTCCACAATGAATGTCCACGCCTCTTCTGCCGTCTCAAAGTAGTGGTGCTTCCCTTGGTGTGTGACCCACAATCTCGCCGGTTGTAACATTCCAAACTGGATCTTCTTTTTGTGAAGCACCGCCTTAGCCCGATTAAAACTTGTCCTCCTTCTCGCCACCTCCGCACTCCAATCCTGGTATACGCGGATCACCGCGTTCTCCCACCTACAGCTCCGAGTTTTCTTCGCCCATCTGAGGACCATCTCTCTGTCATGATAGCGGAGAAACCTCACCACCAAAGGGCCCGTCGGGGCCTCCGATCCCATTAGCGAGCGAAGCATCGTGCTCACATATGTCCCGACGTCCGCCCCTTCTGCGCCTTCGGGAAGACCCAGGACTCTTAAATTCTTCCTCCTCGAATTATTCTCCAGTACTTCCAGCCTTTCCACACACCTTTTGTGCTGTGCCTCGTGCGTTTCTGTCTTCACCACCAGGCCCTGTATTTCGTCTTCATTTTCAGCAGCCTTTGCCTTCACGACCCGAAGCTCCTGCTCTTGGGTCTTCTGCTCCTCCTTTAGCCCTTCAATCGCCTGTAATATCGGGGCCAACAGCTCCTTCTTCAACTCCTTTTTCAGCTCTTCCACACAGCGCCGCAGGAACTCTTGTTGGTCTGGGCCCCATAACAAACGGCCACCTTCCGACGCCATCTTGCTTTGAGCTTCCCTTCCTTGCCGCTGCTCCAGAGGATCCTCCGCAATCCGGCCACTATCCTCTCCCTTATCCATGCGTGTCCAGGGGGATTCCCTTCTGGTTTACCGCACAGTGTTTTTGGCCGTTTAAATTGCCGTTGGGGCTCTTATTAAGAGCCCAAAAGTCCGTTCCACCGGGAGCTGCCGAAACGTGCGACTTAGCTGGTCATCGCCGCACCCGGAAGTCTCAGTGGAGTTTTCTGATTCCCAATTTGCTCAGTGAAATCCTGCCTTGCTTTTAGGGGCAACTACTGTTGTACCTTTAAAACCTCTCATACGTTCGATCAGTTTACTTACTGAGTTTTACCCAGGTGTCTTTATTTATGAGATGAACAAAGGACAAAACAGGTTCACAGTTAACGCAATTTTATTCACAATTCTATTACTCAAGAAAATATGACTCCGACTCCCAGCTGAGCTTTGGGTTTTACCCACACTTAGTAAAGGAGGCTGGCAGGCTTCGATCACTCGATGTGGATGTCTTCTCTGGGTTTGAAAATCAGGGCCCTTCTTGCGATGGTTGTGTCTGGGTAACTCCCAGCTTCTCTCTCCAGATCTGTTTGATGCTCTTTCTTATACTGGGAAACTTGGATTGAGTCATGTGTATACCACTGGTCACTGTCCTAGCCAGACCCCACTGGTTAATGACAAATACAGGATACTCCTGTTTATCGATGGTGGTTTAATAAAAACCCATTGTCCTCTGAAACTCTCCTTGTCTGACCAGCCATCAGCTCATTAAGGAGTCTGATGTCTTCTTTTGTCTGTTCTTCATCCTGCTGCAAAGTTGATTACCTGTGTCTGGACGTTTGTTACATATTCATAGATTTGGAGTGGGTAATCAAAGTCCATTTCGCAATAACAGGTTTATGCTTTGACTTAAGTGCTTTTGCAGCCAGTATAGCTTCCAGCCAGGGTTTCATGAGGCAGTTTCTGTTCCTGGTCCATGTGCATCCCCTCAGCCTGCCTTCAGTACCACACTACTCCCACCTCACCTCTTGGTTCAGCTCTTTTGCCCATATTTGGATGCAGGTTGTGATACGATCAGGAGCTGTGTCCCTGTTAGAACTCAAACTGAGCGTCTGTGAGCAGGTTATTGCTGAGTAAGTGCCGCTTGATAGCACTACCAGCACCTTCTATGACTTTGCTGACGATAGACTGACTTAATTGGCCAGTTTAGATTTGTTTTGTGCTTTGTGGACAGGACATACCCGGGCAATTTTCCACCTTATTAGATGCTAGCGAAAAGGCTTGTAGGCCAAATGTGGCCTAATGTCCTGTGCCGTAATGATTTGAAAATATATTTTGAAATTTGTCACTTATATTGTAAAATTCAACATTTAGCCATGCCAATGTCAATGTTTGCTCCATGTGACCTGGAAGGAATGTCAGCAGTTCCACATCACTGCCTGGAGTACGTATACAGTTTTGTGGCCCATGTTGTTTCCCTTGGTTCCAGGAAAATTGTGCATATATATGGGCAGTGTTCACCTTCACAAGACTTAACACCAATGAAGTATAGTCACTGTTTTTGCTGTCTGGAAATGTGGCAGCTAATTTGTGCACAGCAACATCCTGTAAACAATCATAAGATGAATTTGCTCACATTCAAATCAGGCCACAGGATCTTGTCTGCATACTTGGGCATTCACACAGGATCTCAGTTTAATGCCTCATCTTAAAAAGACACCTTTGACAATTACCATTCTACTCAGTTTATCCATTATAGTTTTCGACAGATGTGCATTGATTTTTCAGCAAAGCAATGCTGTTTTTTAGTTTCAGTTTTTGCATCTGGAGCAATCACGTCTTTTTGAATGGGTGGCGAGGATGCTTTATCTATTGGGGATACTTGAGGTATCATTGAGGTGGCACAGGGGTTAGCAGTGCCACCTCACCTTGCCAGGGACCGGGGTTTATTTCCGACCTCGGGTGTCTGTGTGAAGTTTGCACGTTCTCCCCATGTGTGCGTGGGTTTCCTCTGGGTGCTCCGGTTTCCTCCCACAGTCCAAAGATGTGCAGGTTAGGTGGATTGATCGATGCACAGGGTTACGGAGACAGGACGGGGGACTTGGTGGGGGTTCGTACAGAGGGCTGGTCCATACTTGATGGGCTAAATGGCCCCCTTGTGCACTGCAGGGATTGCCTGATTTGCCAGCTCCAGGCCTCAGTGTTGTCCTTCCTATTTGTGAGGATAGATAGAGGTTGTTTAGTCTCCCAGCACTCGCTATTTGGGGTTGACAGCTGAAGAGTGGTCACTTGGGAAAGGCAGCAGTTAATGTTGAAAGAGAAACGGTTTGTTTTTGTTCTTCAAATTCGCCAAATCCGCCTCAATGTTGAGATGAGTTTGTAAAAAAACAATCCCGCTTCCGGTGACGGCGGGCGGGAGGCGGCCGCACAATGGAGGGCTCCCGTTCGGGAACGGCATTTTCGGGGCTTTAAGCCCGGTCCCAGGGTCCACGGAGGCGGCAAAAGCAGGGAGAAGGCACAGAGGAGGCACAGTGAAGGCAGAGTGAAGAAAAATGTCAAGGGTGAGCAAAAAAACGGCCGTACAAAAATACAGCTGAAGGTCCGTCGGGGAGTGGAAAGGTCACCACGGGGTCACCAAGGAAAATGGAGGCTGGAGCACCAGGGAAGGCCGCATTGCTTACGACTGAAGAAATAACTAAGGTGATGGCTGCGGAATTCGAAAGGCAGTTTACAAAATACATTGGAGACAATGAGGAAGGAGATGAAGGAGGTTTTGAGTGTGCTGGTGGAGGAGGCGATTTCCCCGGTGACGACGGAGGTGGCGAGCGCAGTAGCGGAGGTGCGAGAGCAAGGGGAGGCGCTGAAGGTAGTGGAGGAGACATTATTGCAGCACGGTGATCAACTTACCTCGATGGGGAAGGAGATGCGGAAGGTGATGGAGATTAACAAGGATCTGCAAGGAAAAATGGAAGACCTGGAAAACAGATCCAGGCGACATAATTTGAGGATTGTGGGGCTGCCCGAAGGAGTTGAAGGATCGAGGCCGACTGAGTATTTTGCCGTGATGCTGGCGAAACTATTGGGGGAGGGGGAGGATCCCTCCCGATATGAGCTGGATCGGGCTAACCGGTCGTTGAAGCCTGTACCAAAGGCGAGTGAGCCGCCAAGGGTAGTGACTCTGTGCTTCCGGAGGTACAGTGCGAAGGAGAAGATCCTGTGCTGGGCCAAGCAGAAGCGGGTGGTGCATGGGCTGGATACCAGGACTTTACGGTGGAGCTGGCGAGGAGGCGGGCTGCCTTCAACCGGGTGAAGAGGGCACTGTACATTAGCAAGGTGCAGTGCGGCATTGTATATCCAGCGAAGCTGAGGACAAGCTCAAGGACTTTTATTTTGGAACGGCGGAAGCGGCGGAGGAGTTTGCGAAGGCAGAAGGACTGTGGCAGAACTGAGAAATTGAGAAATGGCCATGTGCTGATGTAACCTCAGGATTGTATTTACTTCTTTTTTGTTTCACTGTGTGCGGGTGTATGGGCTAAAGGAGCCAATGTTGTATATATTTGGACAAGGGAAGGGACGGGACTTTCACTCGAAATGAGGGCTCTTTGGGGTGTAGGTGGATATGCGGGGTTTGTGTGCTAAAAGGGGATTTCTGGGCTTTCCTAGGGCCGGGCAAGGGGGAAAGGGGCCCGGGCGGGGGCCTCCACGCTGGCCGGTTTAAGCCGGCCAGTGAACGGGAGTGAGGTGGGGGGAGGGGCTGCGGCCATCGGAGCCTGGCAGAACAGGGTCCGAGTGGTCTAGCCGGGGTGGAAAGTTGGGGGGGAAGGAACCGAGGTTGGGGGGAGGAGTTTTACAAGAGGCAGTGGACGGGAGGAGTTGGGGCGGGGGGAGGTGTTTACAACTGTTGGGTATCATGTACGGTACTCTTTCAGAGGTTGGAGGGCGTTGAGTGGTGTGGGGGGGACGGGACTCTATAGGTTAATGGTGCCCAAGGGCGATCCCGGACTCCTTTTTCTTTTTCTCCTTTGTTTTCTGTTTCCACCGTGGGAGGGTTTGTTTTATTGGATGCATATATTGGCAGGTGGGCCGTTGTTTGGGGTGGTGGGAGGATGGGACCGTTGTTATTGTTAAGGGGATTGATTTTGTATTTGTTACCATTTACTGTCTGTGGGTGGGGTGTAAATTTTGAAGGAAATGTGAAAATGGAGAATAAACACATTTAAAAAAAAACAATCCCATTTGTCGCTCGCACGTCATGTTCTAAGCCCCGCCCCCGGCCGGCGATAGGCGGGTTTGGAAAGCACGTCACAAAGAAGCCAGGTCCCCGGAGTCGGATTGGCGAGCGGGGTTTGATTGATGGGCGCGGCCACCAATCAGTGGGAGGCGCCTGTGGGCCAGCTGCCAGCGGCGCCATCTTTGATGGGTTGGATATGGCGCGCGGGGTGTGAGCGGCTTCCCTTCCGCTGAAGGAGGTCTTCCTGCTGAGTCCGTGCGGCTGCTCCTCCCGCCGCACAGCCAGGCCCGGGCCTCCACACACACCCAGCCAGAGACAGCGGCCATGGCTTGGGCGCTCAAGATGCCGATGCCGGATGAGGTGATTGAATCTGGCTTGGTGCAAGATTTCGATGCTAGTCTGTCTGGGATCGGCCAGGAATTAGGAGCAGGAGCCTACAGCATGAGGTACCTGGTTTTATATAACTCCCACATTGATGGCAAAATATCATGTGCACTATCCACTCCCGTGTGCAGCTTGTCAGCTATCCCAGTGATAACCTGGGGAAGGGCCTATCAGTGTTTACTAGCTCTGATAGGGTGGCACTGTGGCTTCACAGCTCCAGGGACCCGGGTTCGATTCCCGGCTTGGGTCACTGTCTGTGCGGAGTCTGCACGTTCTCCCCGTGTCTGCGTGGGTTTCCTCCGGGTGCTCCGGTTTCCTTACACAGTCCAGAGATGTACAGGTTAGGTGGATTGGCCATGTTAAATTGTCCCTTAGTGTCCAAAGATGTGCAGGTTAGGTGGATTGGCCATGTTAAATTGTCCCTTAGTGTCCAAAGATGAGCAGGTTAGGTGGATTGGCTGTGTTAAATTGCCCCTTAGTGTCCAAAGATGTGCAGGTTAGGTGGATTGGCCATGTTAAATTGTCCCTTAGTGTCCAAAGATGTACAGGTTAGGTGGATTGGCCATGTTAAATTGTCCCTTAGTGTCCAAAGATGTGCAGGTTAGGTGGATTGGCCATGTTAAATTGTCCCTTAGTGTCCAAAGATGTACAGGTTAGGTGGACTGGCCATGTTAAATTGTCCCTTCGTGTCCAAAGATGTGCAGGTTAGGTGGATTGGCCATGTTAAATTGTCCCTTAGTGTCCAAAGATGTGCAGGTTAGGTGGATTGGCCGTGTTAAATTGTCCCTTAGTGTCCAAAGATGTGCAGGTTAGGTGGATTGGCCATGTTAAATTGCCCCTTAGTGTCCAAAGATGTGCAGGTTAGGTGGATTGGCCATGTTAAATTGCCCCTTAGTGTCCAAAGATGTGCAGGTTAGGTGGATTGGCCATGTTAAATTGCCCCTTAGTGTCCAAAGATGTGCAGGTTAGGTGGATTGGCCATGTTAAATTGCCCCTTAGTGTCCAAAGATGTGCAGGTTAGGTGGATTGGCTGTGTTAAATTGTCCCTTAGTGTCCAAAGATGTGCAGGTGAGGTGGATTGGCCATGTTAAATTGTCCCTTAGTGTCCAAAGATGTGCAGGTCAGGTGGATTGGCCATGATAAATTGCCCTTAGTGTCCAGAGATGTGCAGGCTAGGTGGATTGGCCATGTTAAATTGTCCCTTAGTGTCCAAAGATGTGCAGGTTAGGTGGGTTGGCCATGATAAATTGCCCTTCGTGTCCAAAGATGTGCAGGCTAGGTGGATTGGCCATGATAAATTGTCCCTTAGTGTCCAAAGATGTACAGGATAGGTGGATTGGCCATGCTAAATTGTCCCGTAGTGTCCAAAGATGTGCAGGTTAGGTGGGTTGGTCGTGATAAATTGTCCCTTAGTGTCCAAAGATGTGCAGGTTAGGTGGGTTGGCCATGATAAATTGCCCTTCGTGTCCAAAGATGTACAGGATAGGTGGATTGGCCATGCTAAATTGTCCCTTCGTGTCCAAAGATGTGCAGGTTATAGTGTCCAAAAATGTATAGGTTAGGTGGATTGGCTGTGCTAAATTGTCCCTTAGTGTCCAAAGATGTGCAGGTTAGGTGGATTGGCCGTGCTAAATTTCCCCTTGGTATCCGAAGATGTGTCGGTTAGGTGGGGTTGCGGTGCAGACCCGATGGGTCAAATGACCGTCTTATACACTAGCGATTCTGTGGTCACTGCATGGTTGAATAATGTGCCAAAACCGACAACTGTTCAGCCATTAGGAATTCTTGTGGTGAGGGCGGCGGAGGAGATTGTGTTGGAAACCTGGTGCAGACCATAAAGCTAGGCCCAAGGATAATGGATTTAAGTCTGCTGATTCGCCAACTAAACGAGTCTTAGCATGTGAAGTCATCTAATCAATTCATTTATTCATGTATAGCTTGGGTTTCCATTTTTCAAAGTCCAAATTGTCTACTTATTTTGAATTGAATGCTCTTGTTCACCTAGATCTGGTCTCTGAATCTCATTACACTGTTCTAGATTTGGCGAAGTAGTTCAACCAGCCTACTATAATAAAAACAGGAACTTTCTGGATAAACTCAGCAGATCTGGCAGCATCTGTGGAGAGCGTAACAGAGTTAATGTTTCAATATGCTTCTTCATACAGATTCAATGTTGACTGTTTCTCTCCACTGTGGGCAGCACGGTAGCACAGTGGTTAGCACTGTTGCTTCACAGCACCAGGGACCTGAGTTCGATTCCCGCTTGGGTCAATGTCTGTGCGGATTCTGCACGTTCTCCCCGTGTCTGCGTGGGTTTCCTCCGGGTGCTCCGGTTTCCTCCCACAAGTCCCGAAAGACGTGCTGTTAGGTGGATTGGACATTCTGAATTCTCCCTCTACCCGAACAGGCGCCGGAATGTGGCGACGAGGGGCTTTTCACAGTAACTTCATTGCAGTGTTAATGTAAACCTACATGTGAAACTAATAAAGATTATTATTATTATTATGAGGCCTGACCTAAGTTTTTCCAGCAATTTCTGTTTCTATCTCAGATATTCAGCATCACAGAATTTTGCTTTGATTTCTATTATTGTGCTATTTGGAGCTGCGTGCACTTTATTGTAGGTGTGATTAGATCGAACGTTGGGTGTAATCCCAATTTTTTTTTCATCATGCATTTGCCAGTTTAAACTCAAGTGTTATGAATGTCTTTGTATCTAACTTCTTTCCTCACTCCTTCTGTATTCTCATTGTTTCAGGAATTCACTATTCTGTGAAAAAGTTAGTTCAGGCTTTCTAGTCATGTATTAAAATTAATTTGCGTGGAGATTGATTCCTGTGCTGCAGTTATAAAATGCCTTTTTATAGCGGCACCTCAATGTGTATTAAACTACATACACCAGAAGTTGTCTGAGTGAATGAGCCTCTGTTGAGACGAAAGCTCTTTATTTTAAATATTGGCTTTGGCAGCTGCCTCTCGACTTTGAGTCTCTTGTGCAGCAGCCCCAGAGTGTTGGATTTACTGAGCCCCAAAGATTTTTTTACCCTGGTGTTGCTGCCAGTTTCGGATCTATGTGTGAGAGCCTGTGACGCGAGCATCCTAATGTCAATGAAAGGCAGGAATCTTTGACAATCTGCCCACAAAGTTGCTGCGTGTCTGCGTGGGGTTCCTCCGGGTGCTCCTCCCACAGTCCAAAGATGTGAAGGTTACATAGTGTCCAAAAAATGTTAGATGGGGTTATTGCTTTACAGAGATTGCGTGTAGCTGTGGGCTTAGATAGGGCAATCTTTCCAAGGGCCAGTGCAGACTCGATAGGCCGAATGGCCTCCTTCTGCACTGTAAATTCCATGATCTATGAATAATAAAAACTGCTTTCCTGTCTTGGCAATGAGAATTATGTTGTAGACAGAAAAACTGCTGGGGAGTCTGCAATGCATGATTTGGAAAGAAATAACGCTCAGTGATGGTGCAGATGTATAAAAATGAAGGAAATATTGATTTAACATCCTTAATCTTATTGTTTGCTTTCTATTTTAAGATACCCGTTAGCTGTCACTACTTCTATTTGGCTATATAAAGAATAACTGATTACGCGGGTGGCACGGTGGCGCAGTGGTTAGCACTGCTGCCTCACGGCGCCGAGTACCTGGGTTTGATCCTGACCCGGGTCACTGTCTGTGTGGAGTTTGCACATTCTCCCTGTGTCTGTGTGGGTCTCACACCCACAGCCCAAAGATGGATTGGCCACGCTAAATTGCCCCTTAATTGGATAACATAAATTGGGTACCCTAAATTTACTTTAAAAAAAAAAAGAATAGCTGATTTTGCCTAAGTGGTAGTGAAGCAAATAGTACCAAATGGTTTACTTTCGTATGTGTCCCATTACTGGTTCGTGATGCCTTCCCAATAGGGCTGTGATATTTTGATGGTGACAGAAACTAGACATGACTGTATAACTGTGAGGAAACCGTCTGGAAAAGATTCATTTGTGTGAAAGCAAATGCCATAAATCTCTGTCCAAGACCAGTTCTTCTTTCTCAGCAGGGAAAGGTCAACAATTTGTGTGATTTGATCTTCCAGATCATCCGATACTTGGCTATAATGCTTAACTGCATGTTTTTCGGTTGTTGAGAGCCAAACTGATGGTGCAATTCATCCATTGTAACAGTGGAGGTACTTGAGTGTGGTAAATAGAGCAGGTTATCTGTTTTGAGTGGGGGAGAAGGGGACGGGAGGAGGCAGATTCTATTTAATATAGAATTAATTTAATATACTCTCCACATTGCCAGTGCTATTGCTGTTGATCTTCCTGCACCTAGTAGTTTCTGTTCCTGGAACGGGTTGCTAGTCTGTTGTCAGAGGCTTATAGCTTGAGGGATGCCACACTGCATCAAGCGTGGCTGACTCGGGAGTCTCTCTCTTCTTTACCACCAGACACTAGTGGGTTTGGAAGGATTTGCAGGTTGATACTTGACCTTTTTGGCCACAATATGAACACACCTTCCTTGGCCATTAAGTCCTGGGCTGGGAATCTAACCCAGTGCCTCTGGCTCACAGGCAGGGATGCTCCCCACTGTGCCACAAAACTCCCTGTTCCCAAATGTCTGAATCCCAAAATATTTTATATTCAGTCAGTAGTTTCCATCATAAACAAAAAGCATCTTTCATTGTTCATGTGCTATAAAGAACCATTTTGGTACTCTATATACAGAATGAAGAGTATAAAAGAATCTTCTTCCTTCTATTTTTGATTAATCTTTTTTCCCCTCCCTGAAAAATTACTGTTAAGATTGACTAAATGAAATGGATTTTCACATCTAAATCAATGTATTGTATGATACACGCTTCCTGCATGTAAACCTGTGAATTGTGAGCTGTATGTTTATTGATGGATTTACAATCACAGGCTGCATACCTTCTTGCCACCAATCAACAAACTTGGTGCATTTTGGAAGAAATCTATCTTTTCAGCAACTGCAGTTTCCAACGTCCAAACTAAAACTTATATTGCACAGTAATTCACTTTGCTGAGCTTTCTTTTAATACTTTCATTGAAAGGTTTATTGGCTGAAGCTTTGACTTTAATTGTGTTCAGACGGAAGTGATTGGAGAGAAGGGCTAACTGAGCATGTACCAAATCTGGTAATACTGCCATCTGCTTTTTCCACAAATTTTAAAATCACTTTCAACATAAGGATTTGTTCTAATAGATATTAGAAGCTTGGAAACTAACTGCTAATTTGAGTGTTTTGAGGGTAGTTTTTGATTATGGAATTTTTTTTACTGGAAGCTATGTTGCTGGCCATTGTACAGTGCAAACCCCAATCCCTGATTTTCCACTACCTTAAGACAGGAACTATCTGATAATAGGAGTAATGATTGGAAGTGGGGTGGGAGAGAGCATAACTGCAAGGAAACTATGGACAGAACCTGCTGAAGGAAACTGTGTGTCAAAGGAACCAATGGGCAGCAAGGCAGCACAGTGGTTAGCACTGTTGCTTCACAGCTCCAGGGTCCCAGGTTCGATTCCCGGCTTGGGTCACTGTCTGTGCGGAGTCTGCACGTTCTCCCCGTGTCTGCGTGGGTTTCCTCCCACAAGTCCCGAAAGACGTGCTGTTGGGTAATTTGGACATTCTGAATTCTCCCTCTGTGTACCCGAACAGGCGCTGGTGTGACACTAATATAGATTGTTATTACAAAGGCAGCCTGGGTCTTCTCCTGCTGGGACCTGAAAAGGCCAAGTATAGCCAGATGCTGGAAAAGCCCTTGCCCAGGTCCTCCTCAGCTCCATGACACTTGCCACCTTATCGTGGCTGCTGACTTGCTGTTTTCATACAAAAGTGGGAGGAATCCTGGAATATCCCTGAAATGTAGATATTCTATTGTTTCTAGGCAACATTGTTTTGTTAGGGGAAGGTCGTGTCTTAGATACTTAATAGAATGTTTTGAGGAAGTAACAAGGAGGATTGATATGGGGAGTGCAGTGGATATTGCCTACATGGATGTCAGTAAGGCCTTTGACAAGGTCCCACATGGCAGACTGGTCAGAAAAGTGAGATCTCGTGT
Source organism: Scyliorhinus torazame (assembly GCF_047496885.1). Taxonomy (NCBI): domain Eukaryota; kingdom Metazoa; phylum Chordata; class Chondrichthyes; order Carcharhiniformes; family Scyliorhinidae; genus Scyliorhinus; species Scyliorhinus torazame. Next base: position 33,009,319 of record NC_092738.1, read on the forward strand.
GATACAGGGGAAGGTGGCAGGTTGGATCCAACATGGGCCCAGTGACCGGAAACAAAGGGTCGATGGATGTTTTTGCAAATGGAAAGTGGCTACATTGATGTTCCATGGGGCTCAGTGTTGAGCATCTTTCTGTTTGTTGTATATATTAATGATTTAGACTTAACTGTGGGTGGAATGATTGGAGAATTTGCAGACAACACAAAGATGGCCGTGTAGTTCATAGTGAAAAGGATAGCTGTCAGCTCCGGAATGATATCAGTGGTTGAGTGGGAGGAAAGGGAATAAATGGAATTCAATCCATGTGGGGTGATGCATTTGGAGAGGGCAAACAAAGGGAATACTCCATAAACGGGAAGATATGGAGAAAGATTGAGGAAGAGTGAGACCTTGGAATAAATGTCCACAGGTCCCTGAAGATGACAGGAGAGGTGGACAAGGTGGTGAAGAAAGCAGATGGAATGTTTTCCTTTATTGGGCGAGGGATTGAACAGAAAAGCAGGGATGTAATGATGGAACTGTCTAAAACACTGGTTAGGCTGCAGGTGGGGATTTGTGGTGACCAACACTGTACACATTACAGGAAGGACAGAATTGCTCTGGATACAGTGCAGAGGAGATTTACAAGTGTTGTCAGGGCTGGAAAATTGCAACTATGAGGATAGATTGGAGAGGCGGGGGTTGTTTTCCTTCAAACAGGAGGCCGAGGGGAGACCCAATTGAGGTGGCCAAGATTATAAGGGGCTGAGATAAAATAGGTAGGGTTTCTCTGTTTTCCCCCAGCAAAGAGGTCAATTAGCAGGAGGTAGAGATTTAAGGTAATTGGTGGGACATGAGGGAAGACGTTTTCACCGAGAGGGGGTGGGTGTTTGGAATACGCTGCCTGGTTTGCGGGTGGAAACACTCCACTCATTTGAACGGTCCTTGGATCTGCACCTGAGGCATTGGAACCTGCAGGACTACAGACCAGGTGCTGGGAGGTGGGATTAGAATGGGCAGCTAGTTTTTATGTTTTGGCTGGCGCAGACACGATGGGCTGAATGGCCTCGTTCTGTGCCATAAATTGTCTGTGGTTCTAATTTCGTACAATTAAAAACTAGAACTTAGTCACTGTCTTAACAGTGGCTCGTCAATGATCTCTTGTTATATGGAGTGGCAGATAGTGTTGGGCCAATTATCTTCGAGTCACTTGCCCTGACTGAATAGAATCCAGCAATTTCTGTTTGCCAGCTGTTGTGTTGTATTCCTAGCTGCACATGAAGACTCCCTCCTGTTCATTTACCTGTTTAATGAGAAAAAGATAGTTTGATAATGGTCTCAAACTGTGCAAAAGTGTTTAATCTGTATAATTTATCATTTGTATTGTACTGTTATGAAAGGAATTCCATTAACCAAGACAGTTTTTCTTGTCCAGTGAATCTCTCTCGATCCATAATATCAAGGGGAGATGCAAATGTGCGTACTAACTATCTTGTTGCACTATGCCATCTTTGAAAGCTAGGAGTGTGCTTTCAACATTGATGCAGAATATCTTGTGTATGCAAATTAACTGGTGTGAACACTCCATTATTTAAAAAAAAATTAATTAAGGGGCAATTGTGGGCCCGTGTCGCCCGCCGCACTCTGTGGTGCAGGATTAGGACTCGGAGGGCGACTGCCCGATGACTGTCAGCACCCAGTGTCGGGAGTGGAGGGTGCACATGAGGCTCTCTGCAGTGGGGTGCGGGGCTCACTCATGCCTGACACTGTGTTGCCCCTCACCCCCTCTGGGGGACTCCCGGAATCTGGCACATCATAATTGAAGGTTCTTTTATTTTTCTGCCTATGTAGATAGTTCAGGCAGTGTCCTATTTGCCCCGCCCCTCCACCAACACCTCCCTCCCTCCCCACCACCCTCCTCTTTCTCCCCCCCCCCCCTTTCCCTTCTGTTGGTACAGAAGTGAGAGTATCTGGTATCTCCAGCGCAAGGTTTAGTGTGTGTACCATTTGTTTTTTGTACAACTGTATTGTGAACTTTTTAAATAATCAGAATCCCCCCGCCCCCCCCCCCCCCTCCGTACATTGGTACTGAGGGGAGGGTACCCTGTTTCTCCAACACAAAAGTTTGTACCGTTTGGCCTTGTAAATATTTTTTTCTGTTTTAATAAAGATATGGCCAATCCACCTAAGCTGCCTTGATTGTAAGCTCTGCTCATGTCTACCTCCAGAAAAATCTTGTCAAAGACAAATGGCATGCCAATATTTTCTGACTCTGCTCATTCGTTTGACCAGGGCCAAAACCGCAGGTCTTAGCTGGATTGACTGATTTAGAGAACGAGAGAGCATCGACAACGGAAAGGGAAGGCAGCTGAATAGCCAGAGGTACCAACATGCAGTTTAATTGCCAGTTTGTCAGGGCTGAGAATCTATTTTCAGTGTTGCAGGAAGGGGTGACGTGCCAGTGTTAAAGGGTCGGGGAAGGGGCCATCGCCCTCTCATTGGCCACTTTTTCCGAAAAAAAAATATCTGCCTTGCTGAGTTTTGTAAAGGGCTACTTTTTTATTTTTGGGAGAATTTGGGATACTATTCTTCCTTAATTCCTTGGTGTTTTTTCTCCAATTTGGACTGTTAAAACAATTCCCAATTTGGATCAGGTTCGTATCAAATTCCAACTATTTTGACTGAAACCGGACTAGGGACACGAGGAAGAACGTTTTTACGCAGAGGGTAGTGGGAGTCTGGAATTCGTTGCCCGAGTTGGTGTGAGGGTATGCCCAGCCCTGGCTCCCAACTTTATTGCAAACACCCGAAAGTCTTTTTAAAAACAACACCTGGATCTGCACCTTAAGTGCTGTAAGCTACAGAGCTATGGACTGGGTGGGGGAAGTGGGATTAAGGGCATCTGGGTGTCCTCGGGGCTGACATGGACAAGATGGGCTGAATGGCCTCCTGTGCTGTACCTTTTCTATGATTCTATAAGAAGCCAGTTTTGCACATTAGTAACAGACCAACTGAATTTCAGCTCATTTCACCATTTTGCTGCTCACCACAGCGTCACAAGAACGTTTAAAGGGGGTGGACCTTCTCTCCGCTGAATCTTGCCCATGAAGACATTCTCAGTACAGGCAGCTGCTCCTGGCTTTGTTCACTGGGTTTCTGGCTGCCTCCTCCTGCTGTTGTCCTTGGCCTCCTGGAGGATGCCAAGTGGGTCGGAATCATCGACCAGCAGCTGGTCAAAGCGATTGGCAGCACAGATGGATGTCGCCTCCGTGGTGGTGGCAGCAACAGCCAGGAGAACGGTTTCTTAATCTCCAATCACTGATTCCACTCTCACGCACTTGTTCCTCCAGCCTTGAATTTGGTGTCTGGAGGAGCCAACAGAGCTGTGATTGGAGGAGCAATGAGCATGTGAGCAACAGAATCGGAGATTGGAGGAGTTTAGCCTGTCCCGCACTTGCTGCTACATCACTGTCCCACTCTTGATGGGATGCATGAGCCTGCAGTTGTTCAGCCCTATTTGGGCCCTTCATAGTCTAGAATGTAAGATAATATGTTTGGGATGATCTTTCAATATTTGGTTGTTCGTGGGATATTTGTGTGACTTTGAGGGTGACTTTGCCTACCGCCCCAAACCTGGCTAGGCAGTGAAATAGAATAGAATGGAAGGGGCATGATCTCCATGGCAAATAAAAGTGCCTGAGGTCCCAGCTCACCCTGGACAGACCCAGTGTCTCGCTGTTAGGTGAGAGAGAGAGAATCTGGCTGCAGCTGGGTACCCAGGGGACTGGTCCCTGTTGGTGTTTGCAATAAAGTTGGGAACCAGGGCTGGGCATATCCTCAATTGGGGAGGTTGGAGGTGAAGCCCAGAAACATCTTGCATAGATACATAGAAGATAGGAGCAGGAGGAGGCCTTTTGGCCCTTCGAGCCTGCTCCGCCATTCATCTCGATCATGGCTGATAATGAAATGAAAATCGCTTATTGTCACGAGTAGGCTTCAATGAAGTTACTGTGAAAAGCCCCTAGTCACCACATTCCGGCGCCTGTTTGGGGAGGCTGGTACGGGAATCCAACTCCATAGCCTAACTCAATAACTCATCCAACTCAATAGCCGAATCCTGCTTTCTCCCCATAGCCTTTGATCCCATTCTCCCCAAGTGCTATATCCAGCCTCTTGAATATATTCAAAGTCTTAGCATCAACTACTTCCTGTGGTAATGAATTCCACAGGCTCACCACTCTTTGTGTGAAGAAATGTCTCCTTATCTTTGTCTGAAATGGTTTACCCTGAATCATCAGACTGTGACCCCTGGTTCTGGACACATCTATCATTGGTGACATCTTCCCTGCATCTACCCTGTCCAGTCCTGTTAGAATTTTATAAGTCTCTATGAGATCCCCACTCATTCTTCTGAACTCCAGCGAGAACAATCCCAACATGAGTCATACTCCCCTCGTATGACAGTCCCGCCATCCCTGGAATCAGTCTGGTAAACCGTCGCTGCGCTCCCTCGAGAGCAAGAACATCCTCAGAGAAGGAGACCAAAACTGCCCACAATACACCAGGTGTGGCCTCACCAAGGCCCTGTACCATTGCAGCAACACATCCCTGCTTCTATACTTAAAACCTCTCGCAATGAAGGCCAACATACCATTAGCCTTCTTTACTGCCTGCTGCACCTGCATGCTTACCTTCAGCGAATGGTGCACAAGGACACCCAGGTCCCACTGCACACTCCCCTCTCCCAATTTACAACCATTCGGGTAGTAATCTGCCTTCCTGTTTTTGCTTCCAAAGTGAATAACCTCACACTTATCCAAATTATACTGAATCTGCCATTGATTTGCCCACTTGCCCAACCTGTCCAGATCATGCTGCAGGATCCCTGTATTCTCGTCACAATTCATCCCCCCACCTAACTTGGTATCATCTGCAAACTTTGAGATGTTACATTTTGTTCCCTCATCCAAATCATTAATATATATTGTGAATAGCTGGGGTCCCAGCACCGATCCCTGTGGTACCCCACTAGTTACTGCCTGCCAATTTGAAAAGGACCCATTAATCCCTGCTCTTTGTTTCCTCTCTGCCAATCCGTTTTCTATCCACCTTAATACATTTCCCCCAATCCCATGTGCTTAAATTTTGCACAATAATCTCTTTTGGGACTTTGTCAAACGCCTTCTGAAAGTCCAAATATGCCACATCGACTGGCTCCCCCTTGTCAGTTGTACTGGTTACATCTGCAAAGAATTCCAACAGATTTGTCAAGCATGATTTTCCCTTCATAAATCCATGCTGACTCTGACTGATCCAGCCACTGCTTTCTAAATGTTCTGCTATAAAGTCCTTGGGGCAGCACAGTAGCATAGTGGTTAGCGCAGTTGCTTCACAGCTCCAGGGTCCCAGGTTCGATTCCCGGCTTGGGTCACTGTCTGTGCGGAGTCTGCACATCCTCCCCGTGTCTGCGTGGGTTTCCTCCGGGTGCTCCGGTTTCCTCCCACAGTCCAAAGATGTGCAAGTTGGTGGATTGACCGTGCTAAATTGCAGTACCAAGGAATTGTTAGGTTACGTTCTGGGATTACGGGGGATAGGGCTGGGTGGGTGGGAGTGTGGGCCAAGCTAGGGCGCTCTTTTAAAAATGAAAATGAAGGGTCAGTGCAGGCCTGATAGGCCGAATGGCGTCCTGCACTGTATATCTCTGGACTGTGGGAGGAAACCCACGCAGACACTGGGAGAACGTGCAAACTTTACACAGTCACCCGAGGCTGGATTTGAACCCAGGTCTTTGAAATGCTCTTGAAACAATCCGCCTCCAGGGGTTCGGGCTTTCGGCAATTGTCACCCAGTTGCTCGTGTCAGTCTGCCATCTTAATATCTTGCTTGCAGGTGTCCTCATAGCAGAGGGATGGACACCCAGGAGGTTGTAATCCAGTGGCCAAGTCACTGTCTGGTAGGCTGTCACCTATCCGATGGGAAGGCAGATCAGTGCAGACATCGTTTGTTTAGCAGTGAGTGTTCAGCAGTGAGTGTATGCTGATGGAGGTCCTGGAGTGTATTGATTCAGAGTTGTTGACCCATGTTCTGCCAAGAGATGCCAAGGATACGTTTCGAACAGCGAAACCAGAAACTGTTCAGCCTTCTCTCTTACCAAGCACATGTTGTTCAGGTCTCACACTGAGGACTGAAAATGATCTGTTTATCCTGACTTTCCTGTTACTTAGCCAAGCCTCTGTCCATGCTCCCATCTCACCCACGACACCATGAGTTTATTACCTTGTGTCATAAAACCTTCTTGCCATAAGATTCTTAGCCTTTGACCTGCCCTGGTAGCCATGGTATTAATATGGCTGGGTCCAGTTCAGTTTCTGATCAATGCTAACCCTCCCAAGATGTTAATAATGGGGTTTCAGCGATGGTGATGTCATTGAATGTCAAGGGATAGTGGTTAGATCTTCTCTTGTAGGAGGTGGTCATTGCCTGGACTAGGGTGGTTGGGCCTCGGACGCTACCCTGAGGAACTCCTGCAGTGATGTCCTGGAGCTGTGATGATTAACTTCCAACCACCACAACTATCTTCCTTTGTGCCAGGTATGACTCCAACCAGCGGAGAGTTTCCCCCCTGATTCCCATTGACTCCAGTTTAGCTAGGGCTCCTTAATGACTTATTCGGTCAAATGCTGCCTTGGTGTCAAGGGCAGTCACTCTCACCTCGCCTCTTTTGGCCACATTTGAACCAAGGCTGTAATGAAGTCGGGAGCTGAGTGAGCCTGGTGGAACCCAAACTGCGCATCAGTGAGCAGGTTGATGACTCCTTCAATCACTTTACTGATGATGGAGAGCAGACTGGTAGTTATTGGCTGCGTTGGATTTGTCCTGTTTCTTGTGTATAGGACTGTGTTCTTCAAACTCTGGGGCACGGGTGGGTGTCGGGAGGGTCGCGGAGTCGTCCTTCGCGGTGCTCCTGATTGCGCAAATCCCCGCGCAGCAGCCGGCTTTTAATAACGCCGGCTGCAAGCGGCCTTTAAAATGGCCGCGAACATGTAACAAAAATTTGGCCGCATTACGCATGTGCGCATGATCATCGGCGCGCATGCGCAAAACTATGCGCATGCGCGCTGATGATCGGGCGGGCACTCGCAGTGCGGCTGCTATTTTTAAAAAACGGTCGCAACTTTTTGTTTTACAAGTTTGATTTTTTAAAATTCATTTTATTCATTTAATTTTCTTTTTTTCATTTATTTGGTTCATTTTGTTTTGTTTTTTTACAAGTTTGGGGGGGGGGGGGGGGGGGTTTATTCAATAAAAGTTTACGGAAAAAAATGCAGTACTTTGGACAGATGGAGACTGCATACTTTCCGACACCGGAAGGCTTCACCTTCATCCAACAGGTTCCATTCGAGGAGTATGTACGAGGGCCAAAGGGACCCAAATCCATTTCCTCCATTTTTATCAGCAGCAAACAAGATAAGAGAAAATGGTGGGTCGCTCAGGTCGGCTGGCGTGGGTCGCGAAGGTTGACCGGTTGGTAAAAATGGGTCCCCGGAAAAAAAATTGAAGACCACTGGTATAGGACACACCTGGGCAATTTTCCACGTTGCTGGTTAGATGCCAGTGTTGTAGCTGTACTGGAACAGCTTGACTAGGAGTGCGGCAAGTTCTGGAGCACAAGTCTACAGTACTATTGCTGGGATATTATCAGGTCCCATAGCCTTCGTAGTATCGGGCAGCACGGTAGCATTGTGGATAGCACAATTGTTTCACAGCTCCAGGGCCCCAGGTTCGATTCCGGCTTGGGTCACTGTCTGTGCGGAGTCTGCACGTCCTCCCCGTGTGTGCGTGGGTTTCCTCCGGGTGCTCCGGTTTCCTCCCACAGTCCAAAGATATGCAGGTTAGGTGGATTGGCCATGATAAATTGCCCTTAGTGTCCAAAATTGCCCTTAGTGTAGGGTGGGGTTGCTGGGTTGTGGGGATAGGGTGGAGGTGTTGACCTTGAGTAGGGTGCTCTTTCCAAGAGCCGGTGCAGACTCGATGGGCTGAATGGCCTCCTTCTGCACAGTAAATTCTATGATAATCTATGATCTATGATATCCAGGGCTTTCAGCCGGTTCTTGATATCATGTGGGGTGAATCGTATTGGCTGAAGACTGACATCTGTGATGCTGGGGACATCCGGAGGAGACCGAGACAGATCATCCACTCGGCACTTCTGGCTGAAGATTGCTGCGAATGCTTCAGCCTTGTCTTTTGTACGTACACGCTGGACTCCCCCATGGGGATATTTGTGGAGACGACTCCTCCAGTGAGTTGTTTAATTGTCCACCACCATTCACGGCTGGATGTGGCAGGACTGCAGAGCTTGGATCTGATCTGTTCATTGTGGAATTGCTTAGCTCTGTCTATTACTTGCTGCTCATGCTGGGTGACACACAAGTAGTTCTGAGTTGTAGCTTCACCAGGGTGACACCTCATTTTTCAGTATGCCTGGTGTTGATCCTGCCATGCTCTCCTGCACTCTGCATTGAACCAGGGGTGATCCCCTGGCTGGGTGGTAATGGTAGAGTGGGTGATATGCTGGGCCAGGAGGTTACAGACTGTGGTTGAATACAATTCTGCTGCTGCTGATGGCCCACAGCGCCTGGTGGATGCCCAGTCTTGAGTTGCTGGATCTGTTCGAAGTCTATCCCATTTAACACGGTGGTCGTGCCACGCAACACGATGGAGGGCCTCCTCAATGTGAAGACGGGACTTCATCTCTACAAGGACTATGCGGTGGTCACTTCTACCGATACTCTCATGGACGGACACATCTGCAGCAGGCAGGTTGGTGAGGAAGATGTCAAGTATGTTTTTCCCTCTTCCTGATTCCCTCACTACCTGTTGCAGTCCCAGTCTAGCAGGGATGTCCTTTAGTACCCGGCCAGCTCGGTCTGTGGTGGTACTACTGACCACCCTTGGTGATGGACATTGATCCCACCCAGAGTACATTCTGCACCCTTGCCACCCTCAGTGCTTCCTCCAAGTGGTGTTCAACATGGAGGATTACTGATTCATCAGCTGATGGTGGCCGGTACGTGGCAATCAGCAGGAGGTTTCATGGGGTCCAGAGTCGATGTTGAGGACTCCCAAGGTAACTCCCTCCCGACTGTATACCACTATGCCGCCACATTGTCTGTAAGGTGTGATTCTGTGAGTGTGACTATGTCAGGCTGTTGCTTGACCAGTCTGTGAGACAGCACTCCCAACTTTGGCACAAGCCCCCAGATGTTAGTAAGGAGGACATTGCAGCGTCGGCAGGGCTGGGTTTGCCTTTGTCGTTTCTGGTGCCTGGTTTGATGCCGGGTGGTCCGTCCGGTTTCATTCCTTTTTTGTGTTTTTGTAGCAGTTGAATACAACTGAGTGTCTCGCTAGGCTATTTCAGAGGGCAGCGAAGAGTCACCCACATTGCTGTGGGTCTGGAGTCGCATGTAGGCCAGACCGAGTAAGGACGGCAGATTTCCTTCCCTAAAGGACATTAGTGAACTAGATGGGTTTTTAAGACAATCGACAATGGTTTCATGGTCTTTTAATTCCATATATTTTATTGAGTTTAAATTCCCCATCTGCCGTGGTGGGATTCAAACCCAGCTCCACAGATCATTATCTGGTCTCTGGATTGCTAGTCCAGCGACAATACCACCGCATCCCCGCTCAGGAGTGTGATGGATTACTCTCCACTTGCCTGGATGAGCACAGCTCCAACAACACTCAAGAAGCTCAACACCATCCAGGACAAAGCAGCCCCGCTTGATTGGTACCCATTCCACAAACGTTCAATCTCTCCACCACCGACGCACAGTGGCAGCTGTGTGTACCATCTACAAGATGCACTGCAGGAACTCACCAAGGTTCCTTAGACAGCACCTTCCACACCCATACCCTCTACCATCTAGAAGGACAAGAGCAGCGGATACCTGGGAACCCCACCACCTGGAGATTCCCCTCCAATTCACTTACCATCCTGATTTGTAAATATATTGGCCGTTCCTTCATTGTCGCTGGGGCAACATCCTGAAACTCACTACCTACACTACATGGACTGCAGCAGTTCAAGAATGCAGCTCAGCGCCACCATCTCAAGGGCAACTAGGGATGGACAATAAATACTGATCTACCCAGCGACGCCCGCATCCCAAAAATTAATTTTAAAAATCCTATCCCGGACTTCCGGGTGCGGCGATGACCAGCTGAGTCGCACATTTCGGCAGCTCCCTGTGAAACTGACTTTTGGGCTCTTGATAGGAGCCCCAACGGCAATTTTGACGGCTAAAAACACTGTGCGGTAAACCAGAAGGGAATCCCCCCTGGATACGGATGGAAAAAGGAGAGGGAAGTGGCCAGATTGCAGTGGATCCTTTAGAACAGCGGCAAGGAAGGCAAGCAAAAACCAAGATGGCGTCGGAAGGTGGCAGTTTAACATGGGGCCCTGAACAACAAGAGTTCTTGAAATGCTGTGTGGAAGAGCTCAAAAAGGAAATGAAGAAAGAGCTGTTGGCCCCGATACTACAGGCGATCGAAGGGCTAAAGGAGGAACAAAAGACCCAGGAGCGGGAGCTTCGGGTCGTGAAGGCAAAGGCAGCCGAGAATGAGGACGATATACAGGGCCTGGTGGTGAAGACGGAGACGCAGGAGGCACATCAGAAACGATGTGTGGAAAGGTTGGAGGCACTGGAAAACAACGCAAGGAGGAACAACCTGAGGATTCTTGGTCTTCCTGAAGGTGTGGAGGGAGCGGACGTCGGGGCATATGTGAGCACGATGCTGCACTCGTTAATGGGAGCGGAGGCCCCGGCAGGTCCGTTGGAGGTGGAGGGAGCATACCGAGTGATGGCGCGAGGACCGAGAGCAGGAGAAAGTCCCAGAGCCATAGTGGTGAGATTCCTCCGTTTTAAGGATAGAGAAATGGTCCTTAGATGGGCGAAGAAAACTCGGAGTAGTAAATGGGAGAACGCGGTGATCCGCGTTTATCAAGACTGGAGTGCGGAGGTGGCGAGAAGGAGGGCGAGCTTTAATCGGGCCAAGGCGGTGCTTCATAAAAAGAAGATAAAATTTGGAATGCTGCAACCGGCAAGACTGTGGGTCACATATCGAGAGAGGCACCACTACTTTGAGACGGCGGATGAAGCGTGGACTTTTATTGTGGAAGAAAAACTGGAATGAGCGGGTTATTAAAAAGAACGTTCAAACAAAGTGGTGGGGCGAATGTGGGGGGCAAAGAGGGGTTTTATGTACTAATCCTGCGATGCGGTAACTTTTCTCTCTCCCACAGGTGGTGATGGGGGGAGGAGGGGAGGTGGAGGAGATGGGGCGTTGGCCATTGGGGGTGGGGCCAAGGGAGAAGCGCGGGCTTGGTTCCCGCGCTATGATAATCATGGCGGGAATAGAGAAGCAGGAAGGAGGGGGCGTCGCACGGTGCGAGCCGAGGTCACGGGGGGAAGCCGAGGTCAGCCAGAGTTTGCTGACTTCTGGGAGCAACATGGGGAGTAATTACGCTAGCGGGGGATCTAGCGGGGGGGGGTGGGAGGGGGGAATTACTGGGTTGCTGCTGCTGGGGAGAGGGGGGAGCTGGTATGGGAGAGGATGGGCGGGGGGGCACCGCCTGGGGGAGATACAGCTGCGTGGGAACCTGGTGAGGAGCTGGAAAAAGGTGATGGCTAATCGACAAGGGGGGGGGGGGGGGTAGGAAGCCCCCCAACTCGGCTGATCACGTGGAACGTGAGAGGGCTGAACGGGCCGATAAAGAGGGCACGGGTACTTGCACACCTTAAGAAACTTAAGGCAGATGTGGTTATGTTACAGGAAACGCACCTGAAACTGATAGACCAGGTTAGGCTACGCAAAGGATGGGTGGGGCAGGTGTTCCATTCGGGGCTAGATGCGAAAAACAGGGGGGTGGCTATATTAGTGGGGAAGCGGGTAATGTTCGAGGCAAAGACTATAGTGGCGGATAACGGGGGCAGATACGTGATGGTGAGTGGCAAACTACAGGGGGAGACGGTGGTTTTGGTAAACGTATATGCCCCGAACTGGGATGATGCCAATTTTATGAGGCGGATGCTAGGACACATTCCGGACCTAGAGATGGGAAAGCTGATAATGGGGGGAGATTTTAATACGGTGTTGGAACCAGGGCTGGATAGGTCGAAGTCCAGGACTGGAAGGAGGCCGGCAGCAGCCAAGGTACTTAAAGATTTTATGGAGCAGATGGGAGGTGTAGACCCGTGGAGATTTAGCAGACCTAGGAGGAAGGAGTTCTCGTTTTTCTCCTATGTCCATAAAGTCTACTCGCGAATAGACTTTTTTGTGCTGGGTAGGGCATTGATCCCGAAGGTGAGGGGAACGGAGTATACGGCTATAGCCATTTCGGATCACGCTCCACACTGGGTGGACTTGGAGATAGGGGAGGAAACAGGAGGGCGCCCACCCTGGAGAATGGACATGGGACTAATGGCAGATGAGGGGGTGTGTCTAAGGGTGAGGGGGTGCATTGAAAAGTACTTGGAACTCAATGATAATGGGGAGGTCCAGGTGGGAGTGGTCTGGGAGGCGTTGAAGGCGGTGGTTAGAGGGGAGCTGATATCAATAAGGGCACATAAAGGGAAGCAGGAGAGTAAGGAACTGGAGCGGTTGCTGCAAGAACTTTTGAGGGTGGACAGACAATATGCGGAAGCACCGGAGGAGGGACTGTACAGGGAAAGGCAAAGGCTACATGTAGAATTTGACTTGCTGACTACAGGCACTGCAGAGGCACAATGGAGGAAGGCACAGGGTGTACAGTACGAATATGGGGAGAAGGCGAGCAGGTTGCTGGCACACCAATTGAGGAAAAGGGGAGCAGCGAGGGAAATAGGGGGAGTGAGGGATGAGGAAGGAGAGATGGAGCGGGGAGCGGAGAGAGTGAATGGAGTGTTCAAGACATTTTATAAAAAATTATATGAAGCTCAACCCCCGGATGGGAGGGAGAGAATGATGGGCTTCTTGGATCGGCTGGAATTTCCCAAGGTGGAAGAGCAGGAAAGGGTGGGACTGGGAGCACAGATCGAGGTAGAAGAAGTGGTGAAAGGAATTAGGAGCATGCAGGCGGGAAAGGCCCCGGGACCGGATGGATTCCCAGTCGAATTCTATAGAAAATATGTGGACTTGCTCGCCCCGGTACTGACGAGGACCTTTAATGAGGCAAAGGAAAGGGGACAACTGCCCCCGACTATGTCTGAAGCAACGATATCGCTTCTCTTAAAGAAGGAAAAGGACCCGCAACAATGCGGGTCCTATAGACCTATTTCCCTCCTAAATGTAAATGCCAAGGTCCTGGCCAAGGTAATGGCAATGAGAATAGAGGAATGTGTCCCGGAGGTGGTCCACGAGGACCAAACTGGGTTTGTGAAGGGGAGACAGCTGAACACGAATATACGGAGGTTGTTAGGGGTAATGATGATGGCCCCACCAGAGGGAGAAACGGAGATAGTAGTGGCGATGGATGCCGAGAAAGCATTTGATAGAGTGGAGTGGGATTATTTGTGGGAGGTGTTGAGGAGATTTGGTTTTGGAGAGGGGTATGTTAGATGGGTGCAGCTGTTGTATAGGGCCCCAGTGGCGAGCGTGGTCACGAATGGACGGGGATCTGCATATTTTCGGCTCCATAGAGGGACAAGGCAGGGATGCCCTCTGTCCCCATTATTGTTTGCACTGGCGATTGGGCCCCTGGCGATAGCGTTGAGGGGTTCCAAGAAGTGGAGGGGAGTACTTGGGGGAGGAGAAGAGCACCGGGTATCTTTGTATGCGGACGATTTGCTACTATACGTGGCGGACCCGGCGGAGGGGATGCCAGAAATAATGCGGATATTTGGGGATTTTTCAGGGTATAAATTGAACATGGGGAAAAGTGAGTTGTTTGTGGTGCATCCAGGGGAGCAGAGTAGAGAAATAGAGGACCTACCGTTGAGGAAGGTAACAAGGGACTTTCGTTACCTGGGGATCCAGATAGCTAAGAATTGGGGCACATTGCATAGGTTAAATTTAACGCGGTTGGTGGAACAGATGGAGGAGGATTTCAAGAGATGGGATATGGTATCCCTGTCAATGGCAGGGAGGGTGCAGGCGGTTAAGATGGTGGTCCTCCCGAGATTCCTCTTTGTGTTTCAGTGCCTCCCGGTGGTGATCACGAAGGCTTTTTTTAAAAGGATTGAAAAGAGCATCATGGGTTTTGTGTGGGCCGGGAAGACCCCGAGAGTGAGGAAGGGATTCTTACAGCGTAGCAGGGATAGGGGGGGGGCTGGCACTACCGAGCCTAAGTGAGTATTATTGGGCCGCTAATATTCCAATGGTGAGTAAGTGGATGGCAGAGGAGGAGGGAGCGGCGTGGAAGAGATTAGAGAGGGCGTCCTGTAGGGGGACTCGCCTACAGACTATGGTGACAGCCCCATTGCCGTTCTCACCGAGGAACTACACCACAAGCCCGGTGGTGGTGGCTACACTGAAGATTTGGGGACAGTGGAGACGGCATAGGGGAAAGACTGGAGCCTTGGGGGGGTCCCCGATAAGAAACAACCATAGGTTTGCCCCGGGGGGAATGGATGGGGGATATGGAATGTGGCAAAGAGCAGGAATAACGCAACTGAAAGATCTGTTTGTGGATGGGAAGTTCGCGAGTCTGGGAGCGCTGACCGAGAAATATGGGTTGCCCCAAGGGAATGCATTCAGGTATATGCAACTGAGGGCTTTTGCGAGGCAACAGGTGAGGGAATTCCCGCAGCTCCCGACACAAGAGGTGCAGGACAGAGTGATCTCAAAGACATGGGTGGGGGATGGTAAGGTGTCAGATATATATAGGGAAATGAGGGACGAAGGGGAGACTATGGTAGATGAACTAAAAGGGAAATGGGAAGAAGAGCTGGGGGAGGAGATCGAGGAGGGGCTGTGGGCAGATGCCCTAAGCAGGGTAAACTCGTCGTCCTCGTGTGCCAGGCTAAGCCTGATTCAGTTTAAGGTATTACACAGGGCACATATGACTGGAGCACGGCTCAGTAAATTTTTTGGGGTGGAGGATAGGTGTGCGAGGTGCTCGAGAAGCCCAGCGAATCATACCCATATGTTTTGGTCATGCCCGGCACTACAGGGGTTTTGGATGGGGGTGACAAAGGTGCTTTCAAAAGTAGTAGGAGTCCGGGTCGAACCAAGCTGGGGGTTGGCTATATTTGGGGTTGCACAAGAGCCGGGAGTGCAGGAGGCGAGAGAGGCCGATGTTTTGGCCTTTGCGTCCCTAGTAGCCTGGCGCAGGATATTGCTAATGTGGAAAGAAGCCAAGCCCCCGGGGGTGGAGACCTGGATAAATGACATGGCGGGGTTTATAAAGCTAGAGCGGATTAAGTTCGTCCGAAGGGGGTCGGCTCAAGGGTTCACCAGGCGGTGGCAACCGTTCGTCGAATACCTCGCAGAAAGATAGACGGAATGGGAAAAAGAAGGCAGCAGCAGCAGCCCAGGATCGGGGGAGGGGGAGGAGGAACCAGAAGGACTCTCAGGGTTGTTAATATATACTGTATAGTATGTATAGGTCGTTGCTACAGATAATTATATATTGGACTGTTAAATTATATTTTTGGAGAGTGTTACTTGTGACAAGGCAGTTGTCAATTAGGGCTAGTTTTTATTTTTGTTATTTATTATTTATTCATTTTTTGTTTATAAAATAGGTCATTGTTATTTGTGTTGTGATAATATTGTGTAAAGGATGCACAATGTGCTGTGTTGGTTGACCAAAAATCTTCAATAAAATATTTAATAAAAAAAAAAAAAAAAAAAATCCTATCCCTTTTTGCAGTTACGTGGGAGTTGGGATGTTCAGAATATTATACCTTCATAGTTGATACTGGTAAACTTTGGCTTTCTACCTGAAAAGTCTGGTTATATAATAAACTAAAAGGTAAGGCACTTATTTGGCCATATTGTTGGTTGGAAATATCATTTAAATGTGTGACCTGTGGAGCAGTGGATCTAGAGACCGTGCACTCCGCCCATCTCCGTCGTAACAATCCCCTACCTGTCTGTTTTTGTTTTTTGTTTTTTCATTTCTAAAATGACACCATCCTTAGCTATCCATGATGGTGCATTTTCTCAATGGGGTTTTTTGTTCTCACTAAATCAGTCCATCTCTTCTTCCAGGCAGATTCAAGGCTATTTTGAGGAGCAGCTTTCCTCCAAGTGCACCATTCATCACTGCCTGGGAAATGAGTGTTTGAAACCCATTCTTGCTCTTGTGGGCTGAAGTTGTTGCTTAACACCCCTGTTCATCCTCTTGAGTGACAATTTGAGTGTTTTTTGAGTCCTGTTCAGTAGATCCTTGTGCTGATCGTTACTTGTTTTTAAAAAAAAATGTATTTAGAGTACCCAATTAATTTTTTCCAATTAAAGGGCAATTTAGCGTGGCCTATCCACCTACCCTGCACATCTTTGGGTTGTGGGGGTGAAACCCACGCAGACACGGGGAGAATGTGCAAACTCCACACGGACAGTGACCCAGAGCTGGGATCGAAAATTAAATGAAAATCGCTTATTGTCACAAGTAGGCTTCAAATGAAGTTACTGTGAAAAGCCCCTAGTCGCCACATTCCGGCGCCTGTTCAGGGAGGCTGGTGCGGGAATTGAACCGTGCTGCTGGTCTGCTTTAAAAGCCAGCTATTTAGCCCAGTGTGCTAAACCAGCATATCAGCCGTGAGGCAGCAATGCTATCCACTGCGCCACCATGCTGCCCTTGATAGTTACTTGTTTGTGAACTTCAAAATGGATAATTTCATTTTTGAAAGTAATCAGTGTCGGAGTTTTGTCATTTTTGTTTTTGTTTTTATGAATCCAGGCAAGAATAGGGCATCAGACTCTTTGTGCTCATGATTAATTGTTCATTCCATCCACCTGCCCATTTCCCTCTCGCCCCCTCCACCACCTTCACAAGCTTCTCTCTGGCAAAAATAAATCTTCACTGACTTATTTCAAAATGATTTCCACTCCTTTTCTGTCAGGCATGATTACCTCATTTTTCAGGCATTCACCTTATTGTAGAGCTGCTAAAGAATACCGCTCCAGTCACACCCCTGGAATCCTGTTCTTTACTACCCACACCTGTTAGGCCAGTGGTGGGCAACCTGCTGCTTGGAGTCCACATGCGGCCCATTAGGGCTGTGAGTGGGGCCCACGAGACACTTTGTTGACTGTTGTCCATAAGCTAGGTTTCTACATTCCGTTGATTTACATTGGTGTTTTTTTCCCGACCAGTGTGACTGAGGTGGTTCACACGTGAAGTGAGGTGTGTGCTAGATGCTCACAACGTTGACTGTGATCGAAACATGGAAACATAGAAAAAAGGAGCTGGAGTAGGCTGTTTGGCCCTTCGAGCTTGCTCCTCTATTCATTATGATCATCCAACAAATACTGTCAATACCGTGCGGTCCCTCTGCGTCTGTGCGCTCCCCGTCCAATCCAGCGTAAATATTTTGTTTTTACTGTTTGAAGTTAATAGTTCTATTGACAGATGATTAAGCTCATTATGAAATATTCTGTATGTAATAAATGTATTCAATCTTATTCAAGGCTCACAGTTAGTGAACAAATTTCAATCTTGTGGCCTACTGAGATGGAAGGCCACTTGTGGGCCCACTCACTAGCCTGGCTTGCCCATCACTGCACTGCACCATCTGTTTGTACTGGTGCCCCCATCATCTCCAACACAATATTCACTTTCATGGTGTCCATGTGTTTTGTAATTTCAAATACCAAGTCTGGCACAGGGTGGGCAGAAGAGTAACTGAACAGAAGTTAAATCTAAGAAAAACCAAATTGTGTTCATAGAATCCCTACAGTGGAGAAGAAGGATGCCATTTTTGGACACGAAGGGACAATTTAGCATGACCAATTCACCTAACTTGCATATCTCTGAACACTAAGGGACAATTTAACATGGCCAATCCACCTATCCTGCACATCTTTGGACACTAAGGGACAATTTAACATGGGCAATCCACCTAACCTGCACATCTTTGGACACTAAGGGACAATTTATCATGGCTAATCCACCTAACCTGTACATCTTTGGACACTAAGCGACAATTTAACATGGCCAATCCACCTAACCTGCACATCTTTGGTCACTAAGGGACAATTTAACATGGCCAATCCACCTAACCTGCACATCTTTGGACACTAAGGAACAATTTAGCATGGCCTATCCACCTAACCTGCACGAGGCACATGGAAGGGTAAAATATTGGTCGTTGTAGGATTATTCTCATACCAAATGTCTTTCTTTTCCACGCCGCTTCTCCTTCCCCAAGTTTCTGCATCTTTTCTGCTATCTTGTTTGATAGCTGACTAAAAATAACTTGCATTTATAAAGCGCCTTTCATGACCTCGGGACACCCCAAAGCACTTTGCGGTTTCTAAGGTCACTGTTGTATTGTAGAAAATGGCGGTCGTATAAAAAAACAAGTATTGGCTGAGAGCAGATGAATGAATTGTGTCAAATAATCAGCTAGAGAATGAGGCAAAAGAAAGTGACTTGTAGCAGCGAAGCATGCACTTATTGCCGTGCTAGTGCCTGCTGGCTGAAAACTCTAGTCGAATCATAGAATTCCTACAGTGCAGAAGGAGGCCATTCAGCCCATCAGGTCTGCACTGGCCTTCTGAAAGAGCACCCTACTTGGGCTCACTCCCCTGCACAACCTCACCTAACCTTCACATCTTTAGACATTAAGGGGCAATTTATCATGGCCAATCCATCTAATCTGCACATCTTTGAACTGTGGGAGGAAACCCATGCAGACACTGGGAGAATGTGCAAACGCCACACAGTTCCCCAAGGCTGGAATTGAATCCTGGTCTGTGATGCAGCAGTGCTAACCACTGTGCTGCCAATGTTGTGCCCCAGTGTTTGTGGTAAGCAAATTAGATAGTTGTGGAGTGACATTGTGTTTTCGAATCGATGTACTTACACTGCTGTATGTGGAAGGATTATTTGCACTGAAGGAAAAATATTGTCAATTGTTTACTGGGCAAGCATTAGATAATACTGCACCTTTAATATATTTTCCCTATTAATAAGGGGACGATATCCTTTTCAAACAATTTGCATTAATGTTAATGTAAGAATATTTTTATTTCAAAGTTGTCTCTTCTTCAAAATAGAATAGAGGAGCAGTTTTAAAATTTTGATAGAAGCTAGAGGTGACAAAAATGTTCAGTTTTAAAAGGTGGAAAGGCATCGTGGTTTAAACAGGGATTACCAGAGACTCTGAGCCTATTCTTGTGTTTGTATTAATTAGCCTGTCATCGGATCAGGCAGAAAAGACTGCTATCCGACCACGAGCTCACAACATCCTAAAATGGGCCTGTTGTTCCAGAACCGATCAATTTGGTTTCAATGCACAGAACCACTGATAAAAACATGTAACAATCCTCCAAAGAATGTACTGCTTTACTCTGATTTCTGCAATCACCCAAAGCAAAAACAGCCAGTTGGAAAATGATTAAGCCTATTGAAATTACGGAGTGATTCTTGTTCGCTGCAGCTTGCCGTGTAATTGGGTGCTAAGTATTTGAGACCAAAATAACACGGAAAATATTTTGCTTGCAATAGGGCATTCTTTCTAGCTGCAGCAAGTGACTAGCACACTGGAACGATGATTGACTTGTGTAGTGCCAACTGCTTGTTCCAGTTGAACAGTAATGTGGCTATCTGTCCTGTCTCCCACCACCACCTCTTCTACGTTGGTTGTGCCTTTTACTGGTTTCTGAAATGTGAATTAGTTCACTGTTTGTAGTGGGGATAGAAGTTGCAGCTACCTCTGTGTTCTACAAAGAAGTGCTGATCTCATCTCTCTTTTCCTGGAAGTGTTCATACTGGGACAAGCAAACAAGCTGTTTCAATGCTGGAGGAGGGTGGGAATGCAAAATCTCTTTTCAGTGAATGTTTACCCAGGAGCAGTTTGTCTTTTAGGGCAGTGTTTTTCAAACGCTTCCTTGGAGCCACTGCCAGTGTAGATTGAAGCAAACGGTCGCATGGGAGTCATTTGCCTGGGACAAACGGTCGCATGGGAGTCATTTGCCTGGGACAAACGGTCGCATGGGAGTCATTTGCCTGGGACAAACTGTGGAATTGGTGTCATTTGTCTGTAGATTGGAGCAAACTGTATTTTCTTCTGTATTTACAAATGAGAGGGGCCATATTGTTGGAGAGGATAGTGTGAAACAGACTGGTAAGCTCGAGGAAATACTTGTTAGGAAGGAAGGTGTGTTGGGCATTTTGAAAAACTTGAGGATAGACAAGTCCCCCGGGCCTGACGGGATATATCCAAGGATTCTATGGGAAGCAAGAGATGAAATTGCAGAGCTGTTGGCAATGATCTTTTCGTCCTCACTGTCAACAGGGGTGGTACCAGGGGATTGGAGAGTGGCGAATGTCGTGCCCCTGTTCAAAAAAGGGACTAGGGAGAACCCTGGGAATTACAGGCCAGTTAGGCAAAGTAATGGAAAGGGTACTGAAGGATAGGATTTCTGAGCATCTGGAAAGACACTGCTTGATTCGAAATAGTCAGCACGGATTTGTGAGGGGTAGGTCTTGCCTTACAAGTCTTATTGAATTCTTTGAGGAGGTGACCAAGCATGTGGATGAATGTAAAGCAGTGGATGTAGTGTGCATTTGATAAGGTTCCCCATGGTAGGCTTATGCAGAAAGTAAGGAGGCATGGGATAGTGGGAAATTTGGCCAGTTGGATAACGAACTGGCTAACTGACAGAAGTCAGAGAGTGGTGGTAGATGGCAAATATTCAGCCTGGATCCCAGCTACCAGTGGCATACCGCAGGGATCAGTCCTGGGGCCTCTGCTGTTTGTGATTTTCATTAATGACTTGGATGAGGGAGTTGAAGGGTGGGTTAGTAAATTTGCAGACGATACGAAGATTGGTGGAGTTGTGGATAGTGAGGAGAGCTGTTGTCGGCTGCAAAGAGACATAGATAGAATGCAGAGCTGGGCTGAGAAGTGGCAGATGGAGTTTAACCCTGAAAAGTGTGAGGTTGTCCATTTTGGAAGGACATATATGAATGCGGAATACAGGGTTAACGGTAGAGTTCTTGGCAATGTGGAGGAGCAGAGAGTTCTTGGGGTCTATGTTCATACATCTTTGAAAGTTGCCACTCGAGTGGCTAGAGCTGTGAAGAAGGCCTATGGTGTGCTCGCGTTCATTAACAGAGGGATTGAATTTAAGAGCCGTGAGGTGATGATGCAGCTGTACAAAACTTTGGTAAGGCCACATTTGGATTACTGTGTACAGTTCTGGTCGCCTCATTTTAGGAAGGATGTGGAAGCTTTGGAAAAGGTGCAAAGAAGATTTACCAGGATGTTGCCTGGAATGGAGAGCAGGTCTTACAAGGAAAGGTTGAGGGTGCTAGGCCTTTTCTCATTAGAACGGAGAAGGATGAGGGGCGACTTGATAGAGGTTTATAAGATGATCAGGGGAATAGATAGAGTAGACAGTCAGAGACTTTTTCCCCAGGTGGAACAAACCATTACAAGGGGACATAAATTTAAGGTGAAAGGTGGAAGATATAGGGGGGATATCAGAGGTAGGTTCTTTACCCAGAGAGTAGTGGGGGCATGGAATGCACTGCCTGTGGAAGTAGTTGAGTCGGAAACATTAGGGACCTTCAAGCAGCTATTGGATAGGTACATGGATTACGGTAAAATTATATAGTGTAGATTTATTTGTTCTTAAGGGCAGCACGGTAGCATTGTGGATAGCACAATTGCTTCACAGCTCCAGGGTCCCAGGTTCGATTCCGGCTTGGGTCACTGTCTGTGCGGAGTCTGCACGTCCTCCCAGTGTCTGCGTGGGTTTCCTCCGGGTGCTCCGGTTTCCCCCCCCACAGTCCAAAGATGTGCAGGTTAGGTGGATTGGCCATGATAAATTGCCCTTCGTGTCCAAAATTGCCTGGAGGTGTTGACCTTGGGTGGGGTGCTCTTTCCAAGAGCCGGTGCAGACTCAATGGGCCGAATGGCCTCCTTCTGCACTGTAAATTCAATGATCATCTATGATTAATCTAGGACAAGGGTTCGGCACAACATCGTGGGCCGAAGGGCCTGTTCTGTGCTGTATTTTTCTATGTTCTATGTTCAGACGGTGGAATTGGTGTCATTTGCCTGGGACAAACGGTCGCATGGGAGTCAGCGACAATTACATGTCGTAGAAAAATCATTAGGATATGGTCAGCAGGTCGGGTTGATATTTAAAAAAAAAAAGACATGGAATTTTGGACTTGTCAAATAATGAATTTGTCAGCTCGTTGTGGGGGGAACAAGGCTACAGTTAACTTCAGTTATGGCCTTGGATGAGAACAGTCTGCCAGCAATCTTATTTTGACAACTCTTATGCTCACTGGAAGTTGACATGGGGAACAGAATTGACCGTGGCTTCTTGCACACCAAAGTGGAATAGCTTGCTGCTGCTCCTGTTTTGGGGAAGGAAGAAATATCGGAGTAGGGAATAGGAAGACCAGGATACCATAAAAATCAGGGAATGATTTTAACAAATAAGGATGAGGGGGGGGGGGAAAACACTCGAACGGAAGCTAGGATCAGATTAGAACCCTCTAAAATGTGAATGTTTTATCTTCTGTTAAATATTAGTTTATTTTGAGTGTGCACTGCCTGCATTTAACACTCCTAGATCAGGTGAAGCTCCTTCAGGTTTCTCCTGCCGTGTGTCTTACCCCCTCCTCCAAATGGGCATTCTTCCTGGAGTGGTGGGACATCTTGTATGTTTGTTAGTTCAAACTGGGAGAACTTGGCTGCAATTTTGTCTGGTTGGAAGGTGAGCTGTAAAGAAACTCCCTCATTGAACTGAAGCACCAACTGTAGTTCACCAAGGCAGCACTGAAACCAGACGTAGTAACCGTACCAAAGTATACTGAAGAGCCACAATGTTTAATTCCACTATATGTCAGCATGCTCACTCGTACTGTGCTTAAACAGAAACACAAGAGTTGTGTGGATTGCAGTATGTACAAATCTGGAGAGGGGGTTGGGGGTTTCTGCTGCGTTGCGTTATTTCTCCTTCCCAGTGCAATTGTTCAAAGATTGCTGAATTTCCAGGATAGTTTGTGCTAATTAGAAACCAGCCAGAGCACAAAACAGACCAGCCCCTCGCCTTGAATCGGTCCCCATGGAGAGTTTTGGCTAATTGTGCTACTTTACTGAGGCTCTTAAAATGAAGCTGTTTTTTCAGTAGGTTCAAGGACACTTCGGGAACACTTGAAAAGATTAGATTTAAAAAAAATAATACTGGACACCAATTGACTTGTCTTGTGTATTTTGTTCAAGGTATTATCAGTTTTTAAAAATCCCAACTTCGCACCCTGCTTATTTTTGTGAAAAACCTATTTTGGGTATATTAATCACACTACGCCCAGTTACCGTTGTTAAATGTAATTGCATTTTAAAAATACATTCCATTCTAAGATGCTTAGTTTTTTTTGGGAAGATTAATGTTCAGTATGCAAATAAATGAGCCGAAATCTGTTTAAAACTAGGATTTTGCCGATAATCCCAGCCAAGCTCATATCAAAACTCCAAAATCTCGGACTTGGCTCCTCCCTCTGCAACTGGATCCTCGACATTCTTACCCATAGACCACAATCAGTAAGAATAAACAACAAAACCTCCTCCGCAATGGTCCTCAATACCGTGGCCCCACATGGCTGCGTACTTAGCCTCCTCTATGCACATGACTGTGTGGCAAAATTTTGCTCCAACTCCATCTGCAGGTTTGCTGATGGCACGACTGTAGTGGGTCAGATCTCGAACAGTGATGAGTCAGATTACAGGAGAGAGATCGAGAACCTAGTGGCGTGGTGAAATGATACCAGTCTCCCCCACAATGCCCTTTGTGTGGCACGGTAGCATAGTGGTTAGCATGATTGCTTCACAGCTCCAGGGTCCCAGGTTCGATTCCAACCTTGGGTGACTGTCTGTGTGGAGTCTGCACATTCTTCCCGTGTCTGTGGGTTTTCTCCGGGTGCTCCGATTTCCTCCCACAGTCCAAAGATGTGCAGGTTAGGTGGATTGGCCATGCTAAATTGCCCTTGATGTCCAAAAAGGTTAGGTGGGGTTTTTGGGTTCCGGGGATAGGGTGGAGATGTGGGCTTGGGTAAGGTGCTCTTTCCAAGGGCCGGTGCAGACTTCATGGGCCGAATGGCCTCCTGGACTGTAAGTTGTATGATTCTATGAATGCCAGCAAAACAAAAGCAGGAAGTAAAGTATCGTACACACCCCTGTCAGCATCAACGATGCTGAGGTGGAGATGGTTAACAGCTTCAAATTCCTAGGTGTGCACATCACCAACAATCTGTCCTGGTCCACCCACGTCGACGCTACCACCAAGAAAGCACAACAGCGCCTATACTTCCTCAGGAAACTAAGGAAACTTGGCATGTCCACATGGACTCTTACCAACTTTTACAGATGTACCATAGAAAGCATCCTATCAGGCTGCATCTCAGCCTGGTATGGCAACTGCTTGGCCCAAGACCGTAGGAAAGTACAGAGTCGTGAACACAGCCCAGTCCATCACGCGAACCTGCCTCCCATCCATTGACTCTGTCTATACCTCCCGCTGCCTTGGGAAAGCGGGCAGCAAAATCAAAGACCCCTCCCACTCGAGTTATTCTCTCTTCCAACTCATCCATCGGACAGGAGATACAAAAGTCTGAGAACACGTACTAACAGGTTCAGAAACGGCTTCTTCCCCGCTGTTACCAGACTCCTGAATGACCATAAGACATAGGAGCAGAATTAGGCCACTCGGCCCATCGAGTCTGCTCCGCCATTCAATCATGGCTGATATTTTTCTCATCCCCATTCTCCTGCCTTCTCCCCATAACCCCTGATCCCCTTATTGATCAAAAACCAATCTATTTCTGTCTTAAAGACCCTCTTATGTACTGATCTGATCGCTCCGCACATCTTCTCTACTGGGTAGCACTGCACTCTGTATGCTTCACCCGATGTCTGTGTATTTACATTGTGTATTTACATTATGTATTTATCGTATGTTCTATGTTTTTCATGTATGGAATGATCTGCCTGAACTGTATGCAGAACAATACTTTTCACTGTACCTCGGAACACGTGACAAATTCAATTCAAAGTGGAACCTCTGATGTTTAAATCCATAGAATATGGGCCACCGGTTGATGGTCCTGATGTTGATATGAGTACTTGACTGTAACTAGGTTCTGTTGTGTATGTAATGCATGGTTCTATTTTCAATTTCCTTCTGTTCTAAATTTAGTGATGTCCTCGCACTGCCAATCTTCAAACAGGAAGAGTCCAACTTGCCTCCAGAGAACGAGAATAAACTATTACCCTTTCAGTATGTCCTTTGTGCTGCTACCTCTCCAGCTGTGAAGCTCCATGATGAAACACTTACATATCTTAACCAAGGTAAGGTTTAGGATTGCATAGCTCGATTTGTGTGACTTGGGCCAGTGTTGTTCCTCCGCATTTTGAAAACTGGATGGTGTAATGTGCTGTGGTGGAGATGGCACCTGGGCTGCAATGCTTCAAATGCAGCTTCAGCGTCTGCCGCCTTGATTTGGGCTTCTTGCTGTCTTTTCAATATTCCATTTTTAACCAAAGGAAACTTTTATTTTCTTGATTTATTCAAATGATAATTTTGGACCTTGTTCTGATTTGTTCTGTTTTCAGGGCAGTCTTATGAAATTCGGATGCTTGATAATCGGAAAATTGGGGAGTTGCCTGAAATCAATGGCAAATATGTGAAGGTGAGAAAAGTAAAATGTTCGTCAAATAGTGGAGCTGCGTTTGTTGCAAGCTCTACTTTGCGAGGGACGAATACCGTTTTTATTATTTAGGGGAAAATGAGCAAATTGCGATGCATCGTGTCTACTTTCCTGAGCCTGTCACCAACTTTGTTGTATTGGCAGAGATCACTTGAGACAGCAGCCCTGAAGACAGCAATTTCTTAGTTTTGTTGAAAGCTGAAAAATAGCACTGTTTTAATTGTGTTGGTAAGCTAACACAATTCTTCACCTTGAACCTCTGCCACCCCTCCAAAAAATATACTTCTGTAGCAAACTTTGTGAAAGTTGGATCTGATTTTCCTGTCCAGATTAGGTTTGAAAATGGATCTGTAACCGGAAGGCTGCAAGGAAAGGCATTATCAACCCAGTATTACTGAACATGGATTTTAATGTTTATTCTCTGTATCAGAGTGTCATTCTGTTGAATGTGAGGCATCAGGTTGCCTGCGGAATGAGCAAAATGGCACCTGAAAGTGTTAAATAAAAGTTTCAAGCCTCCATCTACTGAGTGAAAAGGCTTTTATAAACCAGCATTGAGTTTTTACTGTATGACTGTGCTACTGGGCAGCATGGTAGCATAGTGGTTAGCACAATTGCTTCACAGCTCCAGGGTCCCAGGTTCGATTCCCCGCTGGGTCACTGTCTGTGCGGAGTCTGCACGTCCTCCCCGTGTGTGCGTGGGTTTCCTCCGGGTGCTCCGGTTTCCTCCCACAGTCCAAAGATGTGCGGGTTAGGTAGATTGGCCATGCTAAATTGCCCTTGGTGTCCAAAAAGGTTAAGTGGGGGGTTACGGGGATAGGATAGATACGTGGGCTTGAGTAGGGTGCTCTTTGTAAGGGCTGGTGCAGACTCAATGGGCCGAATGGCCTCCTACTGCACTGTAAATTCTATGACTGCTGTTTGAAATGGTTCTATGTCTCCATGCTCTGAAACGGTTTCATTGTGGGGTAGATTTAAGAGAGCCAGTGCAATGCTGATATGATGGTAAACAACTCTGCTAATAAACTGCATTGGTGATTAACTTGTGACCCCATAAACACACAAACTTGGGTTGTTGGGTGTAAGTTGTAATATGTATCTCTTGCGAATAAATACAAGTGGCAAGGGATTAGGTCCTGCTCTATCCTTCGCTAACTGGCTTTCTGGAATATAACATGATAGCAGAGGGCTGGTGTTTAAAGGTGAAGGTTGAAAATGTTTTCAGACAAAACTTGAGGTGCCTCACTCTGTCTCTCGCTCTGGCTACCTCCCCATACAAAAGGTCCTTGGGAATGTGACTGTTTTCCTCTCTTCCATTGAACAGTAGGGTTTGAGTGAAGATTTTCTCGGATTCAAAACTAATGCAGATATTAACGGTGATGTGCGTAAGGAGGCACTAACCCTGTGAACAGTGCCGAGACACAGTTTTTACAGTGGAAGAAAATTTAACCTGTCTAATTATTTCTGCTATATTAGCTTTTGCAGCATTCTTTTGTTCATTTGGAATATGGTTTCCAAATCTTCAAAAATAAGTCTGCGCACATATAATTCATTGTGATGATGTTGTTGAAATAGCCTCATTATTACTTTTTTTTAACATCTAATTGTAAACTGAGCAATTGAGGTAATAATTTCTGACGCCGCTGTTTTGTCTTTCTTTCCTCTAGAGTATTATCCGAGTGGTATTTCACGACCGGCGTCTACAGTACACTGAGCACCAACAGTTGGAAGGATGGAGGTGGAACCGTCCGGGGGACAGGATCCTAGATTTAGGTTCGTTGATTGCATGTGTCAATTAAGCGTGGTCCATGCATGCGGGCATCGGTTTGTATACTTCAGACCAAGTCGCCATTTAATCTAATGGTTGACGTGATGTATAAAAGTTTGAAGGGTTATAAAAATGCTGACCCTGAGCTCATTATAGTCTTGATAACCTGTGGAAGACTTTTAACACCAAATGAGATGTGGATCAGAAATTGGCTAGCTGAAAGATGGTGGTTGATGGGAAATGTTCAGAATGGAGTTCAGTTACAAGTGGAGTACCACAAGGATCTGTTCTGGGGCCGTTGCTGTTTGTCATTTTTATCAATGACCTAGAGGAAGGCGCAGAAGGGTGGGTGAGTAAATTTGCAGACGATACTAAAGTCGGTGGTGTTGTCGATAGTGTGGAAGGATGTGGCAGGTTACAGAGGGATATAGATAAGCTGCAGAGCTGGGCTGAGAGGTGGCAAATGGAGTTTAATGTAGAGAAGTGTGAGGTGATTCACTTTGGAAGGAACAACAGGAATGCGGAATATTTGGCTAATGGTAAAGCTCTTGGAAGTGTGGATGAGCAGAGGGATCTAGGTGTCCATGTACATAGATCCCTGAAAGTTGCCACCCAGGTTGATAGGATTGTGAAGAAGCCCTATGGAGTGTTGGCCTTTATTGGTAGAGGGATTGAGTTCCGGAGTCAGGAGGTCATGTTGCAGCTGTACAGAATTCTGGTACGGCCGCATTTGGAGTATTGCGTACAGTTCTGGTCACCGCATTATAGGAAGGACGTGGAGGCTTTGGAGCGGGTGCAGAGGAGATTTACCAGGATGTTGCCTGGTATGGAGGGAAAATCTTATGAGGAAAGGCTGAGGGACTTGAGGTTGTTTTCATTGGAGAGAAGAAGGTTAAGAGGAGACTTAATAGAGGCATACAAAATGATCAGGGGGTTGGATAGGGTGGACAGTGAGAGCCTTCTCCTGCGGATGGATATGGCTGGCACGAGGGGACATAACTTTAAACTGAGGGGTAATAGATATAGGACAGAGGTCAGAGGTAGGTTCTTTACGCAAAGAGTAGTGAGGCCGTGGAATGCCCTACCTGCTACAGTAGTGAACTCGCCAACATTGAGGGCATTTAAAAGTTTACTGGATAAACATATGGATGATAATGGCATAGTGTAGGTTAGATGGCTTTTGTTTCGGTGCAACATCGTGGGCCGAAGGGCCTGTACTGCGCTATATCGTTCTATGTTCTATGAACTATCCCCTAACAAAAATCATTTGCTATCATGGAAACATTTGTGGTGATTGTGCCTGAGAGTCATAGATATTTACACCATGAATGCAGGCCCTTCGGCCCAGCTTGTCCATGCCGCCCAGTTTCTATCACTAAGCTAGTCCCACTTGCCCGCATTTGGCCCATATACCTCTATACCCATCCTGCCCATGTAACTGTCTAACTGTTTGTTAAAGGACAAAATTGTACCCGCCTCTACCACTGCCTCTGGCAGCTCGTTCCAGATGCTCACCACCCTCTCTGTAAAGAAATTTCCCCTCTGGTCTCTTTTGTATCTCTCCCCTCTCACCTTAAACCTATGCCCTCTTGTTTTAGACCTCCTACCTTTGGGAAAAGATGTTGACCTTTTCTATCCTCCTCATTATTTTATAGACCTCTAAGATCACCCTTAAACCTCTGACGCTCCAGGCAAAAAAGTCCCAGCCTATCCAGCCTCTGCTTATGAGTCGCAGTAGCATCCTAGTAAATCTTTTCTGCGCACCTTCGAGTTTAATAATATCCTTTCTATAATAATAATCTTGATTGTCACAAGTAAGCTTACATTAACACTGTAATGAAGTTACTATGAAAAGCCCCTGGTTGCCACATTCCAGTGCCTGTTCGGGTACACTGAGGGATAATTCAGAATGTCCAATACACCTAACAGCACGTCTTTCGGGACTTGTGGGAGGAAACCGGAGCACCCAGAGGAAGCCCACGGGGAGAACGTGCAGACTCTCTGCCATCTAAAGACTATCTCTAGATCATTTGGTGAATTCAGAGTGATAACTGCTCTCAGTAGAGAATTTAAACCTGACGTGCTTCTGTAAAAAAGATTTTTGTCTTATGGATGTTAAAAGGAAAGTTTAAGGATTACTTAGTGTTGTATTCTTTGGGGGTTGTATTTGAATTGATGGTTGCTAAGATGTTCACTATGTTTTAAAAAGGTTAACTGAGTTCATAGCATAAACATTGTTTTGCTTTAAAAAAATACTTTTCCATTTCTGCTGCACCACACCTGTAGAGTGGGCCGTGTGCTCCCCATACCACAATCTAGTAAAAGTCGTGGGTCAGGTGATCTCCATGATATACTTTGGAGTTCTCTATACCCTGGCCCATAACACTCGCTAAACTCCCCACCATTAACTGAGTAGGTCCTGCCCCGATTCGATCTACCAAAAATGCATCACCTCACATTTATCTAAATTAAACTTCCGTTTGCCATTCATCAGCCCACTGGCCCAATTGGTCAAGATCCTGTTGCAATCTTATATAATCTTTTTTTTAAATATAAATTTAAGAGTACCCAATTGTTTTTTTTTCCAATTAAGGGGCAATTTAGCAGGGCCAATCCACCTAACCTGCACACCTTTGGGTCGTGGAGGTGAAACCCACACAGACATGGGGAGAATGTGCAAACTCCACACGGACAGTGACCCAGGGCCAGGATTCAAACCCGTTACATAACCTTCACTGAAATGAAATGAAAATCGCTTATTGTCACAAGTCTGCTTCAAATGAAGTCACTGTGAAAAGCCCCTCGTTGCCACATTCCGGCACCTATTCGGGGAGGCTGATACGGGAATTGAACTGTGCTGCTGGCCTGCCTGGGTCTGCTTTAAAAGCCAGCGATTTAGCCCTGTGCTCAACCAGCCCCTACTGGTCAACTGTCCACTATGCCACCTATCTTGGTGTCATCTGCAAACTTCATAACCATGCCTCCTAAATTCCAATTCATTAATATATATAACAAATAACCGTGGACCCAGCACTGATCCCTGAGGGGCACCGCTGGTCACAGGCCTCCAGTTTGAAAAACAACCCTCCACAACCACCCTTTGGTTTTCGGTTGCCAAGCTAATTTTGTATCCAATTGGCTACCTCACACTGGATCCCGTGAGATTTAACCTTTTGCAACAACCTACCATGCGGTACCTTGCTAAAGTCCATGTTGACTATGATGGCTGCACTGCCCTCATCTACCTTCTTGGTTACTCCTTCAAAAAACTCAAATCAAATTTGTGAGACATGATTTTCCACTCACAAAGCCATACTGACTGTCCCTAATTAGCCCTTGCCTCTCGAAATGCCTGTAGATCCCATCTCGCAGAATACCTTCTGACAACTTACCTACCACAGACGTTAGGCTAACCGGTCTGTAGTTCCCAGGATTTTCCCTGCAGCCCTTCTTAAACAAGGGCACAACATTTGCTACCCTCCAATCTTCTGGCACCTCACCTGTGGCTGTCGATGATTCAAATACCTCCGCTCGGGGACCCGCAATTTCCTCCCCAGCCTCCCACAATGTCCTGGGATACATTTCATTGGGTCCTGGGGATTTATCTACCTTGATGCATTTTAAGACTTCCAGCCCCTCCTTCTCTATAATACTTACACTCCTCAAGACATCACTATTTATCTCCTCGAGTTCCCTAACATCCATGCCTTTTTCAGCAGTAAATACTGATGAGAAATATTCATTTAGGATCTCGCCTATCGCTTGTGGATCGCGCATAGATGACCTTGTAGATCCTCAAGAGGCCCTATCCTCTCCCTCGTCACTCTTTTGCCCTTTATGTATCGGTAAAAGTTCCTTTGCTGTATCTGCCAAAGCAATCTCATGTCCCCTTTTTGCCCTCCTGATTTCTCTCTTAATTCTACTCCGACAAGCTCTACTCTTCAAGGGATCCATTTGATGCCAGCTGCCTATGCATGTCATATGCCTGCTTCCTTTTGACCATGGCCTCAATATCCCGAGTTATCCAGGGTTCCCTCCTCAGGAATGTGCTCACCCTGAACCCTAATTAACACCTTTTTGAAAGCCTCCCACTTACCAGCTGTCCCCTTGCCAGTAAACAGACTCCCCCAATCAACTTTTGAAAGTTCCTGCCTCATACACTCAAAATTGGCCTTGCCCCAATTTAGAACTTTAACTTTTGGCCAGAACTATCATTCTCCATAGCTATCTTAAAACTAATGGAATTATGGTCACTGGTCCCAAAGTGATCCCTCACTAACACTTCTGTCCCCTGCCCTTCCTTATTCCCCAAGAGGAGGTCAAGTTTTGCCCCCTCGCTAGTCGGGCCATCCACATATTGAATGAAGAATTCTTCCTGAATACATTCGACAAATTTCTCTCCATCCAAACCCCCAGTGCTATGGTTGTCCCAGTTAATGTCCCCTACTATCACCGCCCTATTTGCCCGGCAGCTATCTGTAATCTCCTTACATATTTGCTTCTCGATTTCCCGCTGACTATTTGGGGGCCTATAGTACAGTCCTATCAAAGTGACCTCACCCGTCTTATTTTTCAGTTCAACCCATATCGACTCAGTGGGCCAACCCTCTGATATATCCACTCTCTGATATATCCACTCTCTGTACTGCAGTGATATTCTCCCTAATCAAAAACTCAACATCATCTCCTTTTACCTCCTGTTCTGCCTTTCCTATAGCATCTGTACCCTGGAACATTGAGCCACCAGTCCTCCCCCCTCCTTTAGCCATGTTTCAGTCATAGCTAAAATATCCCAGTCCCGTGTACCCATCCATGCCCTGAGTTAATCTGCCTTGCCCCTCAGGCCTCTTGCATTGAAATAAATGCAGTTTAATCTAGACTTCCCTTGCTCTCTGCCCTGCTTCCTCAGGCCATCTGTCCGGTACGCACTCTGTCTTTTATTTCTCTTAGCCTTACTGGATCCTTTTGCTGAATTCTCCACAGTCTCTGTACTGTGGCCCTTTTTGATTTTTGACTTTGGTTTCTCTGCCGTTCACTTTTCCCCTTACTGCCTTTTGTTTATGTCCCCACTTTACTTCCCTCCGACGTCCTGCATCGGTTCCCCACCCCCCTGCCACATTAGTTTAAACCCTCCCCAACAGTGCTAGCAAACACTCCTCTTAGGACATTGGTTCCAGTCCTGCCCAGGTGCAGACTGTCCGGTTTGTACTGGTCCCACCTCCCCCAGAACCAGTTCCAATGTCCCAGGAATTTGAATCCCTTGTGCACCATCCCTCAAGCCACGTAGTCATCTTCTCTATCCTGACATTCCTATTGACTAGCACGTGGCACTGGTAGCAATGCTGATATTACTATCTTTGAGGTCCTAATTTTTAGTTTAGCTCCTAACTCCCTAAATTCAGCTTTAGGACGTCATGTTTTTTACCGATATCTTTGGTGCCTCTATGCATCACGACAGCTGGCTGTTCACCCTCCCCCTCCCAAATGTCCTCCAGCCACTCCGAGACATCCTTCACCCTTGCACCCTGTCTATTCCCCTTACGATCGAGTCCCCTATTACTATCGCTCTGCCACTCCTTTTCCTGCCCTCCTGTGCAGCAGAGCCAGCCACGGTGCCATGAACCTGTCTGCTGCCACCTTCCTCTGGTGAGCCATCTCCTCCAACAGTATCCAAAACGGTATATCTGTTTTGGAGGGAGATGACCGCAGGAGACCCCTGCACTTCCTTCCTACTCTTGCTTTGTCTTTTGGTCACCCATTTCCTATCTCCCTCCGTACTCTTCAACTGCGGTGTGACCAACACACTGAACGTGCTATCCGCGACATTCTCGGCATGCTCAAAAGTGAGTCCATCCGCAGCTCCAGAGCCGTCAAGCGGTCTAACAGTAGCTGCAGTTGGACACACTTCCTGTACGTGAAGGAGCCAGGGACAGTGGACGTGTCCCTGAATTCCCACATCGCACAAGAGGAGCATGGCACGGGTCGGGGATCTCCTGCCATGACTTAACCCTTAAGTTAACTTACAGCAACAATACAGTGCCAAGAGAAAAAAGAAAAGAAAAACTACTTGCCAGTCACCAGACAATCACTTTCCTGCTGGTCGAGGTGACTGAGTTGACTTCTCCCAGAATCAACTGGCCGTGATCTCCTTCTTTACCCTTGCTCGTCCTCCTCACAGTGCCTTTTTTGGTTCGAGGAGGGAGGGAGGGAAACACTCATGTAGTGTTTCGGGCTTAACCGCTCCTTGACACCAGTTCTTCGGCTTCCCACAGTACAGTCGAGGTGACTGAGTTGACATCTCCCAGAATCCTCTTCTGCCGCCTCTACTGGATGATGATCTTCCTCCTGTTTGCCACTGGACGGCTTGTTCGATGGTGCATAATATATGTGTGTCAATGCAGTATCCACATGAGTGCAGTATGTGTTAATCCAGAGGCTTGTCTCTCTCTCCTAGAAGGGATTGTTTGAGGTCAGGTTATCCCAGGACATATTCAAATTCATCCTAAGATTGTAAAAATATGCGAGCAATGTTTGAGAATAGGTAGACTGCTTCCCTGAGTTGCTGAATGGTGTTTGGTGTTAATTCTCTCAGAAACCTGGTGGTGAAGTAGGAAACCAGATGCAAATCTTTTATTTAATACTTGGTTTAATTACAAAATGCAGCATCAGGAATGTATGCTGCCTCCCTCACCCAGTGACCCAGAGGTCTGTTGATATCTTATTACAATCCCAGCTGAGGTTACTACCCGAAAAGTCAATTTACCACATCTATCTTGTACTCTAATATTCACGGTAAGTATCTGTGAACCACCTGGCAACCTGTGGTCAGGTGCACCAGACACACTCAGGGCAATGCCAGATGTGACTAAAGCAGATTCCATGGATATCTCCGCAACCTACCCAGATATTTGTTTGACTGTGAACCAATTGGTCTCACTGAAACTCTGTCCTGCTCGTGAGGGTTTCTCCACATTTGAAGAACTCCCCTTGGAATTCTCTCCAAACGGCGCTGCCACTCTGAACGTTTCAAAAAAGATTCTCTGACCTTCCGAGATTCCTGTCCCCTGAATTGCCGAGTACACTTTGACGCTTCGCCTCCCAAACACGCTTTCAGATCTTTGGCTGTCCTAAGCAGAACTGCTGCAAAGGATACCTTTGCCCTTATGGCCTGCAGCATGAAGACACCTGGCTGCCCTCTCTGATCATCTGGGCTTCTCTTGAGTCCACTTCAGTTCCAAGTCTGCTTCCTGCTCTTTCTTCAACCTGGAGCCTTTTAGAACATACAGTGCAGAAGGAGGCCATTTGGCCCATCGAGTCTGCATCAACCCACTTAAGCCCTCACTTCCACCCTATCCCCATAACCCAATGACCCACCTAACCGTTTTTGGACACTAAGGGCAATTTAGCATGGCCAATTCACCTAACCTGCACATCTTTGGACTGTGGGAGGAAACCGGAGCACCCGGACGAAACCCACGCAGACACGGGGAGAACCTGCAGACTCCGCACAGCTTTCCTCTGCTCCTTTCTCTCAACCCCAGTTCACAGGATTGGTTTCGAATCTATGCCCGTGACTATCTTCTGGGGCCTCTTTCTGTTCCACTCCCTTGTTTGGAACCTCCACCTTAGTTTGGGATCTCTCCGCATCCCCCTCCCCATGTCCTGCTCCATGAAACCCCTCCAGTTCCAGACTATCAGGCCTCCAGTTTCACTTCATTTTGCTTCTTTTTACTTCTGCCCATGTGAAGAAGAAAGCCCGAAGAATGGAGCTGCGCATGTGTGGCCGTTCTCTGGCTGGCTCATGCGAAGGAATCTGAGGCCCATTGGGAACTGGAGTTCCTGAGCTCCAAACTTCCGATTTTCAACTTCAGCTAAGTTTTTTTTTTTTTTTCTTCAATATCACAAGATACTTAATCAATTGTTGCAATCTTGTTGGGGATCATTAACATTTAAAAATAACTCTGAATACCTTGTTTTAACCAATAGATCTAAGCTACAATATTTCTCAAAACAAATTATGTATTAAATAAAGCAAGTCTTATTAATTTAATATGGTTTATAACTATATTTGTTATGCGCTTGGAATTGCTTCTTACTTCCCCAAGAATTCTCCAATAAAGTGCGTCAGTCATAAAGTTATTTATTTCTGTAAGGACCACCCATAAGTGTGCCTGGAGAGTTTTCTGTGGAATTCTCTGCCCAGAGAAGCAGTTGAGGCTACCTCGTTGAATGTTTTTGAGGCAAAGATAGGTTGTTGAACAGTAAAGTGGAGCTGAATCCACAAAACGTCAGCCATGATCTCATTCAATGGTGGAGCAGGCTCGAGGGGCCAGATGGCCTACTCCTGCTCCTAGTTATGTTTTCCCAGGCCTAGATGTTCCCAAGTATAACTTTAATTTACTACCTCTTGACAGCGGAGGCCTCAGTTCCTTGTTCTGGTTACGTTGCAATATTTTCAAGCTAATTTGCTTACTTTCCTTTGCAATAAGACACTGAGGCCCACTGTACATTCTCCCACTAGTTTCAAACGAAGCAATCTTCCTGCTCTGTTCCTCATGAGATTTGATGTGAAATTAAGCTTCACTGCTTTCCACGTGGCCCGTGATGAAGTTAGTGTTTGACTTTGCTTCCAGGTCATCTAACTGCAATTTATTTTGGCTAACTTCTGTGTGAGCTGTAACCCACACAAGGTCCAAACCGTAACTCCAAACTTTCAGCAAACACCCACACAAATTGAGATCAGCCTTCCTAAGCTCCACCCATCTCCATGATGACGTAGCCTACTCTGGGCTATCCTTAAACTATCCTTTTAAGCAAATTATCCCACGTTGAAATTTCTCCAACTAAATAAGACCCCCTGCTGCTTCCTAGCTGTTTCTCTGTATTCTGACTCCATCATGACCTTTTGACTTGCCCTCTTGACTGGGCCCATTTAATCCTCGCAAGTTCCATGTGACCACCGCTGCCATTGAGGCAAACTGCTCCACGTGTTCCCTCGCCGCCACCTCCATCTTCTGGATCGCCTGACTCTGGGCCGCCAGCTTCACTTCCACGTGATCGACCACCGCTTTGATCGAATGCACCGCCCGGGCAAGGTCCTCCAGACACACTTTCCGCTGCTGGGTGAACTTCTCGTTCAAGAAGCTTACCAGCTGGTCCGTCGACGTCTGAGCCGGCAGGGCCGCTCCCTGCCCCTTGTAGCCACCTGGGTTGGCCACTTCCCGCCTTAAAGTGGAGAACCGCAAAGACTACAGGGAAATTCAGCCAACACAGGCAAAAACTAGCAAGTGCAGAAATCCTGTGTATTAGAACTTGCAAAAGCCCAGACAGCACTGAAACCAGCAGCCACCTGCATATTAATGAGCAATCCCCGGGCACAATTGAAACACTTAAGGTGAATAAGGCCAAGCCAGACTCCTCGGCACCAGCAGGAGCCAAGACAAAGGAAGGCCAACGGACACCTAGGGACCGCCCAGCGATCAGGGAACCGCTCCAGCATTGGAGAAATCGATCCAAGTAATCGGAACGCAGTCCAATCACTTGGAACCAGGTACGGGATCCGCCCCGAAGGGCGGGAAGCCCCTGGGGACTATAAAGTAGAGTCCCCAAGTTCAAATCGGTCTTCTTGGCAGGGTCACTCAGCAACTCGAATCAACCCTGGAGAGTGACCTGTCCAAGCTGCCGCATCAACCAAGTAAGTCTCCAGTCAACACACGCTACGAGATAGGTGCTCCTAGCTACCAGTCCATACCAGCTTTTGAATCCTGCAGACTCAGATCGAACGAAAGGCCATTTGTTCCCCTGACCTGGTGGACCAGTTTAGTGATCGAGAATAGTCTAGAAAGTAGAGTTTATGCATGTGTAGTGATTTACTGTGTATAATAAATGTGTTTTGATTTGAATCTTACTAATTGGTCTGTTGAGTTATTGATCAGTACTTGAACTTGAACCTCATGGCGGTATCATAAAGATACCTGGCGACTCTAGAGCAAAGGTTATAGAAACAGCAAATTCGGTAAAGACCCAACTGGCAACGAATTAAGAGCCAACCAAAGTTAGCAACACCCTCCACCATCTCCACGTGCGTTGCAGGCGCCGCACTAGCTCCAACCGACTGATTCCGTCTTCTTCGACCACTTCCGGCCCTCAGTTCCATAGACCAGAGGGTCGATCTCTTCCACCCACTCTCTCTTGCACCTATATTCCACCTCACATCCACCCGTTAACCGGGGAAAAGGTCTGAAAAAACCGCCACGAGCGGGAAGCACCAAATGTGACCACTCACTCCATGGTTGCCACCGGAAGTCGTGCACAACCTATTTTATCTCTTGAGATTTATTTTTCTCTCTAGCATCTCTTTTACATTAAGGTCCATTTTTTACCTTTCTCTAAGTTGCACTTTTTGTCAAACGTACGTTATTCCATAGGGAATGATCTGTATAAGATTCTCCACCCCTGCCGGTATAGAATTTCCCTAAAATATTCGATAAATAAAATCCCATTTTTATTGCTTCTACCAGAGCCAGTGTTTCTGCAGCTAAAGTACTTTAAACCACTCTTTTTATTTTCTTTGCTTCCCAGGCCAAGGAACAACATTTTCCATTTTCACCCACCCAAAATATTGTGAAAACTACTGTACTCTAATGCGGATGATTGGCATGAGAAGTGTCACCATAAAGGACTAATTTCATAGGTTGTCTTTTTTACCTCCCAAGGTGGGGAAACCTGAGTGACCATTTCTCCCAATTACACTTGGATGTTTTATTTGCCTGTGAGACATCCCGAGTTGCAGTGTGTTTCATAATGGCACTTAGTGCCAGCACATCAAAATTGGCATCTGGGCGCATCGTCAATTCAGCTGTCCAATCAAGCTTTCTAACTGCTTTGTTTCTTCAGATGTAGGGTTACCTTTCTGTGATGCCCGAACATGTTTTATCGCTATGCTAGTTAACAATTTCCAAATAAGATTGCTGACTGAAGGCTACTCCGTCGTATTCTGCTTAATGTCTAAACTTGCATATTTACAAACCTCTGAAGTCTGACCCAGTCTTTGGAGCTCTCTGAATTTTTTGAGGCATCTGCCTTGTTGAATGACTTTCTCACTCTCTGGAAAGCATTCAAATGAACAGGCAGAACTAAGGGCGAGGGGACAATCTCGCAGCACAGATGTGTCAATGCCTTGTCAATTACATTGATATAATAAACCCTTAATGATTACATTGTCGATTACATTGAGGGAAACGGGTGGTGAGCATTTGAACACAAATAGGGGATAGTTGGGATACTGGGTATGGATGAGGAGTGTTGCCCCCATCTGTAAACTCAGCAAGGGTGTGGATCCAGATAACCAGGTGGTGAACCAACGAATGCAACATTTGCTGCTTTTCGACGAGACAGTATCACCAAATGCATATTAAAATACTTGGGATAGTATCCTGATGAGCAGTGGTTCAATTTGAATTTGTAGTATTCTATAATAATTCCTGCTTTTTTCCCCCAGATATCCCTTTATCAGTCGGGATTGTTGACCCCAGAGCAAATCCAACACAACTAAACACAGTGGAGTTTCTTTGGGACCCTTCAAAGCGAACCTCTGTATTTATCCAGGTATGATGTCTCTTTAATATTCAGGGTTTAGTACATCCTGATCATTTAATTGTAAACATGTATTCCTCTCGTCCATTTTGTGTGATGATGATGTAGGTATTTCAGATGTATTGTATTTGGTGCAGTAAGAGTTAAAAAACGGAGTTTGTGTCTGAATGACTGCTACAGTCAGGTGTTTTAAAAAGAATCCTGGTTTAAAAGGCCAGAGACGCAGTTAAAGCATTGTAATAGCTTCAGTGATTGTCAAGGGGCAATGGTTTGATTCTCTCTTGTTGGAGATGGTCATTGTCTGGCACTTGAGTGGTATGACTTGCCACTTGTCAGCCGAAGCCTGGATATTGTCCAGGTCTTGCTGCATTTGGACAGGGACTGCTTCATTATCTGAGGAGTCGCGAATGGTGCTGAACATTGTGCAGTCATCCGCAAACATCCCCACTTCTGACCTTATGATGGAGGGAAGGTCATTGATGAAGCAGCTGAAGATGGTTGGGCCGAGGACACTACCCTGAGGAACTCCTGCAGTGATGTCCTGGGATTGAGATGATTGACCTCCAACCACCACAATCCTCTTCCTTTGTGCCGGGTACGACTCCAACCAGCGGAGAGCTTTCCCCCCTGATTCCCACTGACTCCAGTTTAGCTTGGGCGCTCCTCTGGCAGCACGGTGGCATAGTGGTTAATAATCTTTATTGTCACAAGTAGGCTTACATTAACACTGCAATGAAGTTCCTGTGAAAATCCTCTAGTCGCCACATTCCGGCACCTGTTCGGGTACACCGGGAGAATTCAGAATGTCCAATTCACCTAACAGCATGTCTTTCTGGACTTGTGGGAGGAACCCGGAGCACCTGGAGGAAACCCACGCAGACACGGGGAGAACGTACAGACTCCGCACAGTCACCCAAGCCGCCGGGAATCGAACCTGGGACCCTGGTGCTGTTAGCACTACTGCCTCACAGCTCCAGGGTCCTGGGTTCAATTCTGGCCTCGGGTGACGCTGGAGTTTGCACTTTCTCCCCATGTCTGCGTGGGTTTCCTCTGGATGCTCCGGTTTCCTCCCACAGTCCAAAGATATGCAGATTGGGTGGATTGGCCATGGTCAATTGCCCCTTAGTGTCTAATATGTTAGGTGGGGTTATTGGTGTAGGATGGGGGCTCTTTCAGAAGGTCGTTGCCGACGCGATGGGCCGAATGTCCTCTTTCTGCACTGTAGGTATTCTGTACCATACCCCGTAACAATCACTCCACCCAAATTTCTCTCTCGTCTATATTTGAACATACACCATACAGTGCAGAAGGAGGCCATTCGGCCCATTGAGTCTGCACCGACCCACTTAAGCCCTCACTTCCACATTATCCCTATAACCCAATAACCCGTCCTAACCTTTCTGGTCACTAAGGGACAATTTAGCATGGTCAGTCCACCTAACCTGCACGTCTTTGGACTGTGGGAGGAAACCGGAGCACCAGGAGGAAACTGGGGGAACGTGCAGACTCCACACTGACAGTGACCCAGCAGGGAATCGAACCCGGCGCTGTGAAGCCACAGTGCTACCCACTCGTGCTGCCTGTACAGAATACCTAAAGTGCAGAAAGAGGACATTCGGCCCATCGCGTCGGCAATGACCCCTAATTTTAAAACAATGCCACCCTAGTTCTGCATTCACCCACGAGGCATTTCATTTTTACTTTTTTTCTTTAAAAAAAATAATTTTAGAGTACCCAATTCATTTTTTCCAATTAAGGGGCAATTTAGCGCGGCCAATCCACCTACCCTGCACATCTTTGGGTTGTGGGTGTGAAACCCACGCAGACACTGGGAGAATGTGCAAACTCCACGCTGACAGTGACCCAGAGCCGGGATTGAACCTGGGAACTCGGCGCCGTGAGGCAGCAGGGCTAACCCACTGCGCCACCATGCTGCCCACAAGAGGCATTTCATAAGGTGCAACATCAAAGATTGGTACATAAGCCAAGAGCTACTGGTGTTGAGGGCAACATTTTAACAAGGAGAAAGCATTTGGTAGCTAACAGGAAGCAGAGAGTAGGTAAAATGGATATTTTTTGGCGTTAACAAACTAACTAGTGGTGTGCCACAGTGATAAGTGCCAGGCCCACAACTACTGTATCAATGAAGGGACCAAATGCATGATGCTAAATTTGTAGACGACACCAAGATAGGAAGGCAAGGAGGCAGAGTTTGCAAAAGGATACAGACGGGAAGAGTGAATTGGCAAAAAATTGGCAGATTGGAGTATAATGTGAGAAAAAGTAAAGTTGTTCACTTGGCAGGAAGAATAGAAAAGCAGAATATAATTTAATGAGAGATTACAGAACGATCTCGATGTCCTGGTACATAAATCGCAATATGTTAACAGCTGCAACAAATGATTAGGAAGGCAAGCAGGATGTTCTTGTTTGTTGCAAAGGGAATGGACAGGTTGGGCCCATAATTATTGGGAGGCCTGTCGAGCATAGTCATCGCCGACCCCACTGCTTGTGGAGCATCATCATCGCCGATCCCACTGCCTGTGAATGGAGGGAGTCGCAGTTGGATAGAGGAAAGGGGTGGGGCAAAGGAGAGAGGGGTTTGGAGGATGGGGCAGGCAGAGGCTAATGTGGTGACCCAGGTGGCTTTGTGGCTGGGTGCAGGAGAGAATGGATGGGGAGGCTATTTTGGGTGTGGTCTGTACAAGATGGGAGTTGGAGGTAGGGAGAGTTGAGTCCGATTGGGATGGCAGATCTTGATTGGAGAGAGGGGGAGGAGGTCTAGAAACCCCCGGTGAGGTCAGTGACGTGGAAAGTGCAAGGGTTAAACGGTCTCGGGTATTCACACATTTGGAAAGTTTAAAGGCCGATGTGGTCTTCCTCCACCAAGCCTTCTCTGCTCGAAGGAGAACAACCCCAGCCTAACCAGCGCCTCTGCTGAAACGCTCCAGCCCAGGCAACATCCTGGTGAATGCTGAAAACAGGGTTGAAGGCAGGATTCTTGGAATTGTGGAGGAACAGAGGGATCTTGGGGTCCACATACATAGATCCCTCAAAGTTGCCACCCAGGTTGATAGGGTTGTTAAGCAGGTGTGTGGTTTCATTAACAGGGGGATTGAGTTTAAGAGCCACGAGGTTTTGCTGCAGCTTTATAAAACTCTAGTCAGACCACACTTGGAATATTGTGTCCAGTTCTGGTCGCCTCATTATAGGAAGGATGTGGATGCTTTGGAGAGGGTACAGAGGAGATTTACCAGGATGCTGCCTGGACTGGAGGGCATGTCTGATGAAGAAAGGTTGAGGGAGCTAGGGCTTTTCTCACTGGAGCGAAGAAGGAAGAGAGGTGACTTGATAGAGGTGTACAAGGTGATGAGAGGCATGGATAGAGTGGACAGCCAGAGACTTTTCCCCAGGGTGGAAATGGCTGTCACGAGGGGGACATAATTTTAAGGTGATTGGAGGAAGGTGTAGGGAGATGGACAGCAGTAAATTGAAGGGGTGTAGGTTAGGTTGATCTTAGATTAGGATAAATGGTCGGCACAACATTGTGGGCCGAAGGGCCTGTTCTATGCCGTCTTAACCATTTTGTCTACCTGTCCTGCTGCCTTCAGGGATCGATGGACATTCACCCCAAGGTCTTTCTGGTCCTCTGTGCTTCCTAGTGTCCTACTGTTCATTGTATATTCCCTTGTCCCCCCCCCCCAAAATGCATCACCGTACACTTTTCAGGGTCAAATTCCATTTGCCACTAAACTGCCCATCTGACCAGCCTTACCCAGTCAATCCATATCTCTCTGTAATCCAAGGCTTTCCTCCTCGTATCATCTGCAAACTTAGAGATCATACCCCCTGCTTTCATGTTCAGATCATGAATGTACACTACAAACAGTAAGGGACCCAGTACTGATTCCTGAGGTGCATTACTGGACACTGGCTTCCAGTCACGAAAACAACATAGAGAATAGGAGCAGGAGGAGGCCATTCGGCCCTTCCAGCTTGCCCCACCATTCATTATGATCATGGCTCATCATCCAACTCCGTAACCTGTTCCCGCTTTCCCCCAGATCCTTTGATCCCCTTCGCCCCAAGTGCTAGATCCTAACCGCTTCTTGAAAACATATAATGTTTTGGCCTCAACTGCTTCCTGTGGTAATGAATCCCACAGGTCGACCACTCTGGGTGAAGAAATTTCTCCTCATCTCTGTCCTAAATGTTCTCCCCCGTATCCTCACTGTGACCCCTGGTTCTGAACTCCCCCACCATCAGGAACATGCAATAACACTGTCTAGTCCTGTTAGAGTTGTATAGGTTTCTATGAGATTCATTCGCTCTCGCTCTCTCTCTCTCTTTTTCCCCCCCCCCCCTTCCTCCTCAACTCTGGCGAATATAATCTAACTGATTCTATTTGTGATAGCGATGACAACATTGTACAATTTAAGCTTGTTATGGACAAAGATAAGTTGCAAAAAACAAAAAGTTTGGATTGGAGAGTGGATTTCAGTTGGTGCAGACTGCACTCTGTATTTCTGTGATTCTGAATGTCTCCTCCTAAGTCAGGCATTTGGCAAGGTACTGCACAGGAGACTGATCAAAAGGTAAGAACCCATGGAATTCAGGGCCATTTGGCAAATTGTATCCAAAATTGGTTTAGTGGCAGAAAGCAGAGGTCATTGAATCAAAGAATCCAGACAGTACAGATGGAGACCATTCGGCCCATCGTGTCTGCAGTGACCCTTTGAAAGAGTAGCCTGCCTAGGCCCACTCCCCATCACCAGAACCCCACCTAGACTTTAGATACGAAAGGACAATTTAACATGGCCAATCCACCTTCCCCGCACACCTTTGGACTGTGGGAGGAAACTGGAGCACCCGGAGGAAGCCCACGGAAACACGGGGAGAACGTGCAGACTCCGCACAGACAGTGACCCAGCGGGGAATCGGACCTGGGATCCTGGCGCTGTGAAGCAACAGTGCTAACCACTGTGCCAGCAGCACACCCCCCCCCCCCCCCCCCCCCCCCCACCCCCGGGTTTCCTGGCAGTTTGGGGAGGCTTC
This sequence comes from Scyliorhinus torazame, assembly GCF_047496885.1. NCBI lineage: Eukaryota > Metazoa > Chordata > Chondrichthyes > Carcharhiniformes > Scyliorhinidae > Scyliorhinus > Scyliorhinus torazame. The sequence continues at coordinate 33,053,592 of NC_092738.1, forward strand.
AATGGGAAATCCCATTGACAAGCAGCGGGAAGATAGTGCATGGCATATGGCTGAGAACCACGCGGTTGGGGAACCGGAGAATTCAGCCCTCCTTTTCCTTCAGAACAAGTGTATTTACTACAATAAAATACCACCTCAATGCCGCCACCATTTCCTTGTTTCTCCCTTTTTTAGTCAATCTTTGCTGGTTCTTAAAATCTGACCGACCACTAATCCGAATCTTTCTTTCAATTTGATACAATCCTTAACTTCCTTATTCAGCCATGGCGTATGCATCCTTCTCAAAGAGCCTTTCTTTCGCACTGAGATAAATCTTTGTTATTCGACATCTCCTAATATCATTATAACTGTCTGCATTAGCTTTTTCCAGCACATGATAAACCATTTGATTGTTCCAACATTAGGAAATATATTAAATTGCTAGTTCCTTTGGAAAAGCTGCAATTATTTGGTGCCTCTGCTATGCTGTTTTCTCTTGATTCTGCAATTGCTTATTTCCGTAGGTGCATTGTATTAGTACCGAATTCACGACGAGGAAACATGGAGGAGAAAAAGGTGTGCCTTTCCGAATTCAAATTGATACATTCAAAGAGAATGAAAATGGTGATTACACAGAGCATCTTCATTCAGCCAGCTGCCAAATCAAAGTGTTCAAGGTATGGAGAAAAGACTGCTTTGCTATTTTGAATTACCATTATTTCAGAAATGTGATTCTGTTGGTTGATTCCTTGACTTTATACCTCATCGGTAGCTACTATATTTTCTATGTTTATTGATATAATATATTTAGCAGCTTAAAGCTGACCTAAATCTCACGAGCTGTGTAATTCATACTCTGAAGCAGCAGATGTATGCCACCTAATACCAGAACACGCTAAATTTGAACATTTCTCGAGAATTATTTGTGGCTAGATATTAACTTAGAATCATAAAATCCCTATAGTGCAGAAGGAGGCCATTCAGCCCATTGAGTCTGCACCGGCCCTTGGAAAGAGCACCTTACTTAAACCCGTGACTACACCCTTGTCCCTGTAACCCAGTGACCCCACCTAACCAAAGGGACACTAAGGGGCAATTTAACTTGGCCAAGTCACCTAACCTGAACATCTTTGGACACCTAAGGGACAATTTATCATGGCCAATCTACCTAACCTGCACATCTTTGGACACTAAGGGACAATTTATCATGGCCAATCTACCTAACCTGCACATCTTTGGACACTAAGGGACAATTTAACATGGCCAATCCACCTAACCAGAACATCTTTGGACTTGGAGGAAAGACAGCAAATTAATCTGAGCTCACAAATGGGGGCAAGAAGCACTGACCTATTGCTGGAAACTGGTTTCTGCCATCTTGTTTACAGTGTTTATAATGTCCTGACTCATACAAGATCCAGTATTGCTCTCATGCATTGCTTTGGTTACCCATTCTATACATTGTATCTTGTGGCTGATTGGCTGTTGAGGGCATTACAGAAGAGCTTACTCTTGTCCTCTTGTTTTTTGACATTTAGTGGCCGCACAACAGAAACATCTTCCTGGTCTCTCTGACTTGCTACTATTCTGTAACCTTCATTTGCCCCAATGAGTTGTCGGACGAACCAAAATGGAAATGTAACAAATACTTTATTGACAAAATATAATAAGTGGGAGTTAAGCTACCACTGCCGGACCACCAGTTGTGAATCGCTCCCAAAAATGGCACTTGATAGCTGCAGACTCTGACCATTTACCCTGGTCTTCAGAAGAGCACAGCAGGACTCATTGTCATACTGTTGCTTTGGGCTGCATAATTTTGGTCTTGTTTTATGTAACTTTGTATACAGAAACAAGCATATTTATATAGTCCAACTTGTGTCTTACTAGAATGAGTGCAACATTGAGTTAACATGTGCATTTTCCTCATTCCTCCGAGAACCTGAACAAAGTATTTTTCTTCAACTGAGCTGCGGAGGTGGTGGAGTCAGAGTCATTCGGGACATTTAAGTGACTCTTGGACAGGCACATGGACGGCAGTAAATTGAAGGGGTGTAGGTTAGGTTGATCTTGGATTAGGATGAATAGTCGGCACAACACCGTGGGCTGAAGGGCCTGTACTGTGCTGTATTGTTCTCTGTTCTATATGAGCTTGTGGCCTCAAGGCCACAGCAAGTTAGCAAACGTTTCAAAGGATATATAGGATCTTGATTAGCTATCAAATTCTTCCTAAACATCAAGACTGGCACTGAGGATTGGAGATCAAACTTGCCAAGTTTTGTAATGAAAGATTATACAGTAAAGGTGATTATTATGCATTGTGATTTGGAGGCTGGTATATTTCTTGGAATGTGGTCATATTGTGAAATATTTAGTCTGTAGGGTTTTTAACACTTCAAAAAGCATGGGACATTGATTAGTAACTTGGCGCCACCTCCCATATAAAGAAAATGGTGCACTAAGATCGCCAGCTGTATTTTTGCTTTCAGTCGGGACTGATGTAGGCTTTTCCATCTGACCTAATATGCCGGTTATCGCCTTCCACAGTGTGCAGGGAAGGCAAAGACTAGGAGCATTGAGAAAACAATCGCAAGCAAAATGAGGACAAGGGCACCGCCCTCTTTCACTTCGCCCTCATCCTAAAACTATTGGAAGAGGTGCCACCAAACCGTACAGTGTATGGTGTCACGGAAGGGGCATATGAGACTGAGAAGCTTTGGGAACAGCCAATTTTCTCCAAATTCTTGTAGAGTCCTGTCCTGCTCAGTGTCAAAAGCTAAAGTGAGATTTACAAAAGTACGGGAAGAAGGTATATCCTGTTCCCTACACTTCTCCTATGGGAGGCATATGGAGAAGGTCATACCCACTGAACATCGGCCAACACAAAAAATACATTGTGCTTATGAATACACTTGGTCTATAAGTAAATGGGCGGCTGGATTCTAAGGTTCCCCAGCCGTGTGTTTCCCGGTGGCATGCTGTTCGCTGGTGGTGGGATTCTATCTTCCCGCTGTTTGTCAATGGGATTTCCCATTGAAACCACCCCACACCTCCAAGAAACCCGCGGGCGGAGGTGTGCTGCTGGCGCGGTGGTACAGGAGTTAGCACTGCTGTCTTACAGCACCAGGGACCCAGGTTCAATTCTGGCCTTGGGTCTCTGTGTGGAGTTTGCAGTTTCTCCCCGTGTCTGCGTGGGTTTCCTCCGGGGGCTCCGGTTTCCTCCCACAGTCCAAAGATGTGCAAGTTAGGTGAATTGGGCAGGATAAATTGTCCTTTAGTGTCCAAAGATGTGCTGGTTAGGTAGATTGACCATGATAAATTGTCCCTTAGTGTCCAAAGATATACAAGTTAGGTGGATTGGCCATTGTCCCTTACAGTACAAAGATATGCAGCTTAGGTGGATTGGCTGTTACAATGCCCCTTACTGCCCAAAGATGTACAGGTTAGGTGGAATGACCATGATAAATTGTCCCTTGGGATTAATTGCACTAGGGATTTTATGAAAAGTGAATCGCATCAAGCGCAGAATTCCGGCCAGGGTCTTTTTAGCCTAACCCTAGCAGAGGCTTTCCCAGTGACTGCAAACAGTGTGATGCCAATGTCGTTGTTGCAATCTCTTCTGTCACCTTTTTTTTAATAATGTGCTGATTTGGATCATGCATGTCCTGTGGAACCAATCTTGTACCTGACGGAGGAGGAGGCTATGGTGACGTGGCAGTGGTGGGGTCTTTACCTTTTTGAGCAGTTCAGCTGGAATTCTACACTAGCTAGTGTCTATGTTAAACAACCAATAGCCCTTTTCAGTGTTAAAGGTTCTATGTTTAACGCGACCGTGATGAGAAGCTGCAAGAAAGATTCAAACACTGGCTGGGAGATGTACAGCTCACTACAGTGTTCAACCAGTGGGCCATCTGTTTACATCTGTTGGTGAGTACTTTGCTCCTTAACTCCTTTTGCTCTAATGCTGTGCTAGTTACTCCCAAAGAGAAACTCCTCTACAAAGACTCGTAGACGAACTTGATCTCCTGACTAGTAATCAAGGTAACTGGAGCCATGGGCCTGGGTGTTACATCCCTGCCCCTGATCACACTAGGTAACACCCCGCTGGAACTCTGCTACCTTGAATGCACAGTGGCAGACCATCTGCCCCTTGATACAGACATAGGGAAAGCAGCGACCACATTTGGCCAATTCTCAACTTGCATGGGTGACTACCATTCTGTCTGTGCCCCTCATAATTTTGTAGACCTCTATCAGGTCGCCCCTCAATCTCCGTCGTTCCAGTGAGAACAAACCAAGTTTATTCAACCGCTCCTCATAGCTAATGCCCTCCATACCAGGCAACTTCCAGGCAATTTCCTCGTAGGCTTGGTCACCTCGTAGGTGAATTACTGGGGGGCATAGGTTTAAGGTGCGAGGGGCAAGGTTTCGAGGCGATGTACGAGGTAAGTTACCAGGCAATTTCCTTTTGTATTGCAAAAGAAAAATGTAGAATTGACAAAGTTGCAAATGAATAAAGCCAAGTATGAGGTTTATTTTCACCCAAAAGTAGTAACCATAAAATAATATGAAAGACCTGTATATTCTGGGGAAGAGAGCTTCCAAAGGGATGTAAAACCCAATAGATTTAAAGATGAAAGGGGAAAGACAGAGATTGAACGGTGTGTAGGAGGTGTGGCCATGAGCATGCGTGAAGAAAGCAGCCACCCCAGAAGACACAATGTCTACAAGGGTTTGATATAAGTTTTATTTTTTCAGTATCGAATGAGAGAGGGAGAAGCCTTTGCAATACTACCCCTGTAGCAACAGTGGATGTTTGTAGTCATTTTACTGGAATATGTATGGAGAAAATCTAACCTGTTGCCTAAAAAAAGTGTTTGGCTCGTAGTTTAATAGCCAAAATCTTCTGGAAAATGTTTGTCGAACTGCTGTCAACTGTGTGAATGTAATCTTGTGTGTTGGCGTAAACTCCAAAAGGGGTTTTAATTTTTTGCCCCTGACTTCAGTGCAGACACCTTCTCACAATAAAATAGAAACCACAAACTGGTGTGATAGCTTGTCCCCGGTATCCTCGGGATATGGGCAGCCACCGGTAATTTGAGAGTAGAGTGCTGTAGTTTCTAAAGTCCGTGACCGTGAACCTGCTGCAGAAGTACAGAAATGTCTGGGAACCAATTTCTTATGCAGTATTTTCAAAACGGCACCTACAGAATAAAAAATCTCTGCGTCTAATTGTTATGACTTGTTAGCAGAACAGATATGAATAAAAGTGCACCATTTTAAATTGTTTGCTCATCTTCTTTTCAGCAACAGTTGCCAATTCTGATGTAAAAGCATAACTGCACTGCTCAGATCAATGCTCCTGGCTTCTTGTTACATGCTGTTGTCAAATCTGAGCGCTGTGTAGTTCTCAGGACCTATTTAATGAAAATTAAGTAAGAGATGCATGTAATGAGGAATCCAGAAAGAGGAGAAAGGCAATTACTGTCCTGGCCTTTTGTTGTATCCTGACACACTTGTTGAACCAAAAATTCTTATTGTGCTCAGTATCTGGCACAGATCCAAAGATAGCCACTGAACTATTAATAATTCTTCATAGCAATCTTGTTTTTAAGGCTGAAGCCAGACTGTTATGGTACACTGGTTTTATAGCTTACAATAACATAAGTCACATTTACCCTCCGATAATGAGGTTTAAAATGAGATTTAATTGTTTCCCTGATGCAGTAGCTGCTTTGCTTTGTCAGGACTTTGAACCTGGTGCTTAGCACCAAATGAGATGCATCTTGTGGCAATCGAAATAGCAAAGGAAGTGGGATATCTTTTTAACTGATGAAATGAAATGAAAATCGCTTATTGTCACAAGTAGGCTTCAAATGAAGTTACTGTGAAAAGCCCCTAGTCGCCACATTCCGGCGCCTGTTCGGGGAGGCCGGTACGGGAATTGAACCGTGCTGCTGGCCTGCCTCGGTCTGCTTTCAAAGCCAGCGATTTAGCCCTGTGCTAAACCAGCCCCTGATCTGTAAGAGGCTGAGAGGATTTAGTATCACCTGTGGAGCGAGTGCAAACGTAATGGGAGTTTTTGTAACATTGTTTAAAGGTAGAAACACCCTCCTGAAGGGGGTTAAAGGTGTTGCCACCTCGAGTTTCTGTATGTCAGTAAATATCCAATGCTGTTTCCCATGCTACTTGAAAGTAGGGATAAGGTGAAGTTTGGAGCTCTAATAAAAACTGAAAAGGGAAAAGTTGAAAGAGACAAATGTAGATATATTTTTTTTTAAAAAAACATTCTAAACATGGTTCCAAAAATGTACAACTTGCAGAGACTGGAAGCAGAATGGAGGAACTTCCTAGGTATGAGTATTAAAAACCTGCTCGGAGACAGACAGAGGAACTGCCACAGTACTACTGAGTAGATAGAAACCAGAATCATGACAACCAATTGTTCACTGAACGAGATAGGGATTCTCTGAACGAGATAGGGATTCTCTGTTGTAAATGTTTCAATTTTACTTTTTCAATGTCAATGATTGCAGTTTTATTGGAAACTCCAATGTCTCATTGTCATGCTGTAATTGCACCCTCCCACCAGTAAGATTTTCAAGATATACAGATTTAGCTGAGATTGATCAAATATTGTGGTACCCACTATTGCTCCATGGCTTAGAGAATATGTTTAATATTGAGTGTGCCTTAAGAGTCCCATGAACTGCCTGCACATGTGCCAGAGATGCTACCGTCTACCCTACTTCCAAGCACTCCACTGTGTTGGTTTCCAGTTCACCCCCCACAACCGGGTTGTATATTCTGTGAATTTGGGGCATTCGTAAACTTTTAAATGATGCGAAGTAATTTCTTTGCTCTGTATTGACACATTCTCTCTTCAATGCATTTGATTCACTTTGTACTTAACTATGGATGCTTCCTAATTTAGTTTGGTCTCTATTTCAAGCAAAATGGACATAATGCTGATAGAATAGCAATTGTACTGTTGGGAAATGAGGTCTGCGGTTCTTCCCAACTCCACATTCGAAAGTGGGAAAGTACTATTTTCGCTGACTCTTTGTGTTTGTATTATAGGCTGTGGGTGACCACATTGTGCGTTCTCTCTTGTGCTGGCTGTTTTATTATTGCATGTGATTTGTTTGCAGCCAAAAGGTGCTGATCGAAAACAGAAAACTGATAGGGAAAAGATGGAAAAACGAACTCCTCAGGAGAAGGAAAAGTATCAACCTTCTTATGATACAACTATTCTCACCGAGGTAAGACTGCACTCTCGGACAAACGTTTGACATCTGACACTTGTTTTCTCAAGTCTGCTCTAGATTTTGGTAAGCATACGGAATATTTTGATATAAACTATTAAATTTGAATGTCGGAAAAGCGGAAAGAAGCCCAATTGGCTTATTTGTACTTTATTTTAGTTTCTGTTTCGGCTCATTTGGGGAGGCTGAATGATGTGGAATGTATTCCTCCAATTATTCTTGAAGTAATTTACCGTATTTATTCATAAACTGCAATGAAGTAGCTATGGGGTTAGTGTGATTAAAAATGTGTAAATGTCAGTGGAGAATAGACTGGGATAGCTGTGTAGCAACCAGAAGGGATCTCTATTCCACTTTGGGTAGTTATGCATAATTTGGAGAAGTTGTCATCACATTCTGATTTCCAAGTGTCTAACTGACTTTTTCCCCCCCCGCCCAGTGTTCCCCCTGGCCAGACATCTCCTATGTTAACAATACGGCATCTCCTGGATTTAGCAGTTCGCAGGGCAGCTTCACTATTGCTGAAGGGTGGGTCTTATCATTGCTACCTTGTTCCCACCATTTGCATAATTTAACGGCTTTTTCTTAATCGAAATTGTTGATCTAATTTCAGAAATGGATCGCCTCATCATCAGCCTGACCCAGTTCCTGCGACCACTGATGTAAGTGGCTTTTTCCAGCATTATTCCCAAATCTATCCTGGTCAATACAGTAGCATAAGGATATTGTGTCTGCTGAATCAGAGAAACTTACAGCAGAGCAGAGGAGGGCTGTAGTGGCTCTGCTAAAGAGCAGTTGTGTTTATTTCCACATCCTTGCTTTTTGTCTAAAACCCTGTAAGTTCCTCAATTTAAATACTTGGCCAGCTCCCTTTTTAAAGTTATTTCTGGAATTAGCACAGTAGCGAGAAATGATCTCGACTCGGAAGATCAAGATGTAGAATCAGTTTTGGTGGAGCCAAGTGGTAGCAAAGGAAAGGTGTGGGAGTAGTTTACGGGTATCCTGAAAGACTGAGTGCAAATCGAGAAATAATGGGGCTTGTAAGAAAGCTACTGCAATAATCGTCAGTGTTTTTATCTTATAGATTGGACGAGTCAAATTGGTCAAAGCAACCTGTAGGATGGGTTCATGGAGTGTGTTTGGATCAGTTTCTTCAAACAATACATTCCGGATCGAAGCAGAGAACGGGCTATTTTAGACCTGGTAATGTGTAAAAGGCAGGATTAATAAAAGAACTCGTAGTATAGGATCCCCTAAGGGCAGCATGGTAGCACAAGTGGATAGCACTGTGGCTTCACAGTGCCAGGGTCCCAGGTTCGATTCCCCGCTGAGTCACTGTCTGTGCGGAGTCTGCATGTTCTCCCCGTGTCTGCGTGGGTTTCCTCCAGGTCCTCCGGTTTCCTCCCACAGTCCAAAGACGTGCAGGTTAGGTGGATTGGCCAAAAAAGGTTAGGAGATGTTATTGGGTTACGGGGATAAGGTGGAAGTGAGGGTGGAAGTCAGGTGGACCGAATGGCCTCCTTCTGCACTGTATGTTCTATGTTCTAGGTAGGAGTGATCAAAACTTGGTAGAATTTGACATTCAGTTTGAGGGTGAGAAATTTGGGTTTGAAACTAGTGTCTTAAACTTAAATAAAGGAAATAACTGAGGTATTAAGACAAAGTTGGCTAAAGTGGACGGTTAAAAGTTACGATGGTAGATGAGCAATGGCAGACATTGAAGGAGATATTTCATTACTCACAACAATATCGAGAGAGAGTCTCGGAGGAGGGTGAACTAGGAATGTCTACAAATTGAAAATTACAAAGTGGTAGGCCCAAAGATCAGGAACATTTTAGAAGCCAGCATTTAAGAAAAAAAACCATTTAAGAAAAAAAAAAATTGGAAATGAGTGTAAACTAACAAATGACAGTAAGAGCTTCCACAAGTATATAAAAAGGAAGAGTAATAGCTAAAGTAAAAGATGCAACTGTGGAATTAATAATAGGAAACGAGGAAATGTCCAAGGTTTTGAACAAGTATTTTGTATCTGTCTTCACAGTAGAAGACACAAAGCATCCCAAGAATAGTAGAAAACGAATGGGGAAAGAAGTGAGAGAGGAGCTTGAAACAGTCACGATCACTGGAGAGAAAAGGTGCAAGGTATACTATCTGGACTAAAGGCTGACATGTCCCCTGGACATGATGGCCTCCATCTTAGAGCCTTAAAAGAGGTGGTTGCAGAGATAGAGAATGCCTTTGTTCTGATCGTCCAAAATTCGGTAGATTCTGGAAAGGACCCAGCAGCCTGGAAAATTCCAAATGTTTTCCACCAATGTCTATTTAAGAAAGGAGGGAAACAAAACTGGAGCGGCCCGTTAGCTATCTGTCACTGGGAGAATGCTGGAATCTGTTATGAAATGAGTCCTAGCAGATATTTAGATAGCCATAATGCAATCAAACATCATGAGTTTGATGAGTTCTTTGATTTAACAACTACGAGTGGATAAAGGGGGAACAGTAAATGCAGTATATTTGGATTTCCAAAAGGCTTGCACAGAATAAGAGCTCACTGTCTTCTGGGGATTGAGGACTGAATATATTTTTGTGATGTGAGCGAGACCAGCATTTATTGCCCATTCCTAATGACCTCTTGAGAAGGTGGTGTTGAACCGCTGCAGTCCCTGTGGTGTAGGTACACCCACAGTGCTGTTAGGGAGGGAGTTCCAGGATTTTGACCCAGTGACAGTGAAGGAACGGCCGATATATTTCCAAGCCAGGATCGTGAGTGACTTGGAGGGGAGCCTCCAGGTGGTGGGGTTCCCAGGTATCTGCTGCTCTTGTCCTTCTAAACAATAGTGGTCATGGGTTTGGAAGGTACTGCCTAAGGAGCCTTGGCGAGTTACTGCCGTGCATCTTGTAGATGTTTGACAGTGCTGAAGGGAGTGAATGTTTATGGAAGGGGGGTGTCTTGTCAAGCGGGCTTCTTTGTCCTGGATGGTGTTGAGCTTCTTGAGTATTGTTGGTGCTGCACTCATCCAGGGTCACACTCCTGACTTGTACCTTTTAGGTGGAGACCAGGCTTGGGGAGTCGGGGGGTGAGTTACTCACCACAGAATTCCCAGCCTCTGACCTGCCCTTGTAGCCATAGTATTAATATGGCTGGTCCAGTTCAGCCAGGATGTTGATTGTGGGGGATTCAGTGATGGTAATGCCATTGAATGTCAAGGGGCGATGGTTAGATTCTCTCTTGTGGAGATGGTCATTGCCTGGCATGAATGTTACTTGCTACTTGTCAGCCCAAGCCTGGATATTGTCCAAGTTTCGGTGCATTTGGGCATCACAGAATCTCATAGTGCAGAAGAGGTGCTTCGGCCCATTGACTCTGCACCCACTCATGAAAAACACCTGACCTACCTATCCAATTCCATTTACCAGCACTTGGCTCATAGCCTTGACTGCTTTGGTATCTGAACATTGTGCAATGATCAGTAAACATCCCCACTTCTGACCTTCTGATGGAAGGAAGGTCATTAATGAAGCAGCTGAAGATGGTTGGGCCGAGGACACTACCCTGAGGAACTCCTGCAGTGATGTCCTGGAGCTGAGATGATTGACCTCCAACCACCACAACCATCTTCCTTTGTGCCGGGTATGACTCCGACCAGCGGAGAATTTTCCCCGATTCCCATTGGCTCCAGTTTAGCTCGGGCTCCTTGATGCCACACTTGGTCAAATGCTGCCTTGATGTCGAGGGCAGTCACTCCCACCTCACCTCTGGCATTCAGCTCTTTTGTTGATGTTTGAACCAAGGCTGTAATGAGGTCAGGAGCTGAGTGACCCTGGCGGAACCCAAACTGAGGTTCAGTGAGCAGGTTATTGCTGAGTAAGTGCCGCTTCATAGCACTGTTGATGACTCCTTCCATCACTTTGCTGGTGATGGAGCGTAGACCGATGGGGCAGTCATTGACTGGGTTGAATTTGTCCTGTTTTTTGTACAGGACACATCTGGGTAATTTCCCACATTGCCGGGTAGATGCCAGTGCTGTAGCTGTACTGGGACAGCTTGGCTAGGAGCACACGTCTGTTGCCGGAATATTGTCTGGTCCTGTAGACTTTGCAGTACCCAGTGCCCCTCCCACCATTTGCCTATAGTCCTGCAAAAATGTTTCCTTTTCAGATAATGATCCAATTCCTGTTTGGCTGCCACGATTGACACTGTTGACACCGCGCACACAGGCGGTGCATTCCAGATCCTAACCAGTCATTACATTAAAAAAATGAGTTGATCATGTCTTCATTGTTTCTTTGCCAATGTAAAGGATCAGCCATGAGCAGATTGTTTGGAATTCTCTCCCCCAGCAAGCAGAAGAGTTTGGTTCATTGAATTCAAGGTGGAGTTAGACCGATTTCTGATCTACAAGGGAGTTGAGGGTTATGGGGGACAGGCAGGAAAATGAAGCTATGGTCACAATCAGATCAGCCACAACCTTGTTGAATGACGGAGCAGGTTCGAGGGGTCAAATGGCTGACTCCCACTCCGAACTGATCCCTGCGATGGCAGAATTGTCGAGGAGGGGAGACTGAATCTACTGGGCTTGTATTCACTGAGTTTAGAAGAATGAGAAGATATCTCATTGAAACGTACAAAATTCTAACAGCGCTGGACCGACTGGGTTCGGGGATGTTGTCTCCTCTGGTTGGAGGGGTCTTGAACACGGGGCACAGTCTCGGGATACAGGGTAGGCCATTTAGGACGGAGATGAGGCGAAACCTCTTCACTCAGAGGGTCGTGAGCCTGTGGAAGTGTCGACCACAGAAGGCTGTGCAGGCCAAGCCACTGGATGTATTGAAGGAGGAAATAAGATTTCTGTATTCAAAAGGGGTATGGGGAGAGAGAAGGATGATGGTGTTGAGATAAAGGATCAGCTTTGAGCAGATTGAATGGTGGAACAGACGTGGAAGGGCCTCCTGATCTGTTTCTAGTTTTGTTTTTACGTTCACCTTAATCTGGTTGTTGAACCTTTCACCAATGCAAATAGTTTTGCCTCTTCACTGATGTTCCTCGTCTCTGCAGCCGTTCTCGTGAATTCTTTCTGCACCTTCTCTGATACTTTCTCATCTTTCCAGAGGTGCACTGCCCAGAACTGATGTCAACTGCAGTTGAGGTTGCCCCAGTGTTTGAGACGGGTTGCAGCATACCTTCCTTGCTTTTGTGCTCTATCAAGAAAGCCCAGACCCCAGTGTGCGCGGTTCATTGCTTTCTCAAATAGCCATGCTACTTTCAATGATTTGTGCGCATATACCCAGAGGCTCTGCTGTTCCTACACCATCGGTTAAATTGCCCCTCATTCTTTCTACCAAAATGAATAGTTTATAGAATGGTTACAACACAAGAAGCCATTTGGCCTGTCCTGTTGGCTCTTTGCAAGAGTAATTCACCCAGTGCCCCATCCCACATTTTGCCTGCAGCTCTGCAAATGTTTCCTTTTCAGATAACTATGCAATTCCTGTTTGACTGCCACGATTGACAATGTTGACACCGCGCACACAGGCAGTGCGTTCAGATCCTAACCAGTCATTACATTAAAAAAATAATTTCCTCATGTTGTTTCTTTTTCCAATTACTGTAATTCTGTGTCCTCTGACTCTCGACCTTTTCACCAACTGGAAGTTTCTCCCTCTCCACTCTGACCAGTTTCATAGAATCAACAGTGCAGAAGGAGGCCATTCAGCCCATCAAGTCTGCGCCGGCCCTGGGAAAGAGCACCCTATATAAGCCCATGCTTCCACCCTCTCCCCGTAACCCAGCAACCCCACCCAACCTTTTTTTGGACACTTAAGGGGCAATTCAGCCAATCCACCGAACCTGCACACCGTTGGACTGGTAGGAAACCAGAGCACCCGGAGGAAACCCGTGCAGACTCCGCACAGACAGTGACCCGAGCCAGGAATCGAACTTGGGACCCTGGAGCTGTGAAGCCACAGTGCTCACTAATTTGATTGCTCGAGCTTCTCTTTTCAAATCTCTCATGCCACCATATCCTTCCTAAAGTGTATCGCCTAGAGCGAGACATAACACTAATTGAGGCCAGACCAGTGTTTTTATGTAGGTTTATCAAAACTACCTTGCTTTTGCACACACTACCCTAATTTATAAAACCCAGTGCACTGCATGGCTTATTAATCATACTGATAACCTGTTCTCTCACCTTCAGTGATTTATACACACGTGTACACTCGGGTCCCTGCTCCTGCACCCTCTTAGAATTGTACATCATCTCGACTCATTTTTCCGACCAAAAGTAATCATACTGTTCTAAATTAAATTTCACCTGCCACCTGTCTGTCCATTCCACCAACCCAAGTCCTTAGCGTCCTCGGTCCACCGTATTTCCAAGATTCGTACCGTTCAGAAATTGTGTCCTGTGTACCACGGTCTAGGTCATTAATATGTATCAGAAAGAGCAGGGGTCTTCCTGAACACCTCGTATTTCGAGGTATTTGACACCTAGTCCTGCCTTCCGTATGTCTCATTAAAGTCACATCATATTCCCAGAAGGCCATGCCTCACCAATTTTATTTCCAATACTCCGTGCGTTCACATAGATATTCAGTAACCCGGATTTAAACTCTATTGCTGTTTCCCTTACTCTAGCCCCACCTATCAACTTCCTTATTCTAGTGCTGTCTATCTCTCCCAGTATTCTGTACACCTTGCTGTTCCTCTCTGATATGACCTTCTAGCTCCCACACCCCTGCCCATCCAATAGCAGTAGTAAAATGGCCTGCAAAGGTATTGATCACACCTCTCTCTAGATGCAAACCCATTGGGTCTGTACAGGTCCCGTTCTCTTCCTTCTCTTCCCCCCCCCCCCCCCCCCCCCCCCCCCCCCTCTCAATTCCATGTACATCAGCAGCAATACTCTCATTAACCGTCTGCTACCTCATCAAAACAAACTCCAGGCTAGCTGATTTATTTTTAAACCAATCATGCTGTTAATCCACGTTTGTCCAAGTGATTTATTGAGCGGAATTTACCGACTGTCCACACCGGCGGGATATTCCCGTCTCGCCGGCGCACATTCCTGGCAACGAGGGGTGCAGTCAACGGGAAATCCTGTTCTGGCGGGCCGCCTGCACTGTCGAAAATCCCGCAGCGGATTGCTTGGTAAATCCCGCCCATTATTTGGGACAAAATTTGTTTTCAAGTTTTTCCTATCCCAGATGTTAAATGGAGTGGTGTGTCGTTGCTGGGCTTCTCCTTTCACCCCTTTTTTTGAACAAGGATGCAACATTTACAGTTCTCCAGTTCTCTAGCACCATCCCTGTATCGAAGGAGGGTTGGAAACCTCTGGCATACTTCTGAAATTTCCTCAAATTTCAAATTTATGCTATAAATTGAGAGAGGTGGATACTCAGCGAGACCTTGGTGTCCTCAGTGTTATGGGCCAGGGTTTAGAAAACTCCAAAGTATATTATGGAGTTCACCTGACCTACAACTGCTTATTGATTTTGGTTACGATGAGCACAAGAGCCTGCCTTTCAGGTGTTATTCAAAGGAGGCCTTCGGCGCTTTCAATCAAAAAACAAGCTTTATTCTATGAATTTAGTTAACATTTTTATAAACACAGTAAGAATTTTTATCAACTATAAACATAAAGACCCCACACAGCTACAGTAATCTATGTATAACCCTTAATGAATTCCTCCTTAACTGTTCCAATTCAATAACAAAATTCAATTAAAACCAGAAACCCCTTTTCAAAGGTGTGGCTCAGCACACTGCATTCTCACTGGTATAAGACTTGTTATTGATACTCTGTTCTCCTTTTCAAACAGCAGATTTGAATTCCTTCCAGAAAGCAATTATCTCTTTTACGTTATCAAGCCGTCTGGAAACAGCTTTTAAAAGGAAGACAGAGAAACACTTCTTTCAACCTGTGCAGTTCAAACCCAGTCCAAACTCAAAGCGAAAGTAAAACTCAGGGCCACAACTCAGCTCCACCCACACAATGACATCACTGAAGCAATGTTGTCATTCATCTCAAGAGGCTTGGAATATAAAAGCAGGGATGTACTGCTGAAGCTTTATAAAGCATTAGTTAGGCCCCATTTAGAATACTGTGAGCAATTTTGGGCCCCACACCTCAGGAAGGACATACTGGCACTGGAGCGGGTCCAGTGGAGATTCACACTGATGATCCCAGGAATGGTAGGCCTAACATACGATGAACGTCTGAGGATCCTGGGATTATATTCATTGGAGTTTAGGAGGTTGAGGGGAGATCTAATAGAAACTTACAAGATAATGAATGGCTTAGATAGGGTGGATGTAGGGAAGTTGTTTCCATTAGCAGGGGAGACTAGGACCCGGGGGCACAGCCTTAGAATAAAAGGGAGTCACTTTAGAACAGAGATGAGGAGAAATTTCTTCAGCCAGAGAGTGGTGGGTCTGTGGAATTCATTGCCACAGAGGGCGGTGGAGGCCAGGACGTTGAGTGTCTTTAAGACAGAAGTTGATAAATTCTTGATTTCTCGAGGAATTAAGGGCTATGGAGAGAGAGCGGGTAAATGAAGTTGAAATCAGCCATGATTGAATGGTGGAGTGGACTCGATGGGCCGAATGGCCTTGCTTCCGCTCCTATGTCTTATGGTCTAAGCCATGTGATAAGATAAAAACCTTTCTTAAAGGGACACTCCCATGACATCAGTTGCTGAAAGTAAGCGCGCAGGTACAGCAGGCAGTAAAGAAGGCAAATGGGATGTTGGCCTTCATAGTGAGAGGATTTGAGTACAGGAATAGGGATGTTTTACTGCAATTGTTTAGGGCATTGGTGAGGCCACACCTGGAGTATTGGGCACAGTTTTAGTGTCCTTATCTGAGGAAGGATGTTCTTGCTATGGAGGGAGAGCAGCAAAGGTTTACCAGGCTGATTCCTGGGATGGTGGGACTGTCATATGAGGGGAGACTAAATCAGTTAGGATTATATTCATTGGAGTTGAGAAGAGTAAGAGGGGATCTCATAGAAACTGACAAAATTCTAACCGGATTAGACAGGGTAGATTCAGAAAGAAAGTTCCCGATGGTGGGGAGTCCAGAACTAGGGGTCATAGTTTGAGGATAAGGGCTAAACCTTTTAGGACTGAGGTGAGGAGAAAGATCTTCACCCAGAGAGCGGTGAATCTGTGGAATTCACTCCCACAGAAAGTAGTTGAGGCCAAAACATTGTGTGATTTCAAGAAGAAATTAGATACAGCACTTGGGGCTAAAGGGATCAAGGGATATGGGCGGAAGGTGGGGTCAAAGAGTATTGAACTTGATGATCAGCCATGATCATAATGAATTGCGGAGCAGGCTCGAAGGCAGCTGATAAGTCCAATGTGAAAGCTTCAGGCTCTGAGTCCAAATGCATTTGCCCACAGTTGGCATTTTACATGAGTTGCTTTTTGCCCACACTCCACTGCCTTGGCTGCATGTTTCCATCAAAGTCTGTTCAGCGTCTTCCCAACTGAACCATGAGTTGGTGAAACGAAAAAATGAAATGAAAATCGCTTATTGTTCCAAGTAGGCTTTAAATGAAGTTACTGTGAAAAGCCCCTAGTCGTCACATTCCGGCGCCTGTTCGGGGAGGCTGGTACGGGAATTGAACCGTGCTGCTGGCCTGCATGGGTCTGCTTTCAAAGCCAGCTATTTAGCCCTGTGCTGAACCAGCCCCGATAGATGTTTGAGGTGGAGATGTTTGACCCCTTTATGGATCCTTTGAGGTCACCGCAGTGCTTTAGTGGAGGTGGCTTTGAGCGATTTAGTACCTTGATGCTGAGCATGTTGGATTGGGTAGAGAGCTTGCTGTTGTGCTGCCTTTCTTGTGGAGGATATTTTGAAGACACTGCTGGTGCTTCTGCCTCACCTGCTGCAGACTTGAACAGGGGCAGCACTTGGGCTCAAATTAAGCAGACAATTGCAAAGTCCGCCTCTTCAAGGGTCAGTACCTTGCACCCTTTCTTTTTTCAATCAGACTAGCTTTGACACCAGGAAAGCAATTTTGTGTCTGGCAGTAGCAAATGCCTCTCCCTCAGACTTCAAAATAGCTTCTGTGCCTCACCCATAGCATACCCAGAGCTCCAAAATGGAAATCAGCTTAGATTCATGAAATGAGCCTGTTCACAGAAATGAGCAACACCGGCTTTAATGTTTTGCTTGCAAAAAAAAAAAAGTTTCGATATTTGGAATTGGTCGCATTTAAGAAAAGAAATTGACGTTCCCTCGAATGCAAACAAACACCTCATATGGTGCCAATCAGCTTCCAGAACATGATGTCGGATCAGTGTTAAACATTGAGCACGATGACAATTTAGCAAAAACAAAAAATTTAACATAAACCGGAAAATATGTCCTAAAGGATAAACGACTTTAAAACAAAATGGTGTTAACAGAACAACTTAAAGCGAGGACCTGCCCGCACGCTAACCTTTTGTGATTCATCCATGAGAAAACATCAATTTCTCTGTAGCACAGCATTCTGCTGTGTCTCTCCATTCAAAACATGTTCTATTTTTCAATTCTTCCCACCAAAGTTGACAATGTCACATTTCCCACATTATACTTCCAATGACAATTTTAACTTCAATCACTTCAATAAGGGGAAGTGGTGGCATAGTGTTATTGTCACTGGACTAGTAAACCAGAAACCCAGAATGCTCTGGGGACCCGGGTTCAAATTCCGCCACTGCAGATGGTGAAATTTGAATTCAATAAAAATCCGGAATTAAAAGTCTAATGACGACCATGAAACCATTGTTGATTGTCGTAAAAACCCACCTGGTTCACTAACGTCCTTTAGGAAAGGAAATCTGCCGTCCTTACCCGTAGTCTGGCCTACATGTGACTCCAGACCCACAGCAATGTGGTTGACTCTTCACTTCCTCCTCAAGGGCAATTAGGGATGGGCAATAAATGCTGGCACAGCTGGTGATGCCCACGTCCCATGAACGAATATAAAAAACCTTAACCCTACCTCTTGCAGAATGCAAAGTCCTTTTGCAGGCTCTTTGTAGCCTCCTCACAATGTACTTTGCTGGCTATCTTTGCATTAGCAGCAAATTTGACACTTTGTCCCTTCCTCTCAGTCATCGATTATAGGTAGTTGAGGTCCCAGCACTGATCCCTGTGGCATTCCACGAGCTAGTTGGCCAGCATGAAAAACACCCATTTATTCTGTTCTGTTTTTTTAGTTAGCCAGTCCTCTATCCATGTTAATCTATTACCCCCAACACCACAAACTCTTGAATGGCATAGTAACCATAGGCATCTTGTGCCTTTTTGCAAACCATATACACTACATCTACTGGTTCCCCTTTATCCACCCTGCTGATCATATGCTCAAAGAATTCTAATAAATTTATTAAGCACAATTTCATAAAACCATATTGACTCTGCCTGATTATTATGATTCTCTAACTCTTGCTGCTACTCCTTAATAATGGATTCCAGCATTCTCTTGTGACATGTTAATCTACTGTCCAGGGAACTACAGGCCGGTGAGCCTTACTTCAGTGGTAGGGAAATTACTGGAGAGAATTCTTCGAGACAGGATCTACTCCCATTTGGAAGCAAGTGGACGTATTAGCGAGAGGCAGCATGGTTTTGTGAAGGGGAGGTCGTGTCTCACTAACTTGATAGAGTTTTTCGAAGAGGTCACAAAGATGACTGATGCAGGTAGGGCAGTAGATGTTGTCTATATGGACTTCAGTATGGCCTTTGACAAGGCCCCTCATGGTAGACTGGTACAAAAGGTGAAGTCACACAGGTTCAGAGGTGAGCTGGCAAGATCGATACAGAACTGGCTAGGTCATAGAAGGCAAAGAGTAGCAATGGAAGGGTGCTTTTCTAATTGGAGGTCTGTGACTAGTGGTGTTCCGCAGGGCTCAGTGCTGGGACCTTTGCTGTTCGTAGTATATATGAATGATTTGGAGGAAAATGTAACTGGTCTGATTAGTAAGTTTGCAGACGACACAAAGGTTGGTGGAATTGCGGATAGCGATGAGGACTGTCGGAGGATACAGCAGGATTTAGATTGTTTGGAGACTTGGGCAGAGAGATGGCAGATGGAGTTTAATCCGGACAAATGTGAGGTAATGCATTTTGGAAGGTCTAATGCAGGTAGGGAATATACAGTGAATGGTACAGCCCCTCAAGGGTATTGACAGTCAGAGAGATCTTGGTGTACAGGTCCACAGGTCACTGAAAGGGGCAACACGGAGAAGGTAGTCAAGAAGGCATACGGCATGCTTGCCTTCATTGGCCGGGGTGGAGTAGAAATCTTCTTTGGACTCATTATTGGCATCAAGGGTTGTTGACAAGTTCACTCTTGATGGCGAATCCAATTCCATGATTCTCCGGTTTTCCCTCTCCAAAGGTGTAACCACCGCCATCTTCCCTTAGCTGCCCTTTGTCTGCTCTTTGGGTCTCTCGCAGGGCAGCAACGTCACCGTTGAAGTGCCTGAGCTCATAAGCAACAAAGACAGTTCTCCGTTCCGGTCGATTGTTTTGCTCGTTATCCAGGAGGGTTTGTACATTGCAGGTTCTGATTTTTGATTTTCTGACCGTGGGTAGATGAGCTGCTGGATGTGGTTTTCCAGCCAGGTTGGGGATAGAACAGACTATTCTTACAGCGCCTTTTCTAGCCCTTCCCCATGTGGGGTGAGTGCGGGTCCTGGAGAGAGAGCTGCTCAGTTGTGAAGAAAGCTGCCGATCGATCTCTTGTCCCTGTTCCAAGAGCAAAACGACTGAATCAAACTCCGCCTCCTATGTGCTGGTCTGAAACTAGGGACTTCAGAGCTCTCTGACCTACCCAGTCACTTCTCTCCGATCGCTACAGGACTTGTCTGTGTGGCTGGGAGGGGGGGGATGCTGATTTCCTCTAGGTAGACGTTTGGTGGAAGATATCTTATAACGTTGGTATGCTGTTGCACATCTGCAGACACACGATCCTTGACAGGGTAGGTCTAGTTCCAGTGGCAAGGGAACCTCGACTGGAGATGTCCCTACTGCTGCAGCTTTCACCCGCCATTGTAGCCGTTGATATCATTCGGGTATCTGCCATCTGATCCGCCGTTGAGGACTTGTTTTGGATTGCTCTTTGTCTGGTTCCTCCTCTCCAACCTTACCGTCATGGCTGACCCTGCCAGGAGTTTAAGACTCCCAACTGCACTGTGCTTGGGATCAAAGGAACGTTCAAGCCTCTCCACCAGGGCAACGTGAGGGTGAGTGTTGGGCTAAAGTGACAACTGATGATGTAACTATAGGGTAATCCTGGTTGGTTGGACAAGCAGTGGAAAGCAGGCTCGTGCTCTGTGCTGGTAAACTTAAGGTTTTAGCATGTTAAACAGGAGCATGTTCATGCTCACTCTGGCAGCTTTAGCCTTGGCTTTGGACTTGTGTAAGTGGGATGTAGCTCTTTGTAGAACGAAACTACCTGTGGCACTTTCTTAGTGGCTTGGTTTGGGAACTTTAGCACTCTAACCAGAGAAAGCCTTCTAATTTGGTCTGCTCGGTTACATGACTATGCAATGGTCCTGGAATATACTGTAAAAATGGTACAATTAGTTGTTTGATGGTACAGAAAAAGTATTTGTGGGGGGAAAAAAAGAGTCATGTTGAAGCTTTCTGTCTTGCACTCATCAGGACAATTCTCAAGAATACCGATACAAGGCGAAAACGTGGGCAGAACGGTAGCACAAGTGGATAGCACTGTGGCTTCACAGCGCCAGGGTCCCAGGTTTGATTCCCCGCTGGGTCACTGTCTGTGCGGAGTCTGCACGTCCTCCCCGTGTGTGCGTGGGTTTCCTCCGGGTGCTCCAGTTTCCTCCCACAGTCTAAAGACGTGCAGGTTAGGTGGATTGGCCATGATAAATTGCCCTTAGTGACCAAAAAGGTTAGGCGGGGTTATTGGGTTACGGGGCTAGGGTGGAGTGCATTACGGGGCTAGGGTGGAGTGCATTACGGGGCTAGGGTGGAGTGCATTACGGGGCTAGGGTGTGTGCAGACTCGATGGGCCGAATGGCCTCCTGCACTGTGTTCCATGTTCTAAAACCATTTATTTATTCTGTATGAGAAGAGTGCTGATTCGATGGCAAGTAGACACTGGTTGAGGTGCTGCCATGGTGAATGTATCTGTTAACTGCCCAGCATTGTTTGAAATTTAAACCAAGCAGTTTGATCGTGATTGGTCACGGCATTGCCCTGAGAAATCAATCACATTTCTTTTAGCTGAAACAGACAAAATTTGTGTACGTGTTCTTTCTGTCTGTGAAGAACCGGGCCCTGTGTACTAATATATGTAATGTCCAGTCCACACCAAAGCAGCACACTGCGAGCCCGACTGATTGAATCCTGGAGATCTGCATCTTCCAGCATGGAAACCCTGCTCCTGCGGAACGAACTCCGATGGATGGGCCATTGCATTGGGATGCCCAGAAACTGCCTCCCTCGGCAGGTTCTATTCTCCCAGCTCCCCAATGCTCTAAAGGCGGTCAAAGGAAAAGGCTCAGGGCCGCCCAAAAGCACGGCGGCATTAATACCACTGCCTGGGAGGAGAAGGCTGCGGACCGTTTCACATGGCTACATTTCGCACGAACCGGATTGAGGTCATCTTCTTGAGGGATCGCCGACAGTTGTCAGCGTAATTCTTAGCACACTGCGAATTGTTTCGCAAATGTTGCCCAATCGCCGAATCACCTCTAATGTTGGCTTGATGCTAAAGTAGGGTGCATTGAGGCATCCTGTGTGATAATGGCTACCCTGACAGATTGTTTCACTCTGTGTATCACACAAACTCAAACAGGTCGGCCCTGAAAAGTGTCCCGTCTACCTCTGACTCCTCTGGAAGGACAAGGTATCTCAGTAGCAGCACGGTATTGCAGTATTGGCCACTGACAGGATGCTGCCATCAAACCAAATAGATGTTCTGCCCATCATAAAATGTGTTGTCTGAATTTCAGTGCCAGTGAGATGCTAGGTATGTTGACTGTATGTTCCAAAGACGGGTGAATTGTATCAAACAGCATGTCCCAGCCACTGTTGCAACATACCCAACCAGCCTGTCCTTTCAAAACTCAATACATCGTGTCCAACGTTAGCATGGTACATTAATGTGTACTGGAAGCTACATGTATTAATACACAGGGCCCTGCCCTTCACAGATAATAGAATATGCGCACACATTGCGCCTGTTTCAGCTGAACATAATAAGCGATGGACGTTAACTGACTCATTCCTCAGGGCAATGTCTTGACAATTCAGGATCAAACTGCCTGGTTTAAATTTCAAACAATGCTTGGAAGTTAACTGTCAGTCGTCTAGTACATTCTCCATGGCAACACCTCTACTGATCAGAGTCTACATGCCAACCAATCAGCACGCTCTTCTCGTACAGTCTAAATTGTTTTTCCCCATATTGGCATTCTTGTGAAGTGTCCTGATGAGTGCAATATAGAATTTACAGTGCAGAAGGAGGCCATTCGGCCTATCGAGTCTGCACCAGCTATTGGAAAGAGCACCCTACCCAAGGTCAACACCACCACCCTATCCCCATAACCCAGTAACCCCACCCAACACTAAGGGCAATTTTGGACACTAAGGGCAATTTATCATGGCCAATCCACCTAATCCATATGAAAAGCTTCAATGCCTTTTTTCCCCCAGATATTGAAATACAGTACAGTAGGGTAAGATTAGTATTTTAAAATCTATGCTGGAGTCTTTGCCTACTCGCCAGAAGATGAAGGGCTGAAGCATAATCTCCGTTTACTCCACTAAATCAATGGATTGTGGGTTTAAGCCTCACTTTAGGACATTGGGCAAACCATCTCGGCTGATTGCCAAGAGAGTGGTGCAACATATGCCAGATGAGCTGCTAAACCAACCCTTGTCTGCCTTTTTAAATGAGTTTGAAAAGCCTCCGGTTTTGTTGGAAGAAGAACCTGGGGGGTTTCCTGGTTATTTGTTGTTTGTGACCTCTTGTGCGCAAAACAGCTGCGACCTTCACGGAAAAGCACTGAGATGTAATCAGGTTCTAGAAGTAAAAGTAGTTTTTTTTTTCCACTGTAAGGTGTACATTGATTGCTTTACAATGGTTATCAAAGCACTTTGTACTGGCTTTTAAAATTTGCTTGGGAACACGTGGTATAGGACCAGTTATAAGTATCCTTCCCCTCTAATACTTGCCTGGTTCTTTCAGTGGTAGCATTCTTACCTCAAACTGTAAAAGCCCCATTCCACAACTCAGGAGTACATAATATAGGCTGAGATTAAACTGAACCTCCATCTCCCTGAAAAACGGATGTAAAAGTACTCTGGCACTATTTGAAGAGCAGGAAGTTCTCCGCCTGGTGTCATGGCTAACATTTATTTATCCTCGAGCAATGCCATCAAAACAGGTTGAACATTTATTAACTTGCTGCTTGTGGTATCTTGTTGAGCGCAAAATGACTGCTGCATTCGCCTATCTACATTTCAGAAGTAATTCATTGGCCATGAAGTGCTTTCAAACGTCTAAAGGACGTGCAAGGTGCTATATCAATGTTTTCAATGCGGTCCTAATCCCGAGACTTGTATTTCCCTTTTGTATGGGTACAGCAGAAAATATTCACTAAACCAATGATTGTTATCCTGCTTGTGGGAGGAGGGAGAATTATTGAACTGTTATCCATCCATTTGTCCACTAACATTTAATTTCTCACCTCAATAACAATTGAAATCTAAATTTGCATAAACGTAATCAACTTCTTGATGGCTATTGGATTCTTTCTGAAAATTCCCGTTTGACCTCTTCTTCATGCTTGTGTACGATTTCAGCTCAATAATTCTATTGGATTTTCACTAGATTTGGTAAGTGATTTTTGTCTCGTCAGATTTTTTTTGCTTTCTTTCTGTTCGTATGCAGTGGAAACTCTGCGTGTGTACATGCATCCAAAGTGAAAATCACTTTTAGATTTTTGCAGAAGTTCACAAGTAACTTTTTCTTATCAGACACTGGGATCCTTTCGAAAATGGGCTTGTCGGGAACTGTCCGTGTCTCCCGTCTCCGAAAATCAGGTAGGGGCTTTTGTTGTCAAGGTGCCAACACACACTCTATTTTGAGAGGCATGTTTCTGTTAAAAGCCCACAAAGACTGCTCTGATGTTAGAGCCAAATCTTTAACTCTGCATGATTTTGAGCAATTTAACAAAAACTTCGATGTGACCGGAAAGAACTTCCAAATTATGGCTATTGATGTTGAAGTTAAATTCAGATAAATTTAAATACCAACTTTATCCTTGTGGCCAAGAATTCCAGTCCTTTTCCTTGCCAAATATTATTTGGGCTGAAATAGTTAATGCAGTGATATGACATGCTTTCCATGGACGGTCATGTTTCCCTAGTTGGATAGTCCACGAACTATCTCTACTTAGAACTGAGGAAAGGCGCTGACGCCCATTGGTGCGTGGGATTAATCAACTGCAGTGGAGTTTGCACTTATCTTAGCCAGCTCCTAATGTACTCTTGGGTCATTGTATCTGTGTGTACATTTCAGGGCTCATGTCTAAGACATGCAACTTTATTTTTGCAGAATCTGTTGCCAACAGCCACACCTCAGGACGCTCAACAGTGGTTGCACAGAAATCGATTTTCTCCATACTGCAGGCTCTTCGCAAACTTCTCTGGTACCTTTTGCTTATTAACTTATTTGGATGAAAATATTTGTCACGATTACCTGGGGTGCTGGAATGGGTCGCAGCTCATTCCTTCCATCTACAGGACCGAGCTTTACCTTCAGTTGGGCCTGAAGAATTAAGTCTTTGAACACTTGTGATCCTCGGGGAACAATGTTTAAAGCCTCTGTTCCGTGTCCAGTAGCATCGTACCCACAACACAAGGTTATGATCTTGTAAATTGAATTGGAAGTCTTTAGTGAGATTTCAGGAGTGGCTGGTGTGGGACGTGGACTATGATAGAGATGCTGAGTGAGACTGAGGTCCAAAGTGGAGAAAGCACACTTGTTGACCTGCCTTAGCACCACCTTGTTGCACGATATACCACCCAGATTGAAAATAACAGGAGAGAGAGATGTAACAGCTAATACCATATTCTTTCTTGAAATGATTTAGATGGGGACAGGGAATTGAGAGGTTTGAGAGAAGATTTGCTTTGTAGCATGAAAAGGGGGAATTGAAACCTCTGGGTTGGGGACAAGCTCAGATAATTTGGACGAGTGATTTCTTTGGGGAAAGTGCGAAACACAAGTGAACAAAATTGAAATATGCAAGAGGAACAGTTGTAAGTTCTCACAGATTGGAGAAATGTGATGACCATATTCGAAAAATGGCAAAATCAGCAAAAGTATCGAACCTTGGTTAGGCCACATTTGTATTACTGTGTGCAGCACTGCTTTTTATATTGTCAAAAGGATACCGGGCCCTGGAAAAGGGGCAAAGCAGATTGACATGGATGATATCAGAACTGAGCATCTACCCGTTATCAGAAAAAATAGGGACTTTATGATCTAGAAAGAGAGGACTTGCCTGCAAAATTATGAAAAAGATATGGGTGTTTGATCAGTTAGACATAGTCCAAAACGTGGGGCCATAAATATAAGATGCTCACTAATGAAGCCATTTCAGGGAAGTGGGACTAAATGCTCTTCTGAAGTATGGACTAAGTGGCTGCCTTCTGTTTTATATTCCATGATGCTCGGAGAAACTTCTTCACCCAAGAGTGGGTAAAAGGTAGGATTTGCTACCAAGTAGAGTAGTTTGGGCAAATAGCATTGATTCTTGAAAGGGGAGCTGTAGGAACACCTGACAGAAAAGCAATAGGTTATGTTAAAGGGATGAGGAAACTGGTGAAGTGTATAAATGTGACTAGTTGGGCTGAAGAGCCTGCACATGCGTACCTTCCATGTCAAATGTTGGAAATCTAACCGAGAAACTGGAGCAAAACCAATAGCCACAATCTGCTGTGGACTCATCTGGCTGCCCACGATCCTGTTAACTTGGCTCAGTTTGACTTACATTTTCCTCTGATTTGGAAGGCTCTGGGTTATGTCCTGTTACTTGAACAAAAGTCTCCCTGGATATTTCTGTGGAGTAGCGAGGGAATGTTGCAATGTCTGGAATGTCAGAAGCTTCTGTCTGTTCAGGTGAACAGCATCACTTCATTTCCCTGGTATTGGAAGAAGACAACCAAGTTGTCCACTTTCCTATCCAAGACTGTATCTTCAACCAACGCTATCAAAAAACATTTTAAATTTGTTTTGTGGTATTTTGCTGTTGCAAATGTGCGCAAATTAATTGTTTGTCTATGTAACAGCAATTACACTTCAAAATACTTAGTTGGATCTGCTGAATTTGTGATCTAGGCGCAAATTAAATCCAGTTCTTTGTTCCATCTGTGCCAGGAAACTCCAAAGGTTTCCAGTGTTTTGGCAGAGCTCCCTGGGGTTGAGGGAAGTGGGAGGCTAGGAAGCTGCGAACTGGTTAGAAGTCTTGTGTCTGCTGCGCAAGTGATCTATCTATATTTTAAAAATTAAGTTCCCGTGGAGCTGCTTCAAGCATTTTGGGTCAGCTTTTACCCTATTATAAGCACGCCATCCGAAGTCGGCGCATTGTGGATTCAAGCACCAATCAAGGACTGCCACTTCAGTGTAGTGTGAAAGCGTATCTTCTCATGTGCTGCATTTCAAGTGAGATATTAAATGATGCCTTGACTGCCAGCTCAGGTGGGCATGAAAGATTCCAGGGCACTATTTGAAGATGAGGAAATTGTTCCCAGTGTCCTGGTTAACATTCGCTCATCAACAAACACCACCAAAACACAATTACCGTGCTTGTTTAATTGCCGTTTTCAACACTTGCTGTGCGCAAACAGGCTGTCGCATTTGCTTGCATAATAATTGCACTTCAATAATACGCCATTGGTTCACCTGAGGGTGTTACAAGGCACGGTGTTTGATGCAGGTTCACCCATTTAACGATCCTCTGTGCCAAGGACCGCCCTCCAGTTTGCAGTGTTACCTGAGCCGCTGGTGATAGATGGTGGGTTTCGAAAAGCCCCCAGTAATTATCTTTTTGTGCATGTGATTCACCTATTTTTGAAATGTGATTTGAAATAAATTGAGCAATTTGGGTCTGGTATAAATCCTACTCTGGGGCATGAATACATGATCGAGACTGACCTTTTGATCTCGTCCTGGGTCCCGCAGTTGTTTAGAAGCGGTGTCAGGCTAAGGCTGTATCTGCCTGTTCAGCTGTGTGTGAAATGTACTGTGACACTTGTAAGAACATATCTCCTGGCCAACATTCCCGGCTTAAACCAACGCCACCAAAAAGCGTTTCTTCAATTAATTTGGTGTGCGCGCAAATTGGCTGCTGCATTGGGCTGTATAGCAATGATAACTGCACTTCAGAATTCGCTCACTTACTGTGAAGTACTTTGCAATGTCCTGAGAATGTGAGGTGCTATAAAAGCCTTTTCTGGGTTTTTGCCAGTCTGATCATATCACATACCTGAAGTCCTATTGGTTTTTATTCTTTTCTCTCCCTTCTCCTTTTCTCAATGAAATGTGAATAATGTGTACAGTTCTCTCTTTCTCTGATCCTTTGTCTTCGGGGCTGCTAACTAAATGTCTTCGGGGCTGCTAACTAAACTTTGTGAGGTTGCTGTACATCTTTGGGATCTTGTTCAACTGGAAGGATGGTCGCGGCAAACTCATTCTTTGGACCTAAAATCATTTTTGAACTATTCGAGTTGAATTCAGTTTCAATTCCAGCTTGGAATGGATCATTT
Source organism: Scyliorhinus torazame (assembly GCF_047496885.1). NCBI lineage: Eukaryota > Metazoa > Chordata > Chondrichthyes > Carcharhiniformes > Scyliorhinidae > Scyliorhinus > Scyliorhinus torazame. The sequence continues at coordinate 33,081,643 of NC_092738.1, forward strand.
TTGAGTTTCAAATTGTAATATTGCAGTCACTCGCGTCTGGCTGTATTGGGCGTTCGGTGATGTACCTTGTGGTCATTTGTATTTCCTAGAATTTAATCTTCATTTCACCGTCTGGAATCGTAGAGGAATATGTCGGATTTGTTTTCCCCTGAATTGGTTCGATCTTATTAAAAAAAGAAAAAAAAATACCCAATTCGTTTCTCCGAATTAAGGGGCAATTTAGCATGCCCAATCCACCGACCCTGCGCATCTTTGGGTTGTGGGGGTGAGACCCACACAAACACTGGGAGAATGTGCAAACTCCACACGGACAGTGACCCCGAGCCGGGATCGAACCTGGGACCTCGGCGCCGTGAGGCAGCAGGGCTAACCCACTGCGCCACCGTGCCGCCCTGTTGAATTGTTTAGATCTTTTAACAGAAATCCTTTTCTGGCCTCTCCAGCAAGGTTACATGGCTGCTGGTGGATAGAGTGGAGGTTGTTGCTGGGGGATAGGGTGGAAGTTGTTACAGCCAGGTTGAGTAGTTCGCAAACACTAGACCAGCTAGTTGTCATCTTATCAATCATCTTTTTGGATTTTGTGCATGTACTGTATGTTCAGGGCAAGTCTAGCCTCAAACTGGTATTAAAGCATTAAGTAGCACTAATTATTATTATGCGCACTCTGAGGAATAGAATTTATATATTTCGATGAGAATTTTTTTAAAGCGGTAATGTAACTGAGAATGTTAATTCTGTATCATTTCTTTTTAAAATTTAGTGTACCCAATTCATTTTTTCCAATTAAGGGGCAATTTAGCGTGGCCAATCCACCTACCCTGCACATCTTTGTGTTGTGGGGGCGAAACCCACGCAAACACAGGGAGAATGTGCAAACTCCACACGGACAGTGACCCAGAGCCGGGATCGAACCTGGGACCTCGGCGCCATGAGGCAGCAGGGCTAACCACTGCGCTACCGTGCTGCCCTGTTAATTCTGTATCATGACGGTGAAATAATTATTCCTTGTGATATTTACGGACGACTCATAGAAAAGGTCAAGATCCCACTGGACGAGACTAGATGGAAATGGAGATGGGGGAGGACTCTGGATCAACTCCACCACCTCCTGCGCCGGGGCTAAGCCTGCTGCAGCTCAAGGTGGTGAACAGAGCACACCTTACCAAGACGCATATGAGCGGGTTCTTCCCGGAGGTGGAGCTGTGTCAGGGGGGCCCGGCCAACCACACCCACATGTTCAGGTCCTGCCCCAGACTCCGGGAGTTCTGGACGGCCTTAAGGCCGTGTCCAAGGTTGTGGGGTTCGAGATGGAGCTGTGCCCATCTGTGGCATTCTTCAGGATGTCAAAGCATCCAGAACTCCAGACAGGGAAGAGGGGTGGACTCCCTGGCCTCACTGATTGCCAGGTGGAGACTTCTGCTCAGTTGGAAGTTGGCAGCGCCATCCCCAGGGCCTTGGGAGTGGCTCTCAGACCTGGCCGAGTTCCTGAGACTAGAGAAGATAAAATCCTCGATTAAAGGGTCTGAGGAGAAATTCCACGACACATGGAAGCAGTTCACAAAGCTCTTGGGAGTAGGGGAGGGGGATATTGCTAGGATGAAAGGGATCTCGCGTACAGCAGATGAGAGACTGGGAGGAAGCCATTCGCCAAAGGGGCGCAGTCCCTTCCCACACATGGAAAACTGAGGGGGCGGACCATCCTAACCTCCCTCAAACTCAATGGGGTCCCTCCCATCCCCATCAAAATGAATGTCAATATAAAGACAGTAAAGAGTTCTGGCATCGATTGTAAATACCGATGTAAATAAGATAATGGGAGCACGGGAACCTGGGTCACAGGAAAAGTGACAACCTGTTGTGCAGTGTTTATGAAGTTGCTGTTGCTTGATTAATTATTTTGTGTTTTTACCAATGGCACTGTCTCTTGTGTGTAAATCCTGTTACTAAATGTTAAAAATCCCAATAAAAATATTTTTTAAAACAAAATAATTATTATTCCGCACATTCAATTAATGTCCAAACTATTGTGGCAGTGCACCTCTGCTGCTTCATGGGGCCTGTAGTCCTGTGTACTTTTCTCCATTTTACTACACCACCAGGAAGTTTAGAAACTCCTATTGCCTCCATCCACAGGTGGAGATCTGTTAAAGCTGACCAGGGATGACGTGATCCAAATCTGTGGTCCTGCAGATGGAATAAGACTGTTTAATGCTCTGAAAGGAAGGTAAGTATGCCTTGCTCTTCAGTTTCAGTATTTTACTTGGCATTTATATTCTCAAACAGCTTCAACATTCATGTAAAGCTGTGGGTTGAGAGGGTGGGACGAGGCAGGCACGCATGGAGGAGAGGGGAATAATCTAAGAATATTTAATTGAAGAAATTTGTATGCTGTCTCCCCTATCTGGACAAGGCTTTGGGCAGGATTCTCCGGCCGAGCCGGCCCGGTGACCAGAAATTCTCTCTGGTGGATTGGCCATGCTAAATTGCCCTTTAGGGTGTGGCTGCACAGGACGGGCGATTGGGCCTAGGTAGGGTGGTCTTTTAAAGGGTTGGTGCAGACTCGATGGGCCGAATAGCACTAGGGTTTCTGATTCAATTGCATTCCATTCTCCCAGTTTCTCCATCTCTATCACATCTGTTGGATGATGCAAGCTTCCATACCATCGCTTCTGATGTATCTTCATTTTTTCCACTCCGCCGGCAATTCTCCGCCCCCCCTTTGCTGTTGACAGGGCCCTCAACCATGTCCGCCACGTTTCCTGCATGTCTGCCCTCACCCCATCCCCTTCCTCCCAAACCTTTTGTCACTTTCTGCCTCACCAGCTTCCACATTCAAAGGATCATCCTCTGCCATTATCATAGAAAAGTTACATCTTGTCCATGCCAGCCCCTAATCCGACCTTGCACCCGCTCCACAGCCCTGTATCTTACAGCACTTAAGGAAACGCTGTAGTTAGAGTACTTTAGATGGGTCCGTTTTTGTCCAATGTGTGCAGGAGGGTTTCCTGATACGGTATGTAGATAGGCCGACGAGAGGCCATATTGGATTTGGTACTGGGTAATGAACCAAGACAGGTGTTAGATTTGGAGGTAGGTGAGCACTTTGGTGATAGTGACCACAATTCCATTACGTTTACTTTAGTGATGGAAAGGGATAGGTATATACCGCAGGGCAAGAGTTATATCTGGGGGAAAGGCAATTGTGATGCGATGAGGCAAGACTTAGGATGCATCGGATGGAGAGGAAAACTGCAGGGATGGGCACAATGGAAATGTGGAGCTTGTTCAAGGAACAGTTACTGCGTGTCCTTGATACGTATGTACCTGTCAGGCAGGGAGGAAGTGGTCTAGCAAGGGAACCGTGGTTTACTAAAGCAGTCGAAACACTTGTCAAGGGGACGAAGGAGGCTTATGTAAAGATGAGACATGAAGGTTCAGTTAGGGCGCTCGAGAGTTACAAGTTAGCTAGGAAGGACCTAAAGAGAGAGCTAAGAAGAGCCAGGAGGGGACATGAGAAGTCTTTGGCAGGTAGGATCAAGGATAACCCTAAAGCTTTCTATAGATATGTCAGGAATAAATGAATGACTAGGGCCAGTCAAGGACAGTAGTGGGAAGTTGTGCGTGGAGTCCGAGGAGATAGAAGAGGTGCTAAATGAATATTTTTCGTCAGTATTCACACCGGAAAAAGACAACGTTGTCGAGGAGAATACTGAGATTCAGGCTACTAGACTAGAAGGGCTTGAGGTTCATAAGGAGGAGGTGTTAGCAATTGTGGAAAGGGTGAAAATAGATAGGTCCCCAGGTCCGGATGGGATTTATCCTAGGATTCTCTGGGAAGCTAGGGAGGAGATTGCTGAGCCTTTGGCTTTGATCTTTAAGTCATCTTTGTCTACAGGAATAGTTCCAGAAGACTGGAGGATAGCAAATGTTGTCCTCTTGTTCAAGAAGGGGAGTAGAGACAACCCCGGTAACTATAGACCAGTGAGCCTTACTTCTGTTGTGGGCAAAATCTTGGAAAGGTTTATAAGAGATAGGATGTATAATCATCGGGAAAGGAATCATTTGATTAGAGATAGTCAACACGGTTTTGTGAAGGGTAGGTCGTGCCTCACAAACCTTATTGAGTTCTTTGAGAAGGTGACCAAACAGGTGGATGAGGGCAAAGCAGTTGATGTGGTGTATATGGATTTCAGTAAAGCGTTTGATAAGGTTCCCTACGGTAGGCTACTGCAGAAAATACAGAGGCATGGGATTCAGGGTGATTTAGCAGTTTGGATCGGAAATTGGCTAGCTGGAAGAAGACAAAGGGTGGTGGTTGATGGGAAATGTTCAGACTGGAGTCCAGTTACTAGTGGTGTACCACAAGGATCTGTTTTGGGGCCACTGCTGTTTGTCATTTTTATAAATGACCTGGAGGAGGGCGTAGAAGGATGGGTGAGTAAATTTGCAGATGACACTAAAGTCGGTGGCGTTGTGGACAGTGCGGAAGGATGTTACAAGTTACAGAGGGTCATAGATAAGCTGTAGCGCTGGGCTGAGAGGTGGCAAATGGAGTTTAATGCAGAAAAGTGTGAGGTGATTCATTTTGGAAGGAATAACAGGAAGACAGAGTACTGGGCTAATGGTAAGATTCTTGGCAGTGTGGTTGAGCAGAGAGATCTCGGTGTCCATGTACATAGATTCCTGAAAGTTGCCACCCAGGTTGAGAGGGTTGTTAAGGCGTACGATGTGTTAGCTTTTATTGGTAGCGGGATTGAGTTTCGAAGCCATGAGGTCATGTTGCAGCTGTACAAAACTCTGGTGCGGCCGCATTTGGAGTATTGCGTGCAATTCTGGTCGCCGCATTAGAGGAAGGATGTGGAAGCATTGGAAAGGGTGCAGAGTAGATTTACCAGAATGTTGCCTGGTATGGAGGGAAGATCTTATGAGGAAAGGCTGAGGGACTTGAGGCTGTTTTCATTAGAGAGAAGAAGGTTAAGAGGTGACTTCATTGAGGCATACAAGATGATCAGAGGATTGGATAGGGTGGACAGTTAGAGCCTTTTTCCTCGGATGGTGATGTCTAGCACGAGGGGACATAGCTTTAAATTGAGGGGAGATAGGTATAGGACAGATGTCCGAGGTAGGTTCTTTACTCAGAGAGTAGTAAGGGCGTAGAATGCCCTGCCTGCAACAGTAGTGGACTCGCCAACACTAAAGACATTCAAATGGTCATTGGATAGACATATGGATGATAAGGAAATAGTGTAGATGGGCTTTAGAATGGTTTCACAGGTCGGCGCAACATTGAGGGCCGAAGGGCCTGTACTGCGCTGTAATGTTCTATGTTCTAAGGTGCAGATCCAGGTACTGTTTAAAAGATTTAGGGTCTCTGCCTCCACCACCAACTCGGGCAGCGAATTCCAGACTCCCACTGCCCTCTGCGTAAAAAGGTTCTTCCTCATGTCCCCTCTATACCTTCTGTCACTTGAATCTGTGTCCCCTGGTTCTAGTATTTTCCACCAAGGGAAACAATTTTAGCCTGCCCACTCTCTCTTCCACTCATAATTTTGTACACCTCAACCATGTCACCCCTCAGCCTTCTTCGTTCCAAGGAAAATAACCCCAACCTATCCAATCTCTTTTTCCCCCCCCCCCCCATATGGAGAGCATTCCATATGCTTTCTTAACAACCGCGACTCTTTGAACTGCTACCTTTAGGGACCTATGTACCTGTACTCCCAAGATCTCTCACTTCATCTACCTCTCTTGGTATATTCCCATTTATTGTGTACTCTCTATAACTGTTTGACCTCCCTAAATGCATAACCTCACACTTCTCTGTGGTAAATTACATCTGCCACTTTATCGCTCACTCCACTAATCCATCTATATTGTTTTGAAGGTTATAGCTATCCTCAAACTGTCCACCACTCGGCCAATGTTTGTGTCGTCTTCAAATTTCCCAATCTTGCTCCCCACGGTCAAGTCCAAATCGTTACTATATAACAGAAACAGTAAGGGTCCCAACATCGGGCCCTGTGCAACACCACTTGAAATAACTTTCCAATCACAAAGGCAGCCATCGACCATTACCCTTTGTTTCCTATTACTAAGCCAACTTTTTATCCAGTTCGCCACATTGCCCTGTATTCCATAGGCTTTCACTTTCTTGACCAATCTGCCATGTAGGACTTTGCCAAGTGCCTTGCTAAAATCCGCATACACCACATCCACCGCACTACCTACCACCTTCATCAACCCTTCTTGTCGCTTTCTCAAAGAATTCAATCAAATTTGTGAGGCCGTTAACAAATCCATGTTGACTATCCCGGACTAGTCCATGCCTTTCTATGTGACAGTTAATCCTATTTCTCTGGATTGATTCTACTAACTTCACCAACATAAGAGTAACTGGCCTATAATTGTTCGGCATTTCCTTTGATCCCTTTTTAAACAATGGAACCACGTTTGCATTTCTCCAGTCCTCCGGTACCTCCCCTGTATCAAGTGAGGATTGGAAAATCATCCTCCGAGCATCTGCTATCTCCTCCCTGACCTCCTTCTGCATCCTCGGAAACAATCCATCTGGCCCTGGCGACTTATCAACTTTCAAGGATTTCAGTCCCTCGAGTACGTCCTCTCTCTTTATGATTATCCCATCCAGTATCTCACGGTGATCCTCCTGGACAACTATATCTCCAACATCCATTTCCTTTGTAGACACAGACAAAATATTCATTTAAAACCCTTCCCACAGCCGCTGCATCCACACACAAGTTCCCCACTTCATCTCTGATAGGTCCCACCTTTTCCTTAACTAACATTTTACTATTAATATATTGGTGAAAGATCTTTGGGTTTTCTTTAACTTTACTTGCTAATCTTTTCTCATGCCCCCTCTTTGATCTCCGTATTTATTCTTTGACTTTGTCGCTGCACTTTCTACACTTGTCTAGACTATCTGCAGTGCTTAGTTCTTTATGCCTATCACACACTTTCTTTTCCTGTGTGATCTTTCCCTGTATTGCTCTAGACAACCAGGAGGGTCTGGATTTGGCAGTACCACTCTTATTTTTGGAGGGGACGTGCCTACTTTGTGCATTTAGAATCTCTCCTTTCAGTGCTGCCCACTGGTTTTCCACAGATTTATCCTCTAGCAGTGGCGGCTAGTCCACCAAGTCCCTTCTCATTTCTACAAAATCTGCCTTTCTCCAGTTCAAACTTTTTACTGCTGCTTTATCTCTGTCCGTTTCCATGCTAATACTGAATTGTGGTCACTATCCCTGATATGGTTACCGACTGTCACTTCACCCACTTGCCCATCTTCGTTCCCCAAGGCTAGGTTCAGAATTACATCTCCAGTGTGATGCCACCACCAAACGCCTCTTTGCCTCCCCTCCCATGTCAGCATTCCAGAGGGACTGTTCTCACACTGGCACCCCGGTCTTCTACTCCATCACCCCCCAACACCTTGTCCCGTTCCCATGGAAGCATTGAAGATGTAATACTTGCCCCTTTGCCTCCTCTCTCTTCACTGTCCAAAGTCCTAAACACTCCTTCCAAATGAAACAGTGAATTGCCTGTACTTCTGCCCTAAAGATAATCGAAGATTCTGTCTCAACCACCTTTTGGCGAATTCCAAAGACTCGTGGCCCTAGGAGAGAGAACTTCCTCATCTCCCTTTTAAATGATCAACCCCCTTTTTAAACAGTGAACCCTAGTTCTAGATTCTCCAACAAGAGGAAACATCTTCCCACACCCAATCCACCCTGTCAGTACCCCTCAGGATCTTATTTCAATCAAGTCACCTCTTGCTCTTCTAAGCTCCAACTCCAGCGGATACCAGCCTAGCCTGTCTCACCTATCCTCTGAAGACAATCTGACATTCCAACTATTAGTCCAGTAAACGTTCCCTGAACTGCTTCCAATTCATTTACATTTCACAGCAGGGAGGTTATGCTGGAACTGTCTTAAACATTGGTTAGGCCACAGCGAGAGTATTGTGTGCAGTTCTGGAATCCACATTATAGGAGGGATGTGATAGCACTGGAAAGGGTGCAGAGGAGATTTACCAGGATGTTGCCTGGGCTGGAGAGTTTTAGTTATGAAGAGAGATTGGAAGGCACTCTTCATTGGTTTGGCACACTGGGCTAAATCACTGGCGTTTAAAGCAGGCCAGCAGCACGGTTCAATTCCCGTACCAGCCTCCCCGAACAGGCGCTGGAATGTGGCGACTAGGGGCTTTTCACAGTAACTTCATTTGAAGCCTACTTGTGACAATAAGCAATTTTCATTGGATTTGACAGGGTAGAGAATGTTTACTCTTGTGGGAGAGTCTAGGACCAGAGGGCATATTCTCAGTAAGGGGGTCAGCGAATAATATTCCCACAATGCAGAAGGAGGCCATTCGGTCCATCCAGTCCGCAACAGCCCTTGGAAAGAGCACCCTATTTATGCCCACTCCTCCATCCTCTCCGCATAACCCAGTAACCCCTTTTGGACAGTTAAGGGTTAAGTTACCATGACCAATCCACCTAACTTGCACATCTTTGGACTGTGGGAGGAAACCGGAGCACCCGGAGGAAACCCACGCACACACGGGGCGAACGTGCAAACTCCACACACACCCAAGGCCGGAATTGAACCTGGGTCCCTGCTGCTGTGAGGCAACAGTGCTAACCACTGTGCTACCGTGCCACCCATTTAAGATAGAGCTGAGGAGGAATTTCTTCTCTCGGAGGGTAGTGAATCTGTGGAATTCTTTACCGCAGAGGCTTGTATTTTCAAGGCTGAGACAGGCAGATTTGTCATCAGCGAGGGAATATTGAGGGTTATGGGGAAAAGGTGGGAAAGTGGAGTTGAGGATTATCTTTTTTTAATTATAAATTTAGAGTACCCAATTCATTTTTTCCAATTAAGGGGCAATTTAGCGTGGCCAATCCACCGAGCCTGCACATCTTTGGGTTGTGGGGGTGAAACCCACGCAGACAAGGGGAGAATGTGCAAACTCCACACTGACAGTGACCCAGGATCGAACCTGGGACCTCAGCGCCGTGAGGCAGCAGGGCTATCCCACTGCACCACCGTGCTGCCCTAGTTGAGGATTATCTTATCAGACCAGTCATGATATCATTGAATGGCGAGGCAGACTCGATGGGCTGAATGACCTACTTCTGCTCCTGTGGTGGGAGAGTCGAGAAGAAGAGACATACAAGTAAAGTTAGGCTACTCTGAATAATGTCAGCAATTACTCCGAAAGGGTAGTGGAAATGTGGAACTTTACTTCTCCACTCTCTCGTCACTGCCCCACCCTGTCTAAAATATCTGTTGAGACTGGGGGGGGGGGGGGCAATTCAAAATTCCCAAAGTAAGAATGCCAGGTTTCTGGTGGTCAGTGTATTTGAGTTGGGGACCAAGGTGGGCCGATGGAGTTTAGATGCGGATCAACCATGATCTCGTTGAATAGTGGGACAAGCTCAAGGCTGCTATTCTGTTCGAATTTGAATAATCACTCTTGGTTTGGGTTTAGATCTTGTGATGAGTAATTTAGCAATCGACATGCTTAATTAAACAAGTGCTCTGCAAAGTTTTCATGTTTTCTGTTGTGAATGTTTTTTTTTAGTTTATCATACTTTTCCACTCTACATTTAGGATGGTTCGACCAAGACTAACCATTTACGTTTGTCAGGAATTGCAGCAGGTTCGAGAGCAGCAACAGCAGAAACACGAAAATGGTGATTCTGTGAGCAGTTCTTTCTATGGTAAGTAAATCAGTGCACTTCACTGCAATCAATTTAATTTGCTGTCCTTTGTGGTGTCTTATCCAGTAGTTTGTTAGAAATGGGAAAAATTAATCCCTCCTTTCTTGCATATTCTCATGTAATGTGCATGCTTATACTTCGTCCAAAGATGAGGGTAGCACAGTGGTTAGCGCTGCTGCCTTTCCGCGCCAGGGACCCGGGTTCGATTCGACCTTCGGTGACGGTGCGGAGTCTGCACGTTCTCCCCGTGCCTGCATGGGTTTCCTCCGGGTGCTCCGGTTTCCTCCCACAGTCCAACGATGTGCAGGTTAGGTGGACTGGCCATGATAAATTGCCTCTTGGTATCCAAAGGTTAGGTTGGGTTATGGGAATAGGGTGGGGGTGCAGGCCCAGGTGGGGTGCTCTTTCGGAGGGTCGGTGCAGACTCGATGGGCCGAATGGCCACCTCCTACACTGCAGGGATTCTATGGAAGGCTCGGCTCACTCATTGATTTGCCATGTCAATTCTCAGCTCTTTTCCAACAATGATTTTGCTACTAATAGGAAGCAGCACTGAATCGTCATTTCAAACTGTTGGTGTGAGTTAATCCAACAATGCAATCTAACAGCTAACTGGAATACTGCAGGGACAGAGACTGCATTTGGCAAATGCAGGACTGTTAGTGATATGATCTGTACCATCATGAGGCGACTGTCATTGTTTCCCTAGCCAAGCCTGTGGTGGAGGTGATTTGCTGGTGTTGAATGGTACACGTTCCATGAACTGAACACACCACAAAGAATCTTCAAAGTGTTTGTGTTGAAGACTAATGTATTGTTGTTTCACTTTGTAGCAGTCTTGAGAATGAGTTCAAATGTTCTATAAGGCTGCACTTCAGAGTTTAACACAATTTAGGCTGACACTCGAGTGCAACACAGGGGATTTGTGGCATTGTTGTGCTAAAGTCCTCATAAAACTGAGGACCCATCTGCCTTTGCAGGTGCAGATCAGGAAGTTCTCCCCATGCCATTGCCAACATTCCTTTCTCTATCTGGACTAGTAATCCAGAGTCTCGGGCGAATTAATACCCTAACATCGGGCTCAAACCACCCCCATGGTGAGTCAGAGTACAGGAGGGAGATAGAGAACCTAGTGGAGTGGTGTAGCGACAACAATCTCTTCCTCCATGTCAACAAAACTAAAGAGCTGGACATTGACTTCAGGAAGCAAAGTACTGTACACACCCCTGTCAGCATCAACGGGGCCGAGGTGGAGATGGTTAACAGTTTCAAATTCCTAGGGGTGCACATCTCCAAAAATCTGTCCTGGTCCACCCACGGCGACGCTACCACCAAGAAATCTCAACAGGGCCTTTACTTGGGAAACGTTAGGAAATTTGGCATGTCCACATTGACTCTTTACCAACGATGGACCATAGAAAGCATCCTATCTGGCTGCACCACAGCCTGGTATGGCAACTGCTCGGCCCAGGACCGCAAGAAACTTCAGAGAGTCGTGAACACCGCCCAGTCCATCACACAAACCCACCTCCCATCCATTGACTCCATCTACACCTCCCGCTGCCTGGGGAAAGCGGGCAGCATAATCAAAGATCCCTCCCACCCGGCTTCCTCACTCTTCCAACTTCTTCCATCGGGCAGGAGATACAAAAGTCTTAGAACACACACGAAGAGACTCAAAAACAGCTTCTTCCCCACTGTCACCAGGCGCCTGAATGACCCTCTTATGTACTGATCTGATCTCTTCACACATCTTCTCTACTTAGTAGTACTACACTGTATGCTTTGCCCGATGTCTGTGTCTATGTATTTACATTCTTTCTTTATCCTATGTCCTATGTTTTTCATGTATGGAATGATCTGTCTAGACTGTACGCAGAATAATACTTTTCACTGTACCTCGGAACACGTGACAATAAATCAAACCCATGACAGTGGAATTAATAAATCTGGAATAAAATGCTCGGCTCAGTAGCGGTGACAATGAAACTCTTGGATTGCCATTTTAAAAGAAAATCTAGCTTGTTCTGTAATTTAAAAAAAAAAAATATAGAGTACCCAATTTGTTTTTTTTCCAGTTAGGTGACCAATCCACCTACCCTGCACATCTTTGGGTTGTGGGCGTGAGACCCACGCAGACACTGAGAGAATGTGCAAACGCCACACGGTCAGTGACCCAGAGCCGGGATTCGAACCCGGGTCCTGGGCGGCGTAGGCTGCAGTGCTAACCACTGCATCACATGCTGCCCTAAGCTTGTTCTCTAATGCCCTTTAGGAGAGGAATCTGCTACCCTTCCTTAGTCTGCTATGTGTGACTCCAGACCCAGAGCAATATGTTTGGCTCTTAACTGCTTTCTGAAATAGCCTAGCAAGTCACTCAGTTGTGTCAAATTGATACAGAGAAGACATAATAAAACTGGCCAATCCACCTGGCATCGGCCATGATGATGCTTCCAAATGGGCGTAAATCATCTTCCTCTTTAAGATGTTCTTCATATTCCTTACATTGCTTTTCAAAATCTGCATAAGATGGTGTAATATCTGAGCCCCAGGACAACATTGGTGTGATGTGGGGCCTAAAGATTTATTTATTTGGCCTCATTAATCTGGTCAAGATCAGCATTGCTGATTGCTGATGGTTCATCTGGCCCCTTGGTATTGGAACTATGAACTGAAACCCAAGTCAATATTCTCAGTCTCACTTACTGGAAGCTGGCCACCAGACTATCACTAATTCTAGTTTCAGAGCTTTCACTTTGTAAAACAAACTGTGAACTATTCTGCTCCGTTGATAACTCCCGATCCCCATAACTCCCGATCCCCATTTCCTTCCATACCTGTATGCTTTATAATGTCAAAGTCTTGTATATTAAAGTTTCGGCCAACCAAACATCTCAATTGTTCTCCGCAGCAACTAAATCTGTCTTATCTTCTTTAGAGGGAACTTAAAAAGGAAATTAGGAGAGCAAAAACAGGACATGAAAGGATACTGGCAGGTAAAATAAAGAAAATTCCTAAGTTGTTTTACAAGTACATTAAGGGCAAAAGGATAACTAGGGAAAGAGTAGGGCCCATTAAGGACCACAGTGGTTAATGTGTGGAGCTGAATGATGTAGGTTGGGTTCTAAATGAATACTTAATGTAGGGTTCTAAATGAAATTGGGGAGAAGGACTGTGAGGAAATTAAAGAGATTAACATAGACAGAGAGGAGGTTCTGAGTGGTCTGGCAGGATTAAAGGTAGACAAATCTCCAGGGCCAGATGAAATGTATCCCAGGCTGCTGAGTGAGGCATGGGAGGAAATAGCAGGGGCGCTGGCAATAATTTTCAATTCCTCTCTGGCCACAGGAGGGGTGCCAGAGGAGTGGAGGATAGTCAATGTGGTTCCATTATTCAAGAAGGGAGGAAGGGATAAACCAGGAAACTACAGTCAGTCAGTCTGACCTCAGTAGTGGGGAAACTATTGGAAGCAATTCTGAGACTGAGAATTAATCTGCAAGAGGTAGGGATTAATCAGGAACAGTCAGCATGGTTTTGTTAAGGGGAGGTCATGTCTGACCAACTTAATTGAGTTTTTCAAAGAGGTGACCAGATGAGTAGATGAGGGAAATGCATTTGACGTAGTCTACTTGGACACCAGCAAGGATTTTGATAAGGTGCCACACGGGAGACTGATAGCAGAGGTAAGAGAGCATGGGATCCAAGGAAATTAGGCAATTTGGATCCAGAATTGTCTGAGTGGCAGGAAAGGGGCTGATGGTTGAGGGGTGTTTTTCTGACTGGAAGCCCATGTCCAGTGGGGTCCCACAGGGATCGGTGTTGGGGCCCTTGCTGTTTGTGGTTTATATAAATTATTTAGATATGAATGTAGGAGGGTTGATCAGTAAGTTTGCAGATGATAAAATTGGTGGGGTGGTAAATAGTGAGGATGACAGCCTTCGATTACAGGAGGATATTGACGGGCTGGTCAGATGGGTTGATCAGTGGCAAATGGAATTAAATCTGGACGGGTGTGGGCAGGGCACACCAGGTAAGGTAATATCTGATGAACGGCCTGGGAAGCACCGAGAATCAGAGGGACCTTGGTGTGCATGTACACTGGTCCCTTAAGGTAGCAGGGCAGGTGGATGCAGTGGTTAAGAAGGCCTGTGGTATACTTGCCTTCTGAGGAATTGAGTTGAAGAGCAAAGAGGTTATGCTGGAACTGTATAAAATGTTGGTTAGGCCACAGCGAGAGTATTGTGTGCAGTTCTGGAATCCACATTATAGGAGGGATGTGATAGCACTGGAAAGGGTGCAGAGGAGATTTACCAGGATGCTGCCTGGGCTGGAGAGTTTTAGTTATGAAGAGAGATTGGATAGACTGGGGTTGTTTTCTTTGGAGCAGAGGAGACCGAGGGGGGACAGGATTGAGATGTATAAAATTATGAGGGGCATAGATAGAGTAGACAGGAAGAAACTCTTCTCCTTGGTGGAGGGGTCAATGACCAGGGGGCAGAGATTTAAGGTGAGGGGCAGGAGGTTTAGAGGGGATGTGAGGAAAAACCTTTTCACCCAGAGGATGGTGGGAGTTTGGAACTCGCTGCCTGAAAGGGTGGTGGAGGCAGAGATCCTTGTTTTTCTGCTTAATTCAGATACTTCAAACAGTATTTTAATGAAAAGTTTTACCCTGATGTCTTTATTAACGAGGAGGACAAAGGACAACACAAGTATAAAATCAAACCAACTTTATTTAACAACTATTTTTACCCTTGAATTAACCCAATAACACCGACTGAAGATTCTACTACCCGTAACGATGGCTTTGGGTGAGCCGTGGATCCGATTCTCTGAGTCTCTCAGGTTCATCGTTGCGAAGGTGGCCTCACTCGCTGCTTCCTTCCATCTCTTGTCAGATGTCTCGATTGCCTCTGCATGGAGTCTTAGCTGCTGCTGTTTCTTGGGCATCTACCTTTATCCCCTTCCCTCCCCGCCTTTCCAGAAACTTCTCTGGCTTCTGGCCTCCGGCCAATGAGGTCTCAGGAGGGGGTCCCAACACCCACTGTCTGCTTGACAGGACACTGCCTGCCCCCCCCCCCCCCCCTCCCCCTCCCTCCCTCCCCCCAGGTGTCCATCTCTTGTGGTGTTGCTTGCACATAACCTGATGCCATACAAGGTAACGGCCATTGACAGTAGACCAATGCATAGCAGTAGGATGCGATGATCTCCTGATGGGTGATTGACGGGTGTGTTCCGGACATGTTTCTGGCAGTTGGACTGTGGGTTGTGTATTGTGTCTTAAGTCCGAATTCCCTGCCTGAGGTTTGGACTGGAGTTTAATTTAAAATGTTCAATTCTTTAATTTAGGATATCCAATTCAATCAGGCTCAAAATTAGGCCCTGTCGGGTTACCACACCCTCATAACATTTCAAAAGTATTTAGATGTGCACTTGTGATGCCAGGGCAGACACGGCTACGGGGCAAGTGCTGGGAAATGGGATTAGAATAGTTAGGTGGTTGTTTTTGACTGGTGCAGATGTGATGGGCCGAAGGGCCTTTTCTGTGCTGTAATGACTATATTCAGGGTATTTTTGTTCTTTAATTGTAAATTCTTTTTCCTGATCTGACCATTTGGAAGATGCAGAATTCATTTTGCCCCCTCTTCCATAAGGAGCTCACATTTCCATTGGGTAAAGTCCTCTGGCTGTTTTAAGAAATTAATTTGACGTTATTTTGATGCTCACCGAAGAAAGTTTGATCCTTTTTAGTTCACAAATTTTCTTGAACTGTTTTTCCTCATCGCATTGAGCTCGAACCTTTTCCAGTTTGTTTTGGAAACTAGCTGCTTGTCATGAGCTTCCCCTGCTTGGGGGTCGTATTCTTTGGCAGGGCATTGCAACCATATAATTGCTACTACAGGCTTATTTTGCTTCTTCCAATACTCGGCTTCACATATTTTTTATGACCAGATTAGTATGTCAGCCCTCTTGAATCAAACGTGCCCTCCATACTTTTGCTTTTACTACCCCAACGAACACTTGCCTTCACCGATATCAAAGCAAAATAGTGCAGATGCTGGAAATCTGAACTAAAAAGCAGGAAGCGCTGGATGAGCAGGTCTGGCAGCATCTGCGGAGAGTGTAACAGAGTTAACATTTCAAGTCCATATGACTCTTCTGCAGAATTCTGTAGTCTAGGTATTGCCCTGAGGAATGAACCACTACATGGCTCACTTATTTTGTTTAGCTGAAACAGGCAGGCACAATGTGTGTATATGTTCTTTCTGTCTGCAAAGGACAGGGCCCTGTGTCGTAATATACGTAGTTTCCAGTCCATGCAAATGTGCTACACTGTGAGCCCCACTGGCCATCTTAGAGTCAAGCTGCCTGGTTTAAATTTCAAACAATGCTCAGCAGTTAACTGTCAGTCACCATCAACTGGTGCATTCTCCTTGGCAATGTCTCTACCAACCATAGTCCACTTACCAAGAAATCAGCACTTCCTTCTCCTAATGTATAAAGTTGTTGTAAGTTCCATACGACCAAACATTCTATGAACTTTTTGACTGACTTGATGTACCTACACCCCTGCAGGAAGCGCTGAGGGCGGCAAGGGTGCTGCATGTACTCGAGGGGACTTACCCATCAGCAAGAGTGGTTCGGTAGTGCCACTCGTGACCTGGGCTGGCCGAGTTCTAAAGGACTTAGCTGCTAGACTGGGTCTGTGGCAGGTAGGGAAGGAGCCAACAAGAGGGAAAATCATACTCAACCTCATCCTCAACAACCTGCCTGCCGCAGATCTAACTATCCATGACAGTATTGGTAGGAGTGACCACTGCATAGCCAATGTAGAGCATAAGTCCCAACTGCACTGTGGGCCAATCAAGTAGTTCTAAGCAGCAAGTGATCTAAGCTCTGCAGTCCTGCCACATCCAGCTGTGAATGGTGGTGGACAATTAAACAACTCACTGGAGGAGGAGGCTGCACAATATCCCCGTCCTCAATGATGGAGGAGCCCAGCACATCTGTGCAAAAGACGAGGCTGAAGCATTTGCAACAATCTTCAGCCAGAAGTGCCGAGTGGATGATCCATCTCAATCTCCTCCGGAGGTCCCCAGCATCACAGATGTCAGTCTTCAGCCAATACGATTCACTCCAGGTGATATCAAGAAACGGCTGATGGTACTGGTTACTGCAAAGGCTATGGGCCCTGACAATATTCTGGCGATTGACTATTTCTGCTCTGGCCGAGGGTGTGTCCCACCCTCAGCCAGTATAGCTACAAGCCTGGCAGCCAATGTGGAAAATTGCCCAGAAGTTCAACACCATCCAAGACAAAGCCCCGTTTGATTGGCATCCCATCCACCACCTTCAACATCCACTCTGTCCACCACCAGTGGCAGCCGTATGTCCCATCTACAAGATTCACAGCAGGAACTCACCAAGGCTCCTCAGGCAGCACCTTCCAAACCCATGACCGCAGACACGTGGGAATGACACCCCCTGCAAGTTCCCCTCCAGGTCGCGCACAATCCAGACTTTGGAAATATATTGTTGATTGAAAGGACCTGATGGGATGAAGAACAGGTGTTGTAGTAATCTCTATTTCAATGTTGTGTGTTTGCATTCTGTAATAAGTGTTCCTGCTCTGACAGACCTCTCTGGAAAAATAGTCTGAAGAAGAAATGGGTGGAGAGGAAGTCACCCCTGACCTTTGTACCGTGGTCTTTAAATGTAGCTGCTACGGAAGTACAAATTCATCCAGTGTTATCGCCCCCTATGGACTCCTATTCGTATAAATCTTTTTTTTAATAAATATTTTATTGAAAATTTTTGGTCAACCAACACAGTACATTGTGCATCCTTTACACAATATTATAACAACACAAATAACAATGACCTATTTTATAAACAGAAAGTGAATAAATAATAAATAACAAAAATGAAAACTAACCCTAATTGGCAACTGCCTTATCACAAGTAACACTCTCCAAAAATATAATTTAACAGTCCAATATATAATTATCTGTCGCAACAACCTATACATATTATACAGTATATATTAACAACCCTGAGAGTCCTTCTGGTTCCTCCCTCCCCCCCCCCCCCGATCCCGGGCTGCTGCTGCTGCCTTTTTTCCATTCCATCTATCTTTCTGCGAGGTATTCGACGAACGGTTGCCACCGCCTGGTGAACCCTTGAGCCGACCCCCTTAGAACAAACTTAATCCGCTCTAGCTTTATAAACCCTGCCATGTCATTTATCCAGGTCTCCACCCCCGGGGGCTTGGCTTCTTTCCACATTAACAATATCCTGCGCCGGGCTACTAGGGACACAAAGGCCAAAACATCGGCCTCTCTTGCCTCCTGCACTCCCGGCTCTTGTGCAACCCCAAATATAGCCAACCCCCAGCTTGGTTCGACCCGGACCCCCACTACTTTTGAAAGCACCTTTGTCACCCCCATCCAAAACCCCTGTAGTGCCGGGCATGACCAAAACATATGGGTATGATTCGCTGAGCTTCTCGAGCACCTCGCACACATATCCTCCACCCCCAAAAATTTACTGAGCCGTGCTCCAGTCATATGCGCCCTGTGTAATACCTTAAACTGAATCAGGCTTAGCCTGGCACACGAGGACGACGAGTTTACCCTGCTTAGGGCATCTGCCCACAGCCCCTCCTCGATCTCCTCCCCCAGCTCTTCTTCCCATTTCCCTTTTAGTTCATCTACCATAGTCTCCCCTTCGTCCCTCATTTCCCTATATATATATATCTGACACCTTACCATCCCCCACCCATGTCTTTGAGATCACTCTGTCCTGCACCTCTTGTGTCGGGAGCTGCGGGAATTCCCTCACCTGTTGCCTCGCAAAAGCCCTCAGTTGCATATACCTGAATGCATTCCCTTGGGGCAACCCATATTTCTCGGTCAGCGCTCCCAGACTCGCGAACTTCCCATCCACAAACAGATCTTTCAGTTGCGTTATTCCTGCTCTTTGCCACATTCCATATCCCCCATCCATTCCCCCCGGGGCAAACCTATGGTTGTTTCTTATCGGGGACCCCCCCCAAGGCTCCAGTCTTTCCCCTATGCCGTCTCCACTGTCCCCAAATCTTCAGTGTAGCCACCACCACCGGGCTTGTGGTGTAGTTCCTCGGTGAGAACGGCAATGGGGCTGTCACCATAGCCTGTAGGCTAGTCCCCCTACAGGACGCCCTCTCTAATCTCTTCCACGCCGCTCCCTCCTCCTCTCCCATCCACTTACTCGCCATTGAAATATTAGCGGCCCAATAATACTCACTTAGGCTCGGTAGTGCCAGCCCCCCCCTATCCCTGCTACGCTGTAAGAATCCCTTCCTCACTCTCGGGGTCTTCCCGGCCCACACAAAACCCATGATGCTCTTTTCAATCCTTTTTAAAAAAAGCCTTCGTGATCACCACCGGGAGGCACTGAAACACAAAGAGGAATCTCGGGAGGACCACCATCTTAACCGCCTGCACCCTCCCTGCCAGTGACAGGGATACCATATCCCATCTCTTGAAATCCTCCTCCATTTGTTCCACCAACCGTGTTAAATTTAACCTATGCAATGTGCCCCAATTCTTGGCTATCTGGATCCCCAGGTAACGAAAGTCCCTTGTTACCTTCCTCAACGGTAGGTCCTCTATTTCTCTACTCTGCTCCCCTGGATGCACCACAAACAACTCACTTTTCCCCATGTTCAACTTATACCCTGAAAAATCCCCAAACTCCCCAAGTACCCGCATTATTTCTGGCATCCCCTCCGCCGCGTCTGCCACGTATAGTAGCAAATCGTCCGCATACAAAGATACCCGGTGTTCTTCTCCTCCTCTAAGTACTCCCCTCCACTTCTTGGAACCCCTCAACGCTATCGCCAGGGGCTCAATCGCCAGTGCAAACAATAATGGGGACAGAGGGCATCCCTGCCTTGTCCCTCTATGGAGCCGAAAATATGCAGATCCCCGTCCATTCGTGACCACGCTCGCCATCGGGGCCCTATACAACAGCTGCACCCATCTAACATACCCCTCTCCAAAACCAAATCTCCTCAACACCTCCCACAAATAATCCCACTCCACTCTATCAAATGCTTTCTCGGCATCCATCGCCACTACTATCTCCGTTTCCCCCTCTGGTGGGGCCATCATCATTACCCCTAACAGCCTCCGTATATTCGTGTTCAGCTGTCTCCCCTTCACAAACCCAGTTTGGTCCTCATGGACCACCCCCGGACACATTCCTCTATTCTCATTGCCATTACCTTGGCCAGGATCTTGGCATCTACATTTAGGAGGGAAATAGGGCTATAGGACCCGCATTGTAGCGGGTCCTTTTCCTTCTTTAAGAGAAGCGATATCGTTGCTTCAGACATAGTCGGGGGCAGTTGTCCCCTTTCCTTTGCCTCATTAAAGGTCCTCGTCAATACCGGGGCGAGCAAGTCCACATATTTTCTATAGAATTCGACTGGGAATCCATCCGGTCCCGGGGCCTTTCCCGCCTGCATGCTCCTAATTCCTTTCACCACTTCTTCTACCTCGATCTGTGCTCCCAGTCCCACCCTTTCCTGCTCTTCCACCTTGGGAAATTCCAGCCGATCCAAGAAGCCCATCATTCTCTCCCTCCCATCCGGGGGTTGAGCTTCATATAATTTTTTATAAAATGTCTTGAACACTCCATTCACTCTCTCCGCTCCCCGCTCCATCTCTCCTTCCTCATCCCTCACTCCCCCTATTTCCCTCGCTGCTCCCCTTTTCCTCAATTGGTGTGCCAGCAACCTGCTCGCCTTCTCCCCATATTCGTACTGTACACCCTGTGCCTTCCTCCATTGTGCCTCTGCAGTGCCCGTAGTCAGCAAGTCAAATTCTACATGTAGCCTTTGCCTTTCCCTGTACAGTCCCTCCTCCGGTGCTTCCGCATATTGTCTGTCCACCCTCAAAAGTTCTTGCAGCAACCGCTCCCGTTCCTTACTCTCCTGCTTCCCTTTATGTGCCCTTATTGATATCAGCACCCCTCTGACCACCGCCTTCAGCGCCTCCCAGACCACTCCCACCTGGACCTCCCCATTATCATTGAGTTCCAAGTACTTTTCAATGCACCCCCTCACCCTTAGACACACCCCCTCATCTGCCATTAGTCCCATGTCCATTCTCCAGGGTGGGCGCCCTCCTGTTTCCTCCCCTATCTCCAAGTCCACCCAGTGTGGAGCGTGATCCGAAATGGCTATAGCCGTATACTCCGTTCCCCTCGCCTTCGGGATCAACGCCCTTCCCAGCACAAAAAAGTCTATTCGCGAGTAGACTTTATGGACATAGGAGAAAAACGAGAACTCCTTACTCCTAGGTCTGCTAACTCTCCACTGGTCTACACCTCCCATCTGCTCCATAAAATCTTTAAGTACCTTGGCTGCTGCCGGCCTCCTTCCAGTCCTGGACTTCGACCTATCCAGCCCTGGTTCCAACACCGTATTAAAATCTCCCCCCATTATCAGCTTTCCCATCTCTAGGTCCGGAATGCGTCCTAGCATCCGCCTCATAAAATTGGCATCATCCCAGTTCGGGGCATATACGTTTACCAAAACCACCGTCTCCCCCTGTAGTTTGCCACTCACCATCACGTATCTGCCCCCGTTATCCGCCACTATAGTCTTTGCCTCGAACATTACCCGCTTCCCCACTAATATAGCCACCCCCCTGTTTTTCGCATCTAACCCCGAATGGAACACCTGCCCCACCCATCCTTTGCGTAGCCTAACCTGGTCTATCAGTTTCAGGTGCGTTTCCTGTAACATAACCACATCTGCCTTAAGTTTCTTAAGGTGTGCGAGTACCCGTGCCCTCTTTATCGGCCCGTTCAGCCCTCTCACATTCCACGTGATCAGCCGGGTTGGGGGGCTTCCTACCACCCCCCCCCCCCCCCCCCCTCCCCCCGTCGATTAGCCATCCCCTTTTTCCAGCTCCTCACCCGGTTCCCACGCAGCTGTATCTCCCCCAGGCGGTGCCCCCCCGCCCATCCCCTCCCATACCAGCTCCCCCCTCCCCCCAGCAGCAGCAACCCAGTAATTCCCCCCTCCCACCCCCCCCCGCTAGATCCCCCGCTAGCGTAATTACTCCCCCCATGTTGCTCCCAGAAGTCAGCAAACTCTGGCCGACCTCGGCTTCCCCCCGTGACCTCGGCTTGCACCGTGCGACGCCCCCTCCTTCCTGCTTCTCTATTCCCGCCATGATTATCATAGCGCGGGAACCAAGCCCGCGCGCTTCTCCCTTGGCCCCGCCCCCAATGGCCAACGCCCCATCTCCTCCACCTCCCCTCCTCCCCCCATCACCACCTGTGGAAGAGAGAAAAGTTACCACATCGCAGGATTAGTACATAAAACTCCTCTTTCCCCCCTTTTTAACCCCCCTCTTCGCCCCCCACATTCGCCCCACCACTTTGTTCAAACGTTCTTTTTAATAACCCGCTCATTCCAGTTTTTCTTCCACAATAAAAGTCCACGCTTCATCCGCCGTCTCAAAGTAGTGGTGCCTCCCTCGATATGTGACCCACAGTCTTGCCGGTTGCAGCATTCCAAATTTTATCTTCTTTTTATGAAGCACCGCCTTGGCCCGATTAAAGCTCGCCCTCCTTCTCGCCACCTCCGCACACCAGTCTTGATAAACGCGGATCACCGCGTTCTCCCATTTACTGCTCCGAGTTTTCTTCGCCCATCTAAGGACCATTTCTCTATCCTTAAAACGGAGGAATCTCACCACTATGGCTCTGGGAATTTCTCCTGCTCTCGGTCCTCGCGCCATCACTCGGTATGCATCCTCCACCTCCAACGGACCCGCCGGGGCCTCCGCTCCCATTAACGAGTGCAGCATCGTGCTCACATATGCCCCGACGTCCGCTCCCTCCGCACCTTCAGGAAGACCAAGAATCCTCAGGTTGTTCTCCAGTGCCTCCAACCTTTCCACACATCGTTTCTGATGTGCCTCATGCGTCTCCGTCTTCACCACCAGGCCCTGTATGTCGTCCTCATTCTCGGCTGCCTTTGCCTTCACGACCCGAAGCTCCCGCTCCTGGGTCTTTTGTTCCTCCTTTAGCCCTTCGATCGCCTGTAGTATCGGGGCCAACAGCTCTTTCTTCATTTCCTTTTTGAGCTCTTCCACACAGCATTTCAAGAACTCTTGTTGTTCAGGGCCCCATGTTAAACTGCCACCTTCCGACGCCATCTTGGTTTATGCTTGCCTTCCTTGCCGCTGTTCTAAAGGATCCACTGCAATCCGGCCACTTTCTCCTCCTTTTTTCATCCGTATCCAGGGGGGATTCCCTTCTGGTTTACCGCACAGTGTTTTTAGCCGTCAAAATTGCCGTTGGGGCTCCTATCAAGAGCCCAAAAGTCCGTTTCACCGAGAGCTGCCGAAACGTGCGACTCAGCTGGTCATCGCCGCACCCGGAAGTCATTCGTATAAATCTTGTATAGCCTATTTGGAGCAGCCATCCTCCACACCTGTGATGTAATTGCCAGCAGCAATGGGCCTGGTAATATTGCCAAGAAAAAGTCCTAACTGGCCAATTCCCCAATCAAACCCACTAATAGTTGACGCAAAATGTCATTTGAATTGCAAAAGAGCAAAATTGTAGCATTGCCGGAAAGCACACATTCAGACGGATGACGATCAGCAAAGTCTTGGAGTTGGAGATTTGACGTAAAACATGTATTGCTGCAATTTTTTGAAAATCAGGCTCGCGGTCACGTGCCCCGTTTTCTGACCTCTGCCCATGGAGTAATGAATGGACGACTGTTACACGTTTTCAGATCATCCACCTGTAATCGCATAGCCAATCATCATCCGCCTCTCAACTGTCCAAATTCTTGAAGAAAAGGCTTCAGTGAAAGCATTATAATCGTGCAATATGTTCATGTTTTTGTTTTGTTTCATGCATTTTTTGGGGCATGTGAAATTGAAGCTGGTGGGTAGGATGGATATTCTGGATTTGTTGTTTAGATAATGATGTTGTTTTCTTGCAGTTTTGTGGTTACATCTGAATTTTGGTTGATATGTTCCAAACCTTAATTCTGATGACGCAAAAGGTTGCTCAGTTCTGGAAGGCTGTACTGGGTTGACTGGGGAACAGGTTAATTCTCTGCTTCTACAGGTGTCAAGGGCTGGGGACTCAATATAATTTTGAAATCTCCATATTTATATTCTCAAGTCTCAAATTGGTAAAAATGTTTTTTTTTTTTTTTTTTTTGCGGGAGCAGCTGAAAAATTTGAGGATACATTCCCAAATCTTTCTTATCAATGAGGTATACGCAAAGAGAATGGTCCACAGGCTGTAACATTACATGGCTGCTGGGAAATTATCAATGCTGTCTTTGGTGATTTACGTTATTTACTGCATCTGTTGTGATTAAATATAAATGAGAAAAGATGAATATTGAAGTTAGTAGCAAAAAGGTCAATTTAAAACTGCAACCCTTAATTAGTGTTGTCTCCTGTTTCAGTGTACCACGCAATTTATTTTGAAGAATTAACAGCAATTGAAATGACTGAAAAAATTGCTCAACTTTTCAATATTTCTCCTCGTCAAATCCATCAGATCTACAAACAGGGACCTACGGGTATTCATGTGCTTGTGAGTGATGAGGTAAATATCGAATGGAGTTACGATGAAAATAATATTGATAACTGCCCAATGCTTATTCCTTCACATACCGTAAGAATGTAACTTGAGCTTGATTTTGATCTTGGAAAGCCATGTGCCTGGAGTATATATGATTTTCTAATGTTGAGAAGTGGAGGAGGATCAGTTTGGGGATTATCGAGCTTGTCTACATGGTCACCCTCAGGATGGGTATTACTTAGAAAGCTACGACACCAGCATGGCCCCAATATCATACAATCTGGGCAGGTGAGCAACAGAACAATCTAGCTGGCTTCAGAACTGAGGACAATCAAGCCACATATAAAGCATTTATAGCCGGTAGGAACACATTGTTATGCAGGCAGTAATAATAATAATCGCTTATTGTCACAAGTAGGCTTCAATGAAGTTACTGTGAAAAGCCCCTAATCGCACTTCAACCAACAAGGGAATACTCCTTGGAGATGTTTTGATGAGATTCAATTACATAGAACATACAGTGCAGAAGGAGGCCATTCGGCCCATCGAGTCTGCACCGACCCACATTAATCCCTCACTTCCACCTTATCCCTGCAACCCAATAACCCCTCCCAACCCTTATGGACACTACGGGTAATTTATCATGGCCAATCCACCTAACCTGCACGTCTTTGGACTGTGGGAGGAAACCGGAGCACCCGGAGGAAACCCACGCGGACACGGGGAGAACATGCAAACTCCGCACAGACAGTGACCCAGCGGGGAATCGAACCTGGGACCCTGGCGCTGTGAAGCCACAGTGCTAATCACTTGTGCTACCGTGCTGCCCATTGCTGCCTGAATCACAAGTTTGATACTCTATGTTCAGTAGTTAGTTGGGAAAGTCCCACAATTCACCCCCATGAATGGATGATCTATCAGAAATAATTGAAGAAATATTCAACAGTTGTAGATTCAAGGAGGCGGATCTGTTGGTCTCCCGAGATGACACCAGTTCACATTCTTGCTTAAGGCTGGATAATCCTTCCTCCAAGGACATGAAAATTTATTTGCAAGTTTTCTTAGTCATCAAGATGATACACTTGAGTCGCAGCAAAAATGATCGTGGTTGGCCTGCTTGTCGGCTTCACGAACGGTGGTTCTCTGACCGGGTCGAGGTGGGGTTTCCAGTACCTGCTCGAAAGAGTTTCCTTATGGTTGAGAGGTTTGCTGTTGCATCCAAGACATTCCATTTGATGATCCTGATTTTGGAGCGGAAATTGTTAGTTTGTGATCTCCTTTCTTGGGAGATAATTTGGCCGCTGTGGGGCCTACAGCAGTGAATACACTTTTGCAAAGTGTTGGAGATGTGTGGTGATCACGAAAGGTGCTGTATAGTTGGGGGGGGGGGGGGGGGGGGGGCGCGGTTTAATGGTTGTCCGGACAGTTAGTTCAATCCTTTGCTGTCCTCTATTATGGTGTATCTCCAGCATCTCTGACACTAGTTCTGTTCAGGTTCATGTTCACATTATTTCATTATTCCATCAGCTAATTAAATCTGGCTCATTGAGGATCATAAGCTGGTGTCCTCCATTGTGAGTTATTTGGAGGATGTCCACGGTACGGTCTTTATTAATCAATCAATTTTGCAAGTTAATGCGCCCTTCACACATTGAAGACGCGTTGTGCCTGCTGTTGATGATCAAACCTGTGTCGATTGGCATATTTGGTCTGACCTTTTTTAAAAAACAAACAAACATTTTATTAAGGCATTTAGAATTTCATAACAAATACAAATGTAAACATAGTTCAGGACATAGCACCCCCCCTCCAACCAACAACCATACTCAGCCAACATGACTTATACACACAATTCTCCAGTCCCTCTGTCTCCTCGCTGATCCCGCTTAAACTTAAAGTAACTCTTTCTCCCCCCCCCCCCCCCCCCCATTGTATCTGCTGTAAGTTTAGTTTAGTTTACCCAAAGAAGTCGATAAACGGCTGCCACCTCCGGACGAACTCTAACATTGATCCTCTCAGGGCAAACTTAATTTTCTCAAGCCTGAGAAACCCAGCCATGTCGCTAACCCATACCCCCAATTTCGGGGGCTCCGGGTCCCTCCACGCTAATATAATCTTTATTATCACAAGTAGGCTTACATTAGCACTGCAATGGAGTTACTGTGAAAGGCCCCTAATCGCCACATTCAGGCGCCTGTTTGGGTATATAGATACATAGAACATACAGTGCAGGAGGCCTTTCGGTCCATCGAGTTTGCACCGACCCACTTAAGCCCTCACTTCCACCCTATCCCCATAACCCAATAACGCATGGAATGCACATTTTTCTCTCCGCAGACCAAGGTCTGTCTCTGAGAAACGAAGGAGAGCCTCATCCGAATTGCTTAAAAGCTTAGACAAAGGGTCATCTGGACTCGAACCGTTAGCTCTTTTCTCTCCCTACAGAAGCTGCCAGACCTGCTGAGATTTTCCAGCATTTACTCTTTGGTTTCAGATTCCAGCATCCGCAGTAATTTGCTTTTATTACTTAAATGCTCTGTTTCCCCTGTGACTAACACATCATCCAGATACACTGCCACTCACAGCAAACCTCCATGTTTTCCATTACCCTCTGGAATATGGCACAGGCCAACACTCCAAAGGGTAGTCTGGTGTACCCGTATAGCCTCTATGGTGTTTATAGTGACATATTTCTGGGAGGCAGGTCCGATTCTAACTGAAAGTATGCATGGCTCATCGGGCTTCGTAAATGTGTCCACTGGCCAATTTTGCGGAAAGACCCTCGATGCAGGGCATCGGATAACGATCCAACCGGGAGGCCCTGTTGACCATCTTATGCAGTTTGGGTGGCACTAGTGGTCCTAGTACTCAATCGACAAGCAGTCTAATGATTCCAAGGCCTTTGAGTTCAGCCTCAACCGTCGCTACCCAAGGCGAGCCTTGAAGTACCTTTTGTGGTGCGTCTGAATCGACCTGAATTCCTGCCATGGCCCCTTTTATTTTCCCCAGTTCAGGTTGGAAGGGTATTTTCCAATTACTCTGTATGGGCCCCGAATCCTATTTGCTGCCAGTCCAGGTGTGAGTTTTTAAGCCAATCACGGCCTAGCAGGCTTGGGACTGTGTCCCTTGACTATGATCAACAGCAGTCGCAACGACTGTTGGTCGTAAACCACCGGGGTAATTGTGGTTCTATCAATAGCTAATGGTTTGCCGATATACGTCGCTAATAGTGCCTCGGTGTCTCGCAGATCTAACTGCTGTAACCCTATCTTTATACTGTCAAAGGTCTGCTTCCCAATAATTGAAACCGCAGCTCCTGTCTTGAGTTCCATATGTAATTAACTTGCACAGCTATGTTCATCGGGGCCACTGAGGTGCTGTGTCCAATACTCTAAGCCTGCGCCGAACACATCCAATCTTCGAACAAAGGCACATTTATTTATTTATTAAAAAATATATATATTTATTAAAGTTTTTTACCAACACAATTTTTTCCCCTGACGAACAATAGCCCCCCCCCCCCCCCGTAACAAAATAACAAGAAATTGCACTGAGCAAGATGTATACATGGCAAAATGGTATATTTACATAACTGTATACACTGGCTCTCTCCCGCACGTGCCAGTTTCCCCCACCCTTCATGTTATCTCCTGCTCCTCCATCCCACCCCCCCCCCCCCCCCCCCCCCCAAGCAATCCCCCATTTCTCCCCCCCCACCCCCCAGGGTTGCTGCTGCTGCTGACCGACCTTCCTCTAACGCTCCGTGAGATAGTCTAGGAATGGTTGCCACCTCCTGTAGAACCCCTGCGCAGATCCCTCTCAAGGCAAACTTAATCCTCTCCAGCTTTATGAACCCAGCCATGTCATTTATCCAGGCCTCCACGCTGGGGGGCTTCGCCTCCTTCCACATTAGCAAGATCCTTCGCCGGGCTACTAGGGACGCAAAGGCCAGAATGCCGGCCTCTTTCGCCTCCTGCACTCCCAGTTCGTCCACTACTCCAAATAGTGCTAGCCCCCAGCTTGGCTTGACCCGGACTTTCACCACCTGAGATATTGCTCCCGCCACTCCTCTCCAGAACCCCTCCAGTGCCGGCCATGACCAAAACATATGGACATGGTTCGCCGGACTCCCTGAACACCTTCCACATCTGTCCTCGCCCCCAAAGAACCTACTCAACCTCGCCCCCGTCAAGTGCGCTCTGTGAACCACCTTAAATTGTATCGGGCTGAGCCTGGCACATGAGGAGGAGGAATTACCCTACCCAGGGCATCAGCCCACAAATCTTCCTCGATCTCCTCCCCCAGCCCCTCCTCCCATTTACCCTTCAGCTCTTCTGCTAGCACTTCCCCCTCTTCTTTCATCTCCTGGTGTATTGCCGACACCTTGCCCTCCCCGACCCATACACCTGAGATCACCCTATCTTGAATTTCTTGTGCTAGGAGCAACGGGAATTCCCTGACCTGTCGCCTCACAAAAGCCCTCACCTGCATATATCAAAATGCATTTCCCGGGGGTAGCTCAAACTTCTCCTCCAGTGCCCCTAGGCTCGCATATGTCCCGTCAATGAACAGGTCCCCCATTCTTCTAATTCCCGCCCGATGCCAGCCCTGGAAACCCCCCGTCCATCTTCCCCGGGACAAACCGGTGGTTACCCCTGATCGGGGACCACACCGAGGCTCTCACTGTACCCCTGTGCCGTCTCCACTGACCCCAGATCCTTAACGTTGCCGCCACCACCGGGCTCGTGGTATACTTTGCTGGCGAGAACGGCAGCGGTGCCGTCACCAACGCCCCCAAGCTCGTTCCTTTACAGGATGCCATCTCCATCTCCCAAGGCCACCAGCACGGTAGCCTTGTGGATAGCACAATTGCTTCACAGCTCCAGGGTCCCAGGTTCAATTCCGGCTTGGGTCACTGTCTGTGCGGAGTCTGCACATCCTCCCCGTGTCTGCGTGGGTTTCCTCCGGGTGCTCCGGTTTCCTCCCACAGTCCAATGATGTGCAGGTTAGGTGGATTGGCCATGATAAATTGACCTTAGTGTTCAAAATTGCCCTTAGTGTCGGGTGGGGTTACTGGGTTATGGGGATAGGGTGGCGGTGTTGACCTTGGGTAAGGTGCTCTTTCCAAGAGCCGGTGCAGGCTTGATGGGCCGAATGGCCTCCTTCTGCACTGTAAATTCTATGAAATTCTATGAAATCCTCTTCCATGCCGCCCCTTCTCCCTCCATAACCCACTTGTGGATCATCGCCACATTTGCTGCCCAGTAGTAGCTCCCTAGGTTTGGCAGCGGCAACTCTCCTCGGTCCCTGCTGCGTTCCAGGAACCCTCTCCTTACCCTCGGGGTCTTATTCGCCCACACAAACCCCATAATACTCCTACCTACTCTCTTGAAAAAGCCCTTGGTGATCACGACAACACCTCCCAGAGGTACTCCCACTCTACTCGGTCAAAGGCCTTTTCCGCGTTCCCCCCCCCCCCCCCCCCCCCCGGGGGGGGGCTGGGATCTGTACAGCTCTTCATAAAAGGCCTTGAATACTTTGTTTATTTTCGTTACACTCCGAACCGTGGCTCCCCTTCCATCTTTGATTCCCCCTATTTCCCTCACTGCCGTCCTCTTACGGAGCTGGTGTGCCAGCATCCGACTAGCCCTTTCCCCGTACTCGTAGGTCGCCCCCTGCGCCTTCCTCCACTGTGCCTCCGCCTTCCCCGTGGTCAACCGGTCAAACTCCGTCTGGAGCCGTCGTCTTTCCCCAAGTAATCTTTCCTCCGGGGCCTCTGCGTATCTCCTGTCCACTCTCAAAAAAATCTCCCCCACTAACCTCTCCTTTCCCATGCCCTCTGTCTTCTCCCTATGAGCCCTGATGGAGATTAGCTCTCCCCTGATCACCGCCTTCAGTGCCTCCCATACCAACCCCACCCGCACCTCCCCATTGTCGTTGGCCTCCAAGTACCTTTCAATACACCCCCTCACCTTCCCACACACCACCTCACCTGCCAGCAGTCCCACATCCAGCCGCCACAGCGGGTGTTGGTCCCTATCCTCTCCCAGCCCCATTTCCACCCAGTGCGGGGCGTGGTCCGAAATGGCTATGGCCGAATACTCCGTCCCCTCCACCCTCGGGATGAGCACCCTGCCCAGAACAAAGAAATCTATCCGGGAGTAGGCTTTGTGTACATGGGAAAAGAAAGAAAATTCCCTGGCCTGCGGCCTTGCAAACCGCCATGGGTCCACTCCCCCCATCTGATCCATAAACCCCCTAAGTACCTTGGCCGCCGCCGGCCTCCTTCCCGTCCTTGATCTGGAGCGGTCCAGTGCTGGGTCCAGCACTGTATTGAAGTCCCCTCCCATTATCAGGCCTCCTACCTCCAGGTCCGGGATGCGCCCCAACACACGCTTCATGAATCCGGCATCATCCCAGTTCGGGGCGTATACATTTACCAACACCACTCGCGTCCCTTGCAACCTACCGCTCACCATCACATATCTCCCTCCATTATCCACTACGATAGTCTTGGCCTCAAATGACACATGCTTTCCCACCAAAATTGTCACCCCTCTATTTTTCGCGTCCAGTCCCGAGTGAAATACCTGTCCTACCCATCCCCTTCTTAACCTAACCTGGTCCCCCACCTTCAGGTGTGTCTCTTGGAGCATAGCCACGTCTGCCTTCAGTCCCTTCAAGTGCGCGAACACACGAGCCCTCTTGACCGGCCCGTTCAGGCCCCTCGCGTTCCATGTTATCAGCCGGATTGGAGGCCCCCCCCCCCCCCCCCCCCCCCCCCCCCCCCCCGGCCGACTAGCCATCTCCTTTTCTGGGCCAGTCCCGTGTCCGCGTCTCCCTCGCCCTCCAGTCCCCCACCCGGGGGACCTCCGTCCCGACCACCTCTTCTGTGTCCCATTCCCTTTCGGCCAGTGCAGCAGCAACCCCCCCCCCCCCCTTTCCCCCTTACCCCCCCCCTCTCCTCCCCCTCTCCTCCCCTCCGCTAGACCCCTGTCTAGCTTTTTTGCTCCCCCCATGTCACTCCCGTAAGTCAGCTGACACCTGACCCGGCTTCCCCCGCCGTCCCTTTGACCCCCCCCCCCCCCCCCCCCCCCCCCCCCCCCCCGGTGTGGGAGTCTCCCAATCAATCCTTCGTTCCCCTTCCCGCCTATCTTCCCGCACGCGGGAAACCCCCCGCGCTTTCCAAAGCCTGCCCCGCCCCCTCTGGCACGGCTCCTGTCGTGGCCTAGTCTCTCTCCCCCAGCCCATATAACATTTCCTGCGCGTGATTGACCCCCTATATACAACAACCATCATACTTCAACCCTCAAACACCCCCCACCCTCAAAGCCTCAGTTAGAGTCCAACTTTTCAGCTTGTATAAAGGTCCATGCCTCTTCAGGCGTTTCGAAGTAGTAATGTTGGTCCTTGTCTGTTACCCACAGTCGCGCTGGCTGCAGCATTCCAAATTTCACTCCTTTCCGATGCAGCACCGCTTTGGCCCGGTTGAAACCCGCTCTCTGCTTGGCAACCTCCGTGCTCCAGTCCGGGTATATTCGGATCTCAGCATTGTCCCACTTGCTGCTCCGCTCCTTCTTGGCCCATTTCAGGACCCTCACTCTGTCCGTAAACCGGTGAAATCTCACCACCATCGCCCTTGGCGGCTCGTTTGCCTGGGGCTTCCTCGCCAGCACCCGGTGCGCCCCGTTCAGCTCCAGCGACCTCGACGGGGCCTCCATGCCCATCATCGCCCGATCATCGTGCCCACGTATGCCGCGGCATCAGCCCCTTCCACTTCTGGGAGACCCAGGATCCTCAGATTATTTCTCCTCGACCTGTTCTCCAGGTCTTCGAGTCTTCCCGCCCACTTCTTGTGTAGCATCTCGTGCCGCTCCACTTTTACCGCCAGGCCCAAGAGCTCGTCCTCATTCTCACTCACTCTTTTCTGGACCTCCTGGATCTTCACCTCGTGGGCCTTCTGGGTTATCCCTAGTCCTTCAATTACCGCCAGCATAGGCGCCAGCAGCTCCTCGAAGCAGCGCTTGATGAATTCCTGCATCTTTGTCCCCGGCCGCCGCCATTTTGCTTTTTTCCCCTCGCTTCTCCCGCTGCTCCAATGCCGCTTTTCTGGCCGTTGCACTTCGGGTCCGGTCCATAAAAGTCAGTAGGGGACCCCTCTCTCCTCTTCCCCACGGGTCGTCTGCAAAAAAAAACTCCGTTGGGGCTCCTCTAGCGAGCCCGAAAGTCCGTAATCGCGGGAGCTGCCGAATCGTGCGGCTTAGCACCGCATAGCTGCAACCGGAAGTCCACATTTATTTCTTAAAACGTTCTCCAACCTTAGTCCAGTTGTATCCTCGTCGCCAATTGTATCCTCGTCCCGGGGGGGGGGGGGGGGGGGGCGGCGTCAGGTGATGAGTTACTCACCACAGGATTCCTAGCCTTTGACCTGTCCTGGTAGCCACAGTATTTATATGGCTAGTCCAGTTTCGGATTAATGGTAACTCTCAGGATGTCGATAGTGGGGATTCAGTGATGGTAACGCCATTGAATATCAAGGGTGAGTATTAGATTTCCTCTTATTGGAGATGGTCATTGCCTGACACTTATGTGGCACAAATTTTAATTACCAATCGGCCGAAGCCTGGATATTTTTGGACATGAACTGCTTCAGTATCTGAGGAGTCGCGAATGGTGCTGAACATTGTGCAGTCATCTGCAAACATTCCCACTTCTGACCTTATGATGGAAGGGAGGTCATTGATGAAGCAGCTGAAGATGGTTGGGCTGAGGACACGACCCTGAGGAACTCCTGCAGTGATGTCCTGGAGCTGAGATGATTGACCTCCAACCACCACAACCATCTTCCTTTGTGCCGGGTATGACTCCGACCAGCGGAGAGTTTTCCCCCTGATTCCCACTGACTCCAGTTTAGCTCGGGCTCCTGGATGCCACACTCGGTCAAATGCTGCCTTGATGTCGAGGGCAGTCACTCTCACCTCACCCCTGGCATTCAGCACTTTTGTCCATGTTTGAACCAAGGCTGTAATGAGGTCAGGAGCTGAGTGACCCTGGCGGAACCCAAACTGAGCGTCCGTGCTGCTTGGTCACATTGTTGAAGACTTCTTCCATCATTTCTGTTATGTGTCAAAGAATATATCCCTGCTGGTGAAGTGTGACATGAGCAGAGTGTTTTGCACAGGTTTTCAGCTCTCCATCTTGGATTGTATGACAACACCTCTTAACCGCAAATCGTGTTTGCAAGAATCCAGAGTGTGGGGATCTCCACACCGTTTCTCTTTGAAGCTAACTCTGAGATATAACAATTTTACTGATGGTGATTGATTGAGAGTGGACTGATCAGGTGGCAATTAGCCAGATTGGATTTGTCCTGCTTTGAATAGATTATGCCATTTGTTCTATCCATAAGATGTTTCCCAGACAGACTGTATCTCCATCGCATTCAAATTGATAACGTGCACATACATCACTGTCGCTATGCTCGTGCACTGAATGTTGCTATTTGCACTTAAACTGCGTATACGGCACTTTTGGCAGATCAACCGGATTGGTCTCGAGGCAGAGAGAGAGCTCCGCCTCCTAAATGGATGCTTTGATATGCTACAATCTGTGGAGGATGTGAA
The DNA here is from genome assembly GCF_047496885.1 of Scyliorhinus torazame. Classification (NCBI taxonomy): domain Eukaryota; kingdom Metazoa; phylum Chordata; class Chondrichthyes; order Carcharhiniformes; family Scyliorhinidae; genus Scyliorhinus; species Scyliorhinus torazame. The sequence continues at coordinate 33,115,619 of NC_092738.1, forward strand.
ATCTTTGCATTCACCATCTTATTCTTGAAGGCTCAATATAGTAATATGATTCATGGAAGGATTAATGGTTACTTCTAGTTCTCAACTGTTTCCGATCTACATCAATGGTTCGGATGACAGGACCAAATGCACGGTAGCTCAACTGCCGATGGCATCAGGATCGGTTGGAAAGTAAGTTGTCAAGAGGGGGAGAGTTTTCAAAGGGATGCAAGCAGTAACGTGGGAAAATGTGAAGTGGTTCATTTGGCAGGAAGAATAGAAAAGCAGAATATAATTTCATGAGAGATTCAATGGAGAGAGATTACAGAACTCTGGTATAGAGGGATCTTGGTGTGCCAGTACATGTATCAACAAAAGTTAACAGCAAGTGATTAGGAAGGCGAATGGGATGCAGTTGTTTATTGCAAGGGGAATGGGATATAAAAGTAAGGATGTTTTACTGTAGCTTTACACGGCCTTGGTGAGACTACATCTAGAACATAGAACATTACAGCACAGTACAGGCCCTTCGGCCCTCGATGTTGCGCCGACCTGTGAAATCACTCTAAAGCCCATCTACACTATTCCCTTATCGTCCATATGTCTATCCAATGACCATTTGAATGCCCTTGGTGTTGGCGATCCACTACTGTTGCAGGCACGGCATTCCACGCCCTTGCTACTCTCTGAGTAAAGAACCTACCTCTGACATTTGTCTTATATCTATCTCCCCTCAATTTAAAGCTGTGTCCCCTCGTGCTAGACATCACCATCCGAGGAAGAAGGCTCTCACTGTCCACCCTATCTAATCCTCTGATCATCTTGTATGCCTCAATTAAGTCACCTATTAACCTTCTTCTCTCTAACGAAAACAGCCTCAAGTCCCTCAGCCTTTCCTCATAAGATCTTCCCTCCATACCAGGCAACATTCTGGTAAATCTCCTCTGCACCCTTTCCAATGCTTCCACATCCTTCCTCTAATGCAGCGACCAGAATTGCACGCAATACTCCAAATGCGGCTGCACCAGAGTTTTGTACAGCTGCAACATGACCTCATGGCTCCAAAACTCAATCCCTCTTCCAATAAAAGCTAACACACCGTACGCCTTCTTAACCCTCTCAACCTGGGTGGCAACTTTCAGGGATCTATGTACATGGACACCGAGATATCTCTGCTCATCCACACTACCAAGAATCTTACCATTAGCCCAGTACTCTGTCTTCCTGTTATTCCTTCCAAAATGAATCACCTCACACTTTTCTGCATTAAACTCCATTTGCCACCTCTCAGCCCAGCGCTGCAGCTTATCTATGTCCCTCTGTAACTTGTAACATCCTTCCGCACTGTCCACAACTCCACCGACTTTAGTGGCATCTGCAAATTTACTCACCCATCCTTCTACGCCCATCTCCAAGTCATTTAAACAAATGACAAACCGCAGTGGCCCCAAAACGGATCCTTGTGGTACACCACTAGTAACTGGACTCCAGTCTGAACATTTCCCATCAACTACCACCCTTTGTCTTCTTCCAGCTAGCCAATTTCTGATCCAAACTGCTAAATCACCCTGAATCCCATGCCTCCGTATATTCTGCAGTAGCCTACCGTGAGGAACCTTAGCAAACGCTTTACTGAAATCCACATACACCACATCAACTGCTTTACCCTCATCCACCTGTTTGGGCACTTTCTCAAAGAACTCTAAGGTTTGTGAGGCACGACCTACACTTCAGAAACCGTGTTGACTATCTCTAATCAAATTATTCCTTTCCAGATGATTATACACCCTATCTCTTAAAAACCTTTCCAAGACTTTGCCCACAACAGAAGTAAGGCTCACTGGTCTATAGTTACCGGGGTTGTCTCTACTCTCCTTCTTGAACAAGGGGACAACATTTGCTATCCTCCAGTCTTCTGGCACTATTCCTGTAGACAAAGATGACTTAAAGATCAAAGCCAAAGGCTCAGCAATCTCCTCCTTAGCTTCCCAGAGAATCCTAGGATAAATCCCATCCGGCCCAGGGGACTTATCTATTTTCACACTTTCCAGAATTGCTAACACCTCCTCCTTATGAACCTCAAGCCCTTCTAGTCTAGTAGCCTGAATCTCAGTATTCTCCTCGACAACATTGTCTTTTTCCTGTGTGAATACTGACGAAAAATATTAATTTAGCACCTCTCCTATCTCTTCGGACTCCACGCACAACTTCCCACGACTGCCCTTGACTGGCCCTACTCTTACCCTAGTCATTCGTTTATTCCTGACATATCTATAGAAAGCTTTAGGGTTATCCTTGACCCTACCTGCCAAAGACTTCTCATGTCCCCTCCTAGCTCTTCTTAGCTCTCTCTTTAGGTCCTTCCTAGCTAACTTGTAACTCTCGAGCGCCCTAACTGAACCTTCATGTCTCATCTTTACATAAGCCGCCTCCTTCCTCTTGACATATGTTTCGACTGCTTTCGTAAACCACGGTTCCCTCGCTCGAACACTTCCTCCCTGTCTGACAGGTACATACTTATCAAGGACATGCAGTAGCTGTTCCTTGAACAAGCTCCACATTTCCATTGTGCCCATCCCCTGCAGTTTTCCTCTCCATCCGATGAATCCTAAGTCTTGCCTCATCGCATCATAATTGCCTTTCCCCCAGATATAATTCTTGCCCTGCGGTATATACCTATCCCTTTCCATCACTAAAGTAAACGTAATAGAATTGTGGTCACTATCACCAAAGTGCTCACCTACCTCCAAATCTAACACCTGTCCTGGTTCATTACCCAGTACCAATTCCAATATGGCCTCTCCTCTCGTTGGCCCATCTACATACTGTATCATGAAACCCTCCTGCACACATTGGACAAAATCCGACCCATCTAAAGTACTCGAACTATAGCGTTTCCAGTCAATATTTGGAAAGTTAAAGTCCCCCATAACAACTACCCTGTTGCTTTCGCTCCTATCCAGAATCATCTTTGCAATCCTTTCCTCTACACCTCTGGAACTTTTCGGAGGCCTATAGAAAACCCCTAACAGGGTGACCTCTCCTTTCCTGTTTCCAACCTCAGCCCATACTACCTGAGTAGACGAATCCTCATCAAACGTCCTTTCTGCCACCGTAATACTGTCCTTGACTAACAATGCCACCCCTCCCCCTCTTTTACCACCTTCCCTGAGCTTACTGAAATATCTAAACCCCGGCACCTGCAACAACCATTCCTGTCCCAACTCTATCCATGTCTCCGAAATGGCCACAACATCGAAGTCCCAGGTACCAACCCATGCCGCAAGTTCACCCACCTTATTCCGGATGCTCCTGGCATTGAAGAAGACACACTTTAAACCACCTTCCTGCCTGCCGGTACACTCCTGCAACTTTGAAACCTTACTCATGACCTCACTATTCTCAACCTTCTGTGTACTTGTTACTAAGGGGAACGACCACAGGGGATCCCCGTACTGACTGCTTCCTCCCAGCCCCTCTCGCCGTCACCCATCTATCTTTATTCTTTGGAGTAACTACATCCCTGAAGCTTCTATCTATGACCACCTCTGCCTCCTGAATGATCCGAAGTTCATCCAGCTCCAGTTCCCGAACGCGGTTTCTGAGGAGCTGGAGATGGGTGCACTTCCCACAGATGAAATCAGCAGGGACACTGACGGCGTCCCTCACCTCCAATATTCTGCAGGAGGAACATTGCACTACCTTCCCTGCCATCCGCTCGAGATAAAAAAAAGAAAAAGAAAGAAAGAGCTTACCTGTTATTCACTCTACCCCTTAGGTTAAAGGAGGTGGAAGGGTGGGGGACACTACAAGTGTAGTGTCTCGGGTTTAGAAACTGCCCAACTTAAATACAGGTAAAAATAAAACACTTAACTAGCAACCACTGCGCCCCACACGAGAACAGCAATCAGCTGTTATGGGCCTGCGCAAACAATTTAAATCTTTACTACGTACCCAGCAGTCACTCTGTCCTCACTCCGACTGGATTCAGCTGGAAACTCCCTACAGTAAGTTTTAAAAACATTTACTCTCCTTCTCAGCAAGCACTCACTCAGCAACCACTGCGCCCCGCACGATGACACCTCAGGGAAAAGAAAAACTACTTACCAGTCATCAGTTAGTCACTTACTTGCAGGCTGTGACATCACGGCTCAACTTCTTTCTACTTCTACCTGCCCTCGAGCCTTCCTCTCGGCTGGGATCCTTACAGCGGTTGGGGTTTTTTTGGTTAGAGAAGGGGGTAGGGAGGGAAACACTGAAGAGTGTTTCGCATTTGAGTGTCACTTGACAACAGTTCCTCCACAAACCACCTTTAAGTTACGGTGACCACAATGCACGTATGCAAATTTCCCTCGCAACAGCCAATCAGCAACTCCGCTCTACTGCCCTCTGCTGGATGTTTGCCTTCACTTGAACTGCTAGGGTCTCTTGCACAGGTACACCTTCAGGTTACGGTGACCACAATGCGCGTATGCAAATTTCCCTCGCAACAGCCAATCAGCAACTCCGCTCTACTGCCCTCTGCTGGATGCTTGCCTTCACGTGAACAGTCAGGGTATCTTGCACAGGTGCACCTTCAAGTTACGGTGACCACAATGCACGTATGCAAATTTCCCTCGCAACAGCCAATCAGCAACTCCGCTCTACTGCCCTCTGCTGGATCTTCTGGAATACTATGTACAGTTTTGGACTCCTTTATTTGAAAAAGGGCATAATTATGTTTGAAGCAGTTCATATAAGGTTTATTTGACTATTTCCTGGGATGAGGTGGTTATCTTATGAAGAAAGGTTGAAACCTACAAGATTGAGAGTATCTGATCGCGGTGTACAAGATTATGAGAGTATCTGATCGAGGTGTACAAGATTATGAGAGTATCTGATCGCGGTGTACAAGATTATGAGAGTATCTGATCGCGGTGTACAAGATTATGAGAGTATCTGATCGCAGTGTGCAGGATTATGAGAGTATCTGATCGAGGTGTACAAGATTATGAGAGTATCTGATCGAGGTGTACAAGATTATGAGAGTATCTGATAGAGGTGAACAAGATTATGAGAGTATCGGATCGAGGTGTACAAGATTGAGAGTATCTGATCGAGGTGTACAGGATTATGAGAGTATCGGATCGCGGTGTACAGGATTGAGAGTATCTGATCGAGGTGTGCAAGATTGAGTATCTGATCGAGGTGTACAAGATTGAGTATCGGATCACGGTGTACAAGATTGAGAGTATCTGATCGAGGTGTACAGGATTATGAGAGTATCTGATCGAGGTGTACAGGATTATGAGAGTATCTGCTCGAGGTGTACAGGATTATGAGAGTATCGGATCGCGGTGTACAGGATTATGAGAGTATCTGATCAAGGTGTACAAGATTGAGAGTATCGGATCACGGTGTACAAGATTGAGAGTATCTGATCGAGATGTACAGGATTATGAGTATCTGATCGAGGTGTACAGGATTATAAGAGTATCGGATCGCGGTGTACAGGATTATGAGAGTATCTGATCGAGGTGTACAAGATTGAGTATCTGATCGAGGTGTACAAGATTGAGAGTATCGGATAGGGAGCAGCTGTTCCTCTTAGTTGAAGGGTCAGTTACGAGGGGGACACAAGTTCTAGGTGAGGGGTGGGAGGTTTGGGGGGGATTTGAGGAAAAACCTTTTTACCCAGAGGGTGGTGAAGGCCTGGAAAGCACTGCCTGGTAGAGGTGGGTTGCCTCGCATCCTTTTAAGAAGTTCCTGCTTGAGTACTTGACACGTCTTAACATTCAAGGCTATGTGTCAAGTGCTGGCCAATGGGATTAGGTAGACAGCTCAGGTGTTTTTCATGTGTCGTTTCAGAGTCGATGGACAGAAGGGCCTCTTCTGCACTGTGTGATCTGTGATTCTGACTTGACAGGGTGGTTTCCTCTTGTTGAGGTGACTAAAACTAGGGCACGCAGTTTAAAAATAAGAGGATTCCCTTTTAAGAGCGAGCTGAGGGGAAACGTCTTCTCCCAGAGGGTCGCAGGTGTGTAGAATTCTCTTCCTCACAGACAGCAGTGGAGGCGAGGTCAGTGCGTTTATTCAAGGCAAGAGTTGGCTAGATTTCTAACCGACCGGCACGGGAGTCCAGGACAGGATTATGGGGGACAGAACTGGGAAGTGGAGACCGCAAGCAGATCAGCTGTGATCTTATTGAATGGTGCAGCAGGCATGAAAGACCGAATGGTCTTCTGTGTTCCCTTGATTAGCTTTTGGTCAAAATGAATTTGCATTGTGCTGATGTATGCTTTCACAAAACCCATCAAGCTGGGCTGATTTGGAGGATGCAGTTCGTTTGGTCATGTGCGTTCCATGTATCAGGTGCGTAATCTCTCCTTGTTCATATAATTTTGTCAAAGGAAAATCTGTGTGGTTTGTACTCTATCATTTGTTTTGTTTTTCAGATGATCCAAAACTTCCAGGATGAATCTTGTTTTGTTTTAGACACATTAAAAGGTAACCTCAGCACTGAAGACCTTTACTACTTCAACTTGTTTAGCACTCCTGAGCTTTGTAAGATGGTGCAATATAATTTGATTAATCATTAAATCAAGAGCCAATTCTCCTGAGCACATTCTGGGACTGGCTTGTCTGAGCTGCTTCACTCGCCTTGGACTTAAATTGTTTTTACAGTTGTCCATAGTTTCTTGAATAATAAAATAATTGTCGGCAGAGGATATTGGTAATTTCCAATCATAGGTTTCAGGCACCTCTTGTAAGGCCAAACATGTATTGGCCAATCCTAATTTCCCCCGAGAAGGTGATTTGTGAGTTGGTTTACTCAAATACAACTGAGTGGTTTGCTGGGCCGTTGCGAGTCCCCCACATTGCTGTGGGTCTGGAGTCGCAATAGATTAGACCAGGTAAGAATGTCAGATTTCCTTCCCTAAAGGACATTGGTGAACCAGATGGGTTTTATGACAATCCAGTGGTTTCACGGTCATCATTAGACTGGCAACTGAATTGACATCCCCTAGCTGCTGTGGTAGGATTTGAGCTTCTCTACAGAGCATTAATCCAGGGTCTCTGGATTGCTTGTCCAACCATAGCTGTTATGCTACCATACTGAAGTTGTCAACTATTCGAAAATTGTAAGCCACCTTTTTCTTTCCTCAATAACAGGATCTTTATATCAATCCAAATATGTAGAGAGATATCTTGGCTAATTGTTTGTTAGTAGCTCCCAACAATTTCCATCAATGACTTGTTCAGAAACTGGCACAGCCCTTAATCTGCCGATTCCTGTTATTCCCCTTGGCCCCAAATGTCCTGCAGTACCAGTGACCGTTCTGTGAATTATGTTTGTGTGTACTGACATTTCTGAAGCATCCCATTTGAGGAGTAAAATAGTTTTACGATCCCGTTGCAATTTTATATTGTTCCTTGTTCATCTGAAAATGGTTTCCCTCAGGAAAAGGGGAATTATAAATCCAGTGTTTTGGGAGAGGAATGGATTGAGCTAATTTTTTTTCATTTTTTTCCCCCATTACAGCTGAGGGCAGTGACAGTTACCACATAATCCTCAAGTGAGTTTCCATGGATCATGTCTTCAGTGAATGACTTTACCCCTAACTTGTGGTTCCTACTCTCGGGAGAAAGATATTTACAGCCCCTTAAAAAAAACACCAAGGCCGTAGCTGCTTCTCTTGGTTGGCAGAAAGAATCACAATGGGATTGTACACATGCTCAGCAGCCCGACACAAGTGACTAACGCTTGTTGAAGCAAATTCTCACTGGCAATTGAAGGCAAGGGAGTATATAGAGGAAAGAAGAAAATATGCGAGCATGTGTTTCTGTAAGAAATTGAATTTTCTGTTGTCCTATGATAGAAAATTGCTCCTTATGACCATGTGTTAAAGTGTATTCACTGCTGTTCTTGATTGGAGGGATGAATGGACTCCGCTCAACACATCTACCGGTTGTTCTTCATTCTTGATTTTACATCACTTTATTCTGCGCCATTTTTAGTGCCATGAGATGGAAGCTAGTTCAGATATGCATTTTATCTGGTTCAGCCTGCTCAAGAGTTCCACTTGAGGTACTTAGACGTATAGTCCTGTCCTGCACATTTTGGATCATCCTCAATCTTTCAGTCCATAGTTAGTGATTGGTCAAAGCCTTTATGCAACTCTGCTATGATTGAAATCCTCTTTGGGTACATTGCTTTGACTGGAATAACTGACTACGATCATCACTTATTTATTTACTCGGACGATACTTGGGAGGCTGTGACTCTCCAGCCAATTGTGCATTTCCACAGGTTCTGTGTCTGGCCTGTCTTGCTATATATGTGGTTCTAGTTGATCAGTTATGGAGCAAGATTGGTGATCACCTGAGATGAAAGTGCTCTGTATAATCCTACCCTGCCAAGTGAAAATTGAAGAGAACTGAGAAAGCAATAAACGCGTAAAACAGTTTAAAACGACTTCTAAGTTATGTAAAATCAGAGCGGTTCTCGATGATGCCAGCGATATTGAAACTTGCATATCATTGTACTCTGAACTTTTTAATTTGAACACTTGAGTCTAGTTGGCCCATAAATTAGGTGCTCCTATCATAACTCAAGTGAAGTGTCAGCCTATCTTGCATTTGGTTCTAACAGTCTAGAAGCCTCTGTCAGATGCACAGACCTAATCTATCCAGTGAAGCATTTAAAGTGGGAAATCTGCGGTCTTCTGGAGGGCTTTGCCAGATGTGGAAATATTTTTACTCTGCATTTCCAACACTAAGATTCGTAATATGTGGTCTCCAGTCCAGATGGAGGATTCAATTGGACGAGTGCTGAATTATGATGACAACTTGGAGGAACCATGCTAGCACCCGGTGAAACTCCTTGCAGAGGAAAAGACCTACAATTGTGCGATCCCAGTATATTAGAAGGAGTGGAATTAACAATGAAACCATCTTCAGGAAAAGAATGTTTGACATTCCTTACCCCTAAGCAGAGCTGCTCAACTGCTAGATAATCTCCTTAAACTGTTTTAGAAAGTAAATTCAGTGACATATGGCCACTCGAGTCATTTCGGATCGGAGAATATTGGGTACAAACATCTGACTATACACATGTTGAGGTCAGTCAAATGTTTTCCACGTCTGTGAGAAAGCCAACTGGAGTTTTAAAAGTAACTTAAGGAAATGGGTCAGAAACAAAAATGCTGAAGGGCCCTAGAGGGCGGCAGTGAGGCTTCTCACTGATCTGATCTCCCCACTTGTGGAGTAAAGCAAATGCAGGGACTTGAGGGAGTGCCTAATGAGGGAACCAGTTTAGTTTAGTGGAGTTGGACTGTCTCCAGTTCCACACTTCAATTCATTTGCAAGTAATTCTTTTTATTTAATCGAACCTTCAAACTGTTCATTTTATTTTTCCAAAACATAGTTTTGCCTCTAGCTATGTGGGGTGTGGCAGATTGTCTCAAAGATATCTTTGTTTATGTTGTGGATTGAACTCGCGAGGATCTTAGACCAGTTACAATGTAGAATGAATGATTTGAGACAATGCCTTTCAGTACCTACACAGCAGCGTGTTTGGGCTGGCAGATTTAATTGGAGCTCTTTAACATGTTAAAAAGTCCAGAGAGAAATGTGGGGGGAAAGCAGTCTGGTGATGGCTTATGTCTTTTTTTTAATTATTAATGTGACACTTCATGTAATAATGTCACAAAAATATATGTTGTGACAATTTTTAAGAATACTTTTCCTATGCAAATGGATTACAAAAAGTGTAATAAAGCTGGCACGGAAGTAATGGCAAAGCTTGTTCATGTATTGTACAACTTAATGTTGTGATAGGTGACATGTTGCCCGTCACTACCTGTAACATCTTTTTTTAAACATATAATCCACAAAATGTACACTTCAATATATACTGAACTAATAGTAAATGGTGATTTAAATTTTCTGCTCGTCTCTGGTTTGTCGTCCGGGGTCTGTCTTGAAATTGAGTAAACAAGGACATTCCCTTCAAGCTGTTTAATTTGTACCATTATTCAAGAGCCAGTTTTGTGTCATTTATGCCCCGTGGACATATAATAAAATTCAAGAATATCCTTTTTATTTGGTTTCTAAAAATGAAACTTTTGAGACGGTCGAAAAACAAGTACAAAGGAGAAGTGAAAAGCAGGTGTGTATGCGCCAGGAGCAGCTGAATCCTATTTCATTTACTGCTTTATTTGTTTAAATTCATTTGAAGTTTTGATGTGGGAAATGTGTTCTGGTGCCCTTTATTCTGTGTGAACAGGGAACCTAAACGCCCAACTTCACATCAAGTACCGAATGGCTCCTTGCATTTATCTGAGACACATTAGGGCTGTTTTTTACAGGTACTGCGTGCTAATAAAAAAAACAAAAAACGTTTGAGGCTTCCACTTGAGCTATAAGCTGTGGTCGCTGCACATTGTCTACCGTCAACATTATACCAAACCAAAGGAATGGACCAATGCACAAAATGAGCATTTCGGACCCATCATACTGCTAAAGTTGTCACTTCATATGTTGGTTGTTTCTGTCCATGGGATGCTTCTCCTGTTGGGATGGCATTTGGCCCCAGTAACTTGTGTCGCGAAGATCTCAACTAGCTCATGGTGATGACCAGAGATGCATTTGTGTGCGTTTCCTCCGGGTGCTCTGGATTCCTCCCACAGTCCAAAGATGTGCAGGTTAGGTGGATTGGCCGTGCTAAATTGCCCCTAGTGTCCAAAAAGGTTAGGTGGGGTTACGGGGATAGGGGGGAGGTGTGGGCTTAAGCAGGGTGCTCTTTCCAAGGGCCGGTGCAGACTCGATGGGCCGAATCGCCTCCTTCTGCACTGTAAATTCTATGTGTGCACCAAGCCAATTTACATTAGGATGATGGTCTATATTGAGTTCCTTCTCCCCACTTTCACTTCAAAGTGAAATTTGGGTTCAATCGTTTGAACTGAATTCCAGCTCATCGAAATAGTGTACAAAAATGTAAGTTGTGTTTCTCTAAGAGGTGATTTTTTTTGTATTTCCATCATCGACTTGCGTATGTTCGCATCTCAAGTCCTACCTTACTTGACTCCTGTAAGAAATACGCTGGAGTTCCTTATGGGCCTTGAATCTAGCCTGGAACCCTGGAGCTGTGAAGCAACTGCTAACCACTATGCTACCATGCTGCCCACATGCAGGTGCTCAGAGGTAGGCACCTATCAAATGAAGCAATAGTACATATCAATATAACCTATATTGTATAAGCCGTGCATTGCAAAATACGGGATGAAATCAGTTCATTACAGTGGATTCAACTTCACCCCAGCAATGGAAATATTTTGAGATTCTATGTCTTCATGATGCAAATGCAGAACCTGAATGTTGCAGCTAGTTTGTATGTAAATTGAGGGGCCTAGCTCATCCTTGGGGAGTAATTGAAACAGCGTTATACATTAATATGAGAGCCAGGTTGTGATGGTGAAACATACAGGGCAGATTCTCCGTCCAGCAACGCCGGGATTTGCGATTGAGTGGACAATTGCGCGCGAGCTGGAAACCGGGGCCAGTGCCGGCGCCCGACGGAACGCCATGCTCCGAGTGCCTCAACAGCGGCGTCAATGCGTTCTATGCCACATGTTCAGTAAATGTCTTTGGCATATCATTAACAGGCCTGACCCGGTATTCTCCGGGACCTCTGTGATGCTCCGCCTCCGCCAGGACGAATTACTGATGGCAGGTTTCAATCGGGAAACGGGCGTCGTGGCTGATGAGGGACAGAGAGAAGGTACGATGGTACGACATGTCCCCAGAGGCGTGACCGTGGGCTGCCGGCCATGCCACTGGTATGGCTGGCTGGGGGGGGGGGGTGCGACGGTTGGAGTAGTGGGGGGGGGGGGGGGGTGAAATCGGGGGATTGGCCGTGGGATCAGGGTGTCCAGGCACAGACTGCCATTGCCAGAGGGCAGAGTGCCAGGGGAACGGACAGGTGTGGGGATGGGGGAGAGTGACGTGCAGGGGCTCCAGTGCAGGTCGGGGCCACCGTGTAGCCCATTGGACCTGGTTGGGCCGGGTGTACCATGTCAGCCTTTCACCCCCTGCAGACAACTTCGAAATCCAACCAGGAATGGTGGCCTTCATCCCAGTCGCCGCAGTCCAGGGGGATGCACTGAGGCTCTACGAGCTGGAGCTGCTCGAGGAGGACCATGCCCCAGAGGAACAGGATCCAGCGGTGAGGTGAGGAGGAGGTGGGAAGGAGGCACCACATCAGTGTGCACCGGAAGCGCCTGTCATTCGAGGACCTGCCAGACCGGGCATGCCATCGGAGAATCTGGTATGCCGGGTCATGGCCCATCTTGAACCACGGGTATGGAGGAGCGTACCTGCTCCCGGTGGCCGTCAAGGTGACGGTCGCCCTTAACCTTTACACCACGGGGTCCCTCTAGGTGCCGAGTGGGGACCTTTCGGGGATCTCTCAGACGGAGGCCCTGTCTGCCCAGTCAGCACAATATATCAAATTCAATGTGGACCAAGCCCATCAGGATGCCCAGGCAGCAGAATTCGCTGCTATCGCCGGGGTGACCAGGGTGCATATCGCCCTGCGAGTACCGGCCCATGATAGGCCGGTCTTCACAAACCGAAAGGGGTTCCACTGAATGAACGTGCAGCTGGTGTGTGACCATGAGATGCATATCTGTGCCCGATAGCTGGGCAGTGTGCGTGCCACCTTCATCCTGGCACAATTTGACGGTTCCCGACACCTGAGACGCAGTGCCGGGTGTGGGGTTGGCTCCTGGATGACAGGTGTTAGCCGCTGTGGTTATTGGCTGATGACGCCCATTCAGAGGCCACAGACTGACGCAGAGACCTGCAACAACGACGCCCATGCAGCGACCAGGAGTGTGATCGAGCGGTGTATCGGCATCGTGAAGATGCGTTCAGGTGCCTGGACCGCTCTGGAAGGGCCCTCCAGTAGACAACAGGAGGGTTGCCCGCATCCTGGTGGCCTGCTGCGTCCTCCACAACGTTGCACAGCAGAGGGGCAACGTGCTGGAGGAGGAGGCTGAATGCCAGGCCTCGTCCGATGAGGATGGGCTGCGCATGGGGCCCGGGCAAGCACAGGAGGATCCACAACGGTAGCACAGTGGCTAGCACTGTTGCCTCACAGCTCCAGGGTCCCAGGTTCGATTCCCGGCTTGGGTCACTGTGCGGAGTCTGCACGTTCTCCCCGTGTCTGCGTGGGTTTCCTCCGGGTGCTCCTGTTTCCTCCCACAGTCCAAAGATGTGCCGGTTAGGTGGATTGGCCATGATAAATTGCCCTTAGTGACCGAAAAGGTTAGGTGGCGTTACGGGGATAGGATGGAAGTGTGGAAATAAATGGGGTGCTCTTTCCAAGGACTGGTGCGGACTTGATGGGCCACATGACCTCCTGCACTGTAAATTCTATGATCTAATGGGCCGGCAAACACGGGACCCTCTAATCGCCTCCAGCTTCACCGGCTGGGAGCCTGGCTGATGGCATGAACGTCCCATGTCACCCCCGCAACCCCATCTGTGATTCCTACCTGCCTCACTATGGGCTGGGGGCCCTGGGTTGGCAGGAACAGCGAGTCTGGTCTATGGGATGGAGGATGATGACAACCCGCTTTGCGATGAGCTCTGGTGCTCCACATCGCACAATGTCTGACTCCTATCCACGGTAGCACTTTCCACCATCCACCTGGGTAATCCCTGCATGCGAGCTGGCCATTCCATCACACGATCCCACTGAACCATGGGGGTTGGGGGGGGGGGGGTTGAGAGGCAGGGCACTGGGGCAATGTGCGACATCCAACCTCGAGGCCCCAGCCCCTGCCTCTGCTCAACCTCCAACATAGAACAGCACAGTACAAGCCCTTCGGCCCACGATGTTGTGCCGACCATTTATCCTGGTCTAAGATCGACCTAACCTACACCCCTTCAATTCACTGCTGTCCATGTGCCTGTCCAAGAGTCGCTTAAATGTCCCTAATGACTCTGGCTCTGTCCATCTCTTTCCCCACCTCCTCTGCAGCCAGCCCAGCCCATTCCTCACGTTGCTGACAGAGCACCGAGGCAGGTTGGGACTTCTGTGCACAGGTGTTTATCTTGAACATGACAGTTGAGCATCTCTATAACCGTTTGTGCCCTAGCCCCTAACACTATCGGTGTTGCAGCCGTGCCAATTTAACTGGTGTCTACTTTTCTGGCCTTGGGGCCCTAACACCACATCCAGGTGGATCCCCAGGAACCACACCCGGCGTTTCCCGCCCTTTGACTCGAGTCCCCTTTGGCAGCTGTCCGCTGGAGCGACAGTCACACAGGTGTCCCAGGTGGTGTGGTGCTGCCCTGTTCTGCCCACTCCCCACCAGATGTGCCAGGGACAGGAGGAGGGGGAGTCTGAGGCACTGTGGTGTTCTAGCGCCTGCCCTGCTGGAGTCACTGGCATAGGCCATTGCCACCTTCTCCCTTGGTGCCCGGTAGCCCCCGGGATACTCCTTGGCGTTGCCAGTCCTGGAGGCCCGCTCTTGTCTCGACCAGGGTCTCCATGCCCGAGGCCATGGAACACCGGGACTGGGCCACCTCCCTCTGGGACTGGCTCAGATCAACCATAGCTCGCAGCCATAACCCGCTGTGACTGGGCCAAGCTCTGGAGTGGTGCTGCATTGTCCAGGTGACCCTGGTACATAGCTACCTGTGAGAGGACCGCCCTGTCCTGTGTCTCGGCCACCGCCCGCAGGGCCCAAAACACAGTCCCCCAGGTCTTGGACATCCTGACCCATAGTCAATACCTCCACCCCCAAGACCTCTACTGCTGATGCCACCTGTTCGTTGTTGGCATATGTGACACACATGGCACCACCTCCTGCCCCTGCAGGCAGTTGGAGTCCCAATTGCACCTGCAGGCGCTGGATGGTTGCAGACAACTCCTCATATAGTTCCTGGCTCTGTGTCTGCAACTCCACTACAGATGGGTCTGTCCTTTCCTGAAGCCTGAGACCTGTCTGGACGGCAGCGAGTCCCTGGGATCGGCCTGCCCTCCAACTCTCCGCCCCCTCGGGGGTACCTACCTCCACCTGATGTACCGGAGCATGTGTATGGTGTGCACCAGGTAATGCCCAGGAGCCTTTTCAGGATCACGTCCAACCGAGGGGAGTGTCTCTGGGATGGTGTTGGTGACAGCTGTGACAGGAAGTCAATGCCGTCCCTGGGTGTCTCAGGCTGGCATTTGGGGGGAATGGGAAGTGGGGGGGTGGAGGCTGGCAGTGGGGGGGGGGGGGGGAGTGGGAGGGTGGGGGGATTGGCTTGCTATATGGCACCTCTTTGCGAGAATCTGTTTGGGGGTGGGGTCGAGGGCAGGGTATATCAAAAGGGTCTGCCTCATTGCCAGGTGACCCTGCAAGATCACAAGACATGATAGATAATTGGATTTTGGGTTGGGTGGTGTGGGGTCCTGGAGTAGTGGGGGGGACATCGTGCCGTGGAGCACCACAAATCTGCTCACCTGGCTGCCTGATGCCAACCTCTGCCTTGGTAACTGCCCCCTCTTGTCCACCTGGTCCAGTGCCAGATGCTCGTGACCGTCAGGGGCCGCAGGTCCGGTGGTTCCCTCTGTGGTTATGTGCCACCTTCCCCTGGGGTGCGGTGGGGAGACGTTAGGCAGTTGCAACACGTGCAGCACAGGAGGTGGGTAGCTGATGGCCTTTGTGGCCAGGGCACTCGGCCATGGAGGGCAGTATGAGTGCTGGCATGTGAGTGAGAGTGTGGTGGAGACAGATTCACACAGCGAGTGGTTAGGATCTGGAATGTACTGTGTGTGAGTGTGGTGGAGACAGATTCACACAGCGAGTGGTTAGGATCTGGAATGTACTGTCTGTGAGTGTGGTGGAGACAGATTCACACAGCGAGTGGTTAGGATCTGGAATGTTCTGTCTGTGAGTGTGGTGGAGACAGATTCACACAGCAAGTGGTTAGGATCTGGAATGTACTGTCTGTGAGTGTGGTGGAGGCAGATTCACACAGCGAGTGGTTAGGATCTGGAATGTACTGTCTGTGAGTGTGGTGGAGACAGATTCACACAGCGAGTGGTTAGGATCTGGAATGTACTGTCTGAGAGAGAGAGAGGCAGATTCACACAGCGACTGGTTAGGATCTGGAATGTTCTGTCTGTGAGTGTGGTGGAGACAGATTCACACAGCGAGTGGTTAGGATCTGGAATGCACTGTCTGTGAGTGTGGTGGAGACAGATTCACACAGCGAGTGGTTAGGATCTGGAATGTACTGTCTGTGAGTGTGGTGGAGGCAGATTCACACAGCGAGTGGTTAGGATCTGGAATGTACTGATGTACTGTCTGTGAGTGTGGTGGAGACAGATTCACACAGCAAGTGGTTAGGATCTGGAATGTACTGTCTGTGAGTGTGGTGGAGACAGATTCACACAGCGAGTGGTTAGGATCTGGAATGTTCTGTTTGTGAGTGTGGTGGAGACAGATTCACACAGCGAGTGGTTTGGATCTGGAATGTACTGTCTGAGCGTGGTGGAGACCTATTCACACAGCGAGTGGTTAGGATCTGGAATGTTCTGTCTGAGAGTGAGAGAGACAGATTCACACAGCGAGTGGTTAGGATCCGGAATGTACTGTCTGTGAGTGTGGTGGAGACAGATTCACACAGCGAGTGGTTTGGATCTGGAATGTACTGTCTGAGCGTGGTGGAGACAGATTCACACAGCGAGTGGTTAGGATCTGGAATGTTCTGTCTGAGAGTGAGAGAGACAGATTCACACAGCGAGTGGTTAGGATCTGGAATGTACTGTCTGTGAGTGTGGTGGAGACAGATTCACACAGCGAGTGGTTAGGATCTGGAATGCACTGTCTGAGATTGTGGTGGAGACAGATTCACACAGCGCGTGGTTAGGATCCGGAATGTACTGTCTGTGAGTGTGGTGGAGACAGATTCACACAGCGAGTGGTTAGGATCTGGAATGTACTGTCTGTGAGTGTGGTGGAGACAGATTCACACAGCGAGTGGTTAGGATCTGGAATGTACTGTCTGTGAGTGTGGTGGAGACAGATTCACACAGCGAGTGGTTAGGATCTGGAATGTACTGTCTGTGAGTGTGGTGGAGACCGATTCACACAGCGAGTGGTTAGGATCTGGAATGTTCTGTCTGTGAGTGTGGTGGAGACAGATTCACACAGCGAGTGGTTAGGATCTGGAATGTACTGTCTGTGAGTGTGGTGGAGACAGATTCACACAGCGAGTGGTTAGGATCTGGAATGTTCTGTCTGTGAGTGTGGTGGAGACAGATTCACACAGCGAGTGGTTAGGATCTGGAATGCACTGTCTGTGAGTGTGGTGGAGACAGATTCACACAGCGAGTGGTTAGGATCTGGAATGTACTGTCTGAGAGTGAGAGAGATTCACACAGCGACTGGTTAGGATCTGGAATGTTCTGCCTGTGAGTGTGGTGGAGACAGATTCACACAGCGAGTGGTTAGGATCTGGAATGTTCTGTCTGTGAGTGTGGTGGAGACAGATTCACACAGCGAGTGGTTAGGATCCGGAATGTTCTGTCTGTGAGTGTGGTGGAGACAGATCCACACAGCGAGTGGTTAGGATCTGGAATGTACTGTCTGAGAGTGAGAGAGATTCACACAGCGACTGGTTAGGATCTGGAATGTTCTGTCTGTGAGTGTGGTGGAGACAGATTCACACAGCGAGTGGTTAGGATCTGGAATGTACTGTCTGAGAGTGAGAGAGATTCACACAGCGACTGGTTAGGATCTGGAATGTTCTGTCTGTGAGTGTGGTGGAGACAGATTCACACAGCGAGTGGTTAGGATCTGGAATGTACTGTCTGTGAGTGTGGTGGAGACAGATTCACACAGCAAGTGGTTCGGGTCTGGAATGTTCTGTTACGAATTGGAGAAAATTATGAAAAGTGAAACGGTGTTCATTAGAGGCAGACGTCTGGGTAAATGATGAGATGCAATTTTGCCTATCAGTGGAAAACAATGTGTGACTTGAGAAAACAATGGAATTATCGGGTTGGTGACTTTGAAGTGGAGTGATATTGGCACATATTCACCATGTGGAGTAGGCTTTTTATGTGTCATAACATCAAAGGGAAAGAATCAGTAGAACCCTCACTCGGGCCGAGAGAGACCGCTAACATCAGAACTGCATTAAGTTGCAGATTTGGTCTCCCGAAAGAGCAGTCATTTTCCGCCTTCAGTGAACATGAAGACTGTTTCCCAGACATGGCCACCTTAACGTGCTTGTGGTAATTATTTGCTGAATTTACCTCATGGGAGTTACTTAAAATTAGACGTTGTTTGGGGAAATGGGGTGTGTCAAAGTTCAGGTAAACATAGATAGTTGGGGATTAATGAATAGTTTCATGTAAAATGTGTGTCTGGTCATCAATCTATTTCAGTATCACAGTCTATTATAGCCCCTCTTGTGTGTTTGTCTTTCTTTTAAGTTAATAAATATTCTTTATTAATTGTTCACACAACAACGGGTCTGTTCCTCACTGCGTTGTGCACCATTCCTCACAATATACCAGAGAGAAAACACACCACCATGAACCACGATACCCTTCTGGAGTTTGGGATACCCTTGCATTTAACATCAGCATGGTTCATAAGATACATTGGGGGGGGCACTTGGTTCGATTTTAAAATGCATAATTCCTTGGGTGTTGGGAATTTGTGACATTTTATACGTAATGGGAGTGAGGAAAGTATGGAACCAAGTGAGGAGGTAAGTGATTTAAAATAAGGCTCTTGCACTGGCTAAGACTTGTTTAAGAGTAGACAATATAACCGTGTAAGATTTGTAAAGTATACCTCAAACTAAATTGATGGAATGGGCGAGTGTGTTACAATTAGGATCACCGACAGGAATTAAGAAGGCTGAGGTACTTAGAACATAGAACCTACTTAAGCCCTCACTTCCACCCTATCCCCGTAGCCCAATAACCCCTCCTAACCTTTTATTTTTATTTTTTGGACACTAATGGCAATTTTAGCATGTCCAATCCACCTAACCTGCAGGTCTTTGGACTGTGGGAGGAAACCGGAGCACCCGGAGGAACCCATGCAGACACGGGGAAAACGTGCAGACAGTGACCCAGCGGGGAATCGAACCTGAACCTAGCGCTGTGAAGCTACAGTGCTAAACACTTGTGATACCGTGCTGCCCACTGTAGTTAAAGAAATAGCAACACATTTAAATGTACAAGAGTTGTCAGGCACACCAAGTATTTCAAAGTGAAATACAACTAGAAATGTCAAAACTTGAATTTGAAATGCAGGATGTCAATGTAGGTGAGGTGTCCGATAGATTGAGTTCTCCAATAAATGAGGCATTGAATTAGCTAAATTTCATTTACAAATAGAAATTGAGAAATGTCCAAAAAGGAAAAAAAGTAGAAATGAAAAGACCTGAACTCGAGATGCAGGAAAGGGAAAAAGAGGTTTTCAAAGGGAGTTTGAAATGGAGAAGTTAGCAATGGCAGAGAGGGAGAAGGATGAGCGAGAATTTCAACTTCCGGTGGCCTTGACATCTATCAAGAGGCTGGTCCTGAGACACATCTACTCCATACTCCCACATCATACTCCACTCCCGATACACGACTGCATGGCAAAATTTGGCTCCAACTCCATCTACACGTTTGCTATGACGTGACTGTAGTGGGTCGCATCTCGAACAACGATGAGTCAGAATACAGGAGGGAGATAGAGAACATAGTGGCATAGTGTAACAACAACAACAGTGGGGATGGGTCTGTCACTGTATAACACTGGGTTACAGTACTGGTGGGGATGGGTCTGTCACTGTATAACAGTGGGGATGGGTCGGTCACTATAACACTGGGTTACAGTACTGGTGGGGATGGGTCTGTCACTGTATAACACTGGGTTACAGTGGGGATGGGTCTGTCACTGTATAACACTGGGTTACAGTGGGGATGGGTCTGTCACTATAACACTGGGTTACAGTGGGGATGGGTCTGTCACTGTATAACACTGGGTTACAGTGGGGATGGGTCTGTCACTGTATAACACTGGGTTACAGTGGGGATGGGTCTGTCACTGTATAAACACTGGGTTACAGTGGGGATGAGTCTGTCACTGTATAACACTGGGTTACAGTGGGGATGGGTCTGTCACTGTCTAACACTAGGTTACAGTGGGGATGGGTCTGTCACTGTATAACACTGGGGTACAGTACTGGTGGGGACGGGTCTGTCGCTGTATAACACGGTTACAGTGGGGATGGGTCAGTCACTGTATAACACTGGGGTACAGTACTGGTGGGGATGGGTCTGTCACTGTATAACATGGTGTTACAGTGGGGACGGGTCTGTCACTGTATAACACTGGGTTACAGTGGGGATGGGTCTGTCACTGTATAACACTGGGTTACAGTGGGGACGGGTCTGTCACTGTATAACACGGGGTTACAGGGGGGATGGGTCTGTCACTGTATAACACTGGGTTACAGTGGGGATGGGTCTGTCACTGTATAACACTGGGTTACAGTGGGGATGGGTCTGTCACTGTATAACACTGGGTTACAGTGGGAACGGGTCTGTCACTGTATAACACTGGGGATGGGGCTGTCACTGTATAACACTGGGTTACAGTGGGGATGGGTTTCACTGTATAACACTGGGTTACAGTGGGGATGGGTCTCACTGTATAACACTGGGTTACAGTGGGGATGGGTCTGTCACTGTATAACACTGGGTTACAGTGGGGATGGGTCTGTCACTGTATAACACTGGGTTACAGTGGGAACGGGTCTGTCACTGTATAACACTGAGGATGGGGCTGTCACTGTATAACACTGGGTTACAGTGGGGATGGGTCTCACTGTATAACACTGGGTTACAGTGGGGACGGGTCTGTCACTATAACACTGGGTTACAGTGGGGATGAGTCTGTCACTGTATAACACTGGGTTACAGTGGGGATGGGTCTGTCACTGTCTAACACGGGTACCGTACTGGTGGCGATGTGTCTGTCACTGTACAACACTGGGGTACAGTACTGGTGGGGACGGGTCAGTCGCTGTATAACACGGTTACAGTGTGGATGGGTCTGTCACTGGATAACACTGGGGTACAGTGGGGACGGGTCTGTCACTGTATAACACTGGGTTACAGTGGGGATGGGTCTGTCACTGTATAACAGTTACAGTGGGGACGAGTCTGTCACTGTATAACACGGTTACAGTGGGGATGGGTCTGTCACTGTATAACACGGGTACAGTACTGGTGGGGATGGGTCTGTCACTATAACACTGGAGTACAGTACTGGTGGGGATGGGTCTGTCACTGTATAATAGAACATAGAACATAGAACAATACAGCGCAGTACAGGCCCTTCGGCCCACGATGTTGCACCGAAACAAAAGCCATCTAACCTACACTATGCCATTATCATCCATATGTTTATCCAATAAACTTTTAAATGCCCTCAATGTTGGCGAGTTCACTACTGTAGCAGGTAGGGCATTCCACGGCCTCACTACTCTTTGCGTAAAGAACCTACCTCTGACCTCTGTCCTATATCTATTACCCCTCAGTTTAAAGTTATGTCCCCTCGTGCCAGCCATATCCATCCGCGGGAGAAGGCTCTCACTGTCCACCCTATCCAACCCCCTGTGGGACAGATGGGTCTGTCACTGTATAACACGGTGTTACAGTGGGGACGGGTCTGTCACTGTATGCCACTGGGTTACAGTGGGGACGGGTCTGTCACTGTACAACACTGGGTTACAGTGGGGATGGGTCTGTCACTGTATAACACTGGGCTACAGTGGGGACGGGTGTGTCACTATAACACTGGGTTACAGTGGGGATGGGTCTGTCACTGTATAAACACTGGGTTACAGTGGGGATGGGTCTGTCACTGTATAACACTGGGGATGGGGCTGTCACTGTATAACACTGGGTTACAGTGGGGATGGGTATCACTGTATAACACTGGGTTACAGTGGGGACGGGTCTGTCACTATAACACTGGGTTACAGTGGGGATGAGTCTGTCACTGTATAACACTGGGTTACAGTGGGGATGGGTCTGTCACTGTCTAACACTAGGTTACAGTGGAGATGGGTCTGTCACTGTATAACACGGGTACCGTACTGGTGGCGATGTGTCTGTCACTGTACAACACTGGGGTACAGTACTGGTGGGGACGGGTCAGTCGCTGTATAACACGGTTACAGTGTGGATGGGTCTGTCACTGGATAACACTGGGGTACAGTGGGGACGGGTCTGTCACTGTATAACACTGGGTTACAGTGGGGATGGGTCTGTCACTGTATAACAGTTACAGTGGGGACGGGTCTGTCACTGTATAACACGGTTACAGTGGGGATGGGTCTGTCACTGTATAACACGGGTACAGTACTGGTGGGGATGGGTCTGTCACTATAACACTGGAGTACAGTACTGGTGGGGACGGGTCTGTCCCTGTATAACACTGGGGTACAGTACTGGTGGGGTCGGGTCTGTCGCTGTATAACACTGGGGTACAGTACTGGTGGGGATGGGTCTGTCACTGTATAACACGGTGTTACAGTGGGGACGGGTCTGTCACTGTATGCCACTGGGTTACAGTGGGGACGGGTCTGTCACTGTACAACACTGGGTTACAGTGGGGATGGGTCTGTCACTGTATAACACTGGGCTACAGTGGGGACGGGTGTGTCACTATAACACTGGGTTACAGTGGGGATGGGTCTGTCACTGTATAAACACTGGGTTACAGTGGGGATGGGTCTGTCACTGTATAAACACTGGGTTACAGTGGGGATGGGTCTGTCACTGTATAACACTGGGTTACAGTGGGGACGGGTCTGTCACTGTATAACACTGGGTTACAGTGGGGACAGGTCTCACTGTATAACACTGGGTTACAGTGGGGATGGGTCTGTCACTGTATAACACGGTTACAGTGGGGACGGGTGTGTCACTATAACACTGGGTTACAGTGGGGATGGGTCTGTCACTGTATAAACACTGGGTTACAGTGGGGATGGGTCTGTCACTGTATAACACGGTTACAGTGGGGACGGGTGTGTCAGTATAACACTGGGTTACAGTGGGGATGGGTCTGTCACTGTATAAACACTGGGTTACAGTGGGGATGGGTCTGTCACTGTATAACACTGGGTCACAGTGGGGACGGGTCTGTCACTATAACACGGTTACAGTGGGGACGGGTCTGTCACTGTATAACACTGGGTTACAGTGGGGACGGGTCTGTCACTGTATAACACTGGGTTACAGTACTGGTGGGGACGGGTCTGTCACTGTATAACACTGGGGTACAGTACTGGTGGGGACGGGTCTGTCACTGTATAACACTGCGGTACAGTACTGGTGGGGACGGGTCTGTCACTGTATAACACGGTTACAGTGGGGACGGGTCTGTCACTGTGTAACACTGGGTTACAGTGGGGATGGGTCTGTCACTGTTTAACACTGGGTTACAGTGGGGATGGGTCTGTCACTGTATAAACACTGGGTTACAGTAGGGATGGGTCTGTCACTGTATAACACTGGGTTACAGTGGGGATGGGTCTGTCACTGTATAACACTGGGTTACAGTGGGGATGGGTCTGTCACTGTATAACACGGTTACAGTGGGGACGGGTCTGTCACTGTAGAACACGGTTACAGTGGGGATGGGTCTGTCACTATAAACACTGGGTTACAGTGGGGACGTGTCTGTCACTGTATAACACTGGGTTACAGTGGGGATGGGTCTGTCACTGTATAACACTGGGTTACAGTGGGGACGGGTCTGTCACTATAAACACTGGGTTACAGTGGGGATGGGTCTGTCACTGTATAACACTGGGTTACAGTGGGGATGGGTCTGTCACTGTAGAACACGGTTACAGTGGGGACGGGTCTGTCACTATAACACTGGGTTACAGTGGGGACGGGTCTGTCACTATAACACTGGGTTACAGTGGGGATGGGTCTGTCACTATAACACTGGGTTACAGTGGGGACGGGTCTGTCACTGTATAAACACTGGGTTACAGTGGGGACGGGTCTGTCACTATAACACTGGGTTACAGTGGGGATGGGTCTGTCACTGTATAACACGGTTACAGTGGGGACGGGTCTGTCACTGTTTCACACTGGGTTACAGTGGGGACGGGTCTGTCACTGTATAACACTGGGGTACAGTGGGGATGGGTCTGTCACTGTATAACACTGGGTTACAGTGGGGATGGGTCTGTCACTGTATAACACGGTTACAGTGGGGATGGGTCTGTCACTGTATAACACTGGGTTACAGTGGGGATGGGTCTGTCACTGTATAACACTGGGTTACAGTGGGGACGGGTCTGTCACTGTAGAACACGGTTACAGTGGGGATGGGTCTGTCACTGTATAACACTGGGTTACAGTGGGGATGGGTCTGTCACTGTATAAACACTGGGTTACAGTGGGGACGGGTCTGTCACTATAAACACTGGGTTACAGTGGGGATGGGTCTGTCACTGTAGAACACGGTTACAGTGGGGATGGGTCTGTCACTGTATAACACTGGGTTACAGTGGGGATGGGTCTGTCACTGTAGAACACGGTTACAGTGGGGACGGGTCTGTCACTGTTTCACACTGGGTTACAGTGGGGATGGTTCTGTCACTGTATAACACTGGGTTACAGTGGGGATGGGTCTGTCACTGTTTCACACTGGGTTACAGTGGGGATGGGTCTGTCACTGTATAACACTGGGCTACAGTGGGGATGGGTCTGTCACTGTATAACACTGGGTTACAGTGGGGATGGGTCTGTCACTGTAGAACACGGTTACAGTGGGGATGGGTCTGTCACTGTATAACACTGGGTTACAGTGGGGATGGGTCTGTCACTGTATAACACGGTTACAGTGGGGACGTGTCTGTCACTGTATAACACTGGGTTACAGTGGGGACGGGTCTGTCACTGTTTCACACTGGGTTACAGTGGGGATGGGTCTGTCACTGTATAAACACTGGGTTACAGTGGGGACGGGTCTGTCACTATAACACTGGGTTACAGTGGGGATGGGTCTGTCACTGTATAACACGGTTATAGTGGGGACGGGTCTGTCACTGTTTCACACTGGGTTACAGTGGGGACGGGTCTGTCACTATAACACTGGGTTACAGTGGGGATGGGTCTGTCACTGTAGAACACGGTTACAGTGGGGATAGGTCTGTCACTGTATAACACTGGGGTACAGTGGGGACGGGTCTGTCACTGTATAACACTGGGTTACAGTGGGGATGGGTCTGTCACTGTAGAACACGGTTACAGTGGGGATGGGTCTGTCACTGTTTCACACTGGGTTACAGTGGGGATGGGTCTGTCACTATAAACACTGGGTTACAGTGGGGATGGGTCTGTCACTGTATAACACTGGGTTACAGTGGGGATGGGTCTGTCACTGTATAACACTGGGTTACAGTGGGGATGGGTCTGTCACTGTATAACACTGGGGTACAGTGGGGACGGGTCTGTCACTGTAGAACACTGGGTTACAGTGGGGATGGGTCTGTCACTGTATAACACTGGGGTACAGTGGGGACGGGTCTGTCACTGTATAACACTGGGGTACAGTGGGGATGGGTCTGTCACTGTATAACACTGGGGTACAGTGGGGATGGGTCTGTCACTGTATAACACTGGGTTACAGTGGGGATGGGTCTGTCACTGTATAACACGGTTACAGTGGGGACGTGTCTGTCACTGTATAACACTGGGTTACAGTGGGGACGGGTCTGTCACTGTTTCACACTGGGTTACAGTGGGGATGGGTCTGTCACTGTATAAACACTGGGTTACAGTGGGGACGGGTCTGTCACTATAACACTGGGTTACAGTGGGGATGGGTCTGTCACTGTATAACACGGTTATAGTGGGGACGGGTCTGTCACTGTTTCACACTGGGTTACAGTGGGGACGGGTCTGTCACTATAACACTGGGTTACAGTGGGGATGGGTCTGTCACTGTAGAACACGGTTACAGTGGGGATGGGTCTGTCACTGTATAACACTGGGATACAGTGGGGACGGGTCTGTCACTGTATAACACTGGGGTACAGTGGGGACGGGTCTGTCACTGTATAACACTGGGTTACAGTGGGGATGGGTCTGTCACTGTAGAACACGGTTACAGTGGGGATGGGTCTGTCACTGTTTCACACTGGGTTACAGTGGGGATGGGTCTGTCACTATAAACACTGGGTTACAGTGGGGATGGGTCTGTCACTGTATAACACTGGGTTACAGTGGGGATGGGTCTGTCACTGTAGAACACGGTTACAGTGGGGACGGGTCTGTCACTGTTTCACACTGGGTTACAGTGGGGATGGTTCTGTCACTGTATAACACTGGGTTACAGTGGGGATGGGTCTGTCACTGTTTCACACTGGGTTACAGTGGGGATGGGTCTGTCACTGTATAACACTGGGCTACAGTGGGGATGGGTCTGTCACTGTATAACACTGGGTTACAGTGGGGATGGGTCTGTCACTGTAGAACACGGTTACAGTGGGGATGGGTCTGTCACTGTATAACACTGGGTTACAGTGGGGATGGGTCTGTCACTGTATAACACGGTTACAGTGGGGACGTGTCTGTCACTGTATAACACTGGGTTACAGTGGGGACGGGTCTGTCACTGTTTCACACTGGGTTACAGTGGGGATGGGTCTGTCACTGTATAAACACTGGGTTACAGTGGGGACGGGTCTGTCACTATAACACTGGGTTACAGTGGGGATGGGTCTGTCACTGTATAACACGGTTATAGTGGGGACGGGTCTGTCACTGTTTCACACTGGGTTACAGTGGGGACGGGTCTGTCACTATAACACTGGGTTACAGTGGGGATGGGTCTGTCACTGTAGAACACGGTTACAGTGGGGATAGGTCTGTCACTGTATAACACTGGGGTACAGTGGGGACGGGTCTGTCACTGTATAACACTGGGTTACAGTGGGGATGGGTCTGTCACTGTAGAACACGGTTACAGTGGGGATGGGTCTGTCACTGTTTCACACTGGGTTACAGTGGGGATGGGTCTGTCACTATAAACACTGGGTTACAGTGGGGATGGGTCTGTCACTGTATAACACTGGGTTACAGTGGGGATGGGTCTGTCACTGTATAACACTGGGTTACAGTGGGGATGGGTCTGTCACTGTATAACACTGGGGTACAGTGGGGACGGGTCTGTCACTGTAGAACACTGGGTTACAGTGGGGATGGGTCTGTCACTGTATAACACTGGGGTACAGTGGGGACGGGTCTGTCACTGTATAACACTGGGGTACAGTGGGGATGGGTCTGTCACTGTATAACACTGGGGTACAGTGGGGATGGGTCTGTCACTGTATAACACTGGGTTACAGTGGGGATGGGTCTGTCACTGTATAACACGGTTACAGTGGGGACGTGTCTGTCACTGTATAACACTGGGTTACAGTGGGGACGGGTCTGTCACTGTTTCACACTGGGTTACAGTGGGGATGGGTCTGTCACTGTATAAACACTGGGTTACAGTGGGGACGGGTCTGTCACTATAACACTGGGTTACAGTGGGGATGGGTCTGTCACTGTATAACACGGTTATAGTGGGGACGGGTCTGTCACTGTTTCACACTGGGTTACAGTGGGGACGGGTCTGTCACTATAACACTGGGTTACAGTGGGGATGGGTCTGTCACTGTAGAACACGGTTACAGTGGGGATGGGTCTGTCACTGTATAACACTGGGATACAGTGGGGACGGGTCTGTCACTGTATAACACTGGGGTACAGTGGGGACGGGTCTGTCACTGTATAACACTGGGTTACAGTGGGGATGGGTCTGTCACTGTAGAACACGGTTACAGTGGGGATGGGTCTGTCACTGTTTCACACTGGGTTACAGTGGGGATGGGTCTGTCACTATAAACACTGGGTTACAGTGGGGATGGGTCTGTCACTGTATAACACTGGGTTACAGTGGGGATGGGTCTGTCACTGTATAACACTGGGTTACAGTGGGGATGGGTCTGTCACTGTATAACACTGGGGTACAGTGGGGACGGGTCTGTCACTGTAGAACACTGGGTTACAGTGGGGATGGGTCTGTCACTGTATAACACTGGGGTACAGTGGGGACGGGTCTGTCACTGTATAACACTGGGGTACAGTGGGGATGGGTCTGTCACTGTATAACACTGGGGTACAGTGGGGACGGGTCTGTCACTGTAGAACACTGGGTTACAGTGGGGATGGGTCTGTCACTGTATAACACTGGGGTACAGTGGGGACGGGTCTGTCACTGTATAACACTGGGGTACAGTGGGGACGGGTCTGTCACTCTATAACACTGGGTTACAGTGGGGACAGTCTGTCACTCTATAACACTGTTACAGTGGGGATGGGTCTGTCACTGTATAACACTGGGTTACAGTGGGGATGGGTCTGTCACTGTATAACACTGGGTTACAGTGAGGACGGGTCTGTCACTGTAGAGGCAGGACCATATTGATCAGATAATAATGGCAGACACCGTGTATTGTCAGAAGGCAAAATTATTTTGGTTAATGTAACATTTGTTCTTTGGTTTGTTTGACACAATGTTAAATAATCCTGATGACAATGCTGGCATTTTACTTGTTCAACTTCATTTTCGTATTAATAAACCTTGCAAGCAAATTAATTTAAGTTATTGACCCGTGACAAACAAGCTGTGATCTAATTGAGCAAATGGATGAGCCGTGAGGCCACCTTCAACTTCATTATTTGTCTGTTTTTATGTTGGGGGTTACGACCAGCTCGTTATTGTTTGAAAGGCAATCAGTTGCAGAGGTGTTGCTGAGTTTTCATTCCGATCTGAAGCCGGCAATTCTCCTTGATTGTTAGACTGAAGATTTGTTTTCTGGGGACATTTTTTTTAATGGATCCATCTCACTCATTTTGCCCAATTACCCATTCAGCTTCTGACCTGGAAGGTGATGTTATAATTGTTCCCACATCTTAATTTGAAAAATAGCTGGGTTTTTTAATTATAAAAAAGCTGGCCAAAATAAACTCTCTTTGTCTGTCTCTTGTCTGTAGGATCTGAAAATGTATTTGTTCCTGATTCCAGTGTTCCTGAATCCCCTCAGGAATATCAGCTGCGCATAACTGGACTTTCTCATGGTCTGGGCACAAGCCCCACACCAAAATGTTCAAGGCTCCCATTTAATTGGTACTCTAATGGCCATCTGATTCTGTTGCTGGATTGAGAAACTTGCTTTGCCGCTGACAATCCTGTCAAAGTGGAATCCATGTCCCCTATTGCCATATTAGACATTCCTGTTTGCAATGTGAGGGGATTGCAGTGAACTGGAACAACCGTGTGCGTTCGGACAATATTTGGTACAATATTTGGCATCAACGATAAATACTCCCCATCATCTAAAATCTCTTCAAAATTGATCTGAGTTTGTTCAAGATCGAAAGAGTTGATGCAATGAGAAATTTGATTGGTTGCTGGGTAAATGGTTGCGGCCTGTTTCATGGGACCCATACTGAGCAGTTGTTGTTGGTGAATGGCGCCGTGTGTTTGGGGTGCACCTTCTGCGTGACATGGAGGATTTATCCGCCTCTCTTGTTTGTGATGAAGGCTGGTGTGGCCTGGGCCCAGTGGGTACTCTTGCTGAAGTGCACGACTGTTGTGTCTCTTTGGAAGCTTTCGTGTTGGAGGAGGGTGAGGTACCATGCTGGGATTGAAGGCTTGACCATCTGGACTTGGTGAAGTCTTTGGTTGGATTTGACCTTCCTGAGAAGATGGTGTTGATACGTTTATTTGACTTTGGCAGTTCATACAACTTTGGGTCATGTACGGCTGACTTTGTGTTCTGAAGCTGTTAGGAGAGGCTAGACCAGTTTCTGTGCTGTTAGAATTAATTACCATTGGGGTTTCATTATTGCGCCTTTGACTGCACACTAGGGCCTGCTGTGATTGGATGTAGTTCCTCACCATCATCTCTTTGACTTGCATCATTGGTGTGAGCTCCCTTGCCCAGCTGTCTTTGCTCAGTGGGGAGCTGAGCATGCCCACGTCCATGTTTGCATTGAAGCTGCACTGCTGAAAGCTGTCTCTGGTAACCCAGGGGTCACAGTTCAATCCATGTGGACTGGGGGACATGTGTTTGGATTGGCTGAAAGGTTGCTGGGCTGCCATTGGATGCAGCACTGGCGCTGATTGGTAGAACTGGTGCTGAGGTTGACATGGCTGTTGACGGACAGAATGAGCTCTCTGGCGGTTGGTCAAGACATTCTCCGGATTCATGTCCCCCTGATGTTGGCTAAATGGCTGATGGGAAGTTTTCAGACCCTGAGGAACGTGTTTAAGGCCCTGACTGAGGTGTGATGGGCTTTGCTGGATGGGAATGTCAATGGCAGTAATATCCATGCTTCCGGAACTCCCTTCATTCCACTGAATGGGAATATTGTCTTCATTAGCACATAGCTGCCTTTGGACTTCAATCAGGTGATCACCATTGCAATGCTGTTGTGATACATTGCTGTCCTCTTGGACAGCCTTGATCTGTGCGGCTCCTGAATTTCTATTGGCGTCGCCATAGAGATGTATGTCCATGTGACCGTGAGCTGCTTGACCGTTGAAAAGTTCCTGGTGGTCAGTACGCAACGTCACGTCATCAGACAAGCCCACACTGTCTTCATTGGCTGTTTCCATGGTGACAGTTTCCATGCAGATGTTTTCGGTAATTACTGCAGGTGTGGGTGGGTAGATGCACGTGCGGAGGTTTGACTGCGGGGTTCCAGCTTGCTGCAGCCTGATTGGCCGTGTGGCGTTGGCGATGCTGCTGACGCTGTGAAACCACGGCACCGATTGGTCAGTGGCGCACCCACGTGCAGGCTCACCGCCTCGCCTCCTGTTGAGAGCAGCGATGTGATTGGCTCCATCGCCACCCGGCAGAGGCGGGAAGGCAGGGCCGCGGCGTTGGGGCAGGCGGGACGGCCTGGCGTTCCCGCTCGGCTGTTCCACAGTTACTGTCGGTGCCGAGGTGCCGCTGTTGATCCCCGCTGTATATTTGTCTCTGGGTCGGCACAGCTGGGCTGCTGAGAGGTAAGGGAGGCTCGGAGGCCCGGCACACTGACCTATCTGACTGCAGCTCTGCGAGGGACCTGGACAGCTGCACTCCGAGGCTGCAGCTGCAAAGGACATTCCGCTGCGCCGCTGACTGGACTGCTGCAGAATGGCGGCTGATCTGGGATTGCGAGTGCAGGTTGAGCTGACAGTGCGGCTGCTGCTGTCAGACCCGCCAGTCAGCCCGTTCCTCACTGCCCCAGCTTCACACCAAACCTCCAACTGGCCGTGTGCAACCGACATACCAGACATGGGGAATTCTCCAGTACAACCTACAATCAGAAGAGAAGAGAGTTCACACCATTCCTGTCCAAATCACAATATTACGAACAAAATAACTCCAAACACAACTGATTGTCATTTGCTGCAAATTTCCTCATTCAAATTGACGTGACGGGAGTGACTGAGTGTGTGAGTGAGGGGAGTGACTGAGTGGGAGAGAGGGGAGTAACTGAGTGGGAGTGAGGGGACTGAGTGAGGGGAGGGGAGGGACTGAGTGAGGGGAGGGGAGGGACTGAGCGAGGGGACTGAGGGACTGAGCGAGGGGACTGAGGGACTGAGTGAGGGGAGGGGAGGGACTGAGTGAGGGGAGGGGAGGGACTGAGTGAGGGGAGGGGAGGGGAGGGACTGAGTGAGGGGAGGGGAGGGACTGGGGGAGGGGAGGGGAGGGACTGAGCGAGGGGAGGGGAGGGACTGGGCGAAGGTGAGGGCGAGGGGAGGGACTGGGCGAGGGGAGGGCGAGGGACTGGGCGAGGGGAGGGCGAGGGACTGGGCGAGGGCGAGGGGAGGGACTGAGGGAGGGTGAGGGGAGGGACTGAGGGAGGGTGAGGGGAGGGACTGGGTGAGGGTGAGGGGAGGGACTGGGTGAGGGTGAGGGGAGGGACTGGGTGAGGGTGAGGGGAGGGACTGAGTGAGAGTGAGGGGAGGGACTGGGCGAGGGGAGGGACTGAGGGAGTAACTGAGTGAGGGAGTGACTGAGTGAGAGTGAGGGGAGGGACTGGGCGAGGGTGAGGGGAGGGACTGGGCGAGGGTGAGGGGAGGGACTGGGCGAGGGTGAGGGGAGGGACTGGGCGAGGGTGAGGGGAGGGACTGGGCGAGAGTGAGGGGAGGGACTGAGTGAGGGCGAGGGGAGGGACTGAGGGAGTGACTGAGTGAGGGGAGTGACTGTGTGGGAGTAACTGAGTGAGGGGGAGGGGAGGGACTGGGTGAGGGGAGGGACTGGGCGAGGGTGAGGGGAGGGACTGGGCGAGGGTGAGGGGAGGGACTGAGTGTGTGAGGGGAGTGACTGAGTGAGGGGAGTGACTGAGTGAGGGGAGTGACTGAGTGAGGAGAGTGACTGAGTGAGAGTGAGGGGAGTGACTGAGTGTGTGAGTGAGGGGAGGGAGTGAGGGGAGTGACTGTGAGGGAGTGACTCAGTATGTGAGTGAGGGGAGTGACTGAGTGTGAGTGAGGGGAGTGACTCGTGAGTGAGGGAGTGACTGAGTGAGGGGAGTGATTGTGAGTGAGGGGAGTGACTGAGAGTGAGGGGAGTGACTAGTGAGTAACTGAGTGGGAGTGAGGGGAGTGACTGAGTGTGTGTGAGGGGAGTGACTGAGTGTGTGTGAGGGGAGTGACAGAGTGTGTGTGAGGGGAGTGACAGAGTGTGTGTGAGGGGAGTGAGTGTGTGAGGGGAGTGACTGAGTGTGAGAGTGAGGGGAGTAACTGTGTGTGAGGGGAGCGGAGTGAGTGAGTGAGGGAGTTACACCTTGGAGGGTGTTATGGTCAGGACTTTGCACCGTGTCGTTGGGAGAGTTGGAATTTGCTGCTTTGAATGGTGGGGAGTTCTGATTGGCAGTCCAGCAGCGAACCTTCCCGAGCAAGCTTGCCGCCACGGTACAGCAGTCACAGAAGCATTGATTTCATTGGCCCTGGCAGCTCTGGTACATTTTCTCACCGTTTCCTTGGATTGAAGGAAGTTTCAGTGCTTGTGATGGTGGTGTGCACTTTCTGATCTTCAAACTGTCCAGCTGCTGGAGAGCTGGGACATTCTTCCACAGCCCTACATCCGGTATCCCAGGATGAAGTCTCGACTCCACAATTCCGGGATGAAGTCTCGAATCCACAGAGGCAATATCTTCAATGTTTGTCAGATTGTCAAAGCTGCTGCCACCATGTGTGTTCATCTTAACCCCACTGTCATTGTTGGTGTTTGCCTGGACTGAACATTCACTACTGCTAGGCGATTGGCCACTGGGGCTGGCCTGGAACTTCTAAACAGCAACAAAAAGGTGCTGCTTTAATTCGCCATTTGCTCCATCTCATCATCTGTGCCAAGTTTACATTTCCACAACCACACAACACTCTGAATGGAACACTTCCGTCACTCACTGCCTTCTCCAACCACAACCAATGGCAGCCTCTTGTTGGTGGGGTTGGAGAGCATCACCCAGGATGCCATTCCATAGAATTTACAGTGCAGAAGGAGGTCATTCAGCCCATCGAGTCTGCACCGACCCTCTGAAAGAGCACCCTATCCCCATAACCCCATGTAACCTGTACACCTTTGGACACTAAGGGACAATTGAACACGGCCAATCCACCTAACCTGCACATCTTTGGACACTAAGGGACAATTTAACATGGCCAATCCACCTAACCTGCACATCTTTGGACACTAATGGACAATTTAACATGGCCAATCCACCTAACCTGCACATCTTTGGACACTAATGGACAATTTAACATGGCCAATCCACCTAACCTGCACATCTTTGGACACTAAGGGACAATTTATCATGGCCAATCCACCTAACCTGCGCATCTTTGGACACTAAGGGACAATTTAACATGGCCAATCCACCTAACCTGCACATCTTTGGACACTAAGGGACAATTTAACATGGCCAATCCACCTAACCTGCGCATCTTTGGACACTAAGGGACAATTTAACATGGCCAATCCATCTAACCTGCACATCTTTGGACACCAAGGGACAATTTAACATGGCCAATCCACCTAACATGTACATCTTTGGACTGTGGGAGGAAACCGGAGCACCCGGACGAAACCCACGCAGACACGGAGAGAACGTGCAAATTCGACACAGTCACCCAAGGTTGGAATTGAACCCAGGTCCCTGGAGCTGTGAGGCAGCAGTGCCAACCACTGTACCACCTGAGGAGCGCCCAAGCCTGCTTGGGTGGATGCTAAAGATCCCATTGCACTATTTCAAAGAAGAGCAGATGATAGGTTGGCCTTCATAGCGAGAGGATTTGAGTATAGGAATAGAGATGTTTTACTACAATTGTTTAGGGCATTGGTAAGGCCACACCTGGAGTATTGTGTGTAGTTTTGATCTCCTTATCTGAGGAAGGATGTTCTTGCTATGGAGGGAATGCAGCAAAGGTTTACCAGGCTGATTCCTGGGATGGTGGGACTGTCATATGGCCCAGGCAACCTCGGGCGAGTGTCGTTTCGTACTGGTCTCCACAAACGGGAACCAGACGGACTGGCACTTGTGGGGGTCTCCAAGGAGATTGGAGGCCCCCAACTACATGCCCTTTGGTTTCATGGGGCTGATTTAGCACACTGGGCTAAAGAGCTGGCTTTTAAGGCAGGCCAGCAGCACAGTTCAATTCCCGTAACAGCCTACCCGAACAGGCGCAGGAATGTGGTGACTAGGGGCTTCATTGAAGCCTACTTGTGACAATAAGCAATTTTCATTTCATTTTCATGAGAGACAATTGGTTAGGATTATATTCGTTGGAGTTGAGAAGAGTGAGAGGGGATCTCAATGAACCATATAAAATTCTAACAGGATTAGACAGGGTAGATTCAGAAAGAATGTTCCTGATGGTGGGGGAGTCCAGAACTAGGGGTCATAGTTTGAGGATAAGGGCTAAACCTTTTAGGACTGAGGTGAGGAGAAATTTCTTCACCCAGAGAGCGGTGAATCTGTGGAATTCACTCCCACAGACAGTAGTTGAGGCCAAAACATTGTGTAATTTCAAGAAGGAATTAGATACAGCTCTTGGGGCTAAAGGGATCGAGGGATATGGGGGGGAAGGTGGGGTCAAAGAGTATTGAACTTGATGATCAGCCATGATAATGAATTGTGGAGCAGGTTCGGAGGGCTGAATGGCCTCCTCCTGCTTCTATTTTCTATGTCACTCACATGCGATGCAGATAGTGTACAGGACCTGAGCTTGGGTAGGGGGAAGACATGCACGGGGCAGCTCCCGCTAAAGGACTGAACTTTTAGTTTTTTTTGTAAAGTCCCGGGGGTATTTTTGTTTTTTTTAAAAAGAGAGAACTCAGACATTAAAACAGCACTCCCCGAAGGTACGAGCAGGAAGAAAAAAGCCGCAAGGGACCGGTCCGAGGGTAAGCTGAGGCCCGGGGGAGGGGGAAAAAGTGTGCGAGAGGAGCCGGAGAAATTAAAAAAAAAATAATAATAAATTAGGGGAGGAGCCGGAGTTTTAAAAGCGGCTGAGGAACCGGAGACTTAAAAAGTGCGGGAGGAGCCAGAGATTCAAAAGCATTTGAGGGCGCATCCGGTGGGGACCACGAGGCGAGTGGCCACACCGAGGACGACTCCCGGCCCAATCCCCCTGACCCGGTGAGAGAGAGAGAGAATGGGAAAGAAAAGAAAAGGAAGGGAACTAACCACAAAACATAAAATAAACAAAACAAAACCGGACCGACAAATCAAATAAAACCTGAAGCCGGAGGCAGACCAGAGAGCCAGCGAGAGCGGGGGAAGGGAGAGCAACCTCAGGGTAAAGAACAGCGGGGAAAGAGAGAAAGAGAGACAGATGGCTGAACGAAAGAAAAACAACAAGGCGAAGGGACAGCGAGACGCAAACAGCAGCGGACGCGCAGGCAGGCGACCCCACAAGACGAGACAGAGGTTCAGGCAAGCCTGAAAGGGAAAAGGATGGCGGACCAAACAGCGGAGCGTGAGCAGGACGCAGCGACCAGCATAAAGGAGGCGCTCTGGTCGAAGCTCCACGCAATGCTAGCAAAGACGATGCACAAAATGCAGCTGACCATCGAAGGCCTGGAAAGGAAAGTGGAGACACAGGAAAAAATGATTCTGGAGTTGGAGAGGGCCGCCTCGGACCAGAGCAACAGGGTGGATAGCCCTAGAAGCCGAGGTGAAAAGGTCAGTAACATCCCAGGGGAGCCCAAGAGGGAAAGTGGAGGACCAGGAAAATTGGTCCAGACGGCAGAACATTAAAATAGTGGGTCTGCCAGAGGGGATAGAGGGCAGAGACCCAACGGGCTACATCACCCAAATGAAGGGCAAGTGAGTGGGAAAGGAGGTATTCCCAAACCCCCCAGAAATAGACAGGGC
This sequence comes from Scyliorhinus torazame, assembly GCF_047496885.1. Taxonomy (NCBI): domain Eukaryota; kingdom Metazoa; phylum Chordata; class Chondrichthyes; order Carcharhiniformes; family Scyliorhinidae; genus Scyliorhinus; species Scyliorhinus torazame. The sequence continues at coordinate 33,152,103 of NC_092738.1, forward strand.
GCACGGGTCGCTCCGACCCAAGCCCAAAGCCGGGCCAGCCCAGAGCGATTATTGCAAGGCTGCACCGGTTCCAAGACCGGGAGAAAATCCTAAAGTGGGCCCGGCAAATGAGACCGAGCACGTGGGAAGGGAAGACCAGAAGGGTGTATCAGGACATTGGGGTGGACCTGGCCAAAAAAAGGGCTGAATTCAACAAGGCGAAATCAGCACTACACAAAAGCAAGGTGAAATTTGGGATGTTATTCCCAGCCAAACTCTGAGTAATATTCGAGGGGAAAGAGCTGTATTTAAACACCCCAGCGGAGGCTGATGAGTCCGTTAGAGCGAACAAACTGGGGGAGGAACAGACGCAACCGCAATGAAAGACACGGGGATGGAAAAGAAAAGGAAAACCGGAACATAGAGCGGAGGATAGACCGCAAACAAGGACAACAGGATTATGAACTGTGCACGTGTTTTATGTCTTGTGTGGGACTGTGCGGCCTCGTTTCAGGGCTTGTCTCCTCTCAATGCAATTGGGGGGGGGGGGGGGCGAAGTTGAGCGAGAGACATTCGGGTGAGAAAAGCAGACAGGAGAGCGAGACTGGGGGGCCAGTTGGAGGAAGGTTAAACGGCCAGAACTGGGCGAATACTGGGAGGAGGGCCACCATACTAGCGAGGAGGGCCAGCCCCTCTCAGGAAAGAGGAAGCGCCTGGCACAGGGGGGGGGGGGGCAGAAGGGGGGGAAAACACAGTGGGGGGACAGAGGAACGGGGACTGGGAAGAAGAGTCGGGGGGAGAGCGCAGAACAAAAGAGAAGGGTGAGATAGTGAAGCAGCACAGACATGGGCCTCGGCGGGCATGGAGCAGGGCGAGGAACCAAGATGGCACCGCAAACAGCCACTCGGGTGGGCATCAGGGCGAAGGGAGACCCCAGAGTGGAAGGACGCACCCATGTAGCGTACACATAGCTGGTGGCCACACTGGGTGCCCCCTGGACAAAGGGAAACCCCGGAACACTGGGGCCTGACCCCATGGGAGAGTGGCGACCCTGGCCATTTTGGACAGCCCCCTAGCAAAGGGAAACCCCGGAGTGCAGGGGCGCGTCCACCAGGTACGTATGGGTGATCCCACAGGACTGGGGGGGGGGGGGTCAGAAACCCCCTACCAGGATTGTTACCTGGAACGTAAGGGGACTCAACGGCCCAGTGAAAAGATTCAGCATCTTCGCCTACCTAAGAAGCCTAAAGGCAGACATAATCTTTATCTACAAGAGATGCACCTGAGGGAGAAGGACCGACTGCTGGTAAGGAAGGGATGGGTGGGACAGACGTAGGATTCATGCTGCAGGACGGCGGCTATGGGGGTAGCAATATTAATTAGCAAAAGGACGAGGTTTACGGAAACCAAGACCATTATGGACCAAGGGGGACAGTACGTCATGATCAGCGGTGTCCTGGAAGGGGCACCGGTCATACTGGTAAATGTGTACGCTCCCAACTGGGACGACACAGAATTCATAAAGAAGACCATGGCGGAAATCCCCGACCTTGACACACACACACCGACTGATTATGGGGGGCAACTGCAACTGTGTACAGGACCCACTGACCGACCGATCAAACCCCAGAGCAGGGAAAAGACTGGCATGGCTAGGGAACTAGGAGCATTTATGGAGCAGATGGGGGTGGTGGACCCATGGAGGTTCCTGCACCCGGGAGAGAAGGAATTTTCATACTTCTCACAAGTACACAAGGTATACACCCGTATCGACTTCTTTGCAGTGGGGAAATCGGTGCTTCCAGGGATCACGGGAACGGAGTACTCCGCGATCGTTATCTCTGACCACGCTCCACACTATATGGATGTGAGGTTGGAGACAGGCTGGTCCCAGCGCCCCACGTGGAGGCTGCACACAGACCTCCTGGCCGACGAGGCCTTCAGTCCAAAAACATCACGGGCCATAGGCGACTACGTTAGTAACAACCAAAACGGGGAGGTCTCACCCTCCACGTTCTGGGAGGCACTGAAGGTCGTGATCAGAGGAGAGATCATAGCCTACAAAGAAAGCAGAGAGAGGGTGGCCAGGCAACAACTGGTGGACTCCATCCTGGAAGTCGACAGAAAATACTCTGTGGCCCCGACTGTAGAGCTGCTGGCGGAGAGGAAAAAGCTGCAAATGGACTTTAACCTGCTATCCACTAGGAAAGCAGTGTACCAACTCTGCCAGACACGGGGGACCTTCTACGAACACGGAGACAAGGCTGGCCGCCTATTGGCTCACCAGCTGAGAAAGCAGGCAGCCACAAGGGAAATAGCGCAGGTAAAGGAGAGCAGAGGCAGACTGGTAACAGAACCAAAGGAGGTCAATCGGGCAGTCGAGACCTACTGGGGACTGTACACCTCCGAGCACCCCAACGGGGGCGCAGGGATGAAACAGTTCAGAGACGGACTGGAACTACCAGTTGTGGGGGAAGACAGAAGGGGGGGAGCTGGAAGCACCCATAGATCTGGGAGAAATCATGGAGAGCATCAGCTCCATGCAGGCAGGGGAGGCACCGGGACTCGACAGGTGCCCGGCGGACTTCTACAAAACATGTGCACCAGTCCTGGCCCCACACTTAAGGGACATATTCGCGGACTCACTGGCAAGGGGCACCATGCTAGCGCAGGCCACAATTTCCCTGATACCTGACGGAATGTGGATCATACAGGCCCATTTCACTGCTGAACGTGGATGCGAAAATACTGGCAACGGTCCTGGCCAAAAGGTTGGAGGGCTGTGTACCAGAGGTGGTCGCAGAGGACTAAACGGGCTTTGTCAAGAGTAGGCAGCTCACAGCGAACATCAGGCGGCTGCTGAATGTCATAATGACCCCCTCTCCCTCCCCCTCCCTGGTGGGGAGAGGACAGATGATCAAGATGACCATACTGCCAAGGTTCCTCTTCCTGTTTAGATCCATACGGATCTTCATTCCCAAGGTCTTTTTCCAAAATGTAAACAGTCTAATCATGCCGTTTGTGTGGGGGTGGAGGGGGTAAGAATCCGTGAAATTCTTACACTGCAAAGAGGAAATGTCAAAGGGGGCTTGGCTTTACCGAGCCTACAATACTACCACTGGGCAGCAACGGCAGAAAAAGTGAGGGGATGGGTACAAGAACCCGACACAGATTGGGTACAAATGGAGGAGGCATCCTGTAAAGGAACGACCCTCCGGGCCCTGGCCACAGCAGCACTCCCATCCTCCTCAACAAGATACACAACAGCCCAGTGGTAGCGGCAACGCTGAGAATGTGGACCCAGCTCAGACAACACTTCAGGATAATTAAAATGGCCCACATCTGCGGCAATCACAGATTCCCCCAGCCATGGTAGATACCACCTTCAAAAGATGGATGTGGGACGAGGGCACAATGACGGTCGGGGACTTCTATGTTGGGCACAGACTGGCGACACTGGACGAACTGACGAGGAAGTGGATGCTAGCCAAAGGACAGGAATTGAGACACCTCCAAATAAAACGCTTCCTCTGCAAAGAGACAATAGGGTACCCCGGGGCCCCAGAAACCACACTACGAGGGGACCTGATAGGCACAAGCAACGAGAAGTGGGAAAATATATGGACAGCTACTGGACAGAGCCCGAACACCACTGGACGAGTTCTGCTCCTTCTCACAAACACCTTTATTTATCATCACATCACATACAAAGAACAAAGAACAAAGAAATGTACAGCACAGGAACAGGCCCTTCGGCCCTCCAAGCCCGTGCCGACCATACTGCCCGACTAAACTACAATCTTCTACACTTCCTGGGTCCGTATCCTTCTATTCCCATCCTATTCATATATTTGTCAAGATGCCCCTTAAATGTCCCTATCGTCCCTGCCTCCACTACCTCCTCCGGTAGTGAGTTCCAGGCACCCACTACCCTCTGCGTAAAAAACTTGCCTCGTACATCTACTCTAAACTTTGCCCCTCTCACCTTAAACCTATGCCCCCTAGTAATTGACCCCTCTACCCTGGGGAAAAGCCTCTGACTATCCACTCTGTCTATGCCCCTCATAATTTTGTATACCTCTATCAGGTCGCCCCTCAACCTCCTTCGTTCCAGTGAGAACAAACCGAGTTTATTCAATCGCTCCTCATAGCTTATGCCCTCCATACCAGGCAACATTCTGGTAAATCTCTTCTGCACCCTCTCTAAAGCCTCCACATCCTTCTGGTAGTGTGGCGACCAGAATTGAACACTATACTCCAAGTGTGGCCTAACTAAGGTTCTATACAGCTGCAACATGACTTGCCAATTCTTATACTCAATGCCCCGGCCAATGAAGGCAAGCATGCCGTATGCCTTCTTGACTACCTTCTCCACCTGTGTAGCCCCTTTCAGTGATCTGTGGACCTGTACTCCTAGATCTCTTTGACTTTCAATACTCTTGAGGGTTCTACCATTCACTGTATATTCCCTACCTGCATTAGCCCTTCCAAAATGCATTACCTCACATTTGTCCAGGTTAAACTCCATCTGCCATCTCTCCGCCCAAGTCTCCAGACAATCTAAATCCTGCTGTATCCTCAGACAGTCCTCATCGCTATCCGCAATTCCACCAACCTTTGTGTCGTCTGCAAACTTACTAATCAGACCAGTTACATTTTCCTCCAAATCATTTATATATACTACAAAGAGCAAAGGTCCCAGCACTGATCCCTGTGGAACACCACTGGTCACAGCCCTCCAATTAGAAAAGCATCCCTCCATTGCTACCCTCTGCCTTCTATGGCCTAGCCAGTTCTGTATCCACCTTGCCAGTTCACCCCTGATCCCGTGTGACTTCACCTTTTGTACTAGTCTACCATGAGGGACCTTGTCAAAGGCCTTACTGAAGTCCATATAGACAACATCTACTGCCCTACCTGCATCAATCATCTTAGTGACCTCCTCGAAAAACTCTATCAAGTTAGTGAGACACGACCTCCCCTTCACAAAACCGTGCTGCCTCTCACTAATACGTCCATTTGCTTCCAAATGGGAGTAGATCCTGTCTCGAATAATTCTCTCCAGTAATTTCCCTACCACTGAAGTAAGGCTCACCGGCCTGTAGTTCCCGGGATTATCCCTGCCACCCTTCTTAAACAGAGGAACAACATTGGCTATTCTCCAGTCCTCCGGGACATCCCCTGAAGACAGCGAGGATCCAAAGATTTCTGTCAAGGCCTCAGCAATTTCCTCTCCAGCCTCCTTCAGTATTCTGGGGTAGATCCCATCCGGCCCTGGGGACTTATCTACCTTAATATTTTTTAAGACACCCAACACCTCGTCTTTTTGGATCACAATGTGACCCAGGCTATCTACACCCCCTTCTCCAGACTCAACATCTACCAATTCCTTCTCTTTGGTGAATACTGATGCAAAGTATTCATTTAGTACCTCGCCCATTTCCTCTGGCTCCACACATAGATTCCCTTCCCTGTCCTTCAGTGGGCCAACCCTTTCCCTGGCTACCCTCTTGCTTTTTATGTACGTGTAAAAAGCCTTGGGATTTTCCTTAACCCTATTTGCCAATGACTTTTCGTGACCCCTTCTAGCCCTCCTGACTCCCTGCTTAAGTTCCTTCCTACTTTCCTTATATGCCACACAGGCTTCGTCTGTTCCCAGCCTTTTAGCCCTGACAAATGCCTCCTTTTTCTTTTTGACGAGGCCTACAATATCATTCGTCATCCAAGGTTCCCGAAAATTGCCGTATTTGTCTTTCTTCCTCACAGGAACATGCCTGTCCTGTATTCCTATCAACTGACACTTGAAAGCCTCCCACATGTCAGATGTTGATTTGCCCTCAAACATCCGCCCCCAATCTATGCTCTTCAGTTCCCGCCTAATATTGTTATAATTAGCCTTCCCCCAATTTAGCACATTCATCCTCGGACCACTCTTATCCTTGTCCACCAGTACTTTAAAACTTACTGAATTGTGGTCACTGTTACCGAAATGCTCCCCTACTGAAACATCTACCACCTGGCCGGGCTCATTCCCCAATACCAGGTCCAGTACCGCCTCTTCCCTAGTTGGACTGTTTACATATTGTTTTAAGAAGCCCTCCTGGATGCTCCTTACAAACTCTGCCCCGTCTAAGCCCCTGGCACTAAGTGAGTCCCAGTCAATATTGGGGAAGTTGAAGTCTCCCATCACCACAACCCTGTTGTTTTTACTCTTTTCCAAAATCTGTCTACCTATCTGCTCCTCTATCTCCCGCTGGCTGTTGGGAGGCCTGTAGTATACCCCCAACATTGTGACTGCACCCTTCTTATTCCTGATCTCTACCCATATAGCCTCACTGCCCTCTGAGGTGTCCTCTCGCTGTATAGCTGTGATACTCTCCTGAACAAGTAGCGCAACTCCGCCTCCCCTTTTACATCCCCCTCTATCCCGCCTGAAACATCTAAATCCTGGAACGTTTAGCTGCCAATCCTGCCCTTCCCTCAACCAGGTCTCTGTAATGGCAACAACATCATAGTTCCAAGTAGTAATCCAAGCTCTAAGTTCATCTGCCTTACCCGTAATGCTCCTTGCATTAAAACATATGCACTTCAGGCCACCAGACCCGCTGTGTTCAGCAACTTCTCCCCGTCTGCTCTGCCTCAGAGCCACACTGTCCATATTCCCTAGTTCTCCCTCAACGCTCTCACCTTCTGACCTATTGCTCCCGTGCCCACCCCCCTGCCATACTAGTTTAAACCCTCCCGTGTGACACTAGCAAATCTCGCGGCCAGGATATTTATGCCTCTCCGGTTTAGATGCAACCCGTCCATCTTATACAGGTCACACCTGCCCCGGAAGAGCTCCCAGTGGTCCAGATAACCGAAACCCTCCCTCCTACACCAGCTGTTTAGCCACGTGTTTGTCTGCTCTATCTTCCTATTTCTAGCCTCACTGGCACGTGGCACAGGGAGTAATCCCGAGATTACAACCCTCGAGGTCCTGTCTTTTAACTTTCTGCCTAGCTCCCTGAACTCCTGCTGCAGGACCTCATGCCTCTTCCTGCCTATGTCGTTAGTACCAATATGTACAACGACCTCTACCTGTTTGCCCTCCCCCTTCAGGATTCCCTCTACCCGTTCGGAGACATCCTGGACCCTGGCACCAGGGAGGCAACATACCATCCTGGAGTCTCTTTCACGTCCACAGAAGCGCCTATCTGTTCCCCTGACTATAGAGTCCCCTATAACTATTACTCTTCTGCGCTTTGACCCTCCCTTCTGAACATCAGAGCCAGCCGTGGTGCCACTGCTCTGGCTGCTGCTGTTTTCCCCTGATAGGCTATCCCCCCCGACAGTATCCAAAGGGGTATATCTGTTCGAGAGGGGGACAACCACAGGGGATTCCTGCACTGACTGCCTGCCCTTTCTGGTGGTCACCCATTTCTCTGCCTGCACCTTGGGTGTGACCACACTTACATAACTGCGATCTATGACGCTTTCCGCCACCTGCATGCTCCTAAGTGCATCCAATTGCTGCTCCAACCGAACCATGCGGTCTGTGAGGAGCTGCAGTTGGGTGCACTTTCTGCAGATGAAGCCATCCAGGACGCTGGAAGCCTCCCGGACCTGCCACATCTCACATGCTCCAAAGGCCACACCTGAAGCTTCTTTACATATCAGTGTCAATTATTGGATACTTAACATAAATGAGACATTTAATTGGAATGTCTCTTAACCCATTACTTAACAAGAGGTAGAATGGGGACTCTGGAGCGAAGCACTGAGCAGGGTGAACTCCACCTCCTCCTGCGCAAGGCTAAGCCTAATGCAGCTCAAAGTGATGCACAGAGCGCACCTGACCAGAACCCGAATGAGCAGGTTCTTCCCGGAGGTGGAGGACAAATGTGAGCGGTGCCAGAGGGGCCCGGCCAACCACACCCACATGTTCAGGGCTTGCCCCAAGCTTGCTGGGTTCTGGACAGCCTTCTCCGAGGCAATGTCCAAGGTTGTGGGGGTGAGGGTGAAGCCATGCCCAATAGTGGCAATCTTCGGGGTATCGGAGCAGCCAGAGTTACACATGGGGAAGGGGGCCAATGCCCTTGCTTTTGCTTCCCTAATCGCACGCCGGAGAAACCTGCTCGGCTGGTGATCGGCAGCACCGCCCAAAGCTGCAGAAGAGCTTGCTGACCTTTTGGAATTTCTCCACCTGGAGAAGATTAAGTACGCCACCCGAAGGTTGGAGGAGGCTTCCTGGATACTTGGGGGCAGTTCGTCGGCCTGTTCCAAAACCTGTTCGTGGCCAGCAACGGGGAGTAAGTTAAGGGGAGAAAAAAGATAGATGAGGACCAAAGGACTGCGCAACCCGGAGTTTGGGGGGGGACGACGGACGGAGAGACACGGAAGGAAGGTGGGGAAACCACAAGAGAAGAGGAAGGATGCTGAAACCAATGGGGGGGGGGGGGGGGGGGGGGAGAGAGAGAGAGAGAGGAGGAAGAGGGGATATCATAGACCGATCCAGAGGGCACTGAAATGTACATAGAGTCAGTTAAATGAAGGACAAAATAAACCTCTTTGTAAAATAAAGTAAATTAGCGCGGGCAAGAAAAATGTAATTATATACACAATCACTGTTTATAAATATGAGAAAAGCCAATAAAAAGATTTTCAAAAAAAAAGAACCTGAGCTTGCAGTCAGGAATTTACCCATGAGGCTGATGCACGAATCGGCCAATTTCCTTACCCAGGCAGTGTCGGTCTCCATTAATCTGCCCTGCACAAAGTATTCCATCTTCTCATTGCCAGCGTTATCCCCTTGTTCACGGTGAATGTCTCCATCTCGTCCCATCAAAGGCCTCATTCCGTCTTGTGTTGAGGAAGCCCTCACATTGCTGTCTCCACGTTGCTTTTTGGTTACGTGTGCCTCAGGACCGTGAACAGTCTTGACATGTTTTCTTAACGAGCTGGGGTCAGTGTATCGTTTTGTACAGCACGGAATCTTACAAAGATATGGTTTCTGTCAAACGAATGAACAATGTGATTAGCTTTCAATCAGGGAAAGGTCAACGTTTTGAGGCTGAGGGGGGTGTGGGGAAGGTCAACGTTTCGAGGCTGAGGGGGGTGTGGGGAAGGTCAACGTTTCGAGGCTGAGGGGGGTAGAACATAGAAAATACAGCACAGAACAGGCCCTTCGGCCCACGATGTGCCGAACCTTTGTCCTAGATTAATCATAGATTATCATTGAATTTACAGTGCAGAAGGAGGCCATTCGGCCCTTTGAGTCTGCACCGGCTCTTGGAAAGAGCACCCTACCCAAACTCAAAACCTCCACCCAACACCAAGGGCAATTCTGGACATTAAGGGCAATTTATCATTGGCCAATTCACCTAACCTGCACATCTTTGGACTGTGGGAGGAAACCGGAGCACCCGGAGGAAACCCACGGGGAGGACGTGCAGACTCCAGCACAGACAGTGACCCAAGCCGGAATCGAACCTGGGACCCTGGAGCTGTGAAGCAATTGTGCTATCCACAATGCTACCGTGCTGCCCTTAAGAACAAATAAATCTACACTATATCATTTTACCTTAATCCATGTACCTATCCAATAGCTGCTTGAAGGTCCCTAATGTTTCCGACTCAACTACTTCCACAGGCAGTGCATTCCATGCCCCCACTACTCTCTGGGTAAAGAACCTACCTCTGATATCCCTCCTATATCTTTCACCTTAAATTTATGTCCCCTTGTAATGGTTTGTTCCACCCGGGGAAAAAGTCTCTGACTGTCTACTCTATCTATTCCCCTGATCATCTTATAAACCTCTATCAAGTCGCCCCTCATCCTTCTCCGTTCTAATGAGAAAAGGCCTAGCACCCTCAACCTTTCCTCGTAAGACCTACTCTCCATTCCAGGCAACATCCTGGTAAATCTTCTTTGCACCTTTTCCAAAGCTTCCACATCCTTCCTAAAATGAGGCGACCAGAACTGTACACAGTACTCCAAATGTGGCTTTACCAAAGTTTTGTACAGCTGCATCATCACCTCACGGCTCTTAAATTCAATCCCTCTGTTAATGAACGCGAGCACACCATAGGCCTTCTTCACAGCTCTATCCACTTGAGTGGCAACTTTCAAAGATGTATGAACATAGACCCCAAGATCTCTCTGCTCCTCAACATTGCCAAGAACTCTACCGTTAGCCCTGTATTCTGCATTCATATTTGTCCTTCCCAAAATGGACAACCTCACACTTTTCAGGGTTAAACTCCATCTGCCACTTCTCAGCCCAGCTCTGCATCCTATCTATGTCTCTTTGCAGCCGACAACAGCCCTCCTTACTATCCACAACTCCACCAATCTTCGTATCGTCTGCAAATTTACTGACCCACCCTTCAACTCCCTCATCCAAGTCATTAATGAAAATCACAAACAGCAGAGGACCCAGAACTGATCCCTGCGGTACTCCACTGGTAACTGGGATCCAGGCTGAATATTTGCCATCCACCACCACTCTCTGACTTCTATCGGTTAGCCAGTTCGTTATCCAACTGGCCAAATTTCCCACTATCCCATGCCTCCTTACTTTCTGCATAAGCCTACCATGGGGAACCTTATCAAATGCCTTACTAAAATCCATGTACACTACATCCACTGCTTTACCTTCATCCACATGCTTGGTCACCTCCTCAAAGAATTCAATAAGACTTGTAAGGCAAGACCTACCCCTCACAAATCCGTGCTGACTATCCCTAATCAAGCAGTGTCTTTCCAGATGCTCAGAAATCCTATCCTTCAGTACCCTTTCCGTGACTTTGCCTACCACCGAAGTAAGACTAACTGGCCTGTAATTCCCAGGGTTATCCCTATTCCCTTTTTTGAACAGGGGCACGACATTCGCCACTCTCCAATCCCCTGGTACCACCCCTGTTGACAGTGAGGACGAAAAGATCATTGCCAACAGCTCTGCAATTTCATCTCTTGCTTCCCATAGAATCCTTGGATATATCCCGTCAGGCCCGGGGGACTTGTCTATCCTCAAGTTTTTCAAAATGCCCAACACATCTTCCTTCCTAACAAGTATTTCCTCGAGCTTACCAATCTGTTTCACACTGTCCTCTCCAACAATATGGCCCCTCTCATTTGTAAATACAGAAGAAAAGTACTCGTTCAAGACCTCTCCTATCTCTTCAGACTCAATACACAATCTCCCGCTACTGTCCTTGATCGGACCTACCCTTGCTCTAGTCATTCTCATATTTCTCACATATGTGTAAAAGGCCTTGGGGTTTTCCTTGATCCTACCCGCCAAAGATTGTTCATGCCCTCTCTTAGCTCTCCTAATCCCTTTCTTCAGTTCCCTCCTGGCTATCTTGTATCCCTCCAATGCCCTGTCTGCACCTTGTTTCCTCAGCCTTACATAAGTCTCCTTTTTCCTCTTAACAAGACATTCAACCTCTCTTGTCAACCATGGTTCCCTCACTCGACCATCTCTTCCCTGCCTGACAGGGACATACATATCAAGGACACGTAGCACCTGTTCCTTGAACAAGTTCCACATTTCACTTGTGTCCTTCCCTGCCAGCCTATGTTCCCAACTTATGCACTTCAATTCTTGTCTGACAACATCGTATTTACCCTTCCCCCAATTGTAAACCTTGCCCTGTTGCACGTACCTATCCCTCTCCATTACTAAAGTGAATGTCACAGAATTGTGGTCACTATCTCCAAAATGCTCCCCCACTAACAAATCTATCACTTGCCCTGGTTCATTACCAAGTACTAAATCCAATATTGCCCCTCCTCTGGTCGGACAATCTACATACTGTGTTAGAAAAGCTTCCTGGACACACTGCACAAACACCACCCCATCCAAACTATTTGATCTAAAGAGTTTCCACTCAATATTTGGGAAGTTAAAGTCGCCCATGACTACTACCCTGTGGCTTCTGCACCTTTCCAAAATCTGTTTCCCAATCTGTTCCTCCACATCTCTGCTACTATTGGGGGGCCTATAGAAAACTCCTAACAAGGTGACTGCTCCTTTCCTATTTCTGACTTCAGAAATGGTGTGGTGAAGGTCAACGTTTCGAGGCTGAGGGGAAGATCAACGTTTCGAGGCTGAGGGGGGTGTGGGGAAGTTCAATGTTTGAGGCTGAGGGGAAGATCAACGTTTCGAGGCTGAGGGGGGTGTGGGGAAGTTCAATGTTTGAGGCTGAGGGGAAGATCAACGTTTCGAGGCTGAGGGGGGTGTGGGGAAGTTCAATGTTTGAGGCTGAGGGGAAGATCAACGTTTCGAGGCTGAATGGGTGTGGGGAAGCCAGGTTCCGCACACGAGTACAGCCTCAACCAGGACCTTGGATTCATGTTGCATTCCATTCACTCCCCACCATCTGGCCTGCGAAATCCTCCCAACTATCCTGGCTTGAGACAATTCATACCTCTTTACCCTGGGGTTCCCCCTTTTTACTGGATCTGTAAAGACTTAATTACCTTCAAATGCTGGCATTCAAAGCATTGTCTTGCATCTTTGTCTTTGTCTATATATATATATATGTTTCTGGAACATACCTCTTCACCCGAGAAAGGAGCTGCGCTCCGAAAGCTAGTGACATCGAAACAAACCTGTTGGACTTTAACCTGGTGTTGTAAGACTTCTTACTGTGCTCTTTACCTTGGCCATGTTATTCCAATTGCTCTACCCTATAATCCTTCATACCTTGTCTGCCCATGCTAACTGCCTGCTCTATCAATGCTACCCCGTCCCTGTTTAATATTTGACACAGGGCGGTGGAGGTACATACAGTATACTGGAGTGTTTGGAGACACATGACTAACTGGATTAAATGGGAGGCTCTTTACCTCATTGGAATGGGTCCTGTTCTGATGTTTTGCACGATCTGAAGCGTTGGAGAATGCTTTGTTGCAGCCTTCATGCTCACAGATGTATGGTTTCTCTCCTGTGTGGGATCGCAGGTGGGTTTTCAGATTCTCCAGCCTGGAATAGGCCTTATTGCAAGTTTCAAACTGGAAATGTACACACACACACACAAACGCAAAGATTGTCATGGTGCATTTTACAAATGAACTTGTCATCAGACAAATCCATCGCTAGCAGCTGGGACTTACTGTACACCGGTGTGGTTTCTCTCCTGTGTGTCGTCTCATGTGAACCACCAGCATGTACTGGGCCTTGAATGCTCTCTGCTCCCTTGAACATTCTTTCCAATGACAGACAAATTCCTTCTTTTCCCCATGAATGTGCTCATTGTTAATGTGCTGTAAATGAGAGAAAGTCTAAAAGAGTTCAGGTCCCGACATTTCTTTGGATATCCAACCAGATTCCAACATTTGTTACGATCCCAGACCAGATCCCAACATTTCTTAGAATATCCAACCAGACCCCAACATTTGTTAGGATCCCGGACCAGATCCCAACATTTCTTAGGATATCCGACCAGATCCCAACATTTGTTAGGCTCCCAGACCAGATCCCAACATTTGTTAGGATCCCGGACCAGATCCCAACATTTGTTAGGATCCCGGACCAGACCCCAACATTTGTTAGAATCCCGGAGCAGATCCCAACTTTCGTTAGGCTACCAGACCAGACCCCAACATTTGTTAGGATCCCGGACCAGATTCCAACATTTGTTGGGATCCCGGACCAGACCCAACATTTATCAGGATACTGGACCAGACCCAACATTTATCAGGATACGAGACAAGACCCCAATATTTGGTCCAATTTGCAAAACTGAGAGGGAAGGCTATTTCACCCCAGGAGTGATGACTCTGACCAATAGGTATCTTTTATGTTAAATCAAACTTTCACACAGAATTACCTGCATTAACATCAAAGAAATAGCTTTAACAAAAGGAAAAAACTTGCAACATACTATCTACTCCTGCTACTAACTCCATTTAAACAACTCAATGCAGTTCAAATGCCACTTACAAATAATGTTAGCAAACTGGTTACAGAGACCCTTTCAGGAGCAGGAACAGAACCAGTACACTTTGCTCAACCTAACAGAATTTGGCAAAACTGTTGTTCAATTTAAAATCCTTCTGTCTTGTCAGACTCAAAACCTATGGAAAACTGCAAAACGACAGACAGACCTGGCTCCTCCCATTAATTACATCATCTGTATCCCACTGAGATGTCACATGGCCTGCTTTGATCAGACTAAACCCCACTCCCTAATTAATTATTTACACCTCAGGGAATTGCCAGCAATCAAAACAATATCCCATTAGCCTTTTATCTGTAATCAAGTAAGTGGTTTGAATGAATTCTGACCACCTTTTTTTGACTCCTTAATTACAGCTTTAGCTGAGACTGCCTGTATGTATTTTAAACCAGAGATTTCAAAAACATTCCTACAACAGGATATAAAATATAAATAACAATTTCTACATTAATCACACTCTCCTTGTTGCAGCAAGTTCAATATCAGGCCTTACGATTACCCAGGACACCTAAAGATAGAGTATTGTTAACAATGCCCACAAATTAATTAAAAACAATAGTACAATGGTTTCTCAACTTCGTCCCATAGTACCTTCCTTTAATATGAGAGATGTCAAGGCAAAACCAGCTTCGACACACTTTGCAACCTGAAGTGCATTTGGCTTAAAGTGACCAGTTCAATCCAGAGTTACCAACTCTGACTGGCTGTAAACCTGAAGATGTCATCAGGTGACCCGCTGGCCCCGCTCCCCCCCCCCCCCCCCTCACGCCCCCTGACATTGTCATCTTCAGGATGCCAAGTGTAAAGTCAACAAGTTTGCCGTTATCTGATTGGATGACGAGACAGTGATCAAAAATGTTCAGAGGGAATTAAAAAAAGAAATGTTTTTTGAATGGTACTGTGATTTTCCGAAGTATCAGGGAGATTAATCTTTACATCATCGAGGTTCCAGAATGAACCCTTAACTCACTCAGAAATTCACTGAAACTTTCAGATTTCAATGATGCTCCAATATATTTCTCCAGTTACTCACTTGCACAAGTTGATCTTGCGTATCGAACTCTTTACTGCAACCTCCCCAGTGACAGTTAGTTTCATAGACGCACTCTGGTTCCTGTTTCCCATCATCCTTATCTCTGTCAGCTCTTCCGTTCATCATTCCCAATAAATAATCCTGTTCCAAATGATTACTGAATGAGTACAGATGTCATAGAATTTACAGTGCAGAAGGAGGCCATTCGGCCCATCGAGTCTGCACCGGCTCTTGGAAAGAGCACCCTACCCAAGTCCACACCTTCACCGTATCCCCATAACCCAGTAACCCCACCCAACACTAAGGGCAATTTTGGACACTAAGGGCAATTTAGCCTGGCCAATCCACCTAACCTGCACATCTTTGGACTGTGGGAGGAAACCGGAGCACCCGGAGGAAACCCACGCAGACACGGGGAGAACGTGCAGACTCCGCACAGACAGTGACCCAACGGGGAATCGAACCTGGGACCTTGGAGCTGTGAAGCAATTGTGCTAATCACTATGCTACCGTGCTGCCACAGTAATCCATTGTAATCCAGTGGATGCACTCTCTTACCTCTCTGCTTTTCTGCTTCTATCTATAACTTTCTCTCTATTATCTTTGGTTCCTCCCGTCATTTTCTTATCTTCTCCGTCCATTTTCTCTATCTGTCTCTCTCTCCCTTCTATTTCCCTCTCTCAGTTACTTCTTTTTGCCTCTCTCTCCTCTTCTGTTCTATCAGGTTGGAGGTGCTGGAGGTACAGTGATTGGGAATGGGGCCTATGAAGGGCCTTGAGACAAAAAGCCTCTACGGTCAGGTGCTAGTGGCTGTCAGCTTTTAGATAGGGTGGGAGTGAATGGGTTATATGAAAGTAGAGTGTGACTTAGATAGTAACACCTGCTTTCCAAAGGCCTTTAAGCACCAACTCCTTCTCCAGCTCCCCGAGATGACTGTGTATCTGAAGGAGAGATGGAGTTTGATTCAAGGGGCACTAGCACCAGTACTGGGGAAAGAGGGAGCTGTTCCACTGGGGTGGCCGTCAGCTGAACTGTGCTGGGACTAAGGTCGTGGCGAACCGTATAACTAGGGCTGTAGACGAGGCTTTAAACTAAATGGTGGAGGGAGAGGGTTCAAGTGAAGGAAGGTGTCATGAGCTAAATGGAGAAGATAAAGAGACCAGATCAGAATAAGGGAAATGATGATCAGAGTGTAGCAGGGAGGGACAGAGTGTATAAACCTAAGAGTGCCCCAGCAGATAATGCTAGTTACAAAAATAGTAAAAAGTCAAAACTAAAGGGTTTGTCTCTGAATCCTTAGAATCCCCACAATGCAGGGGGCCATTTGGCCCATCGAGGTGCACCGACCCTCTGAAAGAGCACCCTACCCAGGCCCACTCCCCCACCCGATCCCCACAACCCACCTAACCTGCACATCCCTGGACACTAAGGGACAATTTAACACGGCCAATCCACCTAACCTGTACATCTTTGGACACTAAGGGACAATTTATCACGGCCAATCCACCTAACCTGCACATCTTTGGACACTAAGGGACAATTTAACATGGCCAATCCATCTAACCTGCACATCTTTGGATACTAAGGGACAATTTAACATGGCCAATCCACCTAACCTGCACATCTTTGGACACTAAAGGACAATTTATCATGGCCAATCCACCTAACCTGCACATCTTTGGACACTACAGGACAATTTATCATGGCCAATCCACCTAACCTGCACATCTTTGGACACTAAGGGACAATTTATCATGGCCAATCCACCTAACCTGTACATCTTTGGACACTAAGGGACAATTTATCATGGCCAATCCACCTAACCTGCACATCTTTGGACACTAAGGGATAATTTATCATGGCCAATCTACCTAACCTGCACACCTTTGGACACTAAGGTACAATTTAACACGGCCAATCCACCTTACCTGCACATCTTTGGACACTAAGGGACAATTTAACACGGCCAATCCACCTAACCTGTACATCTTTGGACACTAAGGTACAATTTATCATGGCCAATCCACCTAACTTGCACATTTTTGGACACTAAGGGGCAATTTATCATGGCCAGTCCACCTAACCTGCACATCTTTGGACACTGAGGGACAATTTATCATGGTCAATCCACCTAACCTGCACATCTTTGGACACTAAGGGGCAACTTATTATGGCCAATCCACCTAACCTACACATCTTTGGACACTAAGGGACAATTTAGCATGGCCAATCCACCTAACCTGTACATCTTTGGACACTAAGGGGCAATTTATCATGGCCAATCCACCTAACCTACACATCTTTGGACACTAAGGGACAATTTAGCATGGCCAATCCACCTAACCTGTACATCTTTGGACACTAAGGGACAATTTATCATGGCCAATCCACCTAACCTACACATCTTTGGACACTGAGGGACAATTTAGCATGGCCAATCCACCTAACCTGTACATCTTTGGACACTAAGGGACAATTTATCATGGCCAATCCACCTAACCTACACATCTTTGGACACTAAGGGACAATTTAGCATGGCCAATCCACCTAACCTGCACATCTTCGGACTGTGGGAGGAAACCCACGCAGACACGGGGAGAACGTGCAAACGCCACACAGATAGTCACACAAGAACAGAATCGAACCTGGGTCCCTGGAACAGTGAAGCAGCAGTGTTAACCACTGTGCCACCATGCCTAGACGATGAATTGTCTCTCGGGAGAGGACAGCCAATACCTTTCGAACCCCATCCAAAATAAGTGAGTATTTTGAAGAGATGACTGAATGAAATGAAGACACAGATAATCACTTACCTGTGCACCTGAACTGGACACATCTTCCTCCGATCTCTCTCCTCGACATTTGCCATAGCGTGGATCCAATGACCTGCTGACTACTGATTCTGTTTTCATCTGTATTCAAGCATCGAAATGAGATGTTAGAGGTAGTCCTGCATCTAAAGTCTCAGTTTTCTACCTGCTGGGTGACCAGACATTCATCCTTCCAAAGGCAGCACATCTGAGAGTGATGTGTCTGAACATACATTAACAAGGCAACGAAGGTGATGGAAGCGGAGATGACCAATAATTTACTTGAAGGAAATAGACTAGCAGTGTTAAGGAGCATAGAGTGGGGAAATGGGACTGAGTTGATTACTATACATAGAAATGGGCTTGATGGGCTGAATGGTCTCCTTCTTGCGGTAATGACTCTCGAGGTGGAATCGTCTGCTCACGCCAACAGCGGGAATCATGGTGGGCCGGGGAAATTGAGGTCCAGAAATCAGTTTCCCAAAGTTGGGATGAACTGTCGGAATTGTTTTCTTGGAATGTTCCAGATGAACAAAACTGAGACACACTTCAGTTTACCCCTCCAAATCAAGTTCGGCGCCAGTGAGAATTCAGAATGTCTGGTCGTTGATGTACAGCTGGTGAGCTTCGCCACTTCCATGGTTTTGAGGCCTGGAGATGCTGCTTCTGCCTTCTCGGGGGTCTGTCCAGAACAACACTCCTATCGAGCGCCATAAGAAAACTGTGCAGCAGCAGTGAGGGTGAGTGTCTCGGGTTACAGGAAGATACAGACGGGATGGTCAAATGGGCAGAAAGGTGTCTGATGGAATTTAACCCTGGAAAGTGTGAGGTGTTACACTTTGGAAGGAGTAATGTGACAAGGAAGTACTCAATGAACGGCCTGACACTGGGAAGTTCCGAGGAACAAAGGGACCTTGGTGTGTTTGTCCAGAGATCTCTGAAGGCAGAAGGGCAGGTTAATAGGGAGGTGAAAAGGCAAATGGGACACTTGCCTTTATCAATCGAGGCATAGATTACAAAAGCAGGGAGGTTGTGTTGGAGTTGTACAGAACTTTGGTGAGGCCACAGCTGGAGTACTGTGTGCAATTCTGGTCGCCACATTATAGGAAGGATGTGATTGCACTGGAGGGGGGGCAGAGGAGATTCACCAGGATGTTGCCTGGGGTGGAACATTTCAGTTATGAAGAGAGGTTGGACAGGCTTGGGCTGTTTTCTCTGGAGCAGAGAAGTCTGAGGGGTGGCCTGATCGAGGTGGACAAGATTATGTGGGGCATGGACAGGGTGGGTAGGGGGCAGCTGTTCCCCTTAGTTGAAGGGTCGTTACGAGGGGCACATAGAATTTACAGTGCAGAAGGAGGCCATTCGACCCGAGTCTGCGCCGGCTCTTGGAAAGGGCACCCTACCCAACTGCACACCTCCACCCTATCCCCATTACCCAGTAACCCCACCCAACACTAAGCGCAATTTTGGACACTAAGGTCAATTTATCATGGCCAATCCACCTAACCTGCACATCTTTGGACACTAAGGGACAATTTATCATGGCCAATCCACCTAACCTGCACATCTTTGGACACTAAGGGACAATTTATCATGGCCAATCCACCTAACCTGCACATCTTTGGACACTAATGGACAATTTATCATGGCCAATCCACCTAACCTGCACATCTTTGGACACTAAGGGACAATTTATCATGGCCAATCCACCTAACCTGCACATCTTTGGACACTAAGGGCAATTTATCATGGCCAATCCACCTAACCTGCACACCTTTGGACACTAAGGGACAATTTATCATGGCCAATCCACCTAACCTGTACATCTTTGGACACTAAGGGACAATTTAGCATGGCCAATCCACCTAACCTGTACATCTTTGGACACAAAGGGACAATTTAACATGGCCAATCCACCTAACCTGCACATCTTTGGACACTAAGGGACAATTTATCATGGCCAATCCACCTAACCTGTACATCTTTGGACACTAAGGGGCAATTTAACATGGCCAATCCACCTAACCTGCACATCTTTGGACACTAAGGGACAATTTAACATGGCCAATCCACCTAACCTGCACATCTTTGGACACTAAGGGGCAATTTATCATGGCCAACCCACCTAACCTGCACATCTTTGGACACTAAGGGACAATTTATCACGGCCAATCCACCTAACCTGCACATCTTTGGACTGTGGGAGGAAACCGGAGCACCCGGAGGAAACCCACGCACACACGGGGAGAACGTGCAGACTCCGCACAGACTGACCCAAGCCGGGAATCGAACCTGGGACCCTGGAGCTGTGAAGCAATTGTGCTAACCACTATGCTACAGTGCTGCCCTTGAACACAAGTCAGGGATAGGAGGTTTAGGGGGGATTTCTACCCAGAGGGTGGTGACGGTCTGGAACGCACGGCCTGGGAGGGGGGTAGGGGCGGGTTGCCTCACATCCTTTAAAAAGTACCTGGATGAGCACTTGGCCCGTCTTAACATTCAAGGCTATGGACCAAGTGCTGGCCAATGGGGTTAGGTGCTGGTGGGATTAGGTGTCATGTGTCAGTGTAGACTTGATGGGCCGAGGGGCCTCGTCTGCACTGTAATATTCTGTGAAGACAGGGCCAGCATGAAAGGGGGGTCAATTAAGGGGGTGGGGGGGGGGGGGGGAGGCGGTGGAACTGGAAGTAGGACATGGCGGAGGATGGGAAGGTGTTAAATAGGAGCAGCAGTAGGCCATTCGGCCTCTCGAGCCTTCATTTCCACATTCCCATCTATCCCCATCACCTTTTTTCCCCCTTATCTAACAAGAATCAAAGTACTTCTGCTTTAGAACTATTCTATGACTCTGCTTCCAGCCCCTTCCGAAGCAGAGAGTTCCAAAGTCACACAACCCTCAGAATCAGAATTTTCATCTCTGTTATAAACGGGTGACCCCCTAATCTTCTGGACTCACCACAAGAGGAAATATTCTTTCCACCTCCACCTTGTCAATGCTTTTCAGGGTCAATCAAATCACCCCTCACTCTTCGAAACTCCAGTCTAACCTTTCCTCAGTCTCGGCATCAATCTAATCGACCTCCTCTGAACCGCCTCCAACACTTTCCTTAAATAAGGAGACCAAATCTGGACACACTATTCCAGATGTTGTGTGACCAATCCGCTATATAACTGAAGCACGACATCTTACTTTTCTCTTCAATCCTGCTGCGACGCAGCCTTTCTTCATTCCTTACGTACCTGGAAAGACTTGGAGCTCTTGTGTGAATGTGAATGTGCCAGCAGGATGCTTCGACTGGGCTGCTGCCAGTAACTGGTAGATAGTGAGAGATGGCTGAGGGCCTGGCTCTGCTCAGGTGTAGTTGCTAGGCCCTTTGGGTGAATGGGCAACTGTTGATGTTTCGAGGCGGCTGTTATAGAGGTTGGGCTGGAATTAGAAATCAGTTCCAATATAACAGTTACAAACACATCCTCAGCTAAGTGGATAACATGGCAGTTAATTGGCTCACACTGCTCCTCCCCTCTCTTCACTCATCATCATTCCTCCTCATTGTAAATACTGGACAATGTCCCCTCAATCTGACCAGTCTCTCTCTCACACACACACACACAATCTCTCTCTCTCACACCCACTCACACTCTCTCCACACTCACACTCTCTCCACACTCACACTCTCTCCACACTCACACTTTTGTTATATTACGTGATTGTAATACATTGTTACTCTTTTGCTCACTTCCAGAATGGTCTGATGGTTATAGTTCAATGAAACTATCAATCTTCAAATTAAGCAAATAACATTTAATGAATAAATAATCAATTAGTTTGTTCACTCTTCTACAACTATAACTGATGATTAAGTAAATAAGAAGAAGTATAAATAATGTTTAACTACACATGCCAACTAAGCTACATCTCTCTAACACTCTGCTATCTCGTCACTCCTGATACGAAGAGACGGGAAGATCCTCAGAGTTCAGTTTATATACATGGATCTGGTGCTGCCATCTAGTGGTTGTCTAGCACCATGATACAGTTGTTAACCCTTTACATACAAGCAGATATAGAGATCACTACATCCCCCCCTTTTTAAAACATATTTTCTGAGTTTCAAAGAAAATTGTATAATTCTATAACAAGTCATGAGATGCATATCTGTACAAACAAAACTGGAGTAATGACTACACACAACAATTGATATATTACAAGTTCAGTCTGTTTGTTTTCCGACGTCGTCTTGTCGCTCTTAGCTGACGAGGTGTTGAAAGTGATGTTTTCACTGTTTTGTGCATGTTGTCCAAATTTCTGGTATGCAGTAAACTGTCACAAAAAACTGACTGTGAAGTTTAAATCTGGAAAGATTTGCTGGTGAAATCGAATTGTTTGCAAAGCATGTCTGTTTTGTCGAAGAATCGTGCCTTCCGCGGATTTTACTATGTAGGAGCATGGAGCTGGTTTCTTAATGATTGTAGCTGGAGCAGACCATCCTCCATCTGGAACTTTGATTCTTACTAGGTTATCCGTTGTGAGTGGTTCCAATTGAGATGCGTGTCTGTTGTAGTATGACTGTTGACGTCAACGTTGTTCTTCCATCATCTTCAGCAAGTGGTCTGGATTCTGCAGTCTAATTGATGGTAAGGTAGTCCTGAGATCCCGACTAAATAACATTTGAGCCGGCGAGAGTCCTTAAGATAGTGGTGTAGCTCTAGAAGATAACAATGCGAGATGGATATCCGACATTGAATCAAAAGCTTTACTGATCAACTGTTGGACAATGTGAACACCCTTCTCTATCTTACCGTTGGACTAAGGGTAGTGGGGATTGGATGTCACATGCGTGAAGTTATATTGCTGTGAAAATTCTGTCCATTCAAAATTGTCAAAGCATGGACCATTCTCCGACATGACAGTGTCTGGTATTCCATGCCTTGAGAAGGTTTCCTTACATGCTTTCACTACTGATTTTGTAGTCAAATCCGGAAGTTTAATTACTTCTGGATAATTGGAGTAATAATCCATTATTAAGAGGTATTCTTGACCAGTCGAATGAAATTGGTTCAATTCCTACTTTGGCCCAAGGAGCAAGTAACTAATTTGTGTTGTTGTAGGCAAGTCTCCTTGCAAGGCGCAGGTTGGTGTTTTTGACATGTTTCGCAAGTAATGATCATGTCAGTCATGTCCCTATTAATTCCCGGCCAGTAGACTGCCTGCCGTGCTCATCGTTTACATTTTTCTATCCCAAGGCGTCCCTCATGGATCTGTTCAAGTATGTTGGAATGAAGATATTGTGGAATAACAATTCGGTCAAGTCTCAAAAGTAGGCCATCTACGATCGTCAAATCAGATTGAATTCTTCTGTACTGAGGACATCAACCTTCGCCCACCCAAGTTGAAGATGGTGCATGACCCTTTGAAGTGTAGCGTCCTCTTTTCTTTCTGACTTGATCAAATTCAACTTTTTATCTGATGCAGGAAGGTTCATTGCACAGAGTTGAGCCTGAGCTTCGACATCACGTATAAATTCAAATGGTTGATTGTCAGTTGTGATGGATCGTGATAAAGTGTCTGCAATAATTAAATCTTTCCCAGGTGTGTAGCATATGCTACAGGAACCCAATACGAATTGTCATCTCTTTGTAAGAGAACTGCGTCTATCCCATCCTGACTTGCATCAGTGGACATCTTCGTTGCTTTTTTCGGATCAGGAAAGTGAGTGTGGGTGCTGTCATGAGTTGAGTTTTCAAATCTTGCCACTCTTTCTGATGGTTGTCCGTCCATTCGAAAGGTGGAGACTTTCTAATGAGGTTTCTCAATGCTGTTGTTCTTGCTGACAAGTTGGAGATGCCAAGAAAATTGAAGAAGCCTAAAAATATGAGAACAGCTTTCTTGTCTTCTGGTATCTTCATGTTCTGATTTGCTGCAATTTTATCATCAGGCTTTACACCTTGCTGCAAAATGATGGGCGGGATTCTCCGACCCCCCACCGGGCCGGAGAATCGCCAGGGGGCAGCGTGAATCCTGCCCCGCCGCCGGCTACCGGATTCTCCGCCGGGGTTTTGGTGGGGGCGGGAATCCCACTGCGCTGGTCGGTGGCCGCTGACAGCGGCCCCCCCGGCTACTCTCCGGTCCGCGATGGGTCGAGCGGCCGCCCATTTTCGGCCGATCCCGCCGGCGTAAAGCAAACCAGGTCCGTACCGGCGGGACCTGGCTCTACGGGTGGCCTGCAGAGTCCCGAGGAGGGGGGCGCGGGGGGATCTGCCCCCACGGTGGCCTGGCCCGCGATCGGGGCCCACCGATCCGTGGGCTGGCCTGTGCCATGGGGGCACTCTTTCCCTCCGCGTCGGCTGCTGTCAAGCTCCGCCATGGCCGGCGCAGAGAAGAACCCTCCTGCGCATGCGCTGGGATGACGCCAGCACACGCTGGCGCTCCCGCGCGTGCACCATCTCGTGCCGGCCGGCGGAGGCCCTTCGGCACCGGTTGGCGTAGCGCCAAGGCACTCCGGTGCAGGCCCAGCCCCTGAAGGTGTGGGGCATTCCGCACCTTCCGGGCGGCCCGATGCCAGAGTGGTTCACGCCACTCCTCGGCGCCGGTATGGCCCGTCCCGCCGGATAGCGGAGAATCACGCCCATCTCCGAGAAATCTTCATGATGACTGTCCAAACATACATTTCGATTGATTGAGATGGAGTTTGAGTCAGGTGATTTATCCAACTTCCGACCTTTCGGTTTCCCCAGAACCTTCTCCTTAGTAATGGTCACTGCGCTCACCTCTGCCCCCTGGTTCTCCTGGAGCTCTGGCATCCCACTGGTGTCTTCCACCGTGAAGACTGGTGCAAAGTAACTATTCAGTTCCTCTGCCATTTCTTTGTTTCCTATTATTACTCTCCAGCCACATTTTCCAGGGGTCCAATGTCTATTCTTGCCTCTCTCTTACCTTTTATATATTGAAAAAATCTCTTCCTGTCTTCATTTATATTACTAGCTAGCTTGCACTCATACTTCATCTCCTCCCCCCTTATTGCTTTTTTAGTTGTCCTCTGCTCACTTTTAAAGGCTTCCCAATCCTCTGGCTTCCCACTAATACTCGCCACTTTGTCTGCTTTTTCTTTAGCCTTTATGCTCCCTCGTCAGCCATGGATGCCTTGTCCTCCCCTTAGCACGTTTCCTCCTCCTTGGGATGAATTTCTGTTGTGCCTCCCTAATAACCCCCAAAACTCCTGCCATTGCTGTTCCACTGTCTTCCCTGCTAGGCTCCTTTTCCAATCAACTCTGGCCAGCTCCTCCCTCATGTCTTTGTAGTTACCCTTATTGAATTGTAATCCCGTTACATCTGATTGCAGCTTCTGCCTCTCAAACTGCAGGGTAAATTCTATCATATTGTGGTCACTGCTCCCTAAGGGTTCCTTCACCTTAAGTTCTCTAATCAAGTCTGCCTCATTACACATCACCAAATCCAGAATTGCCTGTTCCCTAGTAGGCTCTGTCACAAGCTGCTCCAAAAAAACATCTCTCAGACATTCCACAAATTCCATTTCTTGGGATCCACGACCAACCTGATTTTCCCAGTCCACCTGCATATTGAAGTCCCCCGTGATTATTGTAATATTGCCTTTTTTACATGCCTTTTCTATCCCTTGATTTTTGAGATTGATTTCAATTGAGTGTGCATATTGTCCTTTCCCCATTCTTAAAGATTTTTGAATTTGGACCTAGTGAGAGATGTGTGGAACTGGAGGATGTGTATTTTTTATAAATGGCTCACCTGATACCTGTGGTGGATAAATGTCCAAATGAGGCCTTTGTTACTGAGCCGCACTGTGAGCTACTGATGAAGGGGAGCAGCGACTGAGACAACGTCCCGATCATGGTGTGTAGATTGATACTGGTGTCAGAGCGGGGTGAGCGGGACGTGCTGCACTTCTTACTCATCTTCACCATGTTCCGAGGGGTCGTGAATCTGCAACTGATTTGTGGGGAAATTCCAACACACAACATCAGAACAATCCTTGTCAGAACTAAACAACGTCATCACAGCAAAGAACATGGACATTTCACACAATCGCGCAATTGTTACCGGGCACAAGGAGGCCATTCGGCCCATCCTCTCTGCGCCAGCTCTCCAAACGAGCACCGTGACTTATTGCCATTCCCCTGCCTTTCCCCCGTATCCTCCACGTTGTTTCTATTCTAATAATCATTCTAATGCCTCGATTGAAGCTGCCTCCGCCACACTTCCAGGCAGCACATTCCAGACCCCAACCCCTCGCTGTGTGGAAAAGCTTTCTCTCACGTCACAGTTGAACAGAAATGAAAAGAGGGAAATTCTAGATGTGGACCTACTCTCAGTTGTGACAAAGAACAGGTAGAACAGGCTGAAGGAGATCACTGTGGTTCTTCAGAATCAAAACCTAAACACGCACAAGGGGGTCAACTTGGCAGCGTGACTGGCGTGACTGGCAGCGTGACTGGCAGCGTGACTGGCAGCGTGGCTGGCAGCGTGGCTGGCAGCGTGGCTGGCAGCGTGGCTGGCAGCGTGACTGGCAGCGTGACTGGCAGCGTGGCTGGCAGCGTGACTGGCAGCGTGACTGGCAGCGTGGCTGGCAGCGTGACTGGCAGCGTGACTGGCAGCGTGGCTGGCAGCGTGGCTGGCAGCGTGACTGGCAGCGTGACTGGCAGCGTGGCTGGCAGCGTGACTGGCAGCGTGACTGGCAGCGTGACTGGCAGCGTGACTGGCAGCGTGACTGGCAGCGTGACTGGCAGCGTGGCTGGCAGCGTGACTGGCAGCGTGGCTGGCAGCGTGACTGGCAGCGTGACTGGCAGCGTGACTGGCAGCGTGACTGGCAGCGTGGCTGGCAGCGTGGCTGGCAGCGTGGCTGGCAGCGTGACTGGCAGCGTGGCTGGCAGCGTGACTGGCAGCGTGGCTGGCAGCGTGGCTGGCAGCGTGGCTGGCAGCGTGGCTGGCAGCGTGACTGGCAGCGTGACTGGCAGCGTGACTGGCAGCGTGACTGGCAGCGTGACTGGCAGCGTGACTGGCAGCGTGACTGGCAGCGTGACTGGCAGCGTGACTGGCAGCGTGACTGGCAGCGTGGCTGGCAGCGTGGCTGGCAGCGTGACTGGCAGCGTGGCTGGCAGCGTGGCTGGCAGCGTGACTGGCAGTGTGACTGGCAGTGTGACTGGCAGTGTGGCTGGCAGCGTGACTGGCAGCGTGACTGGCAGTGTGACTGGCAGTGTGACTGGCAGCGTGACTGGCAGCGTGACTGGCAGCGTGGCTGGCAGCGTGACTGGCAGTGTGACTGGCAGCGTGACTGGCAGCGTGACTGGCAGCGTGACTGGCAGCGTGACTGGCAGTGTGACTGGCAGTGTGACTGGTAGCGTGACTGGCAGCGTGGCTGGCAGCGTGGCTGGCAGCGTGACTGGCAGCGTGACTGGCAGTGTGACTGGCAGCGTGACTGGCAGTGTGACTGGCAGTGTGACTGGTAGCGTGACTGGCAGCGTGGCTGGCAGCGTGACTGGCAGCGTGACTGGCAGTGTGACTGGCAGCGTGACTGGCAGCATGGCTGGCAGCGTGGCTGGCAGCGTGACTGGCAGCGTGGCTGGCAGCGTGACTGGCAGCGTGACTGGCAGCGTGGCTGGCAGCGTAACTGGCAGCGTGACTGGGTGAAAGGTGATCCTCCTCTTCAGCACCGACCTGTGGTGTTTAGAGCAATGTCAAATCTGAATGAGAAAGTGATTTACAATTATCCCTTTCACCCTCCCTCTCAACGCCCTGCTGTGAATCAGGAATGCAAATCCCTCTTCACAGCTCCTCATCTTAAAACAAAGAGTTGGAAAGTGCATTGCCTGGATGTCAAAGCGAACTCGGCTTCCGTGAGAAACTGTAAACTCACAGAGCGCAGTGAGCCACGGGCTTCTGACTTCAGGAACAGTGGGCTGGATTCTCTCTTATTGGGACTATGTCCTCGCGCCATCGTAAAAACCCGCGTGAAAAGGCCCCATATTCCTCGCCCTGCAGGGGGCGAGCAGTGAACCAGCGTAAAACTAGCAGCTTTTGCTGCAAATACGGGCCCCGCACTTCCGGGTTGGAGGCCACGCATGCGCACGGCGGTGGCCTCCAGCGACCGCACCGTGCTCCATGGCGGACTCAGACCGTGGAGCTGGACCCTAAAGATAGTGCCCCCGATCGGCCGCGCGCCCGACCCTGACCGATTCCGCTACTGGTGAGGGGCTGGCACCGTATGTGAAACACCCACAGAACGTGTGGAAAACGGCTGGAGAATCGTCAGGTCCGTGCTGGACATGGGCTGGGAAGCTGCAGCCGCGCGTAACGCAACCCCCCCCCCCCCCCACCGATGGCGCCGGCCATGCTGGACTGCGCCCCCCCCGCTGGCACGTCCACTCTGTCTCCCCGCAGCCGCCACGCCAGGCTTACGACCGCTGAAACCACACGGGACCCACGCCGTTGGGAACTCGGCCCATCGGAGGCGGAGCATCGCGGGTGGGCCCACTAATGACATTCCAACAGGTTGCAAATGCGCGATCCGCGCGTCTTGATGACGCCGATTTGGAGGGGCCGGAGCATTGCGACCCGCCGCCAAACAGGCGCCTGCCCCGATTTCAGCATCGGGAGCCAGTCTCCATCCGATCGCCATTCCCGATGTGCAGGTTAGGTGGATTGGCCATGATAAATTGCCCTTAGTGTCCAAAATTGCCCTTAGTGTTGGGTGGGGTTACTGGGTTATGGGGATAGGGTGGAGGTGTGGACCTTGGGTAGGGTGCTCTTTCCAAGGGCCGGTGCAGACTCGATGGGCCGAATGGCCTCCTTCTGCACTGTGAATTCTATGATAATCTCCAAATGCAGTCATGCCTGCTCACCCATCTTCCCCAAACTCCACACCATCCCAAACATTCACACTTGGCTCTCAACTTGCAGACAGTTCTGTTCTCCTGTTTTCATTCACGCACAAGCTCCCCGTCACCTTCTTATATTCCTTTTCCAATCACGCCTCCCATACACCCCCTCCCTATCTCTGTAACCTCCTCCAGCCTCTACACCCCCTATCTCTGTAACCTCCTCCAGTCCCCCTACACCCCCTCCCTATCTCTGTAACCTCCTCCAGTCCCCCTACACCCCCTATCTCTGTAACCCCCTCCAGCCCCTACACCCCTCCCTATCTCTGTAACCTCCTCCAGCCCCTACACCCCTCCCTATCTCTGTAACCTCCTCCAGCCCCCTACACCCCCTATCTCTGTAACCCCCTCCAGCCCCTACACCCCCTCCCTATCTCTGTAACCTCCTCCAGCCCCTACACCCCCTATCTCTGTAACCCCCTCCAGCCCCTACACCCCTCCCTATCTCTGTAACCTCCTCCAGCCCCTACACCCCTCCCTATCTCTGTAACCTCCTCCAGCCTCCACACCCCCTCCCTATCTCTGTAACCTCCTCGAGCCCCTACACCCCTCCCTATCTCTGTAACCTCCTCCAGCCCCCACACCCCCTCCCTATCTCTGTAACCCCCTCGAGCCCCTACACCCCTCCCTATCTCTGTAACCTCCTCCAGTCCCCTACACCCCTCCCTATCTCTGTGACCTCCTCCAGTCCCTACAACTCTCCCTATCTCTGTAACCTCCTCCAGCCCCTACACCCCTCCCTATCTCTGTAACCTCCTCCAGCCCCCACACCCCCTCCCTATCTCTGTAACCTCCTCGAGCCCCTACACCCCTCCCTATCTCTGTAACCTCCTCCAGTCCCCTACACCCCTCCCTATCTCTGTGACCTCCTCCAGTCCCTACAACTCTCCCTATCTCTGTAACCTCCTCCAGCCCCTACACCCCCCTATCTCTGTAACCTCCTCCAGCCCCCACACCCCCTCCCTATCTCTGTAACCTCCTCGAGCCCCTACACCCCTCCCTATCTCTGTAACCTCCTCCAGTCCCCTACACCCCTCCCTATCTCTGTGACCTCCTCCAGTCCCTACAACTCTCCCTATCTCTGTAACCTCCTCCAGCCCCTACACCCCCCTATCTCTGTAACCTCCTCCAGCCCCTACAACCCCCCTATCTCTGTAACCTCCTCCAGCCCCTACACCCCCCTATCTCTGTAGTCTCCTCCAGCCCCTACAACCCTCCCTATCTCTGTAACCTCCTCCAGCCCCGACACCCCCTATCTCTGTAACCTCCTCCAGCCCCTACCACCCCCTATCTCTGTAAACTCATCCAGACCCTACACCACCTCCCTACCTCTGTAAACTCCTCCAGCCCTCACAACCCTCCCTATCTCTGTAACCCCCTCGAGCCCCTACACCCCTCCCTATCTCTGTAACCTCCTCCAGTCCCCTACACCCCTCCCTATCTCTGTGACCTCCTCCAGTCCCTACAACTCTCCCTATCTCTGTAACCTCCTCCAGCCCCTACACCCCTCCCTATCTCTGTAACCTCCTCCAGCCCCCACACCCCCTCCCAACTCTGTAACCTCCTCGAGCCCCTACACCCCTCCCTATCTCTGTAACCTCCTCCAGTCCCCTACACCCCTCCCTATCTCTGTGACCTCCTCCAGTCCCTACAACTCTCCCTATCTCTGTAACCTCCTCCAGCCCCTACACCCCCCTATCTCTGTAACCTCCTCCAGCCCCCACACCCCCTCCCTATCTCTGTAACCTCCTTGAGCCCCTACACCCCTCCCTATCTCTGTAACCTCCTCCAGTCCCCTACACCCCTCCCTATCTCTGTGACCTCCTCCAGTCCCTACAACTCTCCCTATCTCTGTAACCTCCTCCAGCCCCTACACCCCCTATCTCTGTAACCTCCTCCAGCCCCTACAACCCCCCTATCTCTGTAACCTCCTCCAGCCCCTACACCCCCTATCTCTGTAGTCTCCTCCAGCCCCTACAACCCTCCCTATCTCTGTAACCTCCTCTAGCCCCGACACCCCCCTATCTCTGTAACCTCCTCCAGCCCCGACACCCCCCTATCTCTGTAACCTCCTCCAGCCCCTACCACCCCCTATCTCTGTAAACTCATCCAGACCCTACACCACCTCCCTACCTCTGTAAACTCCTCCAGCCCTCACAACCCTCCCTATCTCTATAACCTCCTCCAGCCCCCACAACCCTCCCTATCTCTGTAACCTTATCCAGCCCCTATACCCCCTCCCTAAATCTGTAACCTCCTCCAGTCCCTACACCCCCTCCCCATCTCTGTAACCTCCTCCAGCCCCTACAACCATCCCTATCTCTGTAACCTCCTCCAGTCCTCACACCCCCTTCCTATCTCTGTAACCTCCTCTAGCCCCTGCAACCCTCCCTAACACTGTAACCTCAAGCCCCCACAACCCTCCCTATCTCTGTAACCTCCTCCAGCCCCTTCACCCCCTCCCTATCTCTGTAAACTCCCCCAGCCCCTACACCCCCCTCTCTATCTCTGTAACCTCCTCAAGCCCCTACAACCCTCCCTATCTCTGTAACTTCCTCCAGCCCCTACAACCCTCCCTATCTCTGTAACTACACTGAGTGCTGAATTAGTTTGCACTGAATGCTGAATTTGGTGCATTTGAGTGCTATAGTGAGAGTTTGGTGACTGAGGGAGTATAAGGCTTCATTTTTATCTAAAGTCTAGTCTTTCTTTTATTTAGTTAATTAACTTAAAAGTTGCTGTTTGGTTTAGAAGAAGGTGAATTTTCAATCAGCTTTAAACAAAGGTTCTACTTGTAGGCACTTGCAGCTGGAGCTTGTTAATTAGTTAATTGGATTAGGCCAGTTTTCAGAGGCTAGATTCACAGTATAAAAGTGATCCCCTACAGTGCAGACTTTGTTTGCACGGAGTGCTGAATTTGGTGCATTTGAGTGCTATAGTGAGAGTTTGGTGACTGAGGGAGTGCTGAATTTGGTGCATTTGAGTGCTATAGTGAGAGTTTGGTGACTGAGGGAGTGCTGAATTTGGTGCATTTGAGTGCTATAGTGAGAGTTTGGTGACTGAGGGAGTGCTGAATTTGGTGCATTTGAGTGCGATAGTGAGAGTTTGGTGACTGAGGGAGTGCTGAATTTGGTGCATTTGAGTGCTATAGTGAGAGTTTGGTGACTGAGGGAGTGCTGAATTTGGTGCATTTGAGTGCTATGGTGAGAGTTTGGTGACTGAGGGAGTGCTGAATTTGGCGCATTTGAGTGCTATAGTAAGAGCTTGGTGACTGAGGGAGTTAGGTGAGGAGGGAGTAAGGTGCTCCTTTCATTTTGTTTCCTACATTTCCGCAAAGAGTGAGAAGAGAGCCAGGAGTTTACAGAGAGTGCAGCTGACTGGGAGCAGAGTTGGAGGGCGGAGATCTAGTTATTCCACAGGGCAGCTATATTCTGTAAGGTAAGAGGGGATGGAGGCTAGGCCAGTTGCATGCTCCTCCTGTAGGATGTGGGTGGTGAGGGATACCACCGGTGTCCCCGCTGACTATACCTGCGGGAAGTGCACCCAACTCCAGCTCCTCAAAGACCGTGTTAGGGAACTGGAGCTGAAGCTGGATGAACTTCGGATCATCCGGGAGGCAGAGGGGCTTATAGAGAAGAGTTACAGGGAGGTAACCACACCCAAGGTACAGGACAAGAATAGCTGGGTTACAGTCAGGGGGAAAAAAACAAACAGGCAGACAGTGCAGGGATCCCTCGTGGCCGTTCCCCTTCAAAACAAGTATACCGTTTTGGATGCTGTTGGGGGGGGGGTGGAAATGACCTACCGGGGGAAGGCCCTAGCGGCCAGATCTCTGGCCCTGAGTCTGGCTCTGGGGCTCAGAAGGGAAGGGGGGGGGAATAGAAAAGCAATAGTAGTAGGAGATTCAATGGTTAGGGGAATAGATAGGAGATTCTGTGGTCGCGAGCGAGACTCCCGGAAGGTATGTTGCCTCCCGGGTGCCAGGGCCAGGGATGTCTCGGATCATGTCTTCAGGATCCTTAAGGGGGAGGGGGAGCAGCCAGAGGTCGTGGTGCACATTGGTACCAACGACGTAGGTAGGAAAAGGGGTGTGGAGGTAATAAATGAGTTTAGGGAGTTAGGCTGGAAGTTAAAAGCCAGGACAGACAGAGTTGTCATCTCTGGTTTGTTGCCGGTGCCACGTGATAGCGAGGCTAGGAATAGGGAGAGAGTGCAGCTGAACACGTGGCTGCAGGAATGGTGTAGGAGGGAGGGCTTCAGGTATTTGGATAATTGGAGCGCATTCTGGGGAAGGTGGGACCTGTACAAGCAGGACGGGTTGCATCTGAACCAGAGGGGCACCAATATCCTGGGAGGGAGGTTTTCTAGTACTCTTCGGGAGGGTTTAAACTAATTTGGCAGGGGAATGGGAACCGGATTTGTAGTCCAGCAACTAAGGTAGCCGATATTCAGGACGCCAAAGCATGTAATGAGGCAGTGGGGAAGGGAACACTGACAAAGGAGAGTACTTGCAGGCACGGAGATGGGTTGAAGTGTGTATACTTCAACGCAAGAAGCATCAGGAATAAGGTGGGTGAACTTAAGGCATGGCTCGGTACTTGGGACTACGATGTGATGGCCATCACGGAAACTTGGATAGAAGAGGGGCAGAAATGGTTGTTGGAGGTCCCTGGTTATAGATGTTTCAATAAGATTAGGGAGGGTGGTAAAAGAGGTGGAGGGGGGTGGCATTGTTAATTAGAGATAGTATAACAGCTGCAGAAAGGCAGTTCGAGGAGTGTCAGCCTATTGAGGCAGTATGGGTTGAAGTCAGAAATAGGAAAGGAGCAGTCACCTTGTTAGGAGTTTTCTATAGGCCCCCCAATAGTAGCAGAGATGTGGAGGAACAGATTGGGAAACAGATTTTGGAAAGGTGCAGAAGCCACAGGGTAGTAGTCATGGGTGACTTTAACTTCCCAAACATTGAGTGGAAATTCTTTAGATCAAATAGTTTGGATGGGATGGTGTTTGTGCAGTGTGTCCAGGAAGCTTTTCTAACACAGTATGTAGATTGTCCGACCAGAGGAGGGGCAATATTGGATTTAGTACTTGGTAATGAACCAGGGCAAGTGATAGATTTGTTAGTGGGGGAGCATTTTGGAGATAGTGACCACAATTCTGTGACTTTCACTTTAGTAATGGAGAGGGATAGGTGCGTGCAACAGGGCAAGGTTTACAATTGGGGGAAGGGTAAATACAATGTTGTCAGACAAGAATTGAAGTGCATAAGTTGGGAACATAGGCTGTCAGTGAAGGACACAAGTGAAATGTGGAACTTGTTCAAGGAACAGGTACTACGTGTCCTTGATATGTATGTCCCTGTCAGGCAGGGAAGAGATGGTCAAGTGAGGGAACCATGGTTGACAAGAGAGGTTGAATGTCTTGTTAAGAGGAAAAAGGAGACTTGTGTAAGGCTGAGGAAACAAGGTCCAGACAGGGCGTTGGAGGGATACAAGATAGCCAGGAGGGAACTGAAGAAAGGGATTAGGAGAGCTAAGAGAGGGCATGAACAATCTTTGGCGGGTAGGATCAAGGAAAACCCCAAGGCCTTTTACACATATGTGAGAAATATGAGAATGACTAGAGCGAGGGTAGGTCCGATCAAGGACAGTAGTGGGAGATTGTGTATGGAGTCTGAAGAGATAGGAGAGGTCTTGAACGAGTACTTTTCTTCTGTATTTACAAATTAGAGGGGCCATATTGCTGGAGAGGACAGTGTGAAACAGACTGGTAAGCTTGAGGAAATACTTGTTAGGAAGGAAGATGTGTTGGGCATTTTGAAAAACTTGAGGATAGACAAGTCCCCGGGGCCTGACGGGATATATCCAAGGATTCTATGGGAAGCAAGAGATGAAATTGCAGAGCCGTTGGCAATGATCTTTTCGTCCTCACTGTCAACAGGGATGGTACCAGGGGATTGGAGAGTGGCGAATGTCGTGCCCCTGTTCAAAAAAAGGACTAGGGATAACCCTGGGAATTGCAGGCCAGTTAGTCTTACTTCGGTGGTAGGCAAAGTCATGGAAAGGGTACTGAAGGATAGGATTTCTGAGCATCTGGAAAGACACTGCTTGATTAGGGATAGTCAGCACGGATTTGTGAGGGGTAGGTCTTGCCTTACAAGTCTTATTGAATTCTTTGAGGAGGTGACCAAGCATGTGGATGAAGGTAAAGCAGTGGAGGTAGTGTACATGGATTTTAGTAAGGCATTTGATAAGGTTTCCCATGGTAGACGTCTGCAGAAAGTAAGGAGGCATAGGATAGTGGGAAGTTTGGCCAGTTGGATAACGAACTGGCTAACCGATAGAAGTCAGAGAGTGGTGGTAGATGGCAAATATTCAGCCTGGATCCCAGCTACCAGTGGCGTACCGCAGGGATCAGTCCTGGGTCCTCTGCTGTTTGTGATTTTCATTAATGACTTGGATGAGGGAGTTGAAGGGTGGGTCAGTAAATTTGCAGATGATACGAAGATTGGTGGAGTTGTGGATAGTGAGGAGGGCTGTTGTCGGCTGCAAAGAGACATAGATAGAATGCAGAGCTGGGCTGAGAAGTGGCAGATGGAGTTTAACCCTGAAAAGTGTGAGGTTGTCCATTTTGGAAGGACAA
Source organism: Scyliorhinus torazame (assembly GCF_047496885.1). Taxonomy (NCBI): domain Eukaryota; kingdom Metazoa; phylum Chordata; class Chondrichthyes; order Carcharhiniformes; family Scyliorhinidae; genus Scyliorhinus; species Scyliorhinus torazame. The sequence continues at coordinate 33,187,422 of NC_092738.1, forward strand.
ATATGAATGCGGAATACAGGGTTAACGGTAGAGTTCTTGGCAATGTGGAGGAGCAGAGAGATCTTGGGGTCTATGTTCATACATCTTTGAAAGTTGCCACTCAAGTGGATAGAGCTGTAAAGAAGGCCTATGGTGTGCTAGCGTTCATTAACAGAGGGATTGGATTTAAGAGCCGTGAGGTGATGATGCAGCTGTACAAAACTTTGGTAATGTCACATTTGGAGTACTGTGTACAGTTCTGGTCGCCTCATTTTAGGAAGGATGTGGAAGCTTTGGAAAAGGAGATTTACCAGGATGTTGCCTGGAATGGAGAGTAGGTCTTACGAGGAAAGGTTGAGGGTGCTAGGCCTTTTCTCATTAGAGCGGAGAAGGATGAGGGGCGACTTGATAGAGGTTTATAAGATGATCAGGGGAATAGATAGAGTAGACAGTCAGAGACTTTTTTCCCCGGGTGGAACAAACCATTACAAGGGGACATAAATTTAAGGTGAAAGGTGGAAGATATAGGAGGGATATCAGAGGTAGGTTCTTTACCCAGAGAGTAGTGGGGGCATGGAATGCACTGCCTGTGGAAGTAGTTGAGTCGGAAACATTAGGGACCTTCAAGCAGCTATTGGATAGGTACATGGATTACGGTAAAATGATATAGTGTAGATTTATTTGTTCTTAAGGGCAGCACGGTAGCATTGTGGATAGCACAATTGCTTCACAGCTCCAGGGTCCCAGGTTCGATTCCGGCTTGGGTCACTGTCTGTGCGGAGTCTGCACATCCTCCCCGTGTCTGCGTGGGTTTCCTCCGGGTGCTCCGGTTTCATCCCACAGTCCAAAGATGTGCAGGTTAGGTGGATTGGCCATGATAAATTGCCCTTAGTGTCCAAAATTGCCCTTAGTGTTGGGTGGAGGTGTTAGACCATAAGACCATAAGACATAGGAGCGGAAGTAAGGCCATTCGGCCCATCGAGTCCACTCCGCCATTCAATCATGGCTGATTTCAACTCCATTTACCCGCTCTCTCTCCATAGCCCTTAATTCCTCGAGAAATCAAGAATTTATCAACTTCTGTCTTAAAGACACTCAACGTCCCGGCCTCCACCGCCCTCTGTGGCAATGAATTCCACAGACCCACCACTCTCTGGCTGAAGAAATTTCTCCTCATCTCTGTTCTAAAGTGACTCCCTTTTATTTTAAGGCTGTGCCCCCGGGTCCTAGTCTCCCCTGCTAATGGAAACAACTTCCCTACATCCACCCTATCTAAGCCATTCATTATCTTGTAAGTTTCTATTAGATCTCCCCTCAACCTCCTAAACTCCAATGAATATAATCCCAGGATCCTCAGACGTTCATCGTATGTTAGGCCTACCATTCCTGGGATCACCCGTGTGAATCTCCGCTGGACCCGCTCCAGTGCCAGTATGTCCTTCCTGAGGTGTGGGGCCCAAAAGTGCTCACAGTATTCTAAATGGGGCCTAACCAATGCTTTATAAAGCTTCAGAAGTACATCCCTGCTTTTATATTCCAAGCCTCTTGAGATGAATGACAACATTGCATTTGCTTTCTTAATTACGGACTCAACCTGCAAGTTTACCTTTAGAGAATCCTGGACTAGGACTCCCAAGTCCCTTTGCACTTCAGCATTATGAATTTTGTCACCGTTTAGAAAATAGTCCATGCCTCTATTCTTTTTTCCAAAGTGCAAGACCTCGCACTTGCCCACGTTGACTATGGGTGGGGTGCTCTTTCCGGGAGCCGGTGCAGACTCAATGGGCCGAATGGCCTCCTTCTGCACTGTAAATTCAATGATAATCTATGATTAATCTAGGACAAAGGTTCGGCACAACATCGTGAGCCGAACGGCCTGTTCTGTGCTGTATTTTTCTGTGTTCTATGTTCTACCTCCAGCCCCTACATCCCTCTCTATCTCTGTAACCTCCTCCAGCCCCCACAACCCTCACTATCTCAGAAACCTCCAGCCCCTACACCGCGCTCTGTCTCTGTAACTTCCTCCAGTTCTACACCCCTCCCTATCTCTATAACCTCCTCCAGCCCCTCCATCCCTCCCTATCTCTGTAACCTCCTCCAGCTCCTACAACCCTCCCTAACACTGTAACCTCCTCCAGCCCCTACAACCCTCCCTATCTCTGTAACCTCCTCCAGCCCCTACGACCCTCCCTATCTCTGTAACCTCCTCCAGCCCCGACACCCCTCCCTATTTCTGTAACCTCCTCCACTCCCTACAACGCTCCCTATCTCTGCAACCTCTTCCATCTGCTACACTCCCTCTGTATCTCTGTAACGTCCTCCAGCCTCTACAACCCTCCCTATTTCTGTAACCTCCTCCACTCCCTACAACGCTCCCTATCTCTGCAACCTCTTCCATCTGCTACACTCCCTCTGTATCTCTGTAACCTCCTCCAGCCCCTACACCCCTCCCTATCTCTGTAACCTCCTCCAGTCCCTACAATCCTCTCTTTCTCTGTAACCTCCTCCAGCCCCCACACCCCCTCCCTATCTCTGTAACCTCCTCCAGTCCCTACAATCCTCTGTATCTCTGTAACCTCATCCAGCCCATATAACGCTTCCCATCACCATAATCTGGTGGTTTGGCTGGAATAGTAATCCCGAGGCCCAAATCTCAGTGGGCGAGGGTTCAAATCCCATCAAGGCAACGCGCATATCAGGGGACGACTTTAGCCAGATGTGCTGTCTTCATCTTTATGAAAAGTAGGCCATTGTGAAGTGCAAAAGCAACAAAATGCTCGTTTTACTCAGCACTGGATACTCCTGGGAGATGTTATTCTAGAATGCTGACAGCCACATGGGCTTTGTCATGTTTTTGATGTGCTATCACAGGTCAGATACAGCAGCGTAGTCTTTCCATTTAGAGTCAGCTGTAAGTTAATAACTGACTCTGGGGTCTCAACCTCAAAAGGAATTCTTCACCCACCACTTCTCTTTCATAAGCGGAAACTTCTTTCATTTGCCAGTACTTCCCTGCATGTAACACAGATGGGCTTTGCATCCTGATTTGCATGAGCACAATTGACAAAACCATACCTCAAGAAATCATCTTTATACTGCTGTGTTCCTGAGGTAGTATCTTCTTTGTAGGCTGTTAACCAGAGGTCTTGTAGCTCTGTACAGAGCAAACACTAGCACTGCTCTGTCCTGCCCTGGATTCTCCTGAGCGGGCTTGGATTCAGCCTGGGGCCCGAAGCATCTGATTCGCCCACCCCGGGACTAATCTGAGCACTTCAATGAAGTGCATTGAAATGGCTCCAGAGCACTTACTCTCATTCAAGCTGGGAGGTTGGCAGCGAGGAAACCAGCTCCTAGATTTAGGGAGGGGGCCCCTCAGCCAATTGCTGGAACCATGGAGGAAAGGCCAGAAAGGTCACCCGTGGATCTCCGGAGGGACCCTGTGGAGTAGGCATTGACTGCCACAGGGAGCGGGTGTGCTCCACCGCCTCATGGCGCCATGTCCGCAAGGAGGCGGCACAGGTGCCGCAGTCTCCCTTGTGAAGCGAAAGTCAAGTTGGTGTTGCAGCCATTGACCATCATTTCCTCCCCTGACCCATTAGCCTTCCAGACCTGGACGCAGCCAGTCCCAGACCTCAGCCAGAGCTAACCGCTCACTCACAACTCCGGTCTCTCCCATCTCCAGAGCAGGACTGGCCGTGGTCAATACCCTCATCCAGTCAGACTCACCTTTGACCTGCTGTCTGTGTTTCCCCGCCCTTAGGTTCTCTAACAATGTGCGTTCTGACAGGAGGGTTCCATTCTCACTCATCCCAAATGGCCAGAGTCAAATGCTTCAGGCATCGGCACCGTTCGTACTTCAGCTGCATCGTCCCGCGATCTCATTGCTGTCACGCTTCAACACTTAAGCCTCCTGGACAGCTGTTCCAGAGGTTGAGGATCCTTCCCCCCTGGAGTCCCTACGCTCTCTGCCCCTTCCTCTGGAGGTCGCCAGCGGGCTGTCCCCTTGGGCTCCCTGGTGCTCAGTAGAGACAGTGGTGCCCACCTTCACCCTCGCCCTCGGAGGTCATGGCGCCCTGTTGCCATTTTTAAAAAGCAGGAGGGACCTACACCACCGTGATGTCATAGAATCACAGAATTCACAGTGCAGAAGGAGGCCATTCGGCTGAACAAGTCAGCACCGGCCCTTGGAAAGAGCACCCAACCCAAGCCCACACCTCCCCCCTATCCCTGTAACCCCACCTAACCTTTTGGACACTAAGGGCAATTTAGCATGGCCAATCCACCTAACCTGCACATCTTTGGCCTGCACACGTCACGCCTGTGAGTGGGAAGATTCAATGAGGGTTGAAGATGCGACATTAATCTCGCTAGATACATGGTAATGATTTCCAATTCATGCAAATCAGGTTTCTTCCTGCCGTGATCCTGATTGCGTCAAAAGGGATGACACGGGGAGAGCGCGAGCGAAAATCTCATTGGCAGGTATACTGTGTTTGGCTAACAGCCATTACGGGAATAGCGCCTATGGCTAATGGACCCATAAAATTGCACTCCATGTCCGCTTTACAGGCGCAAAACAGGCAACTAAGGACAATAGAAAGTGTGTGCGTACCTCGAGACTCAACAACAGGCAGCTAGGAACAGACTATCGCAAAAATGTCATTCCTGCCATCCCGGGAATTAGTCTGGTGAACCTTCGCTGGACACCCTTGATGCGCAATCAATTACTCTCAAGACAAAGATTCATAACTGAAGGTTTTAATCTGCTAGAACTCTTCCCCAGCAGCTTCGATACAGAAAGTGAAGGCTGCTGGGACGGCACCGGTTCTTATACTCCGCCTCTCAGGGCGGAGCTATGTACATCAGCCAATGGTAGACTCCTGGGTCTAACCAATGGTCATCCACCTCTCAGGTACCGCAATACCTGGTACTACCACATTCACCCCCTGTTAAAAAAGAGCCCGGCGGGGGGATGGCCAGCGTTAATAGTCGCCTTTCGCATGGTATGACCAGGTATGGAGGTACCGTGATGCCGAGGGTAATAACAAAGTGTTCATAGTGCAGCAATCAGTCGATCGGGTGGCCTGGTCGTCCTTCTGGAGCGTCTAGGCTTTGGCGGTGATTCTGATGGGAGTCCCGGCGGTTGCGACTCCGGGAGCGTGATGCCGTCCTCCCAGGCAGCTTCGTCACCCCTAGGCGGCGCTGTTGGGGCAAAAGTTGGACAGGGGGGAAGGCGCCTGTAGGGGACGTCGGTGTGTGTCCGGGCCTAAGCAGGAGCGGCGGGAGTACTGACCCTCCAGTTAGGTGCTGTGGGGAGGGTGGGGGTGGGGGCAATGTTGCGGGTGCGCGTGGGGTTCCGGCGGGCGCCAGATCCCGAAGGCAGACTGTGTCTTGGCGGCCGTCAGGGAACGCTATGTAGGCGTACTGGGTGTTGGCATGCAGCAGGTGGACCCTCTCGACCAACGGGTCCGACTTGTGCGCCCTCACATGTTTCCGAAGTAGGATGGGTCCGCGTGTCGCTCGCCAGGTCCCGGAGGAGGACTTCCTGGGGAAAACAAGGAGACGTTCGTGAGATGTCTGATTCGTGCTTGTACAGAGCAGTGACCGGATGGAGTGGAGGGCCACCGGGAGGACTTCCTGCCAGCGGGAGACTGGGAGATTCCTGGACCGTTGGGCCAGCAGGACGGTCTTCCAGACCGTTCCGTTCTCCCTCTCTACCTGCCCGTTTCCCCGGGGGTTGTAACTGGTCGTCCTGCTCGAGGCGATGCCCTTGCTGAGCAGGAATTGACGCAGTTCGTCGCTCATAAAGGAGGACCCCCTATCACTGTGAATGTACGCGGGGAACCCAAACAGTGCAAAGATGCTATGGAGTGCCTTGATGACGGTGGTTGTGGTCATGTCGGGGCAGGGGATGGCGAATGGGAACCGGGAGTACTCGTCAATCACGTTCAGGAAGTACGTGTTGCGGTCGGTGGAGGCCTTTGAAGTCCATGCTGAGGCGTTCAAAGGGACGGGAAGCCTTTATCAGGTGCGCCGTCTCTGGCCGGTAGAAGTGCGGTTTGCACTCCGCGCAGATTTGGCAGTCCCTGGTGGCTGTCCTGACCTCCTCGATGGAGTAGGGCAGATTGCGGGTCTTCATAAAATGAAGAAAACGAGTGACCCCCGGGTGGCAGAGGTCCTCGTGGAGGGCTTGGAGGCAGTCCACTTGTGCGGTGGCACATGTGCCGCGGGACAGGGCATCAGGAGGCTCGTTCAGCTTCCCCGGACGGTACAAGATGTCGTAATTGTAGGTGGAGAGTTCAATCCTCCACCGCAAGATCTTGTCGTTTTTAATCTTGCCCCGCTGTGCATTATCGAACATGAAGGCCACCGACCGTTGGTCCGCGAGGAGAGTGAATCTCCTGCCGGCCAGGTAATGCCTCCAACGTTGCACAGCTTCTACTATGGCCTGGGCCTCCTTTTCGACCGAGGAGTGGCGGATTTCGGAAGCGTGGAGAGTACGAGAGAAGAAGGCCACAGGTCTGTCCGCTTGGTTGAGGGTGGCCGCCAGAGCTACGTCGGACGCATCGCTCTCGACCTGGAAGGGGAGGGACTCGTCGATGGCGCACAAAGGGTCAGGGTGAACAAAGCTTTCCGTGCTCCCAGAGTCAATCAGGCACGACGTCTCGTGGCCGTTGATGGAGACAGTCGTTGTGACTTTCACAAGCATCCGGGGCCATCTCTGGTCCAGAGTCACCGAGGCCAGCTGAAGTAATGGAGAGTTCTGGTCGGGCAGCTTGTAGTCAGCTGTGATGGGGGCCTGGGGCCCCATCCAAGATGGCGTCACCCATGGTGGCCGGGGATGAAGAAGATGGCGGCGGCGAGGGACAAAATGGCGGCGCCCACCCGTCCAGCGTGGTGGCCGGGGGGCAAAATGGCCGCGCCCGCGGGTCGCACGTGGCCTTAGGATAGGGGGGTGGCAGTGAGCGTTGGGCGGTCGGGGCCTGAAAGGGGGGTTGCCGATAGTCGGAGACCGCGGCCATGGCGCGGGCCTGGCAGACCCCCACATAGTGGCCTTTCTTGCCGCAACCTCTGCAGGTGGCGGTGCGGCCGAGCAGCGCGGGTGGGGATGATTCGCCTGCCCGCAGAAGAAACAGCGGTGTCCGGCGGCGTTAGCGGGCCATCTCGCCGCGCAGGCTTGCGGGGTCAGGGGGAAGATCTGAGGGGCTGCCGCTATGGGGTGCCACGCAGCCCAGGGGGGCGCCGCGTGATCGGGAGCAAAGGACAGCGTGTTTTTAGAGGCAACGTCCATGGACCCTGCCAGGGCCCGTGTCTCTGCAAGTCACAGAGTGTCCATTTCTAGGAGCCTTCGCGGATATCGGGGGGAGGTCATACCTGCCACGAAAGCAGCCCTGATCAAAAGTTCCGTGTACTCGTTCCCCGAAACTGGCGGGCAGCCACAGTTTCGGCCCAGCACCAGCAGCGCCCGGTAGAAGTCTTCCAACGTTTCCTCGGGGCTTTGCCTCCTAGTCGCCAGCAGGTGACGAGCGTAGACCTGGTTCACAGGGCGGATATAATGTCCTTCTAGCAGCTCGATCGCGGCAGCATAATTCGCCGCCTCCTCGATCAGAGGCTAGATCCCAGGGCTGACCCGTGAGCGTAGGAGATGCATCTTTTGTCTTTCCGTGGGGGTGTCGGCGGCCGTGTCGAGGTAGCCCTTAAAGCACGCCAGCCAATGTTTGAAAATAGCAGCAGAATTGTCCGCGTGGGGGCTGAGCTGGAGGCACTCCAGTTTGATACAGAGATCCATCCTTTCAACTGAAGTTGTAGCAGATTAAAAAGATGCGCAATCAATTACTCTCAAGACAAAGATTCATAACTGAAGGCTTTAATCTGCTAGAACTCTTCTCCAGCAGCTTCGATACAGAAAGTAAAAGCTGCTGGGACGGCACCGGTTCTTATACTCCGCCTCTCAGGGCGGAGCTATGTACATCAGCCAATAGTAGACTCGTAGGTCTAACCAATGGTCATCCACCTCTCAGGTACCGCAATACCTGGTACTACCACAACCCTCAATAGCAAGAATGTCCCTCCTCAAACTAGGAGACCAGAACTGCGCACAATACTGACCCTCTGACAGTGCGGCACTCCCTCAGTACTGACCCTCGAACAGTGCAGCACTCCCTCAGTACTGACCCTCTGACAGTGCGGCACTCCCTCAGTACTGACCCTCGAACAGTGCAGCACTCCCTCAGTACTGACCCTCGAACAGTGCAGCACTCCCTCAGTACTGACCCTCTGACAGTGCGGCACTCCCTCAGTACTGACCCTCGAACAGTGCAGCACTCCCTCAGTACTGACCCTCTGACAGTGCGGCACTCCCTCAGTACTGACCATCTGACAGTGCAGCACTCCCTCAGTACTGACCCTCGAACAGTGCAGCACTCCCTCAGTACTGACCCTCTGACAGTGCGGCACTCCCTCACTACTGACCTTCTGACAGTGCAGAACTCCCTCAGTACTGACTCTCTGACAGTGCGGCACTCCCTCAGTACTGACCCTCTGACAGTGCTGCACTCCCTCAGTACTGACTCTCTGACAGTGCAGCGCTCCCTCAGTACTGACCCTCTGACAGTGCAGCACTCCCTCAGTACTGACCCTCTGACAGTGCGGCACTCCCTCAGTACTGACCCTCTGACAGTGCAGCACTCCCTCAGTACTGACCCTCTGACAGTGCGGCACACCCTCAGTACTGACCCTCTGACAGTGCGGCACTCCCTCAGTACTGACCCTCTGACAGTGTGGCACTCCCTCAGTACTGACCCTCTGACAGTGCAGCACTCCCTCAGGGGAGAGTCTGGGGGAGAGTGTGGGGGTGACAGGGGAGAACGTGGGGGGAGACAGGGGAGAGCGGGGGAGACAGGGGGAGTGTGGGGGAGACAGGGGAGAGTGTGGGGAGAGAGAGGGGAGAGCGTGGGGAAGACAGGGGAGAACATGGGGGAGATGGGGGGATTGTGGGGGAGTATGGGGGAGACAGGGGGAGTATGGGGGAGACAGGGGGTGTATGGGGGAGACAGGGGGAGTATGGGGGAGACAGGGGGAGTATGGGGGAGACAGGGGGAGTATGGGGGAGACAGGGGGAGTATGGGGGAGACAGGGGGAGTGTGAGGGAAACGGGGGAGAGTGTGGGGGAGACAGGAAGAGTGTGGGGGAGACAGGAAGAATGTGGGGGAGTGTGGGGGAGAAAGGGAGAGTGTGGGGGAGACAGGGGAGAACATGGGGGGAGACAGGGAGAGCGTGGGGGGAGACAGGGAGAACATGGGGGAGACAGGGAGTGCGTGGGGGGACAGGGGAGAGTGAGGGGGAGACGGGGGGAGTGTGGGGGAGACGGGGGGAGTGTGGGGGAGACAGGGGGAGTGTGGGGGAGACAGGGGAAGTGTGGGGGAGACAGGGGGAGTGTGGGGGAGACAGGGGAAGTGTGGGGGAGACAGGGGGAGTGTGGGGGAGACAGGGGGAGACAGGGGGAGTTTGGGGAAAACGGGGTGTATTGGGGAGACAGGGGAGAGTGTGGATGGGGACAGGGGAGAGTGTGGATGGGGACAGGGGAGAGTGTTGGGGAGACAGGGGGTGTGTGGGGGAGACAGGGGGAGTGTGGGGGATACAGGGGGAGTGTGGGGGAGACAGGGGAGAGTGTGGGGGAGACAGGGGAGAGTGTGGGGGGCGACAGGGGAGAGTGTGGGGGGAGACAGGGGAAGAGTGTGGGGGGAGACAGGGGAAGAGTGTGGGGGGAGACAGGGGAGAGTGTGGGGGGAGACAGGGGAGAGTGTGGGGGGAAACAGGGGAGAGTGTGAGGGGAGACAGGGGAGAATGTGGGGGGAAACAGGGGAGAGTGTGAAGGGAGACAGGGGAGAGTGTGGAGGGAGACAGGGGAGAGTGTGGATGGGGACAGGGGAGAGTGTGGATGGGGACAGGGGAGAGTGTGGGTGGGGACAGGGGAGAGTGTGGATGGGGACAGGGGAGAGTGTGGATGGGGACAGGGGAGAGTGTGGGGGAGACAGGGGAGTGTGTGGGGGAGACAGGAGGGGGTGTGGGGGAGACAGGAGGGGGTGTGGATGGGGACAGGGGAGAGTGTGAGGGGAGACAGGGTGGAGTGTGGGGGAGACAGGGGAGAGTGTGGGGGGAGACAGGGGGGAGTGTGAGGGGAGACGGGGGGAGTGTGGGGGAGACAGGGGGGAGTGTGAGGGGAGATGGGGGGAGTGGAGGGGAGATGGGGGGAGTGTGGGGGAGACGGGGAGTTTGTGGGGGAGACGGGGGGGAGTGTGGAGGGAGACAGGGGAGAGTGTGGAGGGAGACAGGGGAGAGTGTGAGGGGAGACAGGGGGGAGTGTGGGGGAGACAGGGGGGAGTTTGTGGGGGAGACAGGGGGGAGTGTGTGGGGGAGACAGAGGGTGTGTGGGGGAGACAGGGGAGAGTGTGGATGGGGACAGGGGAGAGTGTGGGGGAGACAGGGGAGTGTGTGGGGGAGACAGAGGGGGTGTGGGGGAGACAGGGGAGAGTGTGGATGGGGACAGGGGAGAGTGTGAGGGGAGACAGGGGGGAGTGTGGGGGAGACAGGGGAGAGTGTGGGGGGAGACAGGGGAGAGTGTGGGGGGAGACAGGGGGGAGTGTGAGGGGAGACGGGGTAGTGTGGGGGAGACGGGGGGAGTGTGGGGGAGACGGGGGGAGTGTGGGGGAGACGGGGGGAGTGTGGGGGAGACGGGGGGAGTGTGGGGGAGACGGGGGGAGTGTGGGGGAGACGGGGGGAGTGTGGGGGAGACGGGGGGAGTGTGGGGGAGACGGGGGGAGTGTGGGGGAGACGGGGGGAGTGTGGGGGAGACGGGGGGAGTGTGGGGGAGACGGGGGGAGTGTGGGGGAGACAGGGGAGAGTGTGGGGAGAGAGAGGGGAGAGCGTGGGGAAGACAGGGGAGAACATGGGGGAGATGGGGGGATTGTGGGGGAGACGGGGGGAGTGTGGGGGAGACAGGGGAGAGTGTGGGGAGAGAGAGGGGAGAGCGTGGGGAAGACAGGGGAGAACATGGGGGAGATGGGGGGATTGTGGGGGAGACAGGGGGAGTATGGGGGAGACAGGGGCAGTATGGGGGAGACAGGGGGCGTATGGGGGAGACAGGGGGAGTATGGGGGAGACAGGGGGAGTGTGAGGGAAACGGGGGAGAGTGTGGGGGAGACAGGAAGAGTGTGGGGGAGACAGGAAGAATGTGGGGGAGTGTGGGGGAGAAAGGGAGAGTGTGGGGGAGACAGGGGAGAACATGGGGGGAGACAGGGAGAGCGTGGGGGGAGACAGGGAGAACATGGGGGAGACAGGGAGAGCGTGGGGGGACAGGGGAGAGTGAGGGGGAGACGGGGGGAGTGTGGGGGAGACGGGGGGAGTGTGGGGGAGACAGGGGGAGTGTGGGGGAGACAGGGGAAGTGTGGGGGAGACAGGGGGAGTGTGGGGGAGACAGGGGGAGACAGGGGGAGTTTGGGGAAAACGGGGTGTGTTGGGGAGACAGGGGAGAGTGTGGATGGGGACAGGGGAGAGTGTGGATGGGGACAGGGGAGAGTGTTGGGGAGACAGGGGGTGTGTGGGGGAGACAGGGGGAGTGTGGGGGATACAGGGGGAGTGTGGGGGAGACAGGGGAGAGTGTGGGGGAGACAGGGGAGAGTGTGGGGGGCGACAGGGGAGAGTGTGGGGGGAGACAGGGGAAGAGTGTGGGGGGAGACAGGGGAAGAGTGTGGGGGGAGACAGGGGAAGAGTGTGGGGGGAGACAGGGGAGAGTGTGGGGGGAGACAGGGGAGAGTGTGGGGGGAAACGGGGAGAGTGTGAGGGGAGACAGGGGAGAGTGTGGGGGGAAACAGGGGAGAGTGTGAAGGGAGACAGGGGAGAGTGTGGAGGGAGACAGGGGAGAGTGTGGATGGGGACAGGGGAGAGTGTGGATGGGGACAGGGGAGAGTGTGGGTGGGGACAGGGGAGAGTGTGGATGGGGACAGGGGAGAGTGTGGATGGGGACAGGGGAGAGTGTGGGGGAGACAGGGGAGTGTGTGGGGGAGACAGGAGGGGGTGTGGGGGAGACAGGAGGGGGTGTGGATGGGGACAGGGGAGAGTGTGAGGGGAGACAGGGTGGAGTGTGGGGGAGACAGGGGAGAGTGTGGGGGGAGACAGGGGGGAGTGTGAGGGGAGACGGGGGGAGTGTGGGGGAGACAGGGGGGAGTGTGAGGGGAGATGGGGGGAGTGGAGGGGAGATGGGGGGAGTGTGGGGGAGACGGGGAGTTTGTGGGGGAGACGGGGGGGAGTGTGGAGGGAGACAGGGGAGAGTGTGGATGGGGACAGGGGAGAGTGTGGATGGGGACAGGGGAGAGTGTGGGGGAGACAGGGGAGTGTGTGGGGGAGACAGGAGGGGGTGTGGGGGAGACAGGAGGGGGTGTGGATGGGGACAGGGGAGAGTGTGAGGGGAGACAGGGTGGAGTGTGGGGGAGACAGGGGAGAGTGTGGGGGGAGACAGGGGGGAGTGTGAGGGGAGACCGGGGGAGTGTGGGGGAGACAGGGGGGAGTGTGAGGGGAGATGGGGGGAGTGGAGGGGAGATGGGGGGAGTGTGGGGGAGACGGGGAGTTTGTGGGGGAGACGGGGGGGAGTGTGGAGGGAGACAGGGGAGAGTGTGGAGGGAGACAGGGGAGAGTGTGAGGGGAGACAGGGGGGAGTGTGGGGGAGACAGGGGGGAGTTTGTGGGGGAGACAGGGGGGAGTGTGTGGGGGAGACAGAGGGTGTGTGGGGGAGACAGGGGAGAGTGTGGATGGGGACAGGGGAGAGTGTGGGGGAGACAGGGGAGTGTGTGGGGGAGACAGAGGGGGTGTGGGGGAGACAGGGGAGAGTGTGGATGGGGACAGGGGAGAGTGTGAGGGGAGACAGGGGGGAGTGTGGGGGAGACAGGGGAGAGTGTGGGGGGAGACAGGGGAGAGTGTGGGGGAGACAGGGGGGAGTGTGAGGGGAGACGGGGTAGTGTGGGGGAGACGGGGGGAGTGTGGGGGAGACGGGGGGAGTGTGGGGGAGACGGGGGGAGTGTGGAGGAGACGGGGGGAGTGTGGGGGAGACGGGGAGAGTGTGGGGGAGACGGGGAGAGTGTGGGGGAGACAGGGGGAGTGTGGGGGAGACAGGGGAAGTGTGGGGGAGACAGGGGGAGTGTGGGGGAGACAGGGGGAGACAGGGGGAGTTTGGGGAAAACGGGGTGTGTTGGGGAGACAGGGGAGAGTGTGGATGGGGACAGGGGAGAGTGTGGATGGGGACAGGGGAGAGTGTTGGGGAGACAGGGGGTGTGTGGGGGAGACAGGGGGAGTGTGGGGGATACAGGGGGAGTGTGGGGGAGACAGGGGAGAGTGTGGGGGAGACAGGGGAGAGTGTGGGGGGCGACAGGGGAGAGTGTGGGGGGAGACAGGGGAAGAGTGTGGGGGGAGACAGGTGAAGAGTGTGGGGGGAGACAGGGGAGAGTGTGGGGGGAGACAGGGGAGAGTGTGGGGGGAAACAGGGGAGAGTGTGAGGGGAGACAGGGGAGAGTGTGGGGGGAAACAGGGGAGAGTGTGAAGGGAGACAGGGGAGAGTGTGGAGGGAGACAGGGGAGAGTGTGGATGGGGACAGGGGAGAGTGTGGATGGGGACAGGGGAGAGTGTGGGTGGGGACAGGGGAGAGTGTGGATGGGGACATGGGAGAGTGTGGATGGGGACAGGGGAGAGTGTGGGGGAGACAGGGGAGTGTGTGGGGGAGACAGGAGGGGGTTGGGGGAGACAGGAGGGGGTGTGGATGGGGACAGGGGAGAGTGTGGGGGGAGACAGGGGGGAGTGTGAGGGGAGACGGGGGGAGTGTGGGGGAGACAGGGGGGAGTGTGAGGGGAGATGGGGGGAGTGGAGGGGAGATGGGGGGAGTGTGGGGGAGACGGGGAGTTTGTGGGGGAGACGGGGGGGGAGTGTGGAGGGAGACAGGGGAGAGTGTGGAGGGAGACAGGGGAGAGTGTGAGGGGAGACAGGGGGGAGTGTGGGGGAGACAGGGGGGAGTTTGTGGGGGAGACAGGGGGGAGTGTGTGGGGGAGACAGAGGGTGTGTGGGGGAGACAGGGGAGAGTGTGGATGGGGACAGGGGAGAGTGTGGGGGAGACAGGGGAGTGTGTGGGGGAGACAGAGGGGGTGTGGGGGAGACAGAGGGGGTGTGGGGGAGACAGGGGAGAGTGTGGATGGGGACAGGGGAGAGTGTGAGGGGAGACAGGGGGGAGTGTGGGGGAGACGGGGGAGAGTGTGGGGGGAGACAGGGGGGAGTGTGAGGGGAGACGGGGTAGTGTGGGGGAGACGGGGGGAGTGTGGGGGAGACGGGGGAGTGTGGGGGAGACGGGGGGAGTGTGGGGGAGACGGGGGGAGTGTGGGGGAGACGGGGGGAGTGTGGGGGAGACGGGGGGAGTGTGGGGGAGACGGGGGGAGTGTGGGGGAGACGGGGGGAGTGTGGGGGAGACGGGGGGAGTTTGTGGTTGAGACGGGGGGGGGGGAGTTTGTGGGGGAGACGGGGGGGGAGTTTGTGGGGGAGACGGGGGGGGAGTGTGGAGGGAGACAGGGGAGAGTGTGAGGGGAGACAGGGGGGAGTGTGGGGGAGACAGGGGGGAGTGTGGGGGAGACAGGGGAGAGTGTGAGGGGAGACAGGGGGGAGTGTGGGGGAGACAGGGGGGAGTGTGTGGGGGAGACAGAGGGGGTGTGGGGGAGACAGGGGGGAGTGTGAAGATATAGGAGGTACACATATCTGGACACACACATTCGAATGCGGATTAATAACAGATATTTGATGAACCCACCCACTCCCTGCCTCGCTGCTTTCTGAATATAAACCCCGAGCACATCAGTCTGGGTGGCATTGGGTTTAAACAGTTGTTCAGATTTCAAGGTGCAATAGGCCCTGAACAATGCCTCTCCCTCTTTCAATTGATAAACATTAAATTCATGTCCTTTCCAATTCCCTGCAAAGCTTTGACATCCCAATCTTACTGCATTTCCCTTACCCGCTCAGTGACTTTCAACTCTGAAGCGATTGGCCTCAACTTTGCTGTGGGGGGGGATTAAAATGACAACTTTATCAACAGCAGTCAAAAATAATCAGCCTGTTATTTTTTTTTAGAGAAAAAAACAATCCTGAATTGGGTGACTTCATAAAGACAACCAGAAAGGACCTTTGCAGAAATGAAAAACGAAAATCTGTTGCACAATTCTGCAGGAGCTTCCAGGAAAAAAGTTAAGGAATTTCCCTAAAAATAATAAATAAAATGTTCTGCGTTCCATAACCTCTGCGGTGACGGAATAGAGAGAGAGAAAATCTTTTAAATACCTTGTCCAAGGACTGGAACGATTCAAAAGAGTGGGTACAGTAGAGTCACCTGGTTTGATACACTGAATTCTCTCCCAAATATGTTCCAGAGGGTCGAAACAAGTCAGAACGCAGCCTCAGCAATAAATCCACTCAAAATAATCAGACAATTCTCAATGTAAAGTTGGAACAGATCATTTCAAAATGAAAATCTCTTCTGCCAGAGTGGAGGAATATGAAGTGTTCCAGGCAACTATTAAAGCCTGCTGTTATACATATTCATTCTCCGTCTGCTCTTGGACCACCCTGGTGTCGGAAGTTAAGAGCTTGATTATCTTAATAATCCCTTCAGTTTTCTTCCTTTTTCGAAAATCACTCAGTCTCTTCCCTCTTCCCCCCAAAAAACTCAACAGAGACATCTAAACTTTTCTTTGTGGAAGAAAAAGCAAGCATCAGAAAGTTTTGCAACTTTTGTAAAAGTAATTTGCCTCTTTTGAAGTCGAAACTACATCTGTGCTCTCATCCCCATGGCTGTGATACAAGAGCCCTCAGAGAGTCTCTGCTCTCCAGTTTTTCCCAGGAGCACTACCAAAATCTGGACTGGAATCTGACAGAATCCTCGCCAAACACACAACAGCCTCCGCAGCACAGGTTCTGACAGTCGAAGGAAAAGCTCACGGAACACTGGGAAGCTGTGTGAGGTATACCTGCGACATGTCTGAAATAATCATGAATATGTCGGCAATAATTCACTCCTTAAGCCTCACAGGGTGAAAGGTTGCCTTTTCCAGCTGTTTTCATGACACTACACAGAGTCTTACTGTGCTCACACCAGTCCAACGCCGGCATCTCCACATCATATACACATCATGTTTGGGAACTTTCCTTGCTCACCTTAAATGAGCTTTCAAAGATCTCAGCACATTACAGTCCAATCCCAACAGTGGAATAATATAATGGCCATTCACTGACATGTTCCTGTCACACACACACACAGGACCAACAATAATATAACGGCCATTCACTGACATGTTCCTGTCACACACACACTGGACCAACAATAATATAATGGCCATTCACTGACATGTTCCTGTCACACACACACACACACGGGACCAACAATAATATAATGGCCATTCACTGACACGTCCCTGTCACACACACACTGGACCAACAATAATATAATGGCCATTCACTGACATGTTCCTGTCACACCCACACTGGACCAACAATAATATAATGGCCATTCACTGACATGTTCCTGTCACACACACACACAGGACCAACAATAATATAATGGCCATTCACTGACATGTTCCTGTCACACCCACACTGGACCAACAATAATATAATGGCCATTCACTGACATGTTCCTGTCACACACACACACTGGACCAACAATAATATAATGGCCATTCACTGACATGTTCCTGTCACACACACACAGGACCAACAATAATATAATGGCCATTCACTGACATGTTCCTGTCACACACACACTGGACCGACAATAATATAATGGCCATTTACTGACATGTTCCTGTCACACACACACACTGGACCAACAATAATATAATGGCCATTCACTGACATGTTCCTGTCACACACACACACTGGACCAACAATAATATAATGGCCATTCACTGACATGTTCCTGTCACACACACACTGGACCAACAATAATATAATGGCCATTCACTGACATGTTCCTGTCACACACACACAGGACCAACAATAATATAATGGCCATTCACTGACATGTTCCTGTCACACACACACAGGACCAACAATAATATAATGGCCATTCACTGACATGTTCCTGTCACACCCACACTGGACCAACAATAATATAATGGCCATTCACTGACATGTTCCTGTCACACACACACACTGGACCAACAATAATATAATGGCCATTCACTGACATGTTCCTGTCACACACACACAGGACCAACAATAATATAATGGCCATTCACTGACATGTTCCTGTCACACCCACACTGGACCAACAATAATATAATGGCCATTCACTGACATGTTCCTGTCATACACACACAAACACAGGACCAACAATAATATAATGGCCATTCACTGACATGTTCCTGTCACACCCACACTGGACCAACAATAATATAATGGCCATTCACTGACATGTTCCTGTCACACACACACACAGGACCAACAATAATATAATGGCCATTCACTGACATGTTCCTGTCACACACACACTGGACCAACAATAATATAATGGCCATTCACTGACATGTTCCTGTCACACACACACTGGACCAACAATAATATAATGGCCATTCACTGACATGTTCCTGTCACACACACACACTGGACCAACAATAATATAATGGCCATTCACTGACATGTTCCTGTCACACACACACACAGGACCAACAATAATATAATGGCCATTCACTGACATGTTCCTGTCACACACACACTGGACCAACAATAATATAATGGCCATTCACTGACATGTTCCTGTCACACACACACTGGACCAACAATAATATAATGGCCATTCACTGACATGTTCCTGTCACACACACACACACAGGACCAACAATAATATAATGGCCATTCACTGACATGTTCCTGTCACACACACACACTGGACCAACAATAATATAATGGCCATTCACTGACATGTTCCTGTCACACCCACACTGGACCAACAATAATATAATGGCCATTCACTGACATGTTCCTGTCACACCCACACTGGACCAACAATAATATAATGGCCATTCACTGACATGTTCCTGTCACAGCCACACTGGACCAACAATAATATAATGGCCATTCACTGACATGTTCCTGTCACACCCACACTGGACCAACAATAATATAATGGCCATTCACTGACATGTTCCTGTCACACACACACTGGACCGACAATAATATAATGACCATTCACTGACAAGTTCCTGTCACACACACACTGGACCAACAATAATATAATGGCCATTCACTGACATGTTCCTGTCACACACACACAGGACCAACAATAATATAATGGCCATTCACTGACATGTTCCTGTCACACCCACACTGGACCAACAATAATATAATGGCCATTCACTGACATGTTCCTGTCACACACACACAGGACCAACAATAATATAATGGCCATTCACTGACATGTTCCTGTCACACCCACACTGGACCAACAATAATATAATGGCCATTCACTGACATGTTCCTGTCACACACACACAGGACCAACAATAATATAATGGCCATTCACTGACATGTTCCTGTCACACACACACGGGACCAACGATAATATAATGGCCATTCACTGACATGTTCCTGTCACACCCACACTGGACCAACAATAATATAATGGCCATTCACTGACATGTTCCTGTCACACACACACAGGACCAACAATAATATAATGGCCATTCACTGACATGTTCCTGTCACATACACACACGGGACCAACGATAATATAATGGCCATTCACTGACATAAGAACATAAGAACATAAGAACTAGGGGCAGGAGTAGGCCATCTGGCCCCTCGAGCCTGCTCCACCATTCAATGAGATCATGGCTGATCTTTTGTGGACTCAGCTCCACTTTCCGGCCCGAACACCATAACCCTTAATCCCTTTATTCTTCAAAAAACTATCGATCTTTATCTTAAAAACATTTAATGAAGGAGCCTCAACTGCTTCACTGGGCAAGGAATTCCATAGATTCACAACCCTTTGGTTGAAGAAGTTCCTCCTAAACTCAGTCCTAAATCTACTTCCCCTTATTTTGAGGCTATGCCCCCTAGTTCTGCTTTCACCCGCCAGTGGAAACAACCTGCCCGCATCTATCCTATCTATTCCCTTCATAATCTTATATGTTTCTATAAGATCCCCCCTCATCCTTCTAAATTCCAACGAGTACAGTCCCAGTCTACTCAACCTCTCCTCGTAATCCAACCCCTTCAGCTCTGGGATTAACCTAGTGAATCTCCTCTGCACACCCTCCAGTGCCAGTACGTCCTTTCTCAAGTAAGGAGACCAAAACTGAACACAATACTCCAGGTGTGGCCTCACTAACACCTTATACAATTGCAGCATAACCTCCCTAGTCTTAAACTCCATCCTTCTAGCAATGAAGGACAAAATTCCATTTGCCTTCTTAATCACCTGTTGCACCTGAAAACCAACTTTCTGCGACTCATGCACTAGCACACCCAGGTCTCTCTGCACAGCAGCATGTTTTAATATTTTATCATTTAAATAATAATCCCTTTTGCTGTTATTCCTACCAAAATGGATAACGTCACATTTGTCAACATTGTATTCCATCTGCCAGACCCTAGCCCATTCACTTAGCCGATCCAAATCCCTCTGCAGACTTCCAGTATCCTCTGCACTTTTTGCTTTACCACTTATCTTAGTGTCGTCTGCAAACTTGGACACATTGCCCTTGGTCCCCAACTCCAAATCATCTATGTAAATTGTGAACAGTTGTGGGCCCAACACTGATCCCTGAGGGACACCACTAGCTACTGATTGCCAACCAGAGAAACACCCATTAATCCCCACTCTTTGCTTTCTATTAATTAACCAATCCTCTATCCATGCTACTACTTTCCCCTTAATGCCATGCATCTTTATCTTATGCAACAACCTTTTGTGTGGCACCTTGTCAAAGGCTTTCTGGAAATCCAGATATACCACATCCATTGGCTCCCGGTTATCTACCGCACTGTTAATGTCCTCAAAAAATTCCACTAAATTAGTTAGGCACGACCTGCCCTTTATGAACCCATGCTGCGTCTGTCCAATGGGACAATTTCCATCCAGATGCCTCGCTATTTCTTCCTTGATGATAGATTCCAGCATCTTCCCTACTACCGAAGTTAAGCTCACTGGCCTATAATTACCCACTTTCTGCCTACCCCCTTTTTTAAACAGTGGTGTCACGTTTGCTAATTTCCAATCCGCCGGGACCACCCCAGAGTCTAGTAAATTTTGGTAAATTATCACTAGTGCATTTGCAATTTCCCTAGCCATCTCTTTTAGCATTCTGGGATGCATTCCATCAGGGCCAGGAGACTTGTCTACCTTTAGCCCCATTAGCTTGCCCATCACTACCTCCTTGGTGATATCAATCCTCTCAAGGTCCTCACCTGTCATAGCCTCATTTCCATCAGTCACTGGCATGTTATTTGTGTCTTCCACTGTGAAGACCACCCAAAAAACCTGTGCAGTTCCTCAGCCATTTCCTCATCTCCCATTATTAAATCTCCCTTCTCATCCTCTAAAGGACCAATATTTACCTTAGCAACTCTTTTTTGTTTCATGTATTTGTAGAAACTTTTACTATCTGTTTTTATATTCTGAGCAAGTTTACTCTCATAATCTATCTTACTCTTCTTTATAGCTTTTTTAGTAGCTTTTTGTTGCCCCCTAAAGATTTCCCAGTCCTCTAGTCTCCCACTGATCTTTGCTACTTTGTATGTTTTTTCCTTCAATTTGATACTCTCCCTTATTTCCTTAGATATCCACGGTCGATTTTCCCTCTTTTTACCGTCCTTCCTTTTTGTTGGTATAAACCTTTGCTGGGCACTGTGAAAAATCACTTGGAAGGTTCTCCACTGTTCCGCAACTGTTTCACCATAAAGTCTTTGCTCCCAGTCTACCTTAGCTAGTTCTTCTCTCATCCCATTGTAATCTCCTTTGTTTAAGCACAAAACACTAGTGCTTGATTTTACCTTCTCACCCTCCATCTGTATTTTAAATTCCACCATATTGTGATCGCTCCTTCCGAGAGGATCCCTAACTATGAGAT